>NW_028230439.1:6707026-7916482 GCF_043228905.1 Azolla caroliniana | reverse complement strand
GGTAATATGGCGTGCTCTTCTTGTGGACTACTGCGTAATGCTGTGTTTGTCAGGAACAGTACTAAGACAGAGAAGGAATTAGTACTAAAAGAAGTATTAGTACTAAGAGAGGTGAAGAACTCTCGAGAGAAGGAAGGAGTGAGTGAGAGGGAGGGAGAGAGAGAGAGAGAGAGAGAGTGATGATAAGAAAAGATATATATTATGTGAAGAAAATGTACAGTAGCTAGGAGGCTTAAGACTAGCGTTGAACCGATTTGGTTCGAAATAATGCCTTGTGCCTCCTTTTATATTGCTCTCAGGAGTAGTCCTGAAGCTTCTAGAATGTTCTAGAGAAATCTGGAATATACATCAATTTTCTATAATAAAACATAAATGAAAATAATATTTTATGTATTACAATGTATAGTCTAATGGTCAAGAGCTCGACATGTAGCATAAGGTCATGGGTTCGAGTCTTGCCATATCATGACAGTGTTAGTTCTTGAACCACCGTATTGAGGAAGTGGCTCCCCTGGTCACTGATGAGCTCAATCGGACAGCCGAACCGGCACCAGATGTGCTCGTAAAGAAATTTGGTTGTGACGGTCGCCGTATTTTCACGTAGTGCTTTTGCTTCTACCCATTTGGTGCAGTAATCCGTGGCTACCAATATGTATTTGTTGGCCGTACGGGCCGCTACTGGTGTGAAGGGCCCTACAAAATCCAATCCCCACTTTTGGAAGGGGTCTAGCGGTAATACGGGCTGGTGTGGCATCCTTGTGTCCTCCGCGGGCTGACCCATACGCTGGCACAAATCACACTTTCTACAATACTCGGATGCGTCCTTCTGCGTTGTTGGCCACCATAAGCCCGCCTGCCATACTTTGAGGGATGTCACGTCGCCCGCGTAATGGCCGTTGGCCGTGCCGCAATGTGCCTCCCGTAAAACTGCTTCCTTCTCATCCTGACGGACTCCACGTCGCCAAATGCCATCACTTCCTTTGTGATATAAATTTCCTTCGACGAGGTAGAAGTGACGGCTTCGAACGGCTAGTCGTTTCTTCTCGTCCGTGCGTAATAGTGGTGGAGGGAGTCCTGTAGTTAAAAAGTACGTCATTTCCATAATCCATCAGTCCGAAAAGGTGGATTCCGTTTTTTCTACAAGTGTCGCTACTCGCCAGATGTCGGTGTCCGGAAAATCATCGTCGTCTTTCTGTAATGTTTCTCCATTCTCAAGTCTGCTCAAAAAATCTGCCACTGCGTGTTGCGTCCATGGTCGGTGTTGAATTATGAACTCGAATTCCTGGACCAGCAACATCCACCGCGCCAATTTCCCTATCAGGGCTTGTTTCTCCACCAAATACAATAATGCCGAATGATCCACGTGGAACGTGAATTTCCGTCCTAATAAATAGTGTCGGAATTTATTGATGCTATAGATCATCCTTAGCGCCTCCCGCTCTATTGTGGAATAGTTACGCTCTGCTGCTAACAATTTACGACTTGCGTAGTATACTGGCCTATACCAGTTTGGTTCGGTGAGTTGCATTAGCGCGCTTCCTATTGCTATGTCCGAGGCGTCGACGAACACGTGGAATGGCTTTGCCCAAACTGGAGGTTGTACGACGGGGGCCTGTGTGAGCATTATCTTAAGTGCCTCATAGGCCTTATCCTCTGTTGCAGTCCATTGGAAGGGAGTCTTATGTACGGCAGTGTGTACTGGTGTGGTGAAGTCCGCCAAATACCGTATCATCCGACTATGCCACCGTATTTGTCCCAAAATTCGGCTAAGTGATTTGGCATTTGTCGGAGTTTTAGCTTGCGTAATCGTGGAGATCTTGTTTGGGTCAACCGCTATTCCTTCTTTGCTGACTATGTGGCCTAGGAGAGTCCCGCTGGTCATGCCGAAGGCACATTTCGCGGGATTCAGGCTTAAGCGTGCGGTGCGGCAACATTCCAGGCACAGACGCAAGTGCGAAAAATGGTCTTTTGTTTGCCCATATACTGCAAAATCATCTAGAAAGACTTGCATGAACACCGGAATGTATTCCCCAAAGATCTCCGTAATCGTTCGTTGAAATGTTGTCGGCGTTGTCTTTAGCCCAAACATCATGACGACCGCCACATATACTCCCCAGTCCGTGACAAACGTCGTCTTCTCCTGGTCCTCGAGGTGCATGCCTACTTGGTTATAGCCACTGAAGCCATCTAAGAAACTATACATCTCATGGCCTGCGACGGCCTCCAGCACACTATCGGTGAAGGGTAAGGGAAATGCGTCTGTAATGGTTACGACGTTTAATTTTCGGTAATCTACGCATACCCGTATTTTGCCGTTTTTCTTTGGGACAACCACTATCGGGCTTAGCCATGCCGCTTGTTTAACTGGCCGTATGAACCCCGCCCTCAGGAGTTTGTCAATTTCTTCTTTCACGCGGGTCGCGTAATTGGGGTTCATGCGGTAGCGGCGCTGCTAGACAAGTTTTGCGTCAGTTGCTAAATTGATCTTATGCTGATAGAACTTGGGATCTAACCCCTTCATGTCCTCGTGAGCCCAAGCAAACACATCTTTATATTCTGTGAGTAGTGCGATCATTGTGATTCTCTTGTCCGGCCTTAATTCCTTTGCGTTGGAGAGGAATCGGGGCTCCGATTCCATACCCACATTCACTTCTTCGAGAGCGGAAGCGGTGACTCGTCGTGAAATCTCCATTTCCCTTTCGAATGCAGCCCATGCTCTGCTGAGTTCCAATATGGACTCTGGGTTCGGTTCGTACGGCTCTTCGTGCGGAACAGTGGTCATAGTATATTCTGCCGCAGTTGCGATGACATCTATTTCGAACAGCGGAATAATCCGAGGAAGTTCGTCAAGGTACACTTCCAATTCGGCATCCTCCACCCCAGCCAGCATATTTATGTCTTCCGCGTATAACGGTGTTATACCCTTAAGTTGTGGCGTGCTGCCTTCCGTAGGTACGCGAACCTTGGTGCGTCCATGCCGGAAACTGATACAGTCGTGTTGCCAGCTCTGCTTGATATTTGTTGTCCGAAGCCATGGTCTGCCCAGAAGCACTAGGTACGCTCCTGGGGCGTCCAAAGCGAGGATGACCGCCGATATGTCGAAGCGGTGTCCGCCCACAATGATGCCTATTTTCCGAATTAACCCCAACGGTTGCACTGAGCGGGTATCTGCCATGTGGAGCCAAAATGGACACGCCTCCCATTCGGAAATGCCTAACTATTCGCAAGTTTTCGCGCTAATCACATTGATGCCTGAGCCGTCGTCGATTATGCATCCAAGAACTTCCTGTCCATGCAATATTACTGCAATAGCCGGGTTGTGTTGATCCACCACCGGTGGTCCATCGCTGACGTCTGTCAGGTTTGTGGCAACGCTCACCCCGGGCCTGCCCGCCACCTGTGCTTCCATGTTCTGGCGAAAACGTGGAACTAGCTGTAGTAGTTTTTCCATAGTTAACGTGATTTCATAGCCTGCTAACACCTGCCAAATGGGGTCTAGCTCCGGTCTTTCGTTCTCTGTTCGCTCCATTGAGTTCGCGGACTCCTGCCGCATACGTTCCGTATTGGTCGCGTTTGCTTTTTCCACCCAAGCTTGGGCTTGTCATCGTACCTCGTCCTACGCAACCCAATCCGCCGTTTTTGTTTGCTGGCGTGTTGTGACTTGTTGCACCTCCGCCGTAATCGTATTGACGGCGGGCCCCTTTCCCTTGCGTGCTGGGCATTGCGTGGCATAGTGTCCGGGTTGCTGACAAATAAAACAATGGATGCTTGATTCTCCCTTCTCAGCCCCAGGTGGTGTGTGCCGCTCTCCGGGCGCTACTTGCTCTTCGCGGTCTGGCCTCGTTTGTCGGAACGTACGCGGTGGCTGCTGTTCGTCTCGTCATTGTTCCTGGTGCCGCTCATCCCTCGAGCTTTCGTCGTAATGCCGGTGATCCCTATATTCCCGAGGCTTACCCCGATAGCCATTGAAGCCGCCCTGTTTGTTTGTCGGGCGTTGATGTTCATAGCGCCGACCCCCTTTGGCGTAACTCGGATGTCCACGATAATCCTCGTCGTTTGGGTCATCCTCCTCAGACTCGTTGTGATTCCGGCAATTCCGGTTGTACCGGTCCTCCCGCGGGTTGCGATCCTTATACCGGGGTCGGTCTTCTTGCCTCCTTTGTTCCGCCCGATGTGGTTGACGTTGTGTGTCCATGTTGCGGACTGCGGGAGTGGCTCTGTTTAACATATTGTACTCACATTGGTCGACTGTGTGAACCTTTGAGTGGCAGATTGGGCAGTGGATTCGCATATTGCACTCCACCGCGGAATGCCCCAAGTTCAAGCAAATCGTGCACTGCGGTTCCGGTTGTACCGGTCCTCCCGCTGCTTGATGAAATTGGCGTTCCTCATCCTGAGGTAACGCTTGTCGTAAGGATGACATCGAAAACCTCTCCTCCTCATCATCCAACTCGAGTTGTAACGCTCGTTAAATCACCATATCTGCTGTTTCCCCTTTCACGCTATTGTTGTTGAGCGTTGCTCGGATGGGCCGGCGTAACGCTGCCAGAAATGTCTCCCGAGCCTCCTCCTCCGCGGGGCTTCATTCCAGTTTCCGCCGTAAATTTTGGAAACGTAAGCTGAAGACTGCGATCGTCTCGGTCGGTAGTTGCTTAATTATATAAAACTGCCCGAGAATCTCGCGTTGTGGAACCCTCCGATGGAAGAATCGCAAGAAAGCGAACAGCAGCTGATCGAAGGTTGTTATGGCTGGTAAGTCCATCTGTGAATGCCAGAACACCGCACACCCATCTAATGTTAATCCGAACTCCGTCATTTTCGACTGCTGTGCCACCATCTCGGAGAGATTTTGCGCCATGTGGTTCGCATTCCAAACATTCAGGAACATGCGAATATGAGTTGCGGCATCGGTTTCGCCGTTAAAGCGGGGGTAGGCAAAGGCCATAGTGGGAGCTACGGCGGATCGGAAAAGGTCATAGGGTGGCTGCGGTGAGCGTTTTCCCCGCGTCTCGTCGAGGTATTTGGGGAGCAAAGAATCCCCTTTGCACTCCCGGCCAGTAGTACTGAGGTCGGTGATGCACGGCTTTTGTCGGGCGCGTTCTTCTGCCTGGCGTGTGACGGACCTTGTTATTGGCCGGTCTTGTCTGGTTGGTTCTCTGGGTCGTCTCCGGCTAAACATCCATTCGTTGTTACTCGTCTGTGAGGAAACACAGATCACCAAGCGTGCCAAAAGTGTTGCCGTTTAGGAACACGGTCCGTGGTCAGTCCTTCGACCTAGACCTCAAGGTGGGTGTGGAACAACGAACATGGTTTTGAGCGTAATGCGTAAGGGGAGAACCCCTGTAATCCCTCTGCGTATAAGGGAAGACGGCTACAACCGAATCCCTATCAAAGGTTACACTTACGTACTACTACGCTTAAGTATCCGAGACACCGACACTGAATTAGCCGCAACTATAGACAAAAAATCAGAGAAGATAGAATTCTATTATCAGGCGTTCTTTACATTTCCCCAATATTACACGCACCTCCATAAGAGGTTTTTTGCCCTTTATATATGCAGGGTCTAATTAGCCGTTCACGCTTCCTGCGTGAACCGTTACATGCGTTATGCTCTTATATAGTTTCTTATTCCTACGCTTTTGTCCGTTGGTTACTATTCCGGCGGACAACAGTAATCTTTGTCACAATCATAACTTTGTAGATCTCGAGCACTCTTTGTGAGTTTGTAATGATCTTTGTCTTTTTCATAATCGTGTAGATCTTGATCTTTCTCTTCAAGCCCACCTTCTTTGTCTGATGTCTCTTCACGATTGCATCCCCAAGTATCTTGGTCTTTCCCCTTGAGCCCACGTTCTTCATCAGATGTCTCTTCATGATTGCATCCTTGAGTATCTTGGTCTTTCCCCTCGACTGTATGTTCTTCGTTCCATGTCTCTTCGTGATCACATCCTTCTTCAGTGCATATCTCTCTTCTCTTGCGTTTGCAATGACCTTCATGATGACAATCTTAATCTCTCCCTTCAAGATCGCATTCTTTGTCACATGTTTCTCCTTTGTCGAGTTTGCAATGATCCTCGTAACGACCATAGGCATGTCGATCTCGATCTCTCTCTTCGAAACCTTCTTCTTCATTGAATGCCTCTTCCCGATCATTGTGAACATATCCATGTCTCTTGTCAAGCCCATGTTCTTCGTCGTGTCTCTCTTCACAACCGCATTCTTGAATATCTTGATCTTTTCCTACAAGCCCACATTCTTCGTTGAATGTCTCTTCATGACAGTGATCACGAATATCTCGATCATCTTCATCTTCATCATTGTTGAGAAGCCCATGAAAAGGTTGAGGTCTGAATGTAGACGTCATAACTGCTTCATACCAATCTGGAACTTCTTGATATAACCTTTCGGCTTGCCTTGCCAACTTGAGATAATCCATCGCTCTATCCTTATCATCCTGCAACTTCATTTCAATGGCCTTCCTTATAAATGGAAGCATTATCAGTCTCAGCCCACCTTCTCTTCTTATAGACTCTTCTAAGTCATAAGCATCCAAGACCACATCCATCATTCGTGATGCCTCCATTACCAGCTTGTGTTTTTCACGTGCCAAACGTCAGGATGTCGTGTGGCGCATGACACACGTGCCAAACGTCAGGATGTGCGCGTCACAAGCACGGACAAGCACCGGCCCTCTATCCGCTAGTGGTTATGGAGGATTGATGATGGGATCGTTCAAGATAACGGAACCGCGGAAGGACTAGCGCAAGCAACGAAACGGTGTAAGGACTAGCGCAAGCGAGAAGTATTAAAGATAAATTGATAGATAGATACATGTGGGAATTCCTATTCCCGGTTTGAACCTTTGACTTCAAATTTGAGATAGAAGACACCTTGCCAACGAGATAACTAGAACTTATTAATTATTATTCATTGCATACATTATCCCCCCCTTTCTTTCTCTTTCTCTCCTTATATAGATGCCCCCATGCATATGTGCATGTGAGGGTGTAGTACATACATACAGTGCATGAGATGCATGCAATGCATGATCGCCATTTGGCGCTCATGCATCACATGTGATGCATGATGACCATGTACCTTATCTAAGCTCTCATGTACAAACAATTTTGTGTGAAATGTACAATGAACAAAATTAACTTTCAAATGAAACAACGTAGTTTAATGGTATGTCTATTGCCTCCCATCTTGGAGGTGTAAGGTTTAAAACCTTTACTTGCACCTCATTGTATGCGTTAGGCTTATTATATATATATATGTGTGTGTAATGATCACCTAAACACACATCACACGTGCGCATTAACCATCACCCCTTCAATACATGTGCATATTGCACCTTCTCGATTTTCCTCGTTCCACGTGATTTTCACACCGTTGCCGAAAATCTTCATGACAACAGCCTGCACAGGTGGCCGACCACTATGATCTCTGGTTGTTCGAAAGCCGACTTCTCCCCGGAGAAGGTAAGCCGAGCGCCCTCAAGCCTCTGCAGTATCTTCTCACAGTCGGAGATGTGGTCCGTCACAAACCTTCGGCATCCGTCCGCTTCGGTCGACTCGTCCTTTGTGTCCTCCGAACACACCTTTATAGGGATGTCATCCAGGAACAACATGGTGATGTCGGGGATGCAGTCCCTCAGGACTTTGTTCATTGCATTCACCATGTGTGCCACCGAGTTGGTCCCTCCTTGTAGTAGGGTGCACATCCGAACCAAACCGAGGGGGGTCCGCATCGTCGTGATGTCCCTGCTTTCAACGACCAGTTGGAATTGGTTGTACCCCGAGTATAGATCTCTGACCGAATATATGGATGTCCCGATGAAGGCTTCCGCAAACTCATCAATCGACGGTCCGACTCCCATATTGCGGATGGTTACTTTATTGACCGGTTGTAGGTCCTGAATGAAGCGCAACTTGCTGTTCTTCTTTGGTACCATAAACCATCGGTTAGAGTACGGGGCACTCGATGGTTCGAGCATGCCTAGCTTCACTTTCTGCTTAAGGAGCTCCATCAGCATCAGAACATGAGCTCTTGATACCTGGATCGGCTTGAGACTCCATGACACATGCGGTACCGTAAAGATCACCATCGGTTCGACCATGGTCTGGTCGACGCACCCAATCTCTTCCGGTGAGAATGCAAAGGCTTTCTCGTGCTTCTCGAACATACTCCTGAACCAGTCCTCTTCCGCCGGCAGTAGGAAGCCACCCCCACCAATCTTCAGCTCTTGCAGTGTTTTGTCGGTGAAACGGTGTCCTATGCCAGCCGGATCTCGCAAGCTGGGGTCAGTGGCGACCCCCTTTATTCGTTCCCAGCTGCACTCTGGCAAGGGAGCCGCGATTGGCTTCACCTTTCGGTCCACAGTCTTGTACTTGGTGTTTACTCGAGCAGTTCGATGCGCCCTGTTCTCCCTTTTGAAGTCCGCGATGACTTCGTACATCTCGACTGAGTTGACCGGTATGACCCGGTCTTCACTTAGACCTCCTTCGACTACCCTCTCGATTTCTCCAAGGGTGTCATCGAACGAGACCGCCTCCACGGCTTCACCAATCCTTTCATCGTGCCCCAAGGCTCCAGATGCCTTCAAGTGCATCTCGGCCCATTTCTTTTCTCAGCCGCTAATGTTAGTTATGGTTCAACCTCCGTTGTTGGAGAACAAAATTTTCCGACCTATAGTACAAAAATCCTCTCGGCCGGTGTTCCCGAGGGTATCACGGTTTCGCTCGGGATTCTGCCATACTAACAAAAACTAGACGGAGTGACGGCCGTCTTGACTTTTTACCCTCACGTAGGCCTAACCATTGTCTAGTACTTTGGTCTCCATTCGGGCCGCCATGATGTATGGTTCGCCGAGAATGATCGGATGGGAAGACATCTCCTGCACGAAAAGTGTTGGTCTATCTTGACGTCCCCAACACTTTATCATTTGGACAAGCCCCATGTAGCTCTTTTGTGGCCCTCGTAGCCGTGCGTATCTTCCATCCGTGTTTAGTGTTGATTGGCCATTTCCCCTTTTTGTAAAAGTCCATGGACATTAGGTTAATTTCCAACCCGTGGTCGATCAATGCTACCACTGGCTTCTTCACATCCCCGATACGAACCAGGGTTTCTATTGTCGCTCTTGCCTAGTGTGGCCTGGCATAGTGGCATTCAGCAAGCTCGTCTTCCGCGGCCATCTCATCGAGGAGCGCCGCCCTTACTTCAACCAGCTTTTCCGGTTCCGGTTCCATCGTGAGACGCTTTCTCTTCACGAGATCCACGAGGTTGTCGTGGAATTCTCTCCTTGCTATGCCTAGCACTTCCCTCAGCGTGGGTTGTACGCGACTATCGAGGAATCACTCCTCCAGAACCTTCCGCATGTCCATCGTTTTCTCGATCTCTGAGCTTAGTCAGAAGGTCGAAAGCTTGCCCTATTTCCTTTTCCTAGGACCCGGTTGAAACGACATCGTGCCTCTTGGGTCCGCTCCAGGTGTCATACCTCCCCGAAGGGCCCGCTCCTCCGATCTTTCCAACCCGCATGTCGCGTGAACCCTGTCGTTCCAAAGGTACACCGCGTTGCTCCTAAGTGCTTCGCCGAAGATGGCACAATCTCTTCGGGCATGACCGATGGCATCGCACCATATGCACCTTTGGTTGGCCAGCCGCCGCCGGTCGCGTGACTGACCTTTGTTGCTTTGTCGGGCTTGGGCGATCTGGAGATCGGGCACCATCCTCGTTAATTATTTCAGACCTGCGCCACCTAGTGGCCCCGCAACTACGTTTGCCGGAGGTTGGCCCAACTCAAGCCACCTTCTTGTCTCTTCCGCCTGGGTCGGTGTCGGCTCAGCCCTTGTTTCGATAGTTGGCCCGGCCGGTGAGGACCCCTTTTCTTTCCAATCTCTGCGCTTGTCGATCCTGCCACACTCCTTTGACCACTGCCCAGTCGACTATGAGGCCGTCATTTGTCTCAAGAAGGAGGCCCACATTGTCGCGGTCGAGCAAATCGAACGATTTAACGAACACAAGAACCTTGCTCGTGTCAAGCACGGTCCGGTCCAACGTCGAGAGCCACGCGAATCGCGATTCGAACTCCTGGAGGAGCGTTGAAGCATTCCGACCCTTGCCAGGGCTATCAACCCAATCCATAAAGTCCTTTTTCGACAGTCGGAGCGAATCATCGAAGCTGTACCACTCGAGAACCCGCTCCGCGAAGGCTGCCCAATCGCGGAATCCTGCTTGTATTTCGATCATCTCCGAATGGATGCTCGGTGTCACGACCCGGGGAAATCCGGTCAACCGTCTCTCCTCCGGAATGTTCCTCATTTGCATCTCGGATCTGTAGGCCTCCAGGTAACTCGTGGCGTCTTTACCATTGAACCGGCCTATCTTATCGATCGTTGCTTCTATGGCCCTGTCAAGGGCACTCGTGCCCTCGCGAGCACTAACTAGGCGGTCTACAGCCACCGCCATCGCTTTGGCGAGTTCACTCCCTCTCATTTTCAGATTCCTTTGCCGCCCCTTTTCACGTCGAGTTCACCAAAGATGTGCGGTATTCCGTTCGGATGCGTAGAAACGGGGCAGGACCACGGGGCTCTTGAACCAAGGAATCAGGAAGTGAGGGGAAGGAGTCCGCACTTCGCGTGAACACAGAGACCATGGGTAGACAGAGAAGAGTAGTGGAGAGAGAATGATGTGTTTCTGGCCCGACACGACGTGACAAGATAGAGACACACCGAGAAACTCAGATTAATGAGGTAAGTTATATTAAAGTGAATGGGCGCGTAGCATAGTAAGCGATTACAACCAGATCAGAGCCGGTGATAGAGTCTCGAGTAGAATAGAAACATAAAACGATGTCGTAGATTAACGCTAGAAGGTAGAACGTGCGTGTGAAGCTTCGAGCTCTAGAGCAAACACACATAGTAAGATGAACCTCTGGTCGGGATCACACGGGTGTCTGACGCAAACAGAGGGTCCACCTTCCGAGATTCGGTCGTAGAGCTTTAGTCAAGAGCAAGAGAGATAGAGAGAGAGTGAGTGAGAGAGAGAGAGCTCCTGTCTCTAGTTCGACAACGTCTTCTTCTCCTCCCCGATCGTTCTCCTAAAAACAGTCTGAGGTCGCCCCTTTTATAGCACAAGGAGCGACCGTTACATCAGCTTTAATGACCCATCAGTATCCATCCCTAGATTCTCTCCTTGATTTGCTCTCCTCATTACTCTCCCACATAAGTTAATTCAAAAGGGTAGTGTACTCGTGTACACCCGTGTTCCCGCATTTTCGACGACGTTTCCTCTTGTGGCCCGGAATCTTCACGACACCATAGGACTGAATACTTCTTCAAATTCGACAATGGAACAATTTCATGGAAGTCGAAACTTCAAGAATGCATGACCACTTCAACGATCGAGGTTGAATACATAGACATGTTGAAAGAGGCTCTATGGGTCGGTCAATTGGCGTTTACATTTCTACAAGCCAATCCCAATTCAGCTCCAGTTGTATAATCATAATGCCTCCAAGCACATCGACGTTTGATACCACTTCAATCAGGACAGCGTAACTTCAGGGAAGCTCGGCCTCGAAAAGACCTCCACGACCGATAACATATCAGACAGGATGACCAAATGTCTGACAACTGACTGATTCCGATCACTTCGGCCCCATATGTGCTTAAGGAGAAATCAGTTTGATCGAGTCAAACAACAAAGATAGTTTCAACAATCGGCCTTGACAATCGAATCAACTTCTACACTCGAATTGGCCAATTCAACCTCTGTTTCTTTTCAACTGTCACTGATTAGGCTATAAGTTGGCCTGCTCTATCATCTCTTTGTACATCCTGTATACCTTATTTCATATTAAAGGTCTCTTTACGCCCATTACAACGGAGTGTCAATACGGGTGTATAATGGGCCATGTTCACACTGTCCATTTGGACAACTAGGTTTAGGACATTTATGTAAATATGTCTAAGGGTAGTTGCCCTAACCCAGTTGGTATATAACTGATCTTGTAACCTAGTTCAAAGTGTTGTTGTTGTTATTGTTGCCATTTTGAATAATACAAATTTTGTGTGCCTAATCTTTGTCTCTCTCTCCCACTCATATTTTGTCTCTCTGATCTTGATTTTTGTCAGGTTTTCTTGTTTGATTTGTTCTCCATTATCACTTGTTATTCTACTTCATATTATCACTTGTTAGTCTTCATCACATACTACTGATATTGTTTCTGCATTGATTGTCACACCTACAACAGTTAGAGCATGCCTCGGTCCCTTGGATTGGAAGAATTCCTTTGTGGTCTTGTCCTCCACTCAAATACATCGAGCCATGCTGCCATGAAACTGCATGTCATTGATTGCCTTTTCTGCCATGATGAGTTCTTGTTTAGCCATGGAAACTTGTCCCGCGGTCCAACTAATGACGGGTATCTCTGTTGGAGTTGTTGTAAGGCTATTCATCCCCGCTTTGTCCTCTATCTCTTTCCTTGAGCGTCCTTAGTTTTGGTCTTGATGATCTTGTGTAATAAATTTGAAGCTCTTGTTAGTTTAGCTAGAAGTTTGTCGGTTGTTGATGAGTTGTTGATAAGCAATGACCATTGGTTGGTGAGTTGTTCCTTCACCTCTGTAACTGTGTAAATAGTGTGTGGGATTTGAGGCTAAAATGAGCCCCACTTTTGGTGCAATTGAAAATGACCGATTATCGGGTAGTGTTCAGAGAAAGTCATGCCTGGAGTTATTTGACACCATCCTCCCTTCGCTTCTAGTGCCTCGCCACCCTTCCCATCTGATCGCGAAAATAAATGAGCATCACTTTTGCATTGGAAGTTGTCTGATCGCCATGAGCCTGGTAGAAGGTCTCTGACTTCCTTTAAATGGTACTATGGAGATGGTGTTCTTGCAACATGATGATGTCAATAGCACAACCTAATACATACACCTCAAGATCCCTTCTCAGTTTCCATCTATTTTGTTGGTCTAGTTGATTCCTGAGTCCTTGCACGTTCTATGTTACAACATTCATGATCATGGAAGGGGGTGGGTGTTGTATGTATGGCTGGACTAGCCGCAACACAGGTGTCTATCCGACACTTCTCCAAAGGGGTGGTAGGGATAGGATGTTAATACACGCGTATGATATTTACACTTAAGCACAGACGAAGACAAGATTAATCAGCATAAGCAAAACTATATTAATTCTTCGCCCCTTCATTACAAAACATCGGATCCTTTTATAGGCATCCGGCCAGATTACAATCGGTGCTCGGTAGGCAACCGTTAACCGAAACCGAATCGGTTCGGATCCGGATCGGTTACAACTACCGGATCCGTCCCTCCTAATAATTCTATTCCTATTTCTATATTTATCCGATCCGACCTTGCTTTCCCATTTGCCTTCTCTGACCGGCCAACACATGGCACGCCCGTGGGAAAGTGCATTGCACTTCGAACCCACAGCCGGCTTCAGTCTTCCTCCAAATTATCCAGCAAACTCCGCTCAGAGGTTTCAAGTGTTGTTTTGCCTGTGCCGTCTCCGACTTCCGATTGGATTGGCTGCCTTTTCGCATCTTGCTGCTCCGACTCTGCTTGTACCGGTGGTACCGGTGTTTCTTCTGTATCCTGTCCGGGTCTGTCCTGCTCTACCTCCGTTCCGTTCCCGGTATCGCTCTCTCCGGTTTCCACTGGTTGTGTCCTTTCCTCCCCGGATTCGGTACTTCTCTGTCTCCACTCTGCATCATCCCCGGCATCAACCTGCTCTTGCTCCGGAAGTTCTTCCTCGGGTAATTCTTGTCGGGGTGCATTGTTGGTTGGGTCCTCCTCAGCCGGTCGCTCGCCCTCACTAATGGAGATCGGCGTTGTGTGTCCCTCGGCTTCCTGTCGCAGTCGGCCCTTCTCGTACCCTTCCAATTCTAGTTGGGTTTCGAGCTGTCCGTCATCCAACCTCTCTACTAACCCTCGGATTTCCTTGAGATGCTCTTCTGCTAGAGCATAGAAATCCTCCGACAGTTCTTCCCGGATGTTGACGATACTTTCTTCGTCCATTTTATAGAACCCATCTCCGTTTTTCTTCCGATTTTCTGCATCAGCTCGGAGTATCTGCAGTTCAGCTGCCTGTTGTGCCCATTCCCTCCAGAGCTTCTCCGTGCTTTCATTTATGCTGGCCTGAGCTCGGGTACTCCAACTTGACATGATGAACTTAATTCGGCCAACCCCTGCTTTAGCCTGTTCCGAAGCTGCTTGTTTTTCCTTCCTTATCCGTTTGATGATGTCGGCCATTAACTGAGCTTGAGCTTCAGAGTCGACTTTTTGCTTGTCACAGGTACTCCGCCATTTGTTGATTTCGAAAGTCGACTTCACTTTTTCCTCGTTCCTGCTCTTTGTCAGCTCCCCTACTTTCTGCCGAAGTACTTCCATCTCCTTTCTTTGTTCCGACGTCAAGGTCTTCTCCGCCGATACTTCCTCCCTTGCTTTGGACAATTCCAAGCGGTTTTCCTTGAGCTGCTCTTTCAGCTTCTCTATCTGTCGGTCGTACGTTGCTGCCTGATTCTTGATGTCCGACGTGGCCTGTTTATAATCCTTACATAGTCGGTCGAATTCCTCCGTCTTCTATTTTAGACGTCGGTTCGCCTGATCTCGCAACCGATCATCCCGGTCCTTTTGTTGTCGGAGTTCCTCTCGCAACCGCTCGATTTCCTGCTCCATTCGTCGGCGCAGCCTATCTTTTTCCTTTTGCAGCTTCCCGTTTTCTTCTTGTAGTCAGTCATTGGTGGCTTTGCTTCGGTGAAGGCCTTCCTCCATTCGCCGTCTGTCGTCTTCTACCAACTTCCGCTGCTCCCTTTCGTTATCTCTCAATGCCTCCTGAGCCTGTAATTCTTCTTCCAAAGTTGCTATTAACTTCTCGGTCTCAGGGCCGGTTTGCAAGGCCTTCTCCGTTTCTGGTTCGGCTTGCTTTTCTGATGTCCCGACCGGCTCGGTGCCATCTTGTGCTTGTCGGCTGCCTTCTTTTGCCTGTGCTAGCTCTTCTTGCAGCTCATGTACTTGTGCCCGGAGCATGACCATATCCTTAGTCGTCGTCCTAGTCACTTGTTCCCTTTGCTCCTCCTCTTTCTCCATCTGGTCTGCCACTCCCGACAACTGCCCTGACAACCACCTTAGCCATTGTGCCTTTGTTCTGCCTTCGTCAGTGTGAGCAGGCGTACCTAGCCCCGGCTGTTTTTCCGGCTGTTTCTCCGGCCTCTTCTCTTGCTCCGGCACTTGTTCCTTTCTTGGTTCTTCGAACTCCGCTGCCGTCAGTTCCGGTACTGCCGTCTTTGGTGCAGACGGACCTTCATCCTGTGTCGCTTCTGTTCCGGTTACTGGTTCTTCCGCCCGTTGCTGAGTTCCGTCCGCTGTTGGGGTCGGTCTTGTCGCCCGTTTCTCCTTTCCTTGCCTAGGTGGTAGTATTAACATCGGTTCGGATGAGTCTTCCTCTGTTTCAGCGTCCTCCGTCGCTGCGACTATCGGTTCCTTTACTGGTACCGGTTCCGATTCGAGCGTTACTGGTTCGGTGTCGGTTTGCCTCTTGCTGGTTTTCTTCGCAAGCGTCTCCTTGCCTTTTTCCGCCTTTTTCTTCTTCGTGGTCGGTTGCTGTTGCTGTTTCTGTGGCTGCCGTGATGGGCCTTCCTCCCGTTGCTGTCGGGATGAGTCTTCTTCCCGCGGTTGTCGAGATGAGCCTTCTTTCCGCGGCTGTCGTGATGATCCTTCTTCCCGCGGCGCTTCTTCTTCCTGTGTCCATCCTGGAGTGTGTTTCTCTAGGATTCGTCGGCGCTTCATGGTTTGCTTCGGGGTAGTCTCCTGCCGACTTCTTTGCTTGTGCTTGATGGGGGACACCGGTGGGACCAACACTGTTAACCATTGGGATATTCCGGCCCATGGCTTCTTCCCTTCCACTAAGTGCTTGATCGCCTCTTTCAGTCCTTCGGTGATGAAGTGGAGCCAGTCCACCTGCAAGCCTTCGAATGTCGCGATGACGATCGCTGCTCGGTATTTGGCTATGGCTGCCGGACGAGGATTCACGAACCCATACTCCATCAGGGCGCGGGCCACCTCTCCGAACAGCAGGTTCTCTCCGCCCTGTGTGCGATACGCCTTGCTGCTAAGGGAGTATTCGCCGAAATACTCGAAGAATATTTGGCTCGAGGGTAGCTCTATCGTCTGAAGTCCTCCCTCCGAAATCCCTGTGAGCGCTTGTACCGCTCCTTCAGTGACTTCTGCTAAGTCCACCGCTGTTGCCGCCTGCTCTGGTTCCTTGTGTGGTGGAGCGTCAGCGACTCGCAGCAGCCCTCCTAATCCGTTCTCCGTCAGCCATTGTCGCGCTCCGTCCGACAGTGCCATCGCTTCTTCTTCGTCTGCTGCTGCCTGTGGTCTGAGGTCGGGGTGTAGGTGTTCTGCGTGTCGGATCTTGCTGTCTTGAGCCTGCGTTTGCTTGTGGGAAAATTCGTAAAAAGTGAACCCTTCCCTGGTTCTTCCTTTATATAGTGGCGTTTCCCTCGAGCCGCCTTTTCCTGTTTTTCGCGCGTGCGTATCTTCTGCCATAATTAGCATCTCACTTTTTAATTTTGGCGTCTGCACGTCCTCTGCCTCGAATAGCATGTCCTATTTTTGGCGCCTGCGCATGCCCTGTCCTGAATAGCATGTCCTATTTTTGGCGTCTGCGCATGCTCTGTCATGAATAGCATGTCTGTCCTTTGCTGCCGCGTGTCCTGCTTGCGCTTCTTTGCCGCGTGTGTCGAATCTCCTACGTGTCGGTCATTATGACTCCTTGATTGCCGCACGTATTAAGTCCTGTACCTCGGCCCCCCCACGTTCTGTGCTTTAAATAGCTCGTGCACCCGTGTGACGGTTGTAACTACTTCCTTCATCATTACCATGATTTTCTTGATCTTCTTGTCTTGACTTTTCTACCCGTAGCTCCACGTCATTCGTTTTTTTTTTTTTTTTTTTTTATTTATTTATTTTAATAAGCATATGCCGCATCATTGTTCGGTTCCCCCCGATGTGTTCGGGTCGGTGCGCACTGTTGTCGGTTCCTCGTCGTTGTTACGCGTCGGTGTCGGTGCCTCGGCATTCGGGATTTCCGGGTCTTGCTTGAAGGGGTTAGCTGGCATGTGCCCCTTATACGGTTTTAGGCGAAACCCATTTGCCCATTTGCCCACAACTTCTCCTGACAACGTCCCGAGCTGGTAAGACCCATTGTACTCCTTTGTGATCCAGAATGGTCCTGTCCATCGAAATCGCAATTTCCCCGGCATGTTCCCCATCCGTGTCTGGAACAGCAATACTGGTTTCCCGACTTCGAATTCCTTTTCGTTACCGCGCCGATGTCGGTCTACAAAGGCTTTCCTCCTCCTTTGCTCTAGTTCTAGCTGTAGCAGGCTGGCTATTCGATTCTCTTCCAGTTCCAACAGCATCGCCAGCCGGATTCGTTCGGATTCCTTCTCGCTTAACCGCTCCTTAACCTGTATTCTTAAGCTAGGAATTTGGAATTCTACTGGCATGACTGCTTCCAAGCCGAATGCCAGTCGGAACGGGGTCGTCCGGATGCTAGTCTTGTACGCCGTTCGGTACGCCCACAGCACGCTCTGCAACTTCGTGTCCCAGTCGGTCCGGTTCTCATTGACGATTTTTCTAAGGATGTTCTGTAGCGTTTTATTCGTTGATTCCGCTAATCCGTTGGCTTGAGGGTAGTAGGGAGTGCTTCGTTTGTGTACTACCGCATAGAATGAGGTCAAACTTTCCACCACCTGCCCGAGGAAATGACCTCCCTGGTCACTGATCAGCTCAATCGGGCATCCGTACCGACACCATATGCATTCGTATAAAAATTTGGCCGTGGACGCCGTCGTGTTGTCCCGTAATGCCTTTGCTTCTACCCATTTCGTGCAGTAGTCAGTAGCCACTATTATATACCGATTTCCGGTCCGCATTGCCGGTGGCTTGAATGGACCGACAAAGTCCAAGCCCCACTTTTGGAATGGTTCTAATGGCAAGACCGGGTGATGTGGCATCCGGGCCTGCTCCGTGGGTTGGCCCAGTCGTTGACACAGGTCACATTCCCTGCTATACTTAACGGCATCTCTCATGGTAGTCGGCCACCATAGTCCGCTCTGCCATATCTTCCGGGCTGTTGTTTCGCCGGCATAATGCCCACCTGCAATTCCACAGTGGGCTTCCCTCAGGATCAGATCCTTTTCATCGCTCCGCACTGCTCGCCTCCATACGCCATCTGCCCCCTTGTGATAGAGGGTGTCTCCTACCAAGCAGAAATGTCTGCTCCGTACTGCCATCCTTTTCCGTTCGTCTCGGTCCAGATTTTCCGGGGGAACTCCGGTGCTCAGGAACTGATGCATTTCGGTTAACCATTTGTCTTCGTCCGCTACTGTGGTCTCCGTTGCCGGTGCCGTCGTGACCTTAAACAGCTCGGCGTCGGGAAATTCGTCCTGTACGCCGTCCCCTGATTCTCCGGATTCTAGTCTGCTCAGGTAGTCTGCTACCGCATGCTGCACCCCGGGTCGGTGGAAAATATCGAATTCGAATTCCTGTAATAGCAGCGTCCACCGTGCGAGTTTTCCTGTCAGGGCTGCCTTTGAGACCAGGTAGAGTAGTGCCGAGTGGTCAACGTGGAAGGAGAACTTTCGTCCGAGCAGATAGTGCCTGTACTTTGTGACACTGTACACCATTCCTAATGCCTCTCGTTCCGTTGTAGAGTAGTTCCGTTCGGCTTTCGAGAGTTTCCTGCTTGCGTAGTACACCGGCCGATACCAGTTCGGTTCCGTGAGTTGCATCAAAACGCTGCCGATTGCTACGTCCGACGCGTCGACGAAGACGTGAAAGCTTTTACTCCAGTCCGGCGGCTGCACCACCGGAGCTTGTGACAGCATGACCTTCAACACTTGGTAGGCTTTCTCCTCCGTTTCTGTCCATTGGAAAGGTACTCTATGTACAGCAGCGTGCAATGGTGTAGCAAAGTCGGCAAGGTGCCGTATCATCCGACTATGCCACCTTATTTGACCAAGGAATCGGCTTAAAGCCTTTGCGCTATTCGGTGCCGGTGCGTCGAGAATTGCTTTTACCTTATCCGGATCTACCGCGATTCCTTCCCGACTCACCACGTGGCCTAACAAGTTGCCGCTTGCAACTCCAAAGACGCACTTAGCCGGGTTCAGACTTAATCGGTACTCGCGGCACTTTTCTAAGCATAGTCGTAGGTGATCGAGATGCTCTCCGTGTCGGCTGTAGACGGCGAAATCGTCTAGGAAGACCTGCATAAAACCGGGAATAAAATCACCGAAGATTTCCATAATTATCCTTTGAAATGTTGCAGGGGCTGTCTTTAATCCGAACATCATCACGACCGCGACGAACACTCCCCATTCCGTCACGAACGTTGTTTTCTCTTGATCGGCCGGGTTCATTCGGATTTGGTTGTAGCCGCTGAATCCATCCAGGAAGCTGTAAACTTCGTGGCCGGCCACCGCATCTAGCACTCCGTCTGTGAATGGTAGTGGAAAAGCGTCGGTCACTGTCGCGGCATTTAGTTTCCTGTAGTCCACACATACCCGGATTTTGCCGTTCTTTTTCGGGACCACCACTATTGGGCTTAGCCAGGTTGCCTGCTTGACTGGTCGGATAAATCCGACCCGGAGAAGCTTGTCAATTTCCTCCTTCACCTTTGCCGCATAGTTTGGATTCATCCGGTACCGACGTTGAGCGATGGGTTTCGCGTCAGTACTTAGATGAATTTGGTGCTGGTAGAGCTGGGGGTCCAACCCTCGCATGTCTTCGTATGACCATGCGAACACGTCCTTGAAATCCGTTAACAGTGCTACCATTGCCTGTTTTTCCTCCTTCGGCAATTCCTTCGCGACTTTTACCGGTCGGGGTTGTTCTGTTGTGCCGAGGTCCACCTCTTCCAGCTGGGATGCTTTCACCCTTTGGGATATCGTCATTTCTCTTTCTAGGGCTTCCTGTGCTTGGCGTAGTTCCCGGATCGCCACTTTGTCCGGCTCGTCCGGCATTGTGATGTACGGCTCTACTGCTGCCGTGATATCCACCTCAAAAAGTGGGACGATCTGTGGGTGTTCCTCGGGGTACCGATCAACTTCCTCATCCGGTAAGCCCTCCAACATGTTGATGCTTTCGGCATATAAAGGGGTTGCCTCCTTGCTAGTGAGCACCCGTGGTTGCGTGGCTACCCGTACCTTTGTTTTCCCTCGTCGGAACGTGATCATATTCTTTTGCCAGTTTTGCTTGATATGCGCCGTTCGCAGCCACGGTCATCCTAACAGTAGGGGATATGTGCCTTGTACATTCAGCTCTAGTACCACGGCCGATATTCGGAATACGTGGCCTCCTATTGTTACTTCCAAGTCCCGGATAAGACCAGTTGGTCGGACTGAGCTTGTATCCGCCATGCGTAACCAGAAGGGGCATGGTTCCCACTCCTGGATGCCTAGGTCGTCGCATGTCTGTCGACTAATGACGTTCACCCCGGAGCCTCCGTCAATAATTGTTCCTGGAATCTCCTTTCCTTTGACGATTGTCGTGATTGCTGGGCTACTGGTATCAACCACCGCTGGGCCTTCCTCTGGGTTGGAGAAAAATGCCGGTGATGGCGTCGGCGTCGGTTTGCTCACGGCGGCTTGTAAGTCTGCTGTAAACCGCGGCACCAACTGCAGTAACCGTGCCAACGGCAGCACGATCTGACAATCTTGTAGTGCTTGCCATGTCGGGTTTTCTCCTGGCTGTACGATTTCCTCCTCCCTTGGCATATTTTGGTTTCTTACTTCCGCCGCACCTTGTTCGTTGGCTTCTTTGATCCATTGTGCCGCTTGTTTTCTGATTGCTTCCTGGGCTTCCCATTCGGCGGCCTTCCCCTTCGACCGCGTGGTAACCTGCTGTACTTCGGCTGTCACCATGTTGACTGCTGGTTGCTTGTCGGCTGTTTTGCTTGGGCATTGATTACTGTAATGCCCTTCTTTTCGGCAGTAATAACAGTACACCCTGTGCGTGTTGCTGGATTCTCCTTTTTCCCATGTTTGGGGGAGGGGCATTCCCCGGCGGTTGTCCTCGGTTTTTCGGTTCTCCGGTGCCGCTACTGGTTTGTCATTCCTTGTTGCCTCCCGACGCTCCTCTCTACGGAAGAATCCACGCCTTTGGTTCCGTCGGAAATTCCGGTTCCCTGGCCGCCTTTCTTCTCTGCGTCGCTCGTATTCCGGGGATTCGTCTCGGTCGTACCGGTCCCGGGGGTAGCTATCCCTTCGGTTCTCCTCTCGGTCATAGCTGTCGCGTCTTCTATCGGGGTATCTGTCGCCGCGTTCTCGTCGGTAGCGGTCGTCCCTCCGGAATCGATCCTCTTCCGGGTCCTGATTGCGCGGTTCTATGTGTCGGACCGGTGCCGCTTGTCGAGTTAACAGGTTATACTCGCATCGGTTCGTTGTGTGGGCGCGAGAATTGCATATCATGCACTGTGCACGTAGGGTGCAGTCGACGATCGAGTGCCCCGAATTTAGGCATGTTGTGCATTGTAGGGCTTGTCGGAACCGGAGGTCCTCCTCCTTCGGAAGCGCCTGGTGTAACGCCCCCATCGGCAAGAAGGGGCTCGTGTTGTCCATTTCCAGGACCCGATCAATGACTTGGTCCATTGTGCTGGTGCTGAAATCGAGGATTCCACACATCGCTCGAAGTGGGTCTTTTAACGCAGCCAAAAAGACTGCCTTGGCCTCCTCTTCGGGTGGTGCTCTTGCTAATTGACTGTGCAAGGTCTGGAAACGAATGATAAATTGTGGGACCGTCTCGTTTTCTCCCTGCCGAGTGGTGTAGAATTGTCCGACCAATTCCCTTTGTTCCACTCGTCTATGAAACAAGCGTAAAAACTGGGTTTTCAATGCCTCGAACGTGGCGAAGCTGCCTGGTAAGTGCTTGGCGTGCCACCGGGCCGCCGGTCCTTCTAATGTCATGCCGAATTCGGCGACTTTGGATCGGTCGGCCTCGGGCTCCGTCAGTCTCTGGGACACGTGGTTGGCTTCCCATGTTCGCAGGAATGCATACACATGTGCCTCTCCGTCGGGCTCATCCCATCGTGGTCGCCAAAATAGTGTTGTATGTATGGCTGGACTAGCCGCAACACAGGTGTCTATCCGACACTTCTCCAAAGGGGTGGTAGGGATAGGATGTTAATACACGCGTATGATATTTACACTTAAGCACAGACGAAGACAAGATTAATCAGCATAAGCAAAACTATATTAATTCTTCGCCCCTTCATTACAAAACATCGGATCCTTTTATAGGCATCCGGCCAGATTACAATCGGTGCTCGGTAGGCAACCGTTAACCGAAACCGAATCGGTTCAGATCCGGATCGGTTACAACTACCGGATCCGTCCCTCCTAATAATTCTATTCCTATTTCTATATTTATCCGATCCGACCTTGCTTTCCCATTTGCCTTCTCTGACCGGCCAACAGTGGGAGGTTACCAGGTGTTCTTGATGCTTTGCACAATAGGTTGTGTGTGGGGAGCACTCACTATTTAGACATCCATTCATTTTCATTGATGGAACGATGGTCCAGATCCATGAGTGGAGTTTGTGGGCTATCCGGTGAGCTTCAATAGCCCCATCTAGCTTCCCATAGAAATAGTAAAAGCTCGGGTTTAGTTTAGTGTCTATGATAATCCATAGGTGAATGAGGCAGAGATGAGGTTCCTCTTTATCCATGGTGCACTAGAATTTTGTGGTTATTGTAGTGCTTCTTTAGTTTGTTCATGAGTTTTTCATCTCTTATTCTTGTTACAAAAGATATTGCTTGGCTAAATAGCATATCTTTAACCTTGGACTTGGAACAAATCAAAACGATTGGGACTGAAAGGAGATGGAGGATTGTGTGACTGTGGAGTTTTGCATAAGACATGGGTTTTCCCCACCACTCGCCATTCCATCACATTGGTGGGGGAGGCTTCTGATGCCCTATGGTGCGACAACCTTATAGGGTCTCCTTGGTAGAATATTTAATGAGAAAAGTGGGGTTTTGTGTGCCAAATACCCCTTGTTCCTTCTGAGGGGTCACTCTCGTGGGGCAATTCCTTTTTAGCTGACCAAGCTTTTTGCATGCAAAACATTGCCCCGGTGTGCTGATCACTTCTATTCGTTGTTCACTTTTTTTCCAGGAATGAGGATCTTGGAAGGAAGCTTGTCAATGTCCCACACCAAAAGGCGTATAGAGGGAGGGCCTAGGTGTTTCTTTTGTTGGAGTCTGAGATAGTCAAGAGTAGAACAAAGACAACATCACAACTTGAAGAGCAACAAGTTGAGCTTAGATACAGAATCAAATGAACACATCAATCAAGACAACTTGGCAATACACAAGATCAAAGATCAAGAAACAAAGTGAGGAAAAACCCAAGAGGCACAAAGCAAAGTAACTACATTATTCAACAGAAGTTACAATACAAGAATGAAGCGATCAACAACAACCTTACAAACTAGGTTACAAGTTCAGTTTATATATGAATTGAATGAGGGCAACTGTCCTTTACTATATTTTAGAATTGTCCTAAACCTAGTTTGTCCAAATGGGATAGTGTGAATATGACCATTATGCACCCGTATTCGACACTCCCTTGTAATGGGTATATACAACGAAAGAACCTATAATATAAAGAAAAACAATACAAATTATACAAAAGGATGTTTGGACAAATAGGCTTATGGCTGAATCGGTAATGGCTGAAAGACAAAAGCGGGATTGACTAGTCTAAAGGACTGAGGCTAAATTAGCTGTGGCGATTGTCGAAAGCTGAATTCCAATTCCATGAAATAATATGAGGCTTAGGGAGATGATCGAAACAAATGTGTGCATCTATCATTCGCGAGCAGTTGTCCAGATCCATCCTCGTGTTTGACTTAATCAGACGGGTATCTTCTTACACCCATCCGGTGCCAAAGTGACATGAATCAGTCAGCCATAAGACATTTGGTCATCCCATCTCATTGTCAGTCGTAGGAATTTTCTCAAGGCCAAGATGTCCTAAAGTGATGCAGTCCCAAACGAAGTGATATCGAACATCGATATGCTTCGAGGCGTTGTGGTGAATTGGGTTCTTCAATAAGGCGACAACTCCCCAATTGTTGTTGTAGACCATTAGAGCCAAATTGGAGTTGGCTTGTTGAAACGTGCATACCAGTCGATCGAGCCATAATGCCAGTAGTTGATGCAGTCGTGCACTCTTGAAGTTCTGACTTCCATGAAATTGCTCTAGTGTTGAACATGAAGTAGCCGGTGGTTGACTTTCGGCAATCCAAGAAGCTGGCAAAGTCTGAGTCAGTGTAGTTGACAATGTCTAAATTATGTTCGGGTTGAAAAGGATGTCAGTCTTTTGTGCCCACCAAATATTTGAAGACATTCTAAACTCGGTTCTAATGTGATTGACCAGGGTTATGCATAAATTTGGTGACGGCTCCTATGACACGAGCAATGTCTGGTTGTTTTGTGACCATTGCATACTTTAGGGAGCCGACAATCGGTGCGTAAAGTACCGACTTCATGATTACCACTCTGGACCGGATGTCGAACAGTCTTGTTGAGACAACCGAAGACTAATGGGGAGCGGGGTCAAAGCAAATTTAGTTGATTGCATGTTGAAGAATTCCAAGACATGGTCAGCGTAGTTGGCTTGAAACTAGCACAATTTTCGTCAATTACGGAGTTGGCTTATCTTCATACCCAAGATGTTTCTTGTCGTACCTAGGACCTTCATGGAAAACTTCAATCACAGTTGTCGAACAAGATTGGCAAGCTCTCCGGCATGTCGGCCGGAGAGAAGCATGTCGTCCACGTAGAGGATGAGGAAGATGGGTGACCCATCTTGAGTTGTTTTCGAGAAAAGGCAATCGTCTTCATCACTCCTGGAAAAGCTAACCGATTGTATGAATTTGTTGAACTTCTTATACCACTGCCATGGGGCATGTTTTAGGCCATAGAGACTCTTCTTGAGTCAACAATAGCAAAGCCTATCAGTTGTTCCATACAGATCTCCTCTACGTCACCATGGACGAATGTCGTTTTTACATCTAACTAAATCAACTCCAAGTCATCCATTGCCACTACACCGAACAAAAAACAAAGGGTTGTCATTTTCACCATTGGTGAAAAGTTTTCATCGAAGTCAACGCCATATTCCTACCGGAAACCCTTTATGACTAATCTGGCCTTGTAGTTGGGGTTGGTCGAATTTGACATCTCTTTTCATCTATAGACCCATTTACACGGAAGAGCACATCAATTCTTCAGTAATTCAACCAAGTCCCAAGTTTGATTTTGCCGGATGGAGTTTGTAAAAGAGTATGTGCGGAAGCGTTACGTAGAAGGACACAGTCGGTTATTTGGAAGATCAACTGTTAGGTAAAGACAAAGTAAGGGTGAGAGAGAGAGAGAGACTGAGTAGAGCAGACAACAGTAAACATCTATTACAAAATGATACTCGATACATACAAATGTGCTCAGAGAGCACTTTCTGTACAAGCCCTGATAGTGGGCTAACAAGTACCGACAAGTACTTGAATGCTCATTAACTGAGCATCTGACACTGGCTCCTAAAAATATTCCTATTACTATGAATAGGAATATCAATCTGAACGGCCTGCCAACTCCCTATTGATCCATATGTTTGGATGTATTTTTGGTTGTAACTATTTCTTGCTAATACAACTTCTTGTTCTCTGCCTCTAAGTTCACACACACACACACAAAATTTCCTTCTGATGCACGAGATCACCTACACCCTTCATTTCTTTACATGGTATCAGAGCGTGCAGTAGTCTGATAAAAACTCGCTCAATTGTGTTGTGTCACAGGCCGAAGATCAAATAAAACCAGCTCAAGAACATAGAAGAAAAACGACACCATGAACACTCAAATGGGAAGTGTTGAGAATGATGTTATAGCCAAACAGCTAGTCAGCCCCAACAACTAGTTAGCCCAACGACCAGATCTTGGCCTTTATAAAGAGGAACCTTCTCCTCATGTAAAAATAAGCCATCTATGTATTTTCTCTCTCCTATGGTGACATATATGTATATTCTTGAATAAATGTGTTTTCTCATTTTTCAATTTGGTATCAAAACATAGATCCGCCCCTTTAGCAAACCCTAGATCTATCCCTCTGCCAAACCCTAGATCCGCCCCTCTGTTGGTGCAACAGTGGTCGGAACAACACCATGCAAGAGAGGAAAGGGGGCTTCTCCTTCTAGGATGACTGACACAGACAAGTATAATAGAGTAGAACGAAGATAAGACTGGAGAACAAGAGAGAGGAAAAGAACAAGAACTCAACTTATAGAATCTGTAACTTGTGTTGTTCACCTTGATTAGAATCAAGGTGCACATGAGTATTTATACAAGAGGGTAGGGCTATGTAAGCCAACTAGAAATAGAGTGCATGAGGATGCATGCAATAGAGTACGCATGAGGATGCATGCAATAGAGAATGCATGAGGATGCATGCAGGCTAGAGAATGAGAATGCATGTAAGCTAGGAACTTCCAATGTTCAATCTATACTACATGAAGTTGAATTAAATACAAGGATGCATATGTAGCTCAAGTGGTAGGGTTTGCCCAATAGAGACCATGAGGTCTTGGGTTCAATCCCTACCTTCCTCTGTGGCATATTTCTATGACAATGACTTGCTATGTGATTGAGAGGTGACTTGAGAACAAAAGTCAGACGAGGAGAGTAGACATAGTCTAGGTTGAGAAGATGGATGAGGTGTTGTCAAAATTGAATGAGGATGAGGTGAAAACATTGGTGAAATACATGAAGCAAGCTGAGATTTTAGCATCTAGAGATATGATGGGAACACAACCACCATCTCGACTTAAAAACTCCTACCAATTGACTTCAAACTCAATGGACCGACCATGTACTTGAGCTGGTCGCGTCGGATTGTGGGTCCCTTGGCAAGGAGAGGCCTTGATGGCTATCTAACGGGAGAAGAGAAAGAACCTCTTGTTAAAACGAGTAGTGAATGGAAAGCATGGAGAGCTACCCTCATGTCTTTGTATATGTGGCTTCTCAACTCCATGTATACTAGGGTTTCTCTGTGCTTTTCTCTGTCAAGAAAACGAGCTGAAAAGGTTTTCATGTGACAACGGTCCATAACTCGAGACAAAGAGACGTAAGAATAGAATATTCTATTAGTGTCTCTTCAATATCCACCACTCATAATAATGACTCAATAATAATCGTGCATGTCCATTTATGATACATGTGGAAAATTTCTCAACGTTAGCAAGGTCAAAAAGCATTAATCAATCATAAAAAATAATGAGGTCTAGAACAATGGTGCCGATATTTCTATCATTTTTGGTGATACTCGCAACAGCCATAATCATGAGTGTGCTAGTGAGTAGAATGTTCAAAGGACATGAGGCAGAAATTTCGACACCGAATTGCCAATCGTTTTCACGCATCTGGTGACATGCCTTCTGTAGGCAATCCCGTACTAAGAAACATAGTCATCTCCGTGATCCATAAATCCTCCGATTCTTCATCAACCTCCGTCGAATTAATCGTGTCAACTTTGAATAGTTGAGCATCCGAAGAATCATCTCGAACACCTTCACCCAGTTCACCCGACTCTAATCAGCTATTGCGTGTTGAACCCCTAGACGATGTATAATATCGAATTCGAACTCTTGTAAGAGTAACATCCACCTTGCTAATTTACCGGTTAATGATTGCTTCGATACTAAGTAAAGTAAAGTAGAGTGATCCACATGAAATGTAAATTTATGGCCTAGAAGATAGTGCCGAAACTTATTCACAGAATAAATCATCCCTACAGCTTCTCGTTCGGTTGTCGAATAATTGCGTTTGGCCATCAACAACTTCCGACTAGCGTAATATATTGGAATTGTAGAAACGAAGGTGTGGAGGCGTTAGACAACCGGCTTAGCCGGATAGCAACAGAGAGAGAGAGAGATTAACACACAGAAGGTACGCAGGAGAGAGAGAGAGAGAGAGAGAGAGAGAGAGAGAGAACAGAACAACTTAAATATATTATCAATAACTCTATAAAATTCTCTGTACATTCAACGTGCTCAACAGCACTATTTATACAAGTCCTAAGAGGACTGACAGAAGTACAATTTACTTCAATGCTCACATGAGCGTCTGACACTAACTACGAGACATTAACTACCTAGTAGTCTAGGCTGCTACTAGGCTTCCGATTACTACTTGATCCAGCTAACCGGCTCCCCAACTCACCGGCTCACCGATCTGGCTCATCCTTTCAGATACCGATCCAGCTCAGGCTTATTCAGCCGATCTGGATCTAGTTGAGCTTGCTACTCAACACTCCCCCTCAAGCTCAACTTGAGGTCGGATCGTAGTGTTAGTCTCCATGGCAGTTGGTCCTTCCACCCGGCTCCTTCTAGCGTCACTCCGCCTCACTTGCGCTCCTCATCCGATCTGGTCCGGTTTGCCGCTACCCTTTTGATTCTGCGCACCTCGACCTCCTCGATCGGCTTTTCTACTCCACAGGCCCAATTCAGCTCCCTTGCTGTTGTGACTTTAGCGCTTGCCGATTCGCCGATTCCTTTATGTCGAGGTCGACTTTCGCTACCTTCTCATCCTCTCGGCCTTGAATTGATCCGGTTCTTCTAAATCCTTTTGTTGAACTGAATCAGTTGTCTCTTATTCGTTCCATCTCTTGTCCGAATCGGTCGCTCCCGATTCGTCTTCCAGTTCTAAGCCCTTCACCACATCGGACCATGTCCAGGTCTTGGCGTTCTTCTTCCGGTCGGCTCTGTCCTTCTTGACTCTGCTGCCGCTGCCGCTTGTTCCGACTTGTTCGGATGTGTCAACTTCCTTTGTCGACTCAGCTCCTTTCTTCTTCTTGTCTCTCCCTTTGTCGGTTCTTCCCTCACCGGCGCAATCAGTAGTTTCTTTGCCTTTGCCCGTTCCAGTGTCTTTGCCCGTTCTCCCCCTCAAGTGTGGCATGTCGAGATGTTGAACACCATGCATTTCAGTGAAGTGCTACAACTTGTCCGATCCGAGCAGTTTGGTGAAGATGTCGGCAACTTGCCGATCCGTATGAATATACCAAAGTTCAACTTCACCACTCAGGACACGCTCACGCACAAAGTGGTAGTGCAGTTCTATGTGCTTTGTGCGAGCATGGAATACGGAGTTCTTGGCGAGTTGCATGTTGCTGATGTTGTCGCAGTAGATCAGGATAGGGGTCGGCACCTCGATCCGCAGGTCTTGCAGCAGTCGCCGAAGCCGAATGGCTTCACATGTGGCAATGGTAGTGCCCCGATATACAGCCTCAGTGCTCGAAAGGGCCACTATTGGCGACTTTTTGCTGCTCCATGCAACAGCCGCACTACCAAGGGAAAACATATAGCCGGAGGTGGATCGGCGATCCGATGCATCGCCGGCCCAGTCAGCATCGGTGTAGCCGACTAGCTCTTTGGTTATACCATGCCGGCATAATAGTCCCCGGTCCTTCGTGCCGCTCACATATCGCAAAATTTGATGCACGCACAGAAGGTGCTCCACGGTCGGCTTTTGCATATATTGGCTGATCACGCCGACCGGACAACTGATGTCGAATCGGGTGATTGCCAAATATATAAGGCTTCCGACGATTTTTCGGAACCTCTTCTCATCGTAGGCCGATCCGGAGTCGAGACGGAGCTTCTGGTTCCGGTCCAGGGGTGTGGAGATTGGTCGGCATTCTGTCATGCTGAACTTGTACAGCATATTCAACACATAGTGTCTTTGTGAGAGCAATATGCCGTCGGGGGTTCGGATCACCTCGATCCCAAGGAAATAGTGAAGGTCCCCCGGGTCCTTCATCTCAAATGCGTCCGACACCTGGGACTTGACTCGGCTGATTTCATCGAGTCCGGGTCCGGTGATGACTAGATCATCAACATACAACAAGATGCAAACCGGACCATCCGGACCTTGCCGGATGAACAACGAAGAGTCAGACTTGGAGGCCGCAAACCCCACCTTACGCAACCGGTGCATGATCTTCACATTCCAAGCTCGAGGGGCTTGCTTCAGGCCATAAAGTGACTTCTTCAGCCGGCATACCGCCGACTTGTTCATCTCCGACTGGAAATCGGGGGGTTGGGTCATAAAGACCTCTTCTTCAAGATCGCCTTGAAGAAATGCATTCTTCACGTCCATCTGGTGAAGATGCCACCCCCTTGCCGCAGCAACCACCAGCACCACACGAACCGTCATCAACGTCGCTACTGGAGCGAAGGTCTCATCGTAGTCAATTCCGTGGGTCTGTGCGTATCCCTTTGCCACTAACCAGGCCTTGTACCGGTTAACCGAACCGTCGGCATTGTACTTTACCTTGTACACCCACTTACATCCGATCGGTTTACAGTGTCGGGGAGGGTCAACTAGGTCCCATGTGTCGTTGGCATCAAGTGCCCGCATTTCTTCCTCCATAGCGGCACGCCAATTTGCGTCCTTTGTCATTTCTGCATAGCTCTTCAGCTCATGCACTTCCACGACCTTGGTCATGTATGCATAGTGATGCGCCATGTACTCATCGTACCCGTACCGCTTCACGGGTTTCTTCAGGCGGGAAGACCGGTGTAACTTGGTATTACCCGGTTTCAGGCCCTTCTTGGCCGGTTCGGTGTTCATTGCCAAAGATCCGCCTTCTTCTTTTTCGGAGTCGGATCTGCTCCAATCCGACTCACCATTGCCGGTCTCGTGTTCCGGCATCTTCCTCTTCCCCTTTTCCTTGCGCGTGAACCGTCTCCTCGGTTCCTTGCGTGGGGAGAGCATGGCAGAGTCTCCACTACTCGTCAGTTCCTCATCCGACTGGTCATCCCGACTCAGTTGTTCATTCGGCCCGCTCAACCGAAACGATTCCGGACTCATATCTAGAGTCTCGTACCCTTGGTCTTCTAACTGGACTGGTTCAGGCTCACTAGCCTCATCCTCCGGTATCGGGTCGGGGTTCGAAGTCGGAGCCGGTAAGGCATACCATGATGCCGTCTCACCAAACTCAACATCCCGGCTAACTCGGACCTGCTTCGTCCGGGGGTTATAACACTTATACCCCTTTTGCTCATGCGAGTAACCGACCATGATGCATTTCTCCGACTTTGCATCCAACTTCCTCCGCTTCTCATCCGGCACATGCACATATGCAATGCTACCGAATATCCGAAGGTGTCTCAAATTCGGCTTGCGCCCGAAATATAGCTCATGCGCGGATACCTTGTCACCGATCCAGTTTTGGATATAGACGGCCATCCGGACCGCCTTAGCCCAGTAGAATTTGGGCATGCTCTTCTCCTCCAGCATCGCCCTTGCCATGTCAATGATCGATCGGTTCTTCCTCTCGGCCACACCATTTTGCTCCGGTGTGTATCTGCAACTGAACTCTCTCTGAATTCCTTTTTGCTGCAGATAACTGTTGAATTGGTCGGAAAAATATTCTTTTCCGCCATCCGACCGCAGGCACTTGATCTTCCTCTCTGTTTCCCGTTCAACCAGGCTTTGCAGGTTCCGGAAACACTCGAAGACTTCGCTCTTCCGCTCAATCAGGTAGATCCATCTGTACTGGCTATAGTCGTCAATGAAGGAGATGAAGTATCGACTCCCGCCAAGACTAATGTTTTGTGCGGTCCCCATACATCCGAATGAATAAGATCAAGCTTGTTACGGCTACGGTTTCGTTCGGTGGGGAATGGAAACCGGTGTTGCTTCCCAAGTTGGCAGGCTTCACAAATTTCGGCCTTCCGGCCGCTAAATTTCGGCAAACCAAAAACGACTTGTTTCGATTGCAGGTCTTCAAGCCTCCGATAATTGACGTGGCCGATCAGCTTGTGCCATAGGTCGATGTCTGATTCGACATTCTGCCCTTTCGTAAACATAGCGGTGCCAACGTCATTGGTGTCGAGGATGAACATCCTCCCATCTCTGCGTCGTTCGGTGGGGAATGGAAGTCGGTGTTGCTTCCCAAGTTGGCAGGCTTCACATATTTGGACCTTCCGACCATTGAACTTTGGCAAACCGAAAACAACTTGTTCCGTTTGCAGGTCTTGAAGCCTCTGGTAATTGACGTGGCCGATCCGCTTGTGCCAGAGATCAATATCCGATTCAATCTTCTGTCCTTTGGCGAACAAAGCGGTGCTGACGTCATTGGTGTTGAGGATGAACATCCTCCCATCTCTGCACCCTTGCGCAATAATCTGGCCCTCTTCCTCGATGAAGCACCCAAGGTGCGTAAACCGCACCTGCATCCCCTGGTCAACGATATGACAGACTGACACCAGGTTCTTCGTGATAGTCGGAACGTGTAATACGTTCATCAGCTTCCCCCTTTGTCTGATGTGGCTCAAAGGGACTTCTCCGACATGCACGATTGGGTGAGGAGTGTCGTGTCCGGTTTCGACGACTCCCTGTTGTTCCGGTTTCTCCAAGAAAGAGAACCACTCTTTCTGGCTCGTCATGTGATTCGACGAATCAGAATCAACGTACCACACTTCCTCCGATTTGGAAGTGGTCTTCTTCATCGAGTTAGCCTAGTGTTTCATCACCAAGGTTGGCCCTTTACCGGCTTTTCCGGTTTTGGATCCTCCCGATCCAAAACCACTCTTTCTGGCTCGTCATGTGATTCGACGAATCGGAATCAACGTACCACACTTCCTCCGATTTGGAAGTGGTCTTCTTCATCGAGTTAGCCTAGTGTTTCATCACCAAGGTTGGCCCTTTACTGGCTTTTCTGGTTTTGGATCCTCCCGATCCTTCTATGTAGTGCGAGTATTGCCAGTTCTCTCTATCAGCCTTGCCGGATCCGGATTTGTCCGAATCGGCGCGCTTCTTCCAGCACTCGCTTTCTCTGTGGCCCTTTTTACCACAGTACTAGCATTCCTTGTCGGCCTTTGCTTGCCGGCCTCTGGCGCCGCCTTGACTCCCCCTGCTTGTGGAGGATCGGGAACTGTTGTCGGCACGTTCTCTGTGTCTTCGGTCCTGCTCTTGTCGGTCGCTACCATTGCGAGCCAACCCGCCTCGTCCACCACGCCCACGGGGCCGATCTGCCTCCGTGTACAACATCCGGTTTTCGATGGGTGCACTTGTTGACGCACCTGCGTGGTTCTCCTCTACAAGGAGCATCGACTGTAAGTCGAAAAAAGACAGCGTATTCTCCCTTGTACAGACCGCCGTTCGGAACGCTCTGAACTTAGATGCTAGGCCCCCAAGACAGATCTGCACCATCTCATCTTCCTCTACAGTGATGTTGAAAGAGGCAAGTCAATCCCAAATCTCTTTGATTCGAGCCGTGTAATCGGCTACCAACATGTCCTTCTGTCGGACATTGCTCAACTCCTATCGGAGTTGCAGCTTCCGGGCCGGAGTGCTTGCCACGAAAACCTTCTTCAGGCTTCCCCAAGCTTCGTTGGCGTCTTGGCATCTCGGACATGGCTCAGCAGTTGGTCTCCGACACTGGACGCAAAGCAGTACATCACTCTGCTTGCCGCTTGTTCCCACACTGGGAAGTCATTGTGTATCGCACCAGGTGCTGTGTCATTAGCTCCATCGACATAGCTCCAGTAACCATGCCCATGTAGGTACTGGTGCATCTTGTATGACCAAGATGCATAGTTGGATCTGTCGAGCTTCTCCACCGGGAGCGAGCTAGCCATTCCTTTGTCCATCACTTCTCTTTCTGTTCTTATCAGGTCTTAGGGTTTGTCTCCAGATGCTGATGTCGGCTGCAGAGGTTCTCAACCCTCGCGCTATGATACCATGTAGAAACGAAGGTGCAGAAGCGTTAGACAATCGGCTTAGCCGGATAGCAACACAGAGAGAGAAATTAACACACAGAAGGTACACAAGAGAGAGAGAGAGAGAGAGAACAGAACAACTTAAATCTATTATCAATAACTCTATAAAATTCTCTATACATTCAACATGCTCAACAGCACTATTTATACAAGTCCTAAGAGGATTGACAGAAGTACAATGTACTTCAATGCTCACACGAGCGTCTGACACTAACTATGAGACATTAACTACCTAATAGTCTAGGCTTCTGGTTACTGCTTGATCCGGCTAACCGGCTCCCCAGCTCACCGGCTCATCCTTCCGAATGCCGATCCGGATCCGGTTGAGCTTGCTGCTCGACAGGAATGTACCAGTTCGACTCCAACAATTGCATTAATGTGCTTCCAATAGCTATATCTGAGGCATCGACAAAGACATGAAAATCTTTTGTCCAATCTGGTGGTTGAATGACTGAGACTTTTGACAACATTTTCTTCAAACAACCATATGCATCCTATTCAGTTGCCAACCATTAGAAAGGTGTTTTATGAGTTGTCGCATGAAGAGGTGTCACCACATCCGTCAAATACTTGATCATTTGACTATGCCATCGAATCTGGCCCAGAAATCGACTCAATGACTTAGTATTCATTGGCGGTGGCGCATCCATTATTGTTTTTACTTTATGTGGGTCGACAACAATACCGTCCTGACTAATGATATGCCCAAGGAATGTACCATTGGTGACGCCAAATGCGCATTTTGCTAGATTCAAGCTTAACTGACCTTGTCGACACCTTTCCAAACAGAGTCAGAGATGTTCGAAATGGTCTTTCCTTCAACTATAAATTGCAAAATAGTCCAAAAATACTTGCATAAATATTAGTATATAATCCAAAAATATTTCCATAATTACCCGTTGAAATGTTGTTGGAGCCGTTTTGAGGCCGAACATCATTACTATTGCCACAAAGACGCCCCATTCTGTGACAAAAGTTGTCTTTTCCTAATCGTATGGATGCATTCGAATTTGATTATACCCAAGGAATGCATCAAGGAAACTGTATATCTCATGCCCTACTACCGCATCGAGAACTTCATCTGTGAAAGGTAACGGAAAACCATCTTTTACTGTTGCCGCATTTAATTTTCTGTAATCGACACACACCCTAATTTTCCCATTCTTTTTGGGAACGACAACGATCGGGCCAAGTATCACAGCGAGTGCGGGCTTTGTCACTCGAGGAATTAAATCTGGCAGACCATGATGCCGAACCAAAAGTAGTACTAATAGTGAAAGAAATGTAGTTGGCCGACAAGACCAAGCTCACAGAGTTATTACAACAATACAAAGATGTCTTTGCATGGTCATTCGAGGCTATGAAAGGATTGGATCTTGCCTTATGTTACCATCAAATCAACCTATAGAAAGATGTGAAGCTGATACAACAACGACGTTACCGATTAAATCCAAATTACGCAGTCAAAGTAAAAGAGGAAATCGACAAACCGCTATGGGTCGACTTCATTCGACCAATCAAGAAAGCTTTATTTTTCCATAGCTTATTGTTGATGACGTAACACCATTAGAATCTTCCTATCGACCGGAACATCGGCCTCCTTGTCGTCCTTTCCAAGATATGGTGTGATTATTTCGACAACATCTATTTCAAACAAGGGAATGCTTTTCGGATTTTCCTCCAAATGTTGATTTACTTCCCCGTCATCTAATCCCTCCATCATATTGACGGATTCTGCATATAAAGGCACACATTCTCGCATTGTTGCTACCTTCTCCTGAGTCAAAACCCTAATCTTGGTTTTGTCTTTCCAAAATGTTAGAAGATTCTTCTATCAATTCTGTTTGATATTGGCAGTTCGAATCCATGGTCAACCCAACATCAAAGGATAAGCCCCTGGTGCATATAATGTTGAGAATCAACTCTGGCCACAACCAGTTAATACGTATGCAAATGTGGGTGCAAAGATCATGAATGATGGTACACAAACAACAGAAGTACAGAGACACAAGATGTTTACGTGGAAAACCCGAAATGCGAAAAACCATGGGAGCCCACAGACTCTGAATTATCTCACAATCAATAAGAGGAATACAATAAGAACTTGCAAGGCACCAACCTTGAGTTCTTCTTCGTCTAAGCAGACGGCTATAGAGAAGTTATACTCTCTCTCACTCACTCACTCTTAGTTACAGATGCAACTACCAAATATATCTTTTCAACAACTATACAACAGTGATCATCATCACATAATGATTGCCCTAGATATATTTATACTAATACAACATTTAGGGCTATTTACAAATATAGCCCACAAGGGCACATTAACTCTATTTACAGATGTAGCCCCGAGTTGGCTTCAACCGATTCAACTATTAGCTGAATCAATTCGGATTCAATTTTTGGCTAGAACCGAATCGAACAATCGGTTTGATTTTTCGGCCTCGACCGAGTTTTTGTCAACCAATTCGGTTCTCCCTTTCCTTTGACTCGTGCTCCTCTTCCCATTCAGAGGGACCAGTTTTCCCAACAAACTCCCCCTTCACCCCGGCATGGGGTGTTTCGCCAGTCTGACCCATCTTCGACACGCGTCCAACTTTTCGGCCGACAGCACCTTCATTAACATGTCCGACCCATTCTCCGTTGTGTGCACTTTCACTAAAGCAAACTCCTTCTCTTCTACCCGCTCTCGGAGCCAATGGTATCTCCTCTGGCTATGTTTGGTCCTCAAGTGATAGGTAGCATTCTTCGTAAGGTCAATGGCACTTTGTTTGTTGCAATAGAGTTAGAATTCCTCCTGTCGAATCCCCAACTCTCCAATGAACTCCTTTATCCAAACTATTTCCTTGCCGGCTTTTGTAGTAGCCATATACTCGGCTTCCGTGGTTGACAGCGACACGGCCTTCTACAGCCTCGACTGCCACGAAACGGCTCCCCTTGCATAAGTCATTACGTATCTGGACGTGGATCGGTTGGTATCCACATCATCCGACATGTCCGAATCAGTATAACCTTCTAATGTGGGGTTACCTGAGCCGAATTGGAGGCACACACTCGAGGTGCCTCTCAAGTACCAAAGTATCCATTTGACCGCTACCCAATGCTCTCTTTCGGGATTGCTCATATATCGCCTGATGACGCTGACATCGTATCCAATGATTTTGAAATCTAATAATGAACTGAGGAACAGTTTCATGGGCTTCTTGATATGCCGCATAGAATTGGCTCATGAGTTCCCTTTTTGGAACTTGTCGGTGAAAGATCCTAATAAACTTAGTGGTTAATTATTTAAATGATTGAAACTCGCCCTCCTCATGTTGTGAGTACCAATTCGCTGATTGTCTATCAAGCAACAATCCGAATTTTGCAATTTCTGATTTGTCAGTATCGGCTTCCGACAATCTCTGGGACACATGGTTAGCTTGCCATGTTGTAAGAAAAGCACGTAAATGTGCTTCCACGTCGGCTTCATCATTGTATTTAGAATAGGGATACGTCATTGTATCCTCTTCGAAAACGCCTCCTATGTTCGTGAAGGAATTGCTATGATCGGACGGCTCCTCGTCTGAACTACTGTTAGTGGATAAATCAGGAACTTCTCTTAATTCCCCTTCAACTTCTGGCTGGATTTGTTTGACAAATTCCAAACTATTGGAATTACCTTCTTCTGCACATCGTCTCTCTGATTTGGTGTGTGGTCTTCTGCTTCCTGCAGGCTTGTCTGTGCTAAGTCGACTAGATGACATCCATTCTCCTTGTTCTTTGCTTGTGCCAGATGTAACCGGGCGTGCCAAAAAATTGTGTTGTTCTTGCCAACGGCCGACAGACACAATAGGTCGAATGTTCTACTTCCAAAACGTTCTATCAACGTGATGATTGTGGTTGGAGATATGTTGTTTGTCGACATTGATTCTTTAATCAGAACTTACTATAAACATAGGTTACTCAAATTTCACTTAATAGACTTAGGACGTAACTATTGATCGATTGTCGGTTACAAATATAAATATGTGTAGCAGAGGCTGAATTCGAACATCCGACACAATAAATAGATATGAGAATAAACAGAACAATCAACATAGTGGATACTCTAACTACCAAAATTTATATTAAAACCCAAAACAAAACGATGATGATACAATGCTCTCGGTCCCTTTTTATAGGCGACCTAAGAGACTTCTCCAAGATTTTACACTTGCTTGTTTGGCAAGAACCTATAGTTATACAAAACCGTCCTATTTCCTAATTTACTCTATTTTTTATACTTGGAAAAATTACAATTCAAATTCTATCTTTTCATATACGTCTGACTCTGACTCCTTTGTCAACCTTTATACCTCGGGTAGCCGACCGGCTAACATGTACTATTTTATTCTCTATCGAGTTACTGTTGTCTGTTTTCTGTGTTGTGCATTTTCAAACTATCTTTCTCATAGATCTACGGTCCGATCTCAACAAACTGGTATCAGAGCTTGAGGTGCAATAATGGAAGGAGGTGTGAGCGGCTTCCCAAGTATGATAGTCCTGAACTCACACAACTACTTTGAGTGGAAGATCAAGATGGAGGATCTTCTGATAGTCAAAGATCTAAATGAACCCATAGACAAAAGTGAAATACCCGCAAGGGTATTGGAGTCTGATTGGAAACTCCTAAACAAGAAGGACTCATATGAAAGAAGAACCCTAGAAGCTCATAAGGAACATAGAAACCTTAAACCTTGAGTCCTTTAATATGTTGAGGAGAAAATATGAAAAGTAGAAAGAAGAAGCTCTCAAACCCTAACCCAAGAAGAAGAAGAAGAAGAAGAAAGAAAGAGATGAAACCCTAAATGGTACACCCTCTAAGGCAAAATGGGCGACCCCGAAATAAGCCCTCTTCTTCCCTTCTTATTGAGGAAAAAGAGGTGCCTATTTTAGCATTCAATGCTTTTATTATTCCTTTGGGTTAAAAAGAAAAGAAAAAGGGAAATAATATTCTCTATAATACGCACCAACAAAGACTCGAAGTCTACGCCCCTCTATACACACATAATGGCCCTAATTACTGACACTTATTTGTTATTTATTTATTTTTATTATACACAACTTTGTGAAATATGCGTGGAACCTCACTTTTTCTCATTTTCTCACACTTGACACACCATTCCAAGACAACACTTTGTAGCCAATGGGCGCCCGAGTGTGAAAGGAACCCAACCCCTTAGTAAAAAGTTATAAAAGCTAACTCTAGTGACTTGTCTAGCTCTTCTCCATTCTTGGGTTTTCTCATTTCACTTGTGTATTTAGAGCTCTCGCTCAATCCCTTTAATCTTTCATTTGATTTAAAAGATATTTAGGTTAAGAGCTAATTAAGACAACCCTAATCACTCCACTCTTGTATGTGTGCTAAACCTCTTTGCTAATAAAAAGTGGTGTAATATTTACCCCTTGCCTTCTTTGTCCACTCATATATTTCCATTACGAGAGAGAGAGAGAGAGAGCGAGTGTAAGCACTAATCACTACAATTAGTTAAACTAGTAGCTCAAGAGTGACCAACCGATAATCACTCTTGCTCGGTTTGTTACTAATGGAGTGTACACCAGTTTGGATCCTTGGGCCAATGATATCGATAGATGACATAATTCCATAGATTCATAAGACGTGTTCCAATGTCATGCGCATGGAAACCACACACCTTTTTCTACACGAGCTAAGTTAGCATCCGAAGTTACAATTAAATCAAGACTATATCAACTATGAACCAACACAACGAGTGGTAGATACAAGAGAGGCTTGGTTATATAAAACATTCTATATGCTTCACATAGAAGTTGAAACCAATCTTTCGTGATGGGACAATGACTGAGATATCTAAACGCATCCACTTCTGAATTCAATGCAAGGTATGTCCCATCCATTTATTACAAGGGTGGACATATACATGTCTCAAGCCATGCATGTTCATGCTCAAGTTGTGCAGTTGAGGTGATATCTTAACAATGTTGATGGGGGTGCAAGTAGGTAGCTTTTTCACGTATATCAAAAGTGTGTGTGTGTGATTCAATGTTTAAGAGTATGGTTAATGGGACAAATTACCTCAATGGTGCACACCATAAAATAAGGTATGTGTGAAATATGATCTCCAAGCGTCGTATGGAATGCGAACATGCCATTAACTTTCACTTAATCCTAGATGTGTATGTTCATGATGGTGTATACATAAGAAAGCATGCTTTTGGTTATTAACGGATTGCAACCTAATTCGTTTGGCCCTCATGAAGTGTTGGTATGGAGTTTTTTTGTGATGTTTACGTGTAGACACAAAGATAGATGTTTTGGAAGTTACAATTATTCTTTTGTAGGTATCCAATAAGCTAGTTGTTTAAACTCTCTCCTAAGAGTAAGCAATGGGCCCAATTCGGTTTCGCTTCGCTTCAGCTTCTTGGCCTTGAAAACAAAACAAACCATTTATTCATAATAAAAAACGAACCAAACTATTTAAAATTTATGAAGCCATTTAAACCAAACCATTTAAAAAAATAGGAGAAACCAAACCATTTTTTATTAATATTGATCATCATACTTATTATAAATTTGTCTTAGAAAATCATCATAAATTTTTTCATCATACTTATTATAAATTTGGTAATCATTCTTATCATAAATTTGGTTATTATGCTTATTATATTTGATCATCATAAATGAAAAGGGAGACTCTATATGTAATGCATATAAAATTTAATAAGTTAAAACTAGGATTTAAAATTAAAAGTTGAAAGTTAAAGCCTATAAAGAAAATGTAGGTGAATTTTTTAACCTATAAACCGAAATTGCTAAACCGCTAAACCATGAAATTCAAAACCAAACTGATTAGTAACATTTTAAACCAAACCAAACTGTTTATTTATCTTCGAACCTATAAATCGTTAAGCCATGGTTTAATGGTTCAATTCAGTTTGACCTGAAATCGGGCCCATTGCTACCTAAGAGGTAAAATATAGGGAAGTTTACTTAAATACATTTATTTATACTATAAGTTTCATAGTAATGCTAACTTGTTTTTAAGATGACCTATATATGCTATTTCAAAAGTAGGTCCTAATCACATTAAATTAAGGTTAAGAACATAAACATATAAAAAGAATATGTACATGTGATATTAATGTACAATAATTAAATTAAGGTTGCAAAACTTGATCACGTTAAATTAAGGTTAAGGACATAAGTATGCTAAAAGAATATGTTTAGGATCAATTTACCATAATTAAAAGAATTGTTGTTCTGTTAATGGTTATATATAATCAGTAATTGCTCCCTTCTTCAAAATTGGCAAATGTCCTTGTGGGCCAAGGTTGATATATACGCACCGCCGAATTATGCATACCAAATGAATCTGAACGGAAGGCAACAAAGCTAACGTAAACTTTGAGCCCGTCTTTCTGGCCTTTGGACCGAGGCTTGTTATTTTGCGGAGTAACGTGTTTGAGCTTTAAGTTCCGTGCGAACAGGAGGCTTGGCTTCAGCTAGCACATGATGATGATGAGCACATGCAAATCGAAACGTCCCAACCCACATGACAATGACAAGCATAATAAACTCGGATGAGTAACTTTTATTCAACACATAGAAAAATGATGAAGTAGATGATCTCTTTGTGATACGTACATACATACACACATGTGACATACGCACATACATACATACATACATACATACATACATACATACATACATACATGCATGCATACACATACACATACACATACACATAGTGTTATAGTATAATATGTACATCGTATAAATATACGTACATGAATGAATACAGACTGTATCGTATGCGTACAACCCTGTATGTACGTACGTATGTAGGAGAGAGACAGAGACAGAGTTAGAGACATCGAGAAGGTTAGAGTCGAGAGAAACACTGTTTTTCGTCGCGGATCTGAGCGAAGAAGGGATCCCCCGCCAGCCATTCGCTTCCCTCGTCTAAGCCATGGTAATAATTATTCCTGTATATGCCTTCTTTGTTTCCATTTCACTGTTATCTAGATATTGGACGACTTATGTTCGGATACATTTAGTGTGTATGTAATTGACGTCCTGTTCGTAATTTAGTGCGAGATTTTGTTTTCATTCCCTGAAAAGAAAGAAGCAAAAGCTTGTCATCAGGAATTTGATTTCTTCTGGAAAACAAATTCAAAAGCTTATCATCAGAAATCCGCTCTCCGTCTGAAACACACAAGAAACGCTTATCATCTGAAAGCTCATGTCATCCGAAACAGAAAAAAAGCTTACATTTTCATAGTTTGTTTGGAAAAAGAAAGGAAAAGCAAAGAAACTGACGATATGAAGTTTGATTTACTGTGCGAAAATGTAATGTTGCAGATTCGCTTCATATTGCTTCAAAATAGGCAAGGGAAAACGAGGCTTGCCAAATACTACATACCTCTTGAAGATTCAGAGAAGCATAAATTAGAATATGAGGTAAATTATCTCCTCCTTTCTACTTATATAATCTAGATTCTTTCAGAAAAACGAAGAATTTCATATGGTTTTCTCACCAGATGAAGATTCTAGCAAAGCCAAAGCTTTACATATTTTCCTAAGATTCTAAGAACCATAAGCTAGAGTGCGAGGTAGAAAGTTATGCTCATTACATCATCTAGATTCTGAGGATACACTGTAGAGAGAGTATGGCATAAATCTCTCTAGATAATCCAGATTTCAATCGGAAAGTTGTGAATTTGGCGAGCTTTTATTGCCAAGCAAAGATCTTTGTAAAAATAAAAGTTAATCAATATGAACTTGTCTTTTGAAACAAAAGTTTATCCGCAAAGAAAAAATTGATCTGCCTGAACAAGAGTACACATTAGAAGCTTTGCATATTTTCCTCCCAATGAATGTACAATATCATTAAAGTAACCCTGAAACGATCATTATTTCCATAGCAATTGCTTTGATTTCCATTAAATGTTGATTCCCTTTACATGTTTTTTTCTTCTCTCTGGTGCACACAGGTTCATAGGTTGGTTGTTAACAGAGACCCAAAGTTTACCAACTTTGTCGAGGTTAATCTTATTTCCATATTTATTTTCTATTTTGCAGATCAAATCTTTTAAAAGTATTTCTGTGTTTAAAGAGGAAAGAAGCCAAGAGTAGAGTATGTGGAGACAATTAACATTTAGAGATTTTGCATGAGATGAGTTCCCAAATCAGCGAATGTTGGAACACTATATAAAACCTTTCATTTGATTTACAATCTTTGAATATGTATTGGATTAAGTTAGTACACAGACACCCTAGGTGTCGTGTATTTATAGCAAGGATTTAGGAGGCAATCAGATATGTAAATAATTTTAATTACAGTTTACCTGCTTCTTGATGAGAAGAAGACAAAGTATGTGCAAAAGAAATCTTAATGCATAATCATCAACTTGTATGAAGTTCTGAGGAGAGAGGGTACATGGATTGAGCCTCTTGGAATCCAGGCCCCCTTTTTTCTCATGTTCATTAGCATCTTGCCATGTCCTTTGACATAGATATTTTAGTGATGCATTATAAGATTGGGATGCAGAACCATATGTTTCTTATGGTCATCAGTATTTTACTAGATCCTTGGAAAGATATATTGGCAACACATTATGAGATGTGTTGGGATTATTTATCGCAGGAGACTTCTGGCATCTCTTTGGATTGCTCCCTAGATCACGGCCCACGGGGATGTGTGGTCCGATTCTTCCTGGGTGACTCAAAAAACATGGATGGAGACATGTTCATATTTGGGTGATGATGCCATGATGCCATGCTGCTATCTCAATACCTAACTTTTGTGAGCAAGTTCAAAGAAATTTTAAGGCTTGCCGAGAGTCAAGGCTGATGGGGTAGTGAGATGCAATTGAATAAGTTCTGGCATTTTTACCTTGTATTGAGGCCAACATTGGGGGTTAATATTTGCAACTTTGATATTTTAGCATCTTGCCATGTCATCCTTAGTGGCTCCGAATGTTGACATTTTAGCATCTTGCCACTTCATCCTTAGTGCCTTCCAATTTTAACATTTTAGTATCTTGCCACTTCATCCTTAGTGCCTCCAGTAATCTATCCTCGTTGATCACATACTTCATAGCATGACCTCCGCTCCAATAGATATTTTACTTCCTATCTCTTAAACCATTCCATAATGTCAAGCACCAGTCATGTTCCAAGCTTGTTTTGGCTGTCTAATATTGGGCATATTCTTGAGATTTGTAAAATACTTGTATACTCTTTGCATGGCTAGTACCTCTATGGGCTGAGCACCTGTTTCTAATAGCAATGTTAAGGATTTTACCCCCAGTTTTCTATGTAAGAACAATTTTTGGATTTTCTCTATTTCATTCCATGCACTAAGTGAGATGGACACACACATACACACACATTTTCTCTGGTCTTTTCATTTGCAGTTTCGAACACACAAGGTCATATACAGGAGATATGCTGGTCTTTTTTTCTCTATGTGTGTTGACATCACTGATAATGAGCTAGTTTATTTGGAGAGCATTCATTTATTTGTGGAAATCCTGGATCATTTCTTCAGCAACGTTTGTGAACTTGACTTGGTTTTCAATTTTCACAAGGCAAGTAATAATGATAATGTGAATTTGCAAGGTTTCAAAATTTTCCGAATTTGTGTAAACATCTTGGATCTCTTAGTTGTGTTTTGTGTTTACAGGTTTATTTGATCATTGATGAGTTCATTCTTGCTGGCGAACTGCAAGAAACTAGCAAAAAGGTATCAATGTTACACCTGGACTATTTCTTGTTTATTTGAGTGCTGCGAAATATAATTTTATAGACAAATATAAATGAAGATCCAAGACAGCAAATCTGCAAAAGATTTATTTTCCTCTCTGTGGCATCAATTGTGAGAAATTAAGGATATGAAATGAACTTTAATTATGTGTTACCATTATCTATTAAAAGTTTTTTAATGCAAGTGAAAAGGTTTGCCCTTCAACAAGGTTCTTGAGTTCACTAGCTATAATTCTCTTGCAGGCAATTATTGAAAGAATGACTGAGCTAGAACGGCAAGAATAATTGCATTTCTAGTCAAGTGAACGGTGGGGTGCGTATACCTGCTGCGTTTTACTCTTGTATGTATCTTTTACTTCCATGCTTCCTTGATGTTATGGTTTTGTACTAAAGAGGGCACTAGGACCCCAACTCTGGATGGTCATGCATTCCAAGTCAAGGCGAGGTTGAAGAGATGTGTTCAGGAAAGCATGTTGTCTGGTTTTAGCCATAGGTTTTGGTAAAAATGATTCAATTGGCCGTGTATCTGATTTTTTGGATGAGTGGAAATCATGGAAGAATTTGGTGGTCTTGTGGTGAATTATGTCTCAATTGGACAATTAGTATATGAGTTACAAAGAAACTGCAGCAAAAAGTTTGTTATTAATTTTATAATAAAGGCACCATTTTTTGATTCTAGGTTCTATCATAACTACATCTGTTTTGGTCTTATGATTTAGTTGGTATGCTATTGCAAAATCGAGAGTTGCCGTTAACCATGGATGATGCATATAGCATGACATCATTCCATACTTTGATTCAAGCATATATGATGATAAATGTGACATACAAATAGAGATTCTTAGCAATTAGAATTTACTTCTCTTGTGATTAATATACTTACAAGGGGATGTTTAGCATCTACAAGGCAAGTTAATAAAAGAGATGATAATCATTTAGTAATCATAGAAAGGACCAAAGGTGCATCAAAGTTTTTGTGAGTAACTAGCTATATAGAGGTTCACTGCCTGTAGAATGTGTATGTTCGTATGCTATATACCATATAGTGTATTACTACGTATTACCCCACCTATTGCTGTTGTAGATTTAGGAAATAGATATTGCTAATTTCTGAAAAAAAGAAGTATTTGAAAAAATCTGGAAATATCAGCTCTACCTAAAAACCATTGACATGCTAGTTTTGGGTTATGGGCAAATATTGGTGGCATGTAGTTTCCAAAAGTGGCATATTCACAAATGAAGTTTTGCCCATAAAAGATGGTATATCAGCAAAGTGTTGTCTAATTCTACGAATGCCCTACCCAACAAATGACTAGAATCTTCAAGGGTTTGTAGGTTAAGCCAGCTATTGCATATGGTTTATCAAGGTGTTTGCATCTATTTTTGCCACTTATATTTGTGTGTTAAGCATTCTTAACCATGCTCTATTAAGTAATTAGGTGACTTGTACCTAACAAAGTCCAATTGCTACACTTGCCATAGTTGCATTCTCTACCAACTACCCACTTTCATCCTCTTTTAACTAGAAACCATCATTATGAATCGATGTTCTATCCACACAAACATAGTCTACCCTACGTGTGACCCCTTTTGACATTGGCCAATTGACAACATTTTTCACGATCACGATGAGTTGCTATTACAATCGTAGTGGACAACATTAGTGAGTGATGCTTGAACACCATGGGTCCACTAGGAGTACACCCCCCACAACATTGTATGCACTATTTGTTTTGCAACATCGAATTTAAGTACCTCGACAACCACCACCGATTTCCCTCAAGCCCCACCTGTTACAAGCATGACCATATAATATCCCGTGGTGAGAATGTACCATAGTATTCTATACACGTGGATAAAGTGTGGGTTAAATGAGAGTGTAAAGAAGGGGAGGATTACTTTTAATCCTCAGGATTGAGACAACCCATTAGGCCAAGTGTGAACTTGCCTGGGAGCCTTGGGTCTGGCTATAAATATGAGGCCTAGCTACCCTCATTTCATCATCTCTTGACTAAGTCGAAACTCCGTCCTTGTGGTGGGTCAACCCTTGTAGCGAGCGCGCCAGCACCAGGTACGACTCGACGCCACGACGGTGGTATGGGACGCCAATCGAGGCTCAAGTCCGTCTCAATCCCTTCACTCGAGGGTGGTTGGGTGGATCGACACCCTTCTTTCTCTCTCTCTCCTTTCTATCTATCTATTTTTTATATGCTTATCTCATGCTTACTTTAGAACATAACTCTAACAATTGATATCCGAGCCATGTTTCTAATGTTTCATTTGTTGATTGTTTTCTTTTGATGAATCATGATCGATCGGTGTGTGATCGACCTTGATTCAGAAAGGCATTAACAAGCGAGCTTCAGTAACTCTTTCTAAAAAATAAATCTATTCTTTCTTCTCCCAATCTAATAATGTATAGTCAATATGTATTTTTTTTAATGATTCAATGATGTTGTACAGTGGTAATGGATTGGTTGTATAAAACGTATATATATGTGTATGAGATCAATACCTCATTTGACATATATTCGTAACATATGTGTACGAGGTTAATGCCTCAATTGCGTATTACGTTCAAATACATATGTTATGTATGCGTATGAGGTGAATACCTCGATTTCTATGTAAATGATATGCAATTGGTGTCGTATGCATAAGAGGTCAATACCTCAATTGCATATTATGTTCACCCTTATTTTTGGATATTTCATGTGCGTAGAGGCTATATGCCTCGATTACGTGTCTCGATTTCATCATTTGTTGGCCATTTTATGTTACGATTTTTTTTAGTATACGCATGTGTGGTCATGGGTATACATATTTGATTGTATACATGTGATAAATATAGGTATGTGTATATTCGTTATTACGTGATTTTGTATATCGAATGTTGTCCTTTTCGGGGAAAGGATCTTGGTGGCCATCGTCACATTTTTGTGAGAATGGCGTTGTCACCATCCTTTTTTCAACATTTTTTTTGTTGTCATCCCCGTTGATCACTTCGATTTCTCTACGCGTTATAACAAAACGATCATAGCCACAATGATGTTGAGAGCGTAGGGCTTGACCCACTTCATATGAGGTCGCTCCTAGGACACACGCTTCCAACATCCCTCCCTCGTTACATGGATACGATGCCACCACGAGATCATCATTACGGAAGGCATTCGTAATGATGTAACCATGTGATGGGCCACGTGGGCCTACTACGAAAAGACGGCTCATTTGGCTTGGCCATTAGGTTGCACTTTGGCGTATGCCATCGTAATTATGAGACTTGAGGTTGGTAACGTACCAACATAGTTTTGTAGTAAATGAGGGGGAAATAAGGACTCTCGACATATATGTTTTCTTTTAAAAAACATATATGGGCAAATGCCTTTACATATCTCTTATACGCATAAAACATTAACCATTCAAAAGGAGCAAACCAATTGATTAGCTCAAGTGTTTAATGCTTTTGTTCTCGAGGTCTTGAGTTCAAATATGACCAAGATCATACAATATTGTTGATACATATAACTATAAAACATGTTTAGACTTTAGGTCTAAGTGCACTTCGGGGTCCTCGTAATAGGACCTAAGGAGCCGAAACCACATGGGTGGGCACAAAGACATAGTTTATTGTTAACATTTTTTCGTGTTTAAACTATTCATGACGCAAACATACATGGTTGAGCCTTGGGGAGCCGCCATGAAAAAATCGATATAGAGATCAGGGAAAGACATGCATTTGTCATCCCCATGGTTTTTAAAACACTTTTGTGTTACCATAGTAACCTGATCTTGAATCTCATCTCATACGTCTAGAGGAGTATTGACGTGAGATCATGATATCGATTAATGTTTGCCCATGATATGTTTACATCACGACATGATGTTATGACTATTTGTCTAACCTTATCCTATTTTTGTGCTAGAAATTATCATTAAATGGCTCATAATAACGACCCGATGACATCCCCACAAGTGGAAGGAATTCAAGGAAATCCTCCTGGGCCAATCCCCATTGAGTCGTATTTTTTACAAATACAAAATTTCCTTAATTCAACCTTGCATTAGATGACCAAACTTCGGGAATCTCATAGTGCCCTCGAGGCACGTGTCATTAGTTTACAATGTGATACTAATAGACCCGATGAGCGTCAAGGTGAACCATTATTTGTCATAAAGCCATTTATGGGAGAAAAAAAGGAAAGAACCGAAGAAGCAATCTGCACATGTTTGGGCCAATGGGAGTCTCATTTTGAGCTCTATCCCAAGCCAGATAGTACAAAGATTGCATATGTTGGTCGAGAACTAGGAGGTAAGGCCGCCGCCTAGTGGCGTGGGCTCCGCACTACAGGGAATTTGCGTGATACCTGGATAAACTTTGTCACAGTTTTCAAGGGTCAATTTCTTCAACCTCCATCTCGAACCGAGGCAGCACAAGCATTAATGAACCTCTCTAGCCAGAAATTTTCCTCGCTAGAAGACTATGTTCACCATGCTAGAACCCAAATCCAAAAATCGGGTCTAGAAGGGACAATTGGTTGATAGCTTGTTTTGTCAATGGCATCCCCAATTCGGACTATCACTGGATAATGCACGATAAGGATCCCAAATCCTTTGAAAAGACTGTTGAAATAGTTCTTTGCTATCAACACACTTCGAAGAAGGACCATAACAAACCCAACGAAGCGCTCAAGACTTAGGAGTTGCAATTCGTTGGGAAACGCAAGACACCCAACGAATTTATGGATCTCGATTGTAAGCGACAACATCCTTTTTGTGTATTATGCAAAAAGAAGGATCATACAAAAGAGCAATGTCGAAAGCTCCAACGGAAAGAGCACGACAACAAAACAAAAGTTGCAAACCATAAAGGTCAAATACCTAATGTCCTTCAGGTCTATACACATCATTTAAGTAATTGTAAATGTTCTTTCCCTCACTACGTATTGGGACCCAATAATTTACGTTGTGCAAACGGGTTTATCAATGGATCTCCCATACAATTTTTATTTGATTTGGGAAGCTCACACAACTTTGTGAATGATCGTTTGGTTCAAATATGGGGAATCCAACCCACTGTACGTGATCACATCTATAAGGTGCACTTGGCTGATGGAAGAGTACAATACATCAATGGGACGATTCATTCATTAGGAATTTCTATTGATACTTATATAGAGGAAGTAGACTTCCATGTAATGAATCTTTGTGTCATAGACATGACAACAATTATGTCAAGATTTGAACTCTTGACCTCATCTTTCCCTCCTTGATCTTTATTTCTATCTTCATGCCCTCATATCGCTCACAACATCTAGAGTTCCTAGCCTTGTCACATCTAGCTCCAAGTTCATCTGTCGCTCATAGCCCCATCATCTCTGCTCCGTCCTAGTCCGCGCTTGGGGTGTCTGTGACACTTTGTACCACTGATGTAATATTGGGTTATCCCTAGTTTTATAATAAAAAATCTTCTTTGTCTATTGATTGGGTTGTCTTTCCATTTCCTTTGTACTGAACGATTGTACCCATTTTATTCAATGTGTAAACAAATAATCTCTTTCGATTGTTTCCTCTCCATCAATATTTGAGTTGTCTTGTTCTTCTTTATTTTATTGTGTATTTGATTTGAACATTCACATTTATAATATCGATAATGTCTCAGGTCAATTATCATATTTTGAACAACAACAACTCAATGAAATCTTAAATGATTTTTGTGATGGTTTTCCAAGTGAACTACCACAGGGGTTACCTCTTAAATGTAATGTAGACCATCATATAGATATTGTACCTGGTGTTGCACCAATAAGTATACATCCTTATCATTTGAGTCGATCCGAAGAGGATGAGGTATCTAAGCAACTCAAGGACTATTTACGAATGGGTTATGTGAAAGATAATGTGCGGAAGCTAAGACAAAACCGGCTAGTCTGGATAACAACAGAACACAGAATGGAGGTTTAATGGAAAGCTTGAGTACGCAAGAGAGTTAGAGAGAGAGCAGAACAAAAAAACTCAATTCAAAATAATAACACTATGTACATACAATGTCTTATTGAACACTTTTTATACAAGTCCTTAAAAGGACTGAAAGAAGTAATGACATGTACTTCAATGCTCATACGAGCGACCGACACTAACTCCCAAAAATATGCCTACGTACTAGGCTAGATTTGTAGGCCTCTAATAGCCTACTGGTTCATCCTTATCCAGATTACGATCTGGCTCTAGGTTCCAGATACCAATATTTTCGGACACCGATTTGGGTACTTATCCAGTTCTTCATTCCAGATATCAATCGGCTCTAGGTTCCGGACATCGATCCGGATACTTATCCAGTTCTCCGTTCCGGATATCGATCCGGCTCTGGCTTATTCAAATGATCCAGATCCGATTGAGCTTGCCCGCTCAACAGGTTATATATGTTATAGTAAATCTCCATGGGGTGCACTATTCTCTTGGTGAGAAAGAAAGAGGGCACATGTATGTGTATTAATTACCAACGCTTGAATACAATGACGGTTAAGAATTCATATCCATTGCCTCAGGCTGAATCTAATTTACCATCTCTAGTGAGCTTGATATTTTATGAAACTTGATCTTTGTACGGGCTACCGTCAAATTTATATAAGTGAGGAAGATGTTCCTAAAGTAGCTTTTCATACGCGTTATGGCCATTATGAGTTTTTGGTCATGCATTTCGGTTTGACCAATGCTCTGGCCACATTTCAACAAGAAATGAATGACATTTTCCAAGAACAATTTGGAAAATTTATCGTTATTTTCTTGGATGATATTCTAGTTTATATTCGTACATTAGAAGGACATGTTAAACATGTCCACTTTGTTTTACAAACATTGCGCGACAAAATGTTTTACATGAAGATCTCAAAATGCGAGTTCTTCAAGAAATCAATTAGTTATCTTGGACATCTCATAACCGAACGAGGAGTTGAAATTGATCCTTCTCGCATCAAGAAAGTCAAACTTTGGCCTACTCTTCGGAATATTCGAGAAGTTCGATCATTCCTTGGTTTTGTTGGGTTTTGCAAAAATCTCTTCGTAATTACTCCCAATTGACGACACCATTTATTGATCTTCTCAAAGGTCAAACGCGTAAGTCTACAAAACCTATTGTGTGGAATGCTACATTAGACCTCGCCTTTAAGGAACTCATGGGCTTGGTCTGCAAGGCTCCTTCGCTTCTTTTACCAGATCCTTCAAAACCTTTTAAGGTTGAAACTGACGCAAGTGATTATGCTATAGGTGTTGTCCTATATCAAGGTGGTAAACCAATAGCATTTGAGAGTAAGAAACTTGATTCTACTCAGTGTCGGTATACGGTGCAAGAAAAGGAATTATTTGCCGTTATTCATGTGCTCACGACATGGCGTCATTATCTTCATGGAAATTGTTTTGTGGTAACTACGGACCACGAATCCTTGAAATATTTTTGTAACCAACAAGACCTTAAAGGTCGTAAGGCACGATGGGTAAATCTCATCCTGGACTTTTATTTTTCCATACGATATCGTAAAGGTTCCATGAACACTATTGCTAATGCACTAAGTCGCATCCGTGAAGTTAACATGCTTAGCTTCACTAAAATAACATCAAATCTTTATGATCACCTTCGAGGAAAGTATCCTGATGATAGTTATTTTGCGAAATATTGGGCAAGAGTTGAGTTTGGAACAGATGCCACCACATCCTCAAAGGAATCCTTCTACATTGCTAATGGTCTGCTCTACCGTAATGGGAAGGTTTGTGTTCCAAATTTGCTTGAGGTCAAAAAGAGAATTATTTTTTAATGTCATGATGCACAATGAGCAAGGCACCATGGAATACATCGTACACTCATTCTCATATCCACTCAATTCGATTGGCCTAAGATGCGTCCTTACATACATAGTTATGTGACTAAATGTCACCAGTGTTAGATTAACAAAGCCGAGCGACTTAAAGCCGCTGAACTTTTACATCCCTTGGACATTCCTGTTGGGAAATCGGTCTCTCCGGATGGGATCCGGTGATGAATAAAGAGGACCCGGTGAGAACCGGAAGAGATCCGGAAACTGGAGGAGACTTGGTGAGAACTAGAAGAGAGTTGGTGAGAACCGGAACATAGACATATTCATAAATATGTCTTGAGCAAGCCTATTGAGGCTATATTTGTAAATAGCCCTGATTTCATATAAGTATAAATATGACTTAGGGCAATCACTTTAAGGTAGTTGTTATTGTCATATTGTTGTATAGAGAGAGCGACAGAGAGAGAGAGAGAGAGAGAGAGAGAGAGATACAGAGCGATACTCTGTTGTAACCACCGGTTGGTGAAGATACAGAGCTTGAGGTCGTTGTCTTCGAGGCTCTGATTGTACATTTCTCCTATAGTGATAGTTGGAGTCCGTGGGCTCCCGTGGTTTTTCCCATTTAGGGTTTTCCACGTAAACATCATGTGTATTTCCTTTACTCTCCACTTCCCATTTCTGTGTTTCATTCTCAGAGAAGTGTTCAAGACTCGGTTGTGGCCGAGCAATATTCTATGTTATTCCCTTCAATCTGGTATCAGAGCGAACAACACAAGAAATGGAAGAATCGTTCAGCGGCATGTTCAAGCTCACCGGCTCCGACTACTCAACGTGGAAGTCGAAGATGAGGGACATGCTAGTGGTTAAAGATCTTTGGTTGCCGGTTCAGTTCGAGGACAAAAGACCGGATAAGATCAATGCCACAATGTGGGAGGTGATGCACATGAAGACGACGGCCTACATCCGGTGCTTCATCGACATGAGCCTGTACAACAACTTCAATGAAGAGAGCAAGGCTCATGAACTCTGGGAGAAAATCGGCATCATGTTCCAGAACAAGAATGTTGTTAATCGGGTTTCGGTACTCTAGAAGCTAGTGAGGCTCCGGTACCAGGACAACTCCAATATGGCGGAGCACATGAATGCCTTCCAAGGACTGATCCACTAGGCAACCTTGTTGAAAGTACCTCTTGCCGATGAGGTACTCGCATTACTCATGCTCGGTTCCCTCCCGGATAGTTGGGAGATTGTCACGTTGGCCAACGCTGGACCGGAAGGAAAGCAGTTGTCCCTAGCAAGGGTAAAATCAAGCCTGCTAGATGAAGAAGCTCATCGGAAGGACCGGGAGTCCGGAACCGATCCGAAAGCCTTGCTCACGGAAGATGACCACAATCGGGGAAGAGGCCGGTATCGGAGTCCCCAAAACTGGGACAAGTCAAGGACGAGGTCGAAGTCAAGGGGGAGGCATATTTACTTCTACTGTGGGAAGCGAGGACACTTCCAGAAGAACTGTCGGCATTTCCGGAAAGAGAAAGAAACCGGCACCACCGATTCGAAGAAGAGTTCGAACCGAAACGGTTCGGACCGAAGAGGCCCGGATCAGAAGGGAACATCAGCAATCGCGACAAGTGAAGAAAAACTTATGCTCGTTACTAAAGAGAATGAGTTAAACCTTGTCGACGACGAGACAACGTGGGTTGTCGATTCCGAAGCGTCGTTCCACTTGACACTGGACCGGAGATGTTTCTCATCCTACACAACCAATGATCATGGTTGTGTCCGGATGGGGAATGAAGGTACATGCCGAATTATCCGCATAGGAGACGTGTTGTTGACGACATCAATCGGATGCAAGTTGCTGCTGAAGGATGTCTGACACATTCCGGACGTTCGACTGAACTTGATATCAGCCGATTGGCTAGATGATGAAGTCTACATGGGTAGCATTCGAAACGGAGTCATGAAGTTCAGCAAGGGAAGCTTGATCGTGGCCCGAACCTGAAAGGTCAACACATTGTACCTAATGCATGATCGGATATGCCAGGAAGAAGTGAACGTAGCATCCGACACTACCGGTGAGCTATGGCACAAAAGATTGTGTCACATGAGTGAGAAGGGCATGAAGAGGCTTGCCGAAGACAACCTCATTCCGGTGAAGGATGTGCAACTTGAGAAGTGCGTCGATTGCTTGGCTAGCAAGCAAAACCAAACCTCCTTCCGGTCAAGACCACCGATGAGATGGAATGCACCACTAGAGCTGGTGCATGCCGATGTGTGTCAAGTGGACACAAAGTCACATGCCGGATCGCAGTACTTCGTGACGTTCATAGATGACCACAACCAGAAGTTGTGGGTCTCACCATTAAAGACAAAGGATCATGTGCTATCCGTCTTCAAGGAGCTCCACGAGAGACTGGAAAGAGAAACCGGTCGGAAGCTGAAGGCGGTTCAAGAAAATAACGGAGGAGAATATCGGGGGTAGTTCGAGGAGTACTACCAGTCGAAGGGAATCCGGCTCGAATTTACCATGCTGAAGACGCTGGAATTGAACGGTCTGGCCGAAAGGATGAACCGGACCATAATGGAGAGAGTCTGGAGCATGCTCACACATGCCAAGTTAGCCAAGACGTTTTGGGTTGGGGCGCTGACGACGACGACCTATGTGATAAATAGATCACCCTCAGCACCCTTGGAAGGAGACTCAGGTGTCTCGCATATGTGCATGTTGCAAAGGACAAGAGAGAAAAGCTAGATCCGAAGTCCAGGCTATGCATATTCCTTGGATACGACGATGATGAGTTCGGTTACTGGGTGTGGGATCTAGTTGACAAGAAGGTGTTCCGAAGTCGGGACACGGTCTTCATGGAAGACAAGACCATTGCCAACTAGGAGTCAGAGAAGAAGATGATCAACTCCGGATCATCCAATGAAAACCAGCCTGAGGACACAAGGACCTATCCGGTTGAAAACCGAATGTTAGCCGGGAACCGGATGACACTCGATGAACCGGCCAGATTCGGACAAGAAACCGAACCGACCGAAGAAGAAGAAGAAGAAGAAGAAGACACCGGAACTGGACAAGATCCCGAATCAGATTCAAATGAGGAACAAACGGAGGAACCGATAGTAAGAAACCAAGGAGGGAGATATCCTCTCCGAGAGAGAAGAGCCCCCCGGAGATTTTTGGATGCAGAGCATGTGTTGCTAACCGATGAGTGGGAGTCGGAAAGCTTCGAAGAAGCAAAGAGAGACACCCACAGCCGCAAGTGGTTGAGTGCCATGCAGGACGAGATGGATTCCCTTCATGAGAACCACACATATGAACTGACGGAGTTGTCAAAAGGGAAGAGAGCACTCCGGAATAAGTGGGTGTACAAGCTGAAACCGAGAGATGTCAGAAATCCACCAAGGTATAAGGCCCGAATCGTAGTGAAGGGCTTCCAGTAGAAGAAAGGAGTGAACTATGATGAGATCTTTGCCCCGGTAGTAAAGGTGACATCCATCTAGACGGTATTGGGCATAGCGGCAAGCATGAACCTCGAGGTAGAGCAATTGGATGTGAAGGCGGCATTCCTTCATGGTGACCTCGAAGAAGAGATCTACTTGCATCAACTAGAAGGATTTGAGAAGAAAGGAAAGGAGCACTTGGTGTGCCGGCTGAAGAAGAGCCTATACGAACTGAAGCAAGCTCCCCGGTAATGGTACCAGAAGTTCGACTCCTTCATGACCGACCAAGGGTACCACAAGATGCATGCCGATCACTACGTGTTTGTGAAGAAATTGGATGGAGGAGATTTCCTGATACTCCTCCTATATGTGGATGATATGTTGATCGTTGGAGAGACCAAGGCAAGATTCAGATGCTAAAGAAGGCTCCGAACCGAACCTTCTCAATGAAAGACTTGGGTCCGGTAAGACAGATATTGGGAATGCACATCATCCGGGACCAGTCGAAGAAGCTGGTGTGGTTGTCACAGGAGAAGTACGTGACAAAGGTGCTTCAACGGTTCAACATGTCGGAGACAAAACTGGTCGAATTGACACTTCCGGAAAATTGCATGATGTTCGGAAAGCAAAGCCCGAGGACAAAGGCAGAGAAGACGGATATGATGAAGATACCATATGCCTCTGCCGTCGGGATCCTGATGTACGCAATGGTATGTACCCAGCCAGATATCGGATATGCAGTCGGAGTGGTGAGCCGGTTCATGAGCAATCCCGGAAGAGAGCATTGGAACACGGTCAAGTGGATACTCCAGTATCTGAAAGGCACCCCGAGTATGTGCCTCCGGTTCGGCTCCGATAATCCCCAACTTGACGGATTCACGGATTCGGATATGTCGGCTGATGTGGATACTAGTCGGTCGACATCTGGATATGTCATGACTTATGCTAGGGGAGTTGTCTCGTGGCAATCGAGATTGCAAAAGACGGTTGCGTTGTCAACCATGGAGGTAGAGTACATGGCAACTATGGAAGCCGGCAAGGAGATAATTTGGATGAAGGACGTCATCGGAGAGCTAGGGATCCAATAGGAGGAATATCGGCTCTACTACGACAGTCAAAGTGCCATCCACCTTGCAAAGAACGTTGCCTACCATTCCCGGACGAAACATATCCAGCGGAAGTACCATTGGTGTTACGTGCATGACCATATAATATCCCGTGGTGAGAATTTATTGTAGTATTCTATACACGTGGATAAGTGTGAGGGTTAAACGAGAATGTAAAGAAGGGGAGGATTACTTTTAATCCTCAGGATTGAGACAACTCATTAGGCAAAGTGTGAACTTGCTTGGGGACCTTGGGTATCGCTATAAATAAGAGGCCTAGCTACCCTCATTTCATCATCTTTTGACTACATCAAGACTCTACTCTTGTGGTGGGTCAACTCTTGTAGCGAGCGCGCCATCACCAGGTACGACTCAACGCCACGACGGTGGTATGGGACGCCGATCGAGGCTTGAGTCCGTCTTGATCCCTTCACTCGGGGGTGGTCGGGTGGATCGACACCCTTCTTTCTCTCTCTCCTTTCTATCTATCATTCTTTTCTCCTTATCATACGCTTACATTAGATCATATCTCTAATAACTTGATCCGGGAGAGAGTAGAAGATCAAGAGTTCGTGTTGATGAAGATCCACACGGAGGAGAACGAGTCGGACATGCTGACCAAAGTCCTGACAACCGACAAGCTAGATGCGTGCCGAAAGCAGATCGGGCTAACAAGATATCCCATGCCGGAGTGAAGGGGGAGATTGTTGGGAAATCGGTCTCTCCGGATGGGATCCGGTGATGAATAAAGGGGACCCGGTGAGAACCGGAAGAGATCTGGAAATCGGAGGAGAGCTGGTAAGAACCGGAAGAGAGACATATTCGTAAATATGTCTTGAGCAAGCCTATTGAGGCTATATTTGTAAATAGCCCTAAGTTCATATAAGTATAAATATGACTTAGGGCAATCACTTTAAGGTAGTTGTTATTGTCATATTGTTGTATAGAGAGAGCGACACAGAGAGAGTGAGTGAGATATAGAGCGATACTCTGTTGTAACTGCCGGTTGGCAACGATACAGAGCTTGAGGTCATTGCCTCCAAGGCTCTGATTGTACATTTCTCCTATAGTGATAGTTGGAGTCCGTGGGCTCCCGTGGTTTTTCCCATTTAGGGTTTTCCATGTAAACATCCTGTGTATTTCCTTTGTGTACTCTCCACTTCCCATTTCTATGTTTCATTCGCAGAGAAATGTTCAAGACTCAGTTGTGGTCAAGCAATATTCCGCGTTATTCCCTTCAATTCCCAATACTAAGTGGGAAAGTATATCCATGGATTTTATTGTTAGCCTTCCTCGCACCCAAAAAGGCCATGATGCCATCTAGGTTGTGGTTGATCGACTTACTAAAATGGCCAGATTTATTGCTACTAAAGCCATGGTAACAACTCCTGAATTGGCTTGCCAATTTGTTGACGAGTTATTTCGTTTTTATGGGTTACCAATGGATATCGTGAGTGATCGAGATCCAAAGTTTACTAGCGACTTTTGGATGCAAGTCTTTAAGAAGTTAGAAACTACATTGAGCATGAGCTCCACGAATCATCCTCAATCCGATGGACAAACAAAATGAGTAAATCAAATTATTGAGGATATGCTCCATGCATATGTTGGTACAAAACCAACAAAATGGGAACGTTATCTCCCAATTTTGGATTTTGCTCATAACAGCTCCAAACATACATCGATGGGATATAGTCCTTTTATGTTGATGTATGGTTTTCAACCACGAGCTCGGATTGATGTTAATATACATCATGATGAGTTGCGACGTACGCAAAACTTTCTTCGGGATATGCAAGATATGCTACATATTGCAAGAGATAATATAAAAACTGCTCAAGATAGAGCACGTTTTTATGCCGATCATAATAGGCAACCTCGTGTATTCAACCCTGGACACAAGGTATTTTTACGTGTACCTCACAATTCTAAGACATTGTCTATGGGTAAGTGCGCTAAGTTAGCCCCATGGTTTTGTGGACCTTTTATAGTCCTAAAACGAATTGGTTCATTAGCCTATTGTCTCACTCTTCCTGATGGCATTGAAATCAATCTAGTTTTTCATGTAAGTCGTCTAAAAGAACGTCTAGGTTTTGGTGACAATACAGTTACAACTGAAACTCTGGTTACTTTTGAAGAACTATCTTCCAAACCACATGTACCAGAAAGAATTCTCGATGTTAAAACAAAAAATTTGCGTTCTAAAATAATCCGAGAATTTAAAATAAAATGGATGGATAAGTCTATCAAAGATGTCATATGGGAACGAGAAAATACACTTACAACTAACTTCCCTAACTTTCCATGGCAAGAGTGCAATGTTTTAAAGAGGGGGAGTACGTTACGGGCATGACCACATAATATCCCGTGGTGAGAGTGTACCGTAGTATTCTATACACATGGATAAAGTGTGAGGGTTAAACGAGAGTGTAAAGAAGGGGAGGATTACTTTTAATCCTCGGGATTGAGACAACCCATTAGGCCAAGTGTGAACTTGCCTGGGGGCCTTGGGTTTGGCTATAAATATGAGGCCTAACTACCCTCATTTCATCATCTCTTGACTACGTCGAGATTCCGTCCTTGTGGTGGGTCAACTCTTGTAGCGAGCACACCAACACCAGGTACGACTCGACGCCACGACAATGGTATGGAACTCCGATCGAGGCTCGAGTCCATCTCGATCCCTTCGCTCGGGGGTGGTCGGGTGGATCAACACCTTTCTTTCTCTCTCTCCTTGATATGCTTATCTCATGCTTACTTTAGAACATAACTCTAACACCACGAATCATGTGAGGGATAAATCTCCCAAAATATAATAACATATAACATTAATGATTATAGGGGAGAGGGGGGAGAAGCAAATCAATAAATGATAGAAACCAATACTTCCTTTCTCACTTTATCCTCATGACCAAGGCTTGTTCAACGGAGCCTAAACCTCTCATGATAATGATTGATTTTAGCTGGAGTTTAAGGCTTTTATTTTTACTAGAGATAAACATACCAGTTACATATAGCACCAAAATGAATGAAGGGAGGGAGGAAAATGAAAGAACAGAGCAATACCTAACAAAAAGAAGCGTTAATAACAGCCTAAAACCCTAAACGGTCTACTAGGGTTTCAATTTGCAGAATCGTCTTCTCCATTTTCCCCGCCCTCGCCACCACAGAAATAATATTTCAAAATTCTCTTCCCATACCACAACATATATATATGGGTCAGGGTCGGTCTCCTGCCTTCAGCTGAGTTGAGCTCCTTGGGCTCCTGCAATTTCAATGGTCGGGCTCCTCGGGCTCCCCATAAAGTGAATTTTTGATGGTGCGTTGCTTTTTTTTTGTCCACATAGGACGGTGCAGATCGCACGTGCCCTCGCCTACGCGCTCTCTGCACCGTCCGTGGCCGCGATTCCTTGGCCAGGCCTCTTTATGATTTAGTTGTTGTACATATACATACATACATACATACATACATAGTTAGACACGAGCGTCGTGAAGGGAAGGCTATGTATGTATGTATGTATGTATGTATGTATGTATGTATGTATGTATGTATGTATGTATGTAGCATGTATGTATGCATGTGATTTGGAATGAGAGAAGAAGAAGAAGAAGAAGAAGAAGAAGAAGAAGAAGGATATGGAGGTTTTTGATAGAGCTATACGTATCTAACTGTCGAGGTTTTCGGTGGAACGGAGGAAGGAAGCAGGCACCAGACAGCAGAAGGTGAAGGTGAAGGTGAACTTTGAAGATGAAGATGAAGAAGGAGAGGCAGAGAGAGAAGAGAAGCAGAGGCACTCCTCCTCAAGGCATTTCCAGTGTCCAAGGTTTCATGAAGAGCCATGACGAACCACATCCCATTGTCGACCACGACGGCGACGACTTCTTTGAAGACCATCATGAGCTTGGAAAGAACGGTAAGGAAATGCTGCTGAAATCCTCTGATCTTTCTCCCTTTCGTGATTATAGCTATGGTGGAGTAGAGAGTGATGAATTGAACCGAAGTAAAGAGATTTATCGAAAGGAAGTAAATAAGATGAAAAAACGACGAAGTGAAGGAGAGAGTTATGAAGCAGTAAAGAACAATGAACTTGTCAAGAAGAAAGAGATGAAGAAAGAGAAGAAGAGGAAAAAAGATGAAGAAGACGAAGGTGCCCTTCCCTTTGATCATCGCGATTTATGGTTGCATCAGAATAATGAGGACGAGGTCATGCCAAAGATAGTGTCGCCTAAAAAAGAAGAAATAATTGTGAAGAATAGTACTTCTGCCCAGAAATATGCTGAGGATGAGAGTATACTATGTAATAACAATGAAAACCAATCAAATGATGAAATTGAGGAGGATGATATGGTGATTAATATTGTGCAGCCTATCAAGAAGAATGGAACACTAGTTAGCAATCATGAAAACCGATCAAGTGGTGAAATTGAAGCTGACGAAGATGATATGGTTATTAATATTGTGGAGCCTATCAAGAAGAAGGAAATACAATCAATCAATAAGATTGAAGGAGTTGATACGGTGATGAATAGCGTGCAACCTATTAAGAAACAAAAATTGTCTGAGACTTATACTTGTAAAGAGCAAGATTTTGATCAACATTTAAATATATTTTCGCAACGTGAAGAAGATTTACAAAATAGCACTTCAATCACTCAACAATCTAGAGAAGGGAAAAAAGTAAAGAAAGAACAACGAGAAAAGGAAGAAAGTAAACCGCAGTTTGTACAGAAACTAGAGAAAGAGAAGAACGAGAAGAAAGAGAAGAAAGGGAAGAAAGAGAAGAAAGAGAAGAAAGAAATTAAACCTCAGTTCACAGAAAAACTAGAGAAAACAAAGAAAGAAAAGAATGAAGTGAAATTCCAGTGTATACAAGAACTAGAAAACGTTTTAAGGAAGGGCAATGATTTTCTGGATTCATCTAAAGATTCTTTGAGTAAGCCTACTATCAGCATAGCTGTTGCGGGGTCCATTGTTGACAATGCACAGTCGCTCGAGTTGGCAACTATAGTAAGATTACTCATGAAATACACTGGTTACAATATTTTCTAAGTAAGAGCATTGCATTTATATTTAAATAGTCATCATGTCACGTACATGTAGAAACTTGAATATCTATGTACATTTTTTATATTGAAAATTCATCATGTTATTTACATATTCTACAAGTAGTATCATGGCTTTTTGGAAGGCGTGGTATACTAGATTTTAGGTTTTGAAAGCATTGTTTCTCTCAGAATTTTCTTTTTCATGGAGCATTTATTTTGAACAATAGTTTTAATGCCATGATTTGCAGTTAGCAGGGCAAATTGCAAGGGCAGCTGCGATTTTCAGAATTGATGAGGTCTGTATTATTGTTTTATGTACCTAAGTTATCCCACAGATAATGTCTAGGTATAGGTTTTAGATGTGAAATTGAAAGAGATAGATCTTGTTGTGAACTACTTTCTCAAAGAAATGCATAATCTTTTTTTCCTGGGAGGTGGTAAAACTAAAACCAACAATCGTGATGATGAGCCAAATATATTGTAAAACAGTTTTTATCTCATTGAAATTTCCTGTTGGTAGATATTTGGTTCTTCAACATCCATATCTTTGAGAAAAGAGGGTCCACTGACATCATGAATTTCTAGCTTGATTTTGGAACTTAAAGTTGTCATTTGGCAGTGCTTTAATTTGAATTTCTGATCAATAGTTTATCCTTTCTGTGCATGTATAGATAGTGGTTTTTGATGATTATGATGGAGTAAACGTGCAAGCCACCGAGCAAAATGGCAATCTAGAAGGTGGACTTTTTATGGTTCAAATTCTAGAGTATTTAGAGGTTCCTCAGTACCTACGTCGGGCATTGATTCCTATGCATAGGAGCCTTAGCAGTGTTGTGAGTATTACTATTGCTACTCCAAACATTTTTAACAATTGCACACCAGATTTTTAATATATTTAGATTTATTATATAATCCAACAGGGAAAGTTGCCTCCCCTTGATGCACCTCATCATCTACGAAAGCATGAGAGGGGACCTTTTCGTGAGGGTAAGCTTCCGTCATCAAAGTATCCTCTCTCATGTGGGTTACCCTGAATTGTTTATTGATAGTATTGACATAAATGGGTAAACTTCTGAACTTTTTAGGAGTTGTGCTGGATAAAGTTCCTTCTCCTGGGTCAGGATCGTATGTTGATGTTGGTCTTGATAAGGTTTGTCTATGGATCATCTCCATTCCTTTAGATAACCAAGTATGTATTACATTTTTTAGCCTGAACCGCGCAAATTGTTAGTTCTCCATCATTAGTGGCAATCTCATCATTTCACTATCAGCGGGTGTAGAATGTTAAAAGACTTGGTGGGTGATGGTTGTATAATTGCTATTTTTAAGCATAATAAGGTTTCCTACGTCCTTGATTTGTATTACTGCTGATAAAAACATTATTTGAACTGAAGCTTACGTTATCCATATACTCTTGCATTTGGGTATTCTGTTTATGTATTATTACTGGCCATAAATATTATATTGTATTTTACTCTCTAGAAATTGCTGATGTGATCTCGCGAATTTGTCAAATTGAATTGATGAGTAAAATTGAGGCTAGAGTCTGAGCATTTGGAATGAAAACTGTATCAAGATAACTGGGTGAAACTTGTTGGAGAACAATGTCCTATGCCACTTGATGAGAGCTTTCATACCATAACTAAGATGTCATTCAAAACATAGGGGTAAAATGATTTGCTGTTCGTCATTGCCATACTTTAGAGGCTATCTACATTCACTGATGCCATAGCTACCAAATGAAATGGTAGGGTTGTGCTGAAATTGGTTTCTGAATTAAACAATTGTAGATTTTAGTTTTGTACAGTTCCAAGTAAAGCTTAAGAGTTTTAGCCGACCACTTTATGCTATTTTGATTGCTACAGCTTTTCTCATTGATGCATTTGTGAGAGACATTACTGATGCTGTGTGTTGTTTTGTTGGTGTATTGGCTATGCAAGGTTTCTATTGATGAAATTAGCAGAAGCTAGTAGAGAGATGAGCTTTGCAGTCCTATGATAAATGTTCAAATGGACTACATTTTCTCAAACTCTGTTCTATGTGACAAATTAAACCTTTCAATTTGCAGGAAGTTCAAGTTTCACAATCATTGAAGTCCGGAACTCGTGTTACTGTATCCATGGGCAAGTCAATGAACACTGGTACCTCCAACTCTTATGTTTTGATTTTTATCCTTTTAAAGTTTGTAAATATGCTTAGGCAGTCAGCAGTGTAGTCTCATACTCTTTTACATGCCAGTTTTGGTTCTAAGGTGGAATTAGTACTGACTTCAGCAAACTTTTCTTATATCTCCAAAAAGCATGATTATCATTAATGTCTAAGGGAATGATTTTTTCGCAATTGGTCACATAATTTTTACTTGTCTCCTTATCATTTATGTCATGCTGCCACTACACAAGTTGACTCCATAAGCAAGAGTTGCACAGCACATTTGGCAGAAACCATTGCCTTCTCAAGCAATTGGTGTTATAATTTGTTCCATTGTTTATAATTTGATGATATGCAGAGACTTGCTGCAAAGCAAAATTCAGTGCATATGTTCTGCACCCTATTGTGTATCAACACCAAAGAAATTGAAAGTTTCAGTCATAGTTGAAAAACGTGTATTTTATGTATAGAACATGTTTTAGACCACTCTGTAAAAGTTTGCGCAGCAAGAACAGTAACTAGCAAAAATTTCCAAGCACCACACAAGTGAAAGTGCACATATCTTTTCTTTTTGTAGTAAAGCCGATATTGTTTTTCCCTAAGAGTTAATGCAGGGCAGTTAAGACCAGCATGAAGAACAAAAATTAAGCAATCCATTTACAATCTATCTATAATATCTTAAATTAAATTGAGATGAGTTTATCACTTTAGTCTCACACATGGTTTAGTGACATCATATAACCCTCTCCCTATCTTGATCTATTCCCTGCTATACTATTCTCCTCAAATACAGTTCGTTTGGAATAAAAAGATTTCCTTACATATCTGAGGTGATCCTTACTAGTGTCGGTAAAGGCACATGATTCATCTTGTCACTGATCCATCATTTGGTACTGTTCTCTAAGAGCCTATTGTAGGAGATGTGTTGCAGGTAGTTGATCATGAAACTGTTCGACAAGCAGGTCATTACTGGGGATACAGAGTGCGATATGCAAGTTGTTTGAGTGCAGTCTTTGATGAATGCCCATTTGAGGTAAACCAGATGAGTCTGTTTCTTTTTTATTGAATTCCCTATTATTCAAGATGTTTCATTCTTATTTGACTACAAGTTCGATGCAGAATAAATATGATTATTGCATTGGGACATCTGAACATGGCAAGCAAATTAGGTCTTCTGACCTTTCCATACCAAAGTGCAGGCATGTAGTAATTGTCTGCTGACAAGCAAGTGCTCGTGGAGAAATCATTTATTTATTTGTTTATTCACATGAATTAACAAGGAATGAACGTATTAATTTGATAGGCACTTGCTGATTGTATTTGGGGGTCTTAGTGGTCTTGAAGAAAGCTTAGAGCTTGACAAGAAACTCCAGGTATATCACATAAACATATTCTAGTAATTCTCCCTTGAATCAATAAAATGGGTGCCTTTCTTATGCACAAGTACCTTTCTTTGTATGTAGATTGCATGTACGTTGTTTATAGATGTATGCATGTAAATGGTAAGTACTTTGTTTTTATCTATGTGCATGTAGATGTAATCTCTTGTTTGGTCTTATTGGCCATTTTGGCATCTTAAAAGATGTTAATATATCTTTCTTTCTTTCTCATCTTTATTTCTACTTCTGACCAATAGATATTATGGTTTACTTTGGTGTTATCTGTGCCCTAAGACCTTGAGATTGGCTCGAAGCTGGGTCTCTTGAAACTTTACAGTGGCCTGACAATCATTACACCTGGCGAGTCACTCATCTTCTATCTTGTCAGTCGTAGCCTGTTCGCATTACCATCAGTATAGAGTAGATTTTTCAATCGAGATCCTCATCTCCTTAGGAGCATGGGCTGTGCCAATTGTGTCTTCGTTTTGTCTTTATCATGCTCATCTGAACCTTTTTCCTAATTTCAAGGCTTGAATTCATTTCAGCTGTAGTTACTGTTTTGTATATGTTTATTTTGGTTGTTTAAGCTCTGTGTTGTTTTTCTCTTCAAGAACCCATTCTATGCATTGTTGAGATATTTTACTTTCTTAATTCACATGGTTATCAAGGTATATCAATAAAATTAAAAAAAGCCAGATAAGAAACGATAGCCATCTGTTGAACAAGTAGATTCTGCTTTACATCTTTGATGAGGGAATCATTGATCTGAGAGTGAAATTTTATAATTGAAGAGACTCACAAACCCAAAATATCGAGAAATATGAACATCTCAAAGTATGTGACTGAATGAAGGTCTTGTATAGGGTATCACTCTGCTGCTGATCGGTGAGGTTGGATGCTATGCAATACCATTATTTTGTTTTATCCACATTTATGGTTTGTCCACTACTTTGGTTGCAAAATGCTTCTAACGCTCCAAGAAAATGTTGCATACCATCAAAATCATATGAAAAGAGAATGACATATGGCATTATTAATTCTCGTGAGCACACAATTTCGACTGGCCCACGTAGAAAGAAGACACACAAACCCAAAACATCTAGAATTGTAAACTCCGCGAAGTATACGACTGAATCAAGGTGTTGCATACAGCATTTGATGGTACTGCAACGTAAAAACCAAGCATTAGTGTCGCATGGTAAAAAGCATTCTGGATTGAACTCAATACTAAATTGGATGCATTTGAATTTTTGAATAACTCCATGCCTTTTCTTCAATATTTGTGTATTTTATGATCAATCATGACATGATCTTAATTCTGAATGTATCAATCCATGCAGGCACGGAGTATCACTAGCCTCTTTGATCTATACCTTAATACTTGTCCAAAACAAGGGAGCCGAACCATACGGACAGAGGTACATTAAACTCATTAACAATTACCAGAATATCTAAAACATCATTTCTCCAATGCTACTTGCACTTTTCTTTATATTCTGTTGTATTCTCACTTTATCTGGCAAAAAAACTAAATGTTTCCTATTGGGATTGTGTGATTAGTACTTCCAGTAGATTGTAGATAGTAGAAATATCTTCTGCAAATTACATTTAAGAAATGATTCATTCCCTATGTACTGCGGTCTTACAAGCAACCTTTTCTGTCTGCAATTCTGAATTTGATCAGAAGTCGTTCTTCAGTAATGAATTGCCCTCCCATCTTCTTACAGGAAGCAATTTTGATTTCTCTTCAATTTCTGCAAGAAGCTATTGAAGATGCGATTCAAATGCCTTGATATAAAGGAGATAAGGTCCTCTGCTTTTCTTTGCTATTCATCCATATATAAGCAAAAGCAATTGTAAAGGGTATTTTAAGGGGATTAAATGTCTTCAAGCCATTTTAAAATTGAAACTGTGACTGATTGTAGGTGTTCAGGTTTTATTTACATGTGGAAAATTGATGTGAAAAGATTTTATTATTGGGAGCAAGTAGTGGTTCATTGCTTTGAATAACAAAGGTTCAGACTTGTTCCAAGTTTTTTGTACTTCAGACAGCAAATTCAGCATTTTTACCTGATCATTTGAATGCGATGGAAGTGAAGCATGCTCAGCCTTTTCTAGGACATCATTCCCTGGGTCATGTCATTACAAGCATTTTTGGCTGTTTCTTGACCGTCACATATTATACCTGGTAGTGAGCTATATACACGAATCACAGCTTATTCTTGAGTCTTGTTAAGAAAGTTATTGAAGAGATCATTTATTCACTTTGGATGGTTATTTCACGTTTCATGCATCCATCACATTCGCCACCTTTCCACAAACAATCTTTTGGAGAAAGATTCTGCTATTGCTATATCATGAAATTGTTATCAAACTTAGCATTTTAGTACTGTTGCTCATTAAAGACCAATTTTATAAAAGGTCTTTTAAGTACTATCGCTTTTTTTGTGCAATTAAAATGATTTATGACGTCTCGTGTATAATCATTGCAAATCAGATATGACAAACATGTTGCAGAATGTATAATGTATAATGCTGCAGAAATTAAAGAGTAGCATTTATCTTGGTTAGTCAAATTAGAAATTTATTGCTTGGAATATAAAGTGAAACCAAACCAAAATCAATAAAATATGCTTGTTCATTCCAGAATTACTAAAATATGCTTCTTATCAATCTTTTCTATGTATGCTTTATTAGAGTTGAGGGGCTTCCTTTCAAGAAGTCTCTAAAACATGATTTTCTTGGGGGCTTTTCTCAGAAATACAATTTCTACTTTTTTGTCCATACAATTGTTCCGTGTAAGCTGATGTCCAAATGTCTCATGAGGTGAATTCCAATCATGTTTATAGTATTTTGCACAGTTATTCTACAAAGGGTTCTCATATTAACATTTGAGTCACGGTCCCATGTGGAAGATGAACCCATTCTTATTGTTTTGCTTACTAGGAGAAATGTGAGAAGTGTAACAAACATGGCCATCATTGCATAGATAATTGGTGAGCAATAGGTGGTGGTTAAATTGGCGTCTATATGTGACATGGAAATTCATCCCAATGCCATTCGATCTTCCATGCATACTTAGTGGTTGGTTGTGTCTATCATCCTTGCACTTTCCTTACATGCTTCAAAACATTAAATGTTGCCTTGTGAAGATAAATTCTTGAGTCTTGACACACTAGTTTTGGTGGGATATTAGTAATTCTAAAACGCTAATGGTAACTTACCTCATGCTTCCCACAAACTAGGATTATGCCATGGACTTAATATTATAATGAGCAGCACCAATTATATCAAATTACCATGATACCCTCTATGTTTTTTAAATATTAGGAGATGGCCTTTGAGCATTTTAAATTTTCCAATAGTACATACTCGTGCTTCTAATTAATATTAATAAAAATGATTGCACCAATTAAACCCCAAATCCTTGTGTTATTAGTGTTAATCTTATGCATCTTGATGAAATCACCATAGGCATAACCTAAATATGAGAGCCCGTGTAATGGTAGTATGATTCAATGACAGCTCTTCATGGCCACTATCTATGCATCTCCTTGTGCTTTAACAAAAGCAGAAGATCATGCATGCATGAAAGGACCTAAGAAGGAGAGACACTTCCATGGACGGATGAAAGTAAATACAGGAGAAGAGAGATATGCAGGGCGTCCATGAACCCGCTGCTTCTGGAATTTCTCTGTCCAATGGCTTACCTAGCAATCAGATAGGCCGTAAATCCCTTGTGGGATTGATCAAATCTTGCCAAAATCTCAAAGATCTGAAGAAAGCACGAAGAATTGTTAACCAAAATGAGGTCTATAATAGTAAAGACATACATGTCTCTACCGCCCTGCTTAGCCTCTATGCAAAGTGTGGCGAAATGGGAGATGCCCAAAAACTATTTGATATTCTTCCTGTGAGAGATCTTGTGGCTTGGAATACCCTGATAACTGGCTTCTCAAAGCAAGACTCTGGTCACAATATAGCTTTAAAATGTTATAGATTGATGTGTGAGGAAGCTATCCTTCCAGACGCAGTCACTTTTTCATGCCTTCTGAAAGCTTGTAGTTGCAGCGGAGATCTTTCTGTTGGTAAAGAAATACATGCCATGGTCATCTCACGGGGTCTCTTAAAGAGGAATATAATTCTTGGCACTGCTTTAGTGGACATGTATGCAAAGTGTAATGTTGTTCGAGCAGCGGAGAAGGTCTTTGACGAGTTCCTGATTCGCAATATTATCTCGTGGAATGCAATGATTTCTGGCTTTTCTCGGCACGAACTTTTCGATGAGGCTTTGTTTTGCTTTAGAAAGATGCAAAATGAGGGCATATCCCCGAATTTGGTTACTTTTCTTTGTGTTATAAAAGCTTGTGCTGGGAAAGGGTCTTTGGAGGTAGGAGAAGAGATCCATAGCCAAGTAATGGATCATGGCTTTTTGCTAGAGAAGGATATGGTACTGGGCACAGCATTGGTGGATATGTATGCGAAATGTGGAGTGCTCAAGAAAGCACAAGAAGTTTTCAATGAGCTTCTCCCAAGACGAGATGTGGTATCTTTTAATGCACTAATAGCTGGATATGCCCGGCATGGACTTATCGATGAAGCTTTGGATTGCTTAAAGAAGATGAAACTGGAGAAGAAGTGTGTCTCCCCTAATGCTCTCACTTTTGTCAGTATATTGAAAGCTTGCGGTGCCATTGGGTCTCTTGAAAAGGGAGAAAAGATACATGCTGAGGTCGAAAAGCGAGGTTTGATAGAAAAGAGCAAAGCCCTTGGGCCGACATTAGTGGACATGTATGTGAATTGCAGTGAACTGAGAAAAGCACAAGAAGTATTTGATCGGCTTCAGGTACATGATGTTGTCTCATGGAGTGCACTTATTTCGGGGTATGCAAGGCACGGCCTTGGCCATGAAGCTTTAACTTGTTTCAGGCAAATGCAAAGTGAAGGCATTCACCCCGATCAAATCACATATATTTGTGTATTAAAAGCTTGTTGTAGCATTGGAGATCTTCAGATGGGAGAAAAGATACACAAAGATGTCAAGAAGCAAGGGTTACTGGAGAAAAATATTGAGCTTGGAAATATGTTAGTGAATTTGTATGCCAAATGTGGATCTATGGAAAAAGCACAAGAAGTGTTTAATGGTCTTTCACATCATGATATTGTCGGTTGGAATACGCTCATGGTTGGATATGCCCAACATGGTTTCTTTGAGGAGTCTCTGAATTGCCTCTGGAAGATGAAGGATGAGGGAATTTCACCGGATGCTATCACATATTGTTGTGGTTTGAAAGCTTGTGGAAGCATAGGCTCTCTCAAGGTGGGTGAAGAGATATCTGCAGAAGTTAGCCATGAAAGTGGATCCTTGCAAGGAAACATTATGCTTGAATCTGCATTGGTGGACATGTATGCTAAATGTAGTATGTTAGAAAAGGCAGAAGATGTGTTTCGCAAGATTCAAGTCAGGGATATCGTATCTTGGAGCTTATTGATGGCTGGATATGCACAGCTAGGTCAAGCCCAGAACGTTTTTTATTTGTTCAAGGAAATGGTATCAGATGACAATATTGCGCCAGATATAGTTACCTTTCTTGTTCTTCTCATGGCATGTAGCCATGCAGGCCTAATGGATGAGGGGCACAGAATATTTGATGATATGGGCGTTCTCTATGGTATTTTTCCGACATTAAAGCACTACACCTCCATGGTCGATCTTTTTGGTCGAGCGGGACACTTTAGCAAAGCTGTAAGTATGCTCGAGATGGTGCAATACAAGAATCGTTTTCCCTTGTTATTAGCTTTGTTGGGTGCATGTTCCAAATGGGTGAATGTGAAGCTTGGAAAATGGGTCTTTGATCAGTTGGTAGACTTAGATAAGAAGTGTGGTGTTGCATATGTGTGTATGAGAAACATGTATTCAGCTTCCGGCATGCATGTGGAAGCAAACAAGGTTGAAACCTTGAGATGGAAAAATGAAGCATGGGACACACGAGGACATTGTTGGTGGAATGACATCAACGTAGATCTCTCCATCTAGTCCATTCTATTCATAACTAGCTTATAGCAATCATAAAGTAATTGTTTGATGCCCCGTGAGATAATAAGGGAAACCCTTGGGAAGGGTATATACAAAATAACTTTAATTAGAGTCAATGATAACTTATATAAGGATGGAGATGGGCCATTTGCATTTAGATGGTTTCATCCATTCGCTCCCTGGATTGCTATGGCCTGGACACTATGCCTAACATTAATAATGTTCCAAGCTGTAAACTATTGCCAAATTATTTGTTTCATATACATCTTTAGCCGAATCCAGTCAAGGTTAATCGGCATAAATGTCTCTATTGAAAAATTGGTTCCTTACAACAATGCCGAGTAAATCAATTAATCAAGATTCATAGTTGTGTCAAAAGCAAAGTATGAGCGATTTTATGGACTAATCAAGCATATAGATGTGAACTTGACCTAGATGAAAAAAGAGAAAAGTCTGAAAGCATTGGGTAAGGTTTTATGAAATCCTTCCACTTTTCACAATTGTTTTGTTTGGGCTATGTTACTCTCTCCCAATAGTTGAGGTTGTATTGATTTGGCATCCTAGAGTAGCTCATTACCCCGAGGACAGAATGCAATCGATCACACAATACAGACCAAAGATACATTGATAAAGTTGGCCTAATGCATACTTTTCGTTGTAACACAATCCTATTATATCATTGGCAAAGTTCTCCACAACGTTGCAACCCTATATCATTGCCAAGTTTTCCACAACTTTGCAACTCCCAAAAATATATTCTACACGATCATATTCTATCATTAACAAAGTTTTACACAACTTTGCCACCCTATTCTTTGGCTGAGTTTGCAAATGATTCTTGGAATCAAGGGTTCACCCCAAATTGTAAAGTTGAAGTTACATGAAGCACCATAACTAAATCAATCTACTCAAGTTCTATTACTAATTGATACCTCCCTTTACTATAAACAAAATTGTGATCTTTATGGCTCGCAATGATGAATTCATCTCACACCCATCTCCATTATATGTATGTATTATGTTCAAGAAATATACCCATCTCCATTGTATGCAATAAGGAAACAAAGGTGCATAGACACAACCAAACACGTCATAAAAAAGACTTTTTGTGATCCCAATGCAATATGATGGGTAACTATTAGTATTCACTAAGTAATTTTATGATTCTGAATTGTACTAAATTGGGTTATAGTTACACAAAGTGTTTTACTTGACATGAGTTTCTAGGGTATGGTGCGCTTATTCTTGATATCAATGATGTTGCAAGATTGATGAACATTAAATAATTGTAGATAACAAGTTAAATGCCTTACAAGCACTCAATATAGGTTCAATGGATCCAAATTTCAGTTTTACTAGGTATAGGTCTACCTGGTTTCAATTTACCTTAGTTATGTAAGTTCAAATCCATCCTCATATGATCTCTCCATCATTTGTTAACTATAATGCACCTCCCAACTCTGAAGCCAATTTAATTTGTTACTATTATCAAAATTCAATGTGCTTTGCGTCAACATTTCTCGTCCAACACGCATCTTTAGAAACTCAACTCTCATCACTTTATCCACCGTTACTCGTCTAACATTTTTCATCATATGATATCCCCATGGCAATGATGCCATATCACAATTTCTACCATTACATTCGCACAAATCAAATTTCCGACAAGAGATGCCAAAGTTTGATTGAACAAATTTTTAAGTCTATTTGATTAGCATGGAAAACAATTTGGAAGGGAAACCTCTGAAAATATCACATGGGTTTATTTATTGCCCCAAATCCGATTGGGTTGATTGCTATTTCCCCTATCTCGAAAGAGGGGAACTAAGGGATGCACATAATTTACTCAATTAACACATGAAATTGCTCTGTCCCACCTGACCAATAGCATTTAGAAAGGCAACAAAATCCAAAGAGGTAATTTGGGGGTCAAATAGAAATTGACCAAGGGTATATAGGGAAACCACAGTGAATAATAACGGGATTTGATGATATAAAGGCAAGGGTGACATTTACCAGAATGTTTGCAGAACTGGATTAAACCAACAATTCCATTGAGGTTAAGATTTGTTAGCTTACAAAATCATCAAGTTATACCATCCACAGACCAAGTCGTCTAGTAATCAAAACTCTCATCCACATTATCTGACAATACATAATGAGCTGCCTATTTCTTCTTAACAAACTATGGCTTGAAATAAAGACAGGTTGGAGAACTGATAATGTCTGCGCAGTTAAAAGTATGAGCTTCTTCAAAGCAGCAAAAGTACCAACTTACATTGATTAGAAAACCAGCAAAGGATTTTTACATAAAGGTTATACTCTCCATGTCCATTGAGATGTATGGAGAATACATTGTTGGATTCACTTCACTCAATGTGCATACAAGACACATAATTGTTTGATTCACTCCATGTACATAAAATGCATGTATACCTGTTGGATTCTTTTCATGTACTATGAGGCATATGGATACTTGTTTGGGATTCATGTGCATAGGACCCATGCCCATGAGATTAAGACATATATACAGGATGAAATCCATGTCTATTACAGAATCTGTATACACATGCGTATACATGTCATCTATGTGCAAAGGATGCATATGTGGTGCAAAAACTCTGCAATATATTAAACATGCAAACCTACAGGCTGTGACCCATGTTCATATGGCACGTATATGCTCTGATCCACGTGCATATGATGCATTCATGCTGCAATCCATTGATTACATACTAAGATGTGGCAAATCCATGTACATGTATACATATGTTGTAGTTGAGGTGCATTCGATGTATATACATATATATACACACTGGGGAATGGCACCCTCATTGCGCAAGGTAATAGCTTTGATGATGCAGAATTACTTACATATATACAAGGAAAACTGATGATCACCATCAAAGCACTTCAGGAGCATCGATGAGATGGTAGAAAGGCAGATGAAGATCATCATGGTTACTATGACGGTGGGAGATAGAGGACGAGGTCATAACAGGGTATTGGTGATGATCCGGAAGGTTAGGGTTTCCAAGCTGAGAGATGGGGAAAGCCTGTGGGCTGGACGGAGCCGTCCTCTTCTTCTGCTGTCCGATCCACCCTCTTCTTCGACAGTTGCTACGACTGTTCATATTCAGTTGGTCGTCATGATCAAGAGGGGGCAAATCCTGGGCAGAAGAGAGTTCATGGACATGGCTCTGGCTGTGGCTGTGGTTATGAAGGCCACCGTCCTCCTCTTCGTCCTGCTGCTGTTTATGGCAGGTGCTGCGGGATGCAGGGAAGAGGTAAGGGGAGAAGAAATAGAAGCCGTTCATGCTAGCTAGCTAGATGACCTCTCCGGGACTTCCTGCTGCCGATGGCGGTGTCCAGAAGAACACAGAGAGTGAGTGATGAAAGAAGAAGAAGAAGAAGAAGAAGAAGAAGAAGAAGACCAAGGTTTTACATACATATATGTATATATAATAGGTATACAGTATATATATATATATGTATGTATGTATGGTATATACATACATACATACATACATACATACATACATACATACATACATACATACATACATATATATATATATATATATAATGTATGTATGTATGTATATGTATATGCATAGATTGACGGTTTGACCCATGTTCCCCCAAAATTTGTGTTGTGAATATGGGTTCAGATTCGGCCGACTATTAGGTCTATCTCTCTGCCACTCCTGATCTACTCGGCTATCAATAAGCAGGGATGAAATAAACAACAGAACAGAAAAAAAAACAAGACACTGATTTTTAACGTGGAAAACCCGAATCGGGAAAAACCACGGGACCCCATTGTCACGACGTGTTATACATATGATATCGACTTCCCTAGTTTGATAGTGGAATATCAAACCTGTCAAGGCCACAACCTTGACGAGAAACCTTCTTCGTCTAGTAACCAATTGATGGAAATACAAAGAGCACGAAAAACGTGGAGTAACAACACCTGATACTAGCTCAGGAACCAAACTTGCAGAGGAAGAAGCCGTCAATCCAAACATGTCGGCTCTCGAAGCATTTGCATGCTTGCAAGCTCTTCACACTCTCATTTCACTCACACTTTTCAATATCACTGTTCTGCACATCTGCCTACAACATGCTTCTAGGGCAAATACACACATTAATCATGTATATCATACATCATTTGCTAGGAAACATGTCTCTTCGGATGGGAAGGAGAGCACAAGTTGGAGAGAAGAATAAGTTAAATCAGATGGGAAAAATCAACCGATTCCCAATTCGGTCGAGGCCGAAAATCGATTAATAATCGATTCGGCTAATAGCCAAATTAGTCGAAGCCGACTCGGGGCTATATTCGTAAATAGCCCACATTGTGTATGAGTATAAATACACCTAGGGCAAATTATTATATGGGGATGAATCATTAGTGTAACTAAGAGAGAGAGAGTGTGTGTGTGTGTGAGAGAGAGAGAGAGAGAGAGAGTGAGAGGGTCGATTTCACGAAGAAGAACTGTAAAAGGTCGTTGCCTTGTAGTTTCTTACAGTTGTATTCCTTTCTCCCATTGTGTTATAGTTCTTGGAGTTTGTGGACTCCCATGGTTTTTCCCTATCAAGGTTTCCACGTTAAAAATACTTGTGTTTGTTGGCCGGTCAGAGAAGGCAAATGGGGAAGCAAGGTCGGATCGGATAAATATAGAAATAGGAATAGAATTATTAGGAGGGACGGATCCGGTAGTTGTAACCGATCCGGATCCGAACCGATTCGGTTTCGGTTAACGGTTGCCTACCGAGCACCGATTGTAATCTGGCTGGATGCCTATAAAAGGATCCGATGTTTGTAATGAAGTGGCGAAGAATTAATACAGTTTTGCTTATGCTTATTAATCTTGTCTTCGTCTGTGCTTAAGTGTAATTATCATACGCGTGTATTAACATCCTATCCCTACCACCCCTTTGGAGAAGTGTCGGATAGACACCTGTGTTGCGGCTAGTCCAGCCATACATACAACACTATCGTCGGACATCAAGAATCAGGCAGCAACGTACGACCGACAGATAGAGAAGCTGAAAGAGCAGCTCAAGGAAAACCGCTTGGAATTGTCCAAAGCAAGGGAGGAAGTATCGACGGAGAAGACCTTGACGTCGGAACAAAGAAAGGAGATGGAAGTACTTCGACAGAAAGTAGGGGAGCTGACAGAGAGCAGGAACGAGGAAAAAGTGAAGTCGACTTTCGAAATCAACAAATGGCGGAGTACCTGTGACAAGCAAAAAGCCGACTCTGAAGCTCAAGCTCAGTTAATGGCCGACATCATCAAACGGATAAGGAAGGAAAAACAAGCAGCTTCGGAACAGGCTAAAGCAGGGGTTGACCGAATTAAGTTCATCATGTCAAGTTGGAGTACCCGAGCTCAGGCCAGCATAAATGAAAGCACGGAGAAACTCTGGAGGGAATGGGCACAACAGGCAGCTGAACTGCAGACACTCCGAGCTGATGCAGAAAATCGGAAGAAAACCGGAGATGGGTTCTATAAAATGGACGAAGAAAGTATCGTCAACATCCGGGAAGAATTGTCGGAGGATTTCTATGCTCTAGCAGAAGAGCATCTCAAGGAAATCCGAGGGTTAGTAGAGAGGTTGGATGACGGGCAGCTCGAAACCCAACTAGAATTGGAAGGGTACGAGAAGGACCGACTGCGACAGGAAGCCGAGGGACACACAACGCCGATCTCCATCAGTGAGGGCGAGCGACCGGCTGAAGAGGACCCAACCAACAATGCACCCCGACAAGAATTACCCGAGGAAGAACTTTCGGAGCAAGAACAGGTTGATGCCGGGGATGATGCAGAGTGGAGACAGAGAAGTACCGAATCCGGGGAGGAAAGGACACAACCAGTGGAAACCGGAGAGAGCGATACCGGGAACGGAACGGAGGTGGAGCAGGACAGACCCGGACAGGATACAGAAGAAACACCGGTACCACCGGTACAAGCAGAGTCGGAGCAGCAAGATGCGAAAAGGTAGCCAATCCAATCGGAAGTCGGAGACGGAACAGGCAAGACAACACTTGAAACCTCTGAGCGGAGTTTGCGGGATAATTTGGAGGAAGACTGAAGCCGGCTGTGGGTTCGAAGTGCAATGCACTTTCCCACGGGCGTGCCATGTGTTGGCCGGTCAGAGAAGGCAAATGGGGAAGCAAGGTCGGATCGGATAAATATAGAAATAGGAATAGAATTATTAGGAGGGACGGATCCGGTAGTTGTAACCGATCCGGATCCGAACCGATTCGGTTTCGGTTAACGGTTGCCTACCGAGCACCGATTGTAATCTGGCTGGATGCCTATAAAAGGATCCGATGTTTGTAATGAAGTGGCGAAGAATTAATACAGTTTTGCTTATGCTTATTAATCTTGTCTTCGTCTGTGCTTAAGTGTAATTATCATACGCGTGTATTAACATCCTATCCCTACCACCCCTTTGGAGAAGTGTCGGATAGACACCTGTGTTGCGGCTAGTCCAGCCATACATACAACACTATCGTCGGACATCAAGAATCAGGCAGCAACGTACGACCGACAGATAGAGAAGCTGAAAGAGCAGCTCAAGGAAAACCGCTTGGAATTGTCCAAAGCAAGGGAGGAAGTATCGACGGAGAAGACCTTGACGTCGGAACAAAGAAAGGAGATGGAAGTACTTCGACAGAAAGTAGGGGAGCTGACAGAGAGCAGGAACGAGGAAAAAGTGAAGTCGACTTTCGAAATCAACAAATGGCGGAGTACCTGTGACAAGCAAAAAGCCGACTCTGAAGCTCAAGCTCAGTTAATGGCCGACATCATCAAACGGATAAGGAAGGAAAAACAAGCAGCTTCGGAACAGGCTAAAGCAGGGGTTGACCGAATTAAGTTCATCATGTCAAGTTGGAGTACCCGAGCTCAGGCCAGCATAAATGAAAGCACGGAGAAACTCTGGAGGGAATGGGCACAACAGGCAGCTGAACTGCAGACACTCCGAGCTGATGCAGAAAATCGGAAGAAAACCGGAGATGGGTTCTATAAAATGGACGAAGAAAGTATCGTCAACATCCGGGAAGAATTGTCGGAGGATTTCTATGCTCTAGCAGAAGAGCATCTCAAGGAAATCCGAGGGTTAGTAGAGAGGTTGGATGACGGGCAGCTCGAAACCCAACTAGAATTGGAAGGGTACGAGAAGGACCGACTGCGACAGGAAGCCGAGGGACACACAACGCCGATCTCCATCAGTGAGGGCGAGCGACCGGCTGAAGAGGACCCAACCAACAATGCACCCCGACAAGAATTACCCGAGGAAGAACTTTCGGAGCAAGAACAGGTTGATGCCGGGGATGATGCAGAGTGGAGACAGAGAAGTACCGAATCCGGGGAGGAAAGGACACAACCAGTGGAAACCGGAGAGAGCGATACCGGGAACGGAACGGAGGTGGAGCAGGACAGACCCGGACAGGATACAGAAGAAACACCGGTACCACCGGTACAAGCAGAGTCGGAGCAGCAAGATGCGAAAAGGTAGCCAATCCAATCAGAAGTCGGAGACGGCACAGGCAAGACAACACTTGAAACCTCTGAGCGGAGTTTGCGGGATAATTTGGAGGAAGACTGAAGCCGGCTGTGGGTTCGAAGTGCAATGCACTTTCCCACGGGCGTGCCATGTGTTGGCCGGTCAGAGAAGGCAAATGGGGAAGCAAGGTCGGATCGGATAAATATAGAAATAGGAATAGAATTATTAGGAGGGACGGATCTGGTAGTTGTAACCGATCCGGATCCGAACCGATTCGGTTTCGGTTAACGGTTGCCTACCGAGCACCGATTGTAATCTGGCCGGATGCCTATAAAAGGATCCGATGTTTGTAATGAAGTGGCGAAGAATTAATACAGTTTTGCTTATGCTTATTAATCTTGTCTTCGTCTGTGCTTAAGTGTAATTATCATACGCGTGTATTAACATCCTATCCCTACCACCCCTTTGGAGAAGTGTCGGATAGACACCTGTGTTGCGGCTAGTCCAGCCATACATACAACAGTGTTTCTGTACTTTTATTTCCTGTCTTCTATTTTTTTTTTGTCATTTCGATCTTTGCATCCGCATACACACATGTATGAACCGGTTGTGGCCGGTAGTATCCTCATCATCATTTATGAAGAGATCGAAGACGGCCCCAACCGGTTATAATGTAGTGTGTATTGGTGTCGAACAAATAGAAGACAGGAAGCAAAACACACAATTCTACAAAATTGCGATCAAACTCGCATTTTTCACTCTTGGCATAGAGGCCATGCTCCCTGAATTTGGAGAGAATCAATCGAACGTGGTGAGTATGCTCTTCAATGATCGACGAAAAGACAAGAATGTCATCAAGGTAGATAATGACAAAGTGATCGAGATATTCTCGAAATATGTCATCCATCATATGTTAAAAAATAGTTGGAGCATTACCTTGTACTCGAAGTGTCTGTATCACATATGAAATATTGTGTTCCATTCATCACCAGGTTTAATCTGAACTAAGTGGTATGCCCCCCCGCAAGTCAATCTTGGAGAAGACACATGTTTTACGAAGGCGATCGAGGAGTTCTAGGATTAAAGGTAGGCCACGATAATCCACACATAGGCACAACGATCCGTCCTTTTTCTTGACAAACAAGATGACGGCCCCAACAGGTGACTTAGACAATTGGATGAAGTCCTTCTCCAAATTTTCAGCTAGATATGTTTGAAGAGCCTCTAGTTCTGGTTTAGAGAGGCCATAGATGGGCCCAAATGGTGGAGAGGCGCCTTCTTGCAAATTGATTGGACAATCATATGGTCGATGCTCCAGTAAGTGATCTGCATTATTGGGGCATTCTTCTTCTTGAACACATCAACAAAGTCACCATATTTGGATGGAAGCGAGTTGAGAGTGGTTTTCGAACCAAAGCTTGGATACTCGATTTTGAGCCATTGCCCATTGAGATGGAACGTGTTGCGACTGGGGCATGAGCAATCGAGTTGGAACCATTTCCTACTTGAATGGAGGAGTGATCGACAGAAAACGATTTGGACCATTCAGACACAACAACCTGGGAAGCCGCTCCAACCTCCATGTGAGATCACGGTTTAAAAGTAAGCGAGTGGTTGTGTCAATCTATAATAGGATTGTTGGCTTTCAACCAAGACAACCCAAGTATAATTGGATGTCGTGGTGAAGTGATGAGGTAAAAGGATAAGGCCTCCCTCCTGGTGGGACTAGAGTTGCAAAATGAGCGGGACAATGGCTTTGATGACTGTGCTAGAGGACTCCTTTCCTTGCTAATGTAACGTCAACTAAGAAGAAACGAGAAGTTCTCGCTGTAACAAATGACATCATTCTCGAAATGTTGCAAAGCTCGAGTTGTTTTCTAGTCTACAAACCTTCCACCTCCGCAAGTCATCGGGCTACAAGTCGTCTCACCTAGTTTCGAGGAGGGGTCGCTTCTCGAGGTTTGCAGCACGTACCATATAGCGTTTCAGGGTTCTAGAAAGGGAACGAAAATTCGCGTGAAACTACCATCGATCATTTTCCCAATTTGGTGCAACCATACAAGCGGTGACCCGAGTCCAACGGATGACACAAAACCTCGACGTGCTAAGGTGAGCAAGATGGTTTCCTAGTGAGCTAATATGGTATGTCGGCACACTCAAGAACAATCAGGTCGTCCTCTCTCTCGTGTTGCCCACAAGAGGATGTTTTCCCGCTCCAACTTCGACGCAAGAACGAACGAAGCAGACTCATTGACATGCGTCGAGTACGTAGGAACATCCATACTACTTAACGAGGACACCCGTCGTGCTCGTGCTCAACTTGTTCACACTCCATTTGCTAACATCGATCTTGTTTAACGAGGACACCCGTCGTGCTCGTTTTTTAACAAGGAGAAATAAGCAAGAACTCTTGTGTTGTTCTCTTTGAATTATTTACCTCTCTTTGACTTTTAAGCCGTCCGCATCAAAGTGGTGCAGCAGAAGCGTGGTGGGCCCCCATAACCCACAAGTCCAAGGATCGAAACCTCGCTCTAATACTACGCGGTTGAATGAGTTGTACATCAAAACCATCGCTACGATCTTGTTTCCCTCCTTGTGTGGGTCCTTATTCAAGACGTTACCGCCCGAGCTTCGTTCGAGAGTTTTTTCGGGATTGCTAAGATTTTGCGCACGTATTGAATACATTTGGCGATTACATCAAAGTCGAATGTAATAAGTATTTGCTCGCTTAGTGGTCAAATCCTCAGTTAAAGTTCTTGGGAATGACTGACGCATACTCGAGACTCGTGTCACCTGTAATAACGCCGAGGAAGACCACACATTATCGTTGTACGTATGAACACCTTGGACGAAAACCGCAATTGAGAACTCCAACCACGCTGCACAACATTTCCCACAACTGCACATCAGACTTAATGCTTACTCTTAGGTCTTTCTTTTGCTTTTAACGGGAGTCATTACAACATGATGTTCATTGCAACACGTTAGAACTTACCATTGACAATATTAGTGCAATTTACCCTTCATCTACCAATCCATCCAAGGTTGCGGACTTGTCTTCCCGACCAAACATCCTCACAACATCATCTCGCCTTCCAAGTTTTACCGAACAAAGCCATAGATCGGTGGGATATGTAACCATCTTTTAACATCATTTCAAGACACTAGCTGCAGCATTTGAGATTTTGCATGAGCCAAATCATGTGCACCAACAACCGCTCATCAAAACAGACGGTTGAAATCAGTTCTCTTGTTCTCCTTTCCTTGCCAATGTAACGTCAACGGAGAAGAAACGAGAAGTTCTTGCTGTAATGAATGACATCGTTCTCGAAATGCTGTAAAGCTGGAGTTGTTTTCTAGTCGACAAACCTACCACCTCCGCATGTCATCGGGTTGGAGGCCGTCTCACCTAGTTTCGAGGAGGGGTCGCTTCTTGAGGTTTGTGGCATGTACCATATAACGTTTGAGGGCAAGGGAACGAAAATTGGCGTCAAACTAGTGTCGATCATTTTCCCAATTTGGTGCAACCATACAAGTGGTGACCCGAGTCCGATAGATGACACAAAACCTCGACGTGCTACGGTGAGCAAGATGGTTTCCTAGTGTGCTAATATGGTATGTTGGCACACTCGAGAACAATTAGGTCGCCCTCTCTCTTGTGATGCCCACAAGAGGGTGTTTTCCCACACCAACTCCGACGCGAGAACGAATGAGGCAGACTCATTGACATGCGTCGAGTACGTACGAACATCTATACTACTTAACGACGCCACCCGTCGTGCTCATGCTCGGCTTGTTCACACTCCATTTGCTAACATCGATCTTGTTTATAACTTTTCCATGCCTTCTTGAGTTTTTTAACAAGGAGAAATAAGCAAGACCTCTCATGTTGTTCTCTTTGCATTATTTACCTCTCTTTGACTTTTAAGCCGTCCGCATTAGAGTGGCGCCGCGGAAGCGTGGTGGGCCCATAACCCACTGGTTCGAGGATTGAAACCTCGCTTTGATACTACGTGGTTGAATTAGTTGTACGTCAAAACCACCGCTACAATCTTCTTTCCCTCCTTGCGTGGGTCATTATTCAAGACGTTATGGCCCGAGCTTCGTTCGAGGAGTGTTTTAGGGATTCTTAAGATTTCGTGCACGTGTTGAAACTTAAGAGGAATCAACCTATGAAGTAATTGCCACCACGGTGCCTTAGTTAGGGCTTTTGAATACATTTGGCGATTACATCAAAGTCGAATGTAATAAGTATTTGCTCGCTTAGTGGTCAGATTTGCGGTTAAAGTTCTTGGGAATGACCAACGCTTACTCGAGACTCGTGTCACCTGTAATAACGTGCCTTTTGTTAGCCAGTCGGCAAGGAAAGTCCAGAATGGGAAACGAGGGGATAATTAATAACTAGGAGCTAATTATATATTTATTATTATGATTTGAGAAGCGAATGAACAGACACAGAATCGGTATGCCGATCCGGATCCTGACCGGTTCGTAGCCGGTTGCCGGTTGGCACCGGTTTGTACCTAAAACCGGAGACCTATAAAAAGGGCCGGTTAGATTGTAATCATTAACTGATAATTAATAGAGTGTTGTTGTTCTGTATCTTAATCATTGTTAATTACCGTTCTGTGCTAAGTGTAATTTATCCTACGCGTGTATTGTGACTATTGATATTGCCGCAAGTAACCCATTAAGGTTCCATTAATAGTCGGTCTAACTCTATCTCACCGCAACACCCCTTTGGTGAAGTGTCTCAAAGGGACACCCTTTGTTAGGCCATTGTCTGGCCCTAGCGATTACACAGTTTTTGGCGACCACGATTCCTGCACAAACGTAGCGAACAACGGCGGGCATGGATGACTAGACCGACAAATGACCCGGTTACGGAGTGAGCAAGAAGACTTGCTGAATGATTGCGGAAGTGAGAGGCTTTCCAACAAGTGGTAGAAGAGATCCGTGTGGATCACTCATTTTCCAAAGTAATCCGATGAGTGGCCGCAGAGTCACTCCGCGAACAACAGAATTCCCAACCGGACGAAGGAAGTAGCGTGAGTAGCCTCCGGGACTCGGAATCTATTCTGCAGGCACTAGCGATAGGGGGAGGCGATTTGGAACCATTCTTGGTCTTCGAATCGGATTCAGATGATGAATGCATCGCCCATTCGAATTATTGTAGCAACCACGACACCCCAGACGGACCGGAGGACCAGTAGTTGGATACCTTGCCGACACCAGAACCGAAGTTAACGGTACTGGAAGCCCCAGATCAGCAGGTGGCGGATCAACTCCCGACACCGCCACGTGAGACACCGAAAGAAGAGGAGGAAAGACCTCTATTACCGAAAGAAGAGGGGAGACCTCTGACACCCGACGACGACATGTCGTTCCAATATCCCAAGTACCGGGATGATCCGGACGTAGAAGCTCATGTCTATGCATTTCTGCAAACATGGGAAGCAAACCATGTGTCGCAACGCTTGACCGCCGCCAAAGCAGAATGATCGAAGATTGCAAAGTTCGGCATGACCTTGGAAGGACCAGTCGCGCAATGGCGCTTGACGCACACTCCCGGCAACATCACGACATTTGAAGACTTAAAAACCAGATTTTTATAGTTCTTCAACAAGGAGGTGGATCAACGGGAGATGGTCGGCCTATTCTACACCATACAACAGGAACCTACGGAAACCATTCAACAATTTGTAATCCGGTTCCAGCGAATGCACAGTCAGCTCAATCGGGCACCACCGGAGGCAGAGGCGAAAGCAATCTTCTTAGCCGCACTCAAGGAACCCCTGCGTACAGTGTGCGCCGTGATCGATTTCCACACTAGTACGATTGACCAAGTCATAGAACGGGATAGGGAGATGGAAAAAACAAGCTCGTGGCTAACAATGGGGGCAGTCCAACGTACATTACCAACAGAAGATGACCTACGTTTTCGGCAAGCTATACAATGTACGACGTGTCTCAATGTCGGGCACTCGGCAATAGAATGTACCACGCGGACACAGTGCATGTAATGTCGTGACTCCAGAACGCACACAATGGACCGATGCGAATATAACTTGCTGAACCGGCAAGTGGCACCGGTAAGGCAAATCGAACCTCGGAGCAACCGGGAGGAGGAAGAAGAACGTTGGCGGCGAGATGAGCGTTACCGGCCGACGCAAGATATTCGGAACAACGACAGAAAGGACGCTCACGACCGAGACCGGTGGGATAGCTACCGAGATTACAACGGTGAACAATACGAGCGATACAACCGGGATCACTCCCCCGGCTACAACCAACAAAGGGAGGATCAAGGCAACTATGAAAATTGGCCCCGACAGGGTTACCGGAACAAGAAACGCTACAACAAAAAATGGAACACTAGAAAGGAGGACCGCTAGTGGCAGCTGGACAAGGGCATGCCAAGCACCCAACCGGACCAAGCCCAACCACCCAACCGACCACCAATAGGACCTCAACTGGGTACCGGAGCGAACGTCGAATCCAGCAATAACCACAAAGCGTATTGCTACTATTGTCGGCAAGGACATTACAGTAATCAATGTCCGGTTAAAAGCTACGAGATAAGACCAGCTGTAAATATGGTGGTCACAGAAATCGCCGACATACAACAAGTCACCACCAGGGCAAAGGCAAAACAATGGAGTGGGAAACACAAGAGGCAATCTGAAAGCAAGCCACCGAGTGGATGAAGAAGGCAAATGAGCACAATGTGGCTGAGCTTGAACAACAAAAGGAGAAACCAGAAGAGGCCACCGACACGATTCAGCTGGAAAACCCAACATGCCAAGCGTTACAAGAATGTCAGATTACGTTGCCATTGGGTCGGTTATTACAGCTAGTGCCCTGGTTTACGGAAGGGCTGAAATCAGGAGTGACCATATCAATTCCGTTGCCGGCTCCTGCGTTCTTCTCAAATCTAGAAGAAGGGCCAGCAGTGGTAGACACGAACAGTCCGGCAATCACCGCCATCGTCAAAGGACGCGAACTACTAGGGACGATGGTGGATGGAGGATCAAGCATGAACGTGATCAGTCTATTGTTGCCTCTTAGGAAACACGGGCCGTGGTCAGTCCTTCGACCTAGACCCCAAGGTGGGTGTGGAACAACGAACAGAGCTTAATCGTACTACGTAAGGTGAGAATCTCTGTGACTCCGCTGTGTGTAAGGGGAGACTGCTTCAACCGACTCCTTCTCACAAGTTGTGCTTACGTACTCCTACGATTATGTATCCGAGACACAGACACTGAATTAGCCGTAGCTATACATAAAAACTCATAGAAGATAGTATTCTATTATCAGGCGTTCTTTTTACAATTCCCAGAATTTACACACACCTCCTTACGAGGTTTTCTGCCCTTTATATATGCAGGGTCTAATTAGCCGTTCACGCGTACCCGCGTGAACCGTTACATACGTTACGCTTTATATAGTTTCTTATTCCTACGCTTTTGGCCGTCGGTTACTATTTCCGCGGACAACACCTGGCACGCTTGTGGGACAGTGCATTTGCATGTCGGACCCATCCCGTTAATCTTCTTCCAAAATGGCCCGGATGTTTGGCTCTGTTGTGGTGTCCTCAGCCGGAGTTGATGTAGGGCCCATAGGAGCATCGTGGTGCGGCTCCTCTGCTTGGTCGGCCTGGTTTCTCTCGGAGTCGCCTTCGCCGTGTGCGGGTGGTCCGGGTACGGTGGGCTCTTCTTGAGTTCGTGGACTAGGCTCCGCCGGTAGCGTGCTTGCTGTCGGCTGGTGCTCCGCCGCTATTGTTACGTCCTCCGCGGTGTTGGCCGTTTTTGTGTGTCCCTGGGCGTGGGGCGGGGATTCCGCCTGGTCCGCACTATTTTCCGCGTTTTCTGAAGATGGCGTGGGCTGGACCTTTTGTTGGTTAATCGTTTCGCTATCTGGTCTTGTGGGGAACTCTGAGTCATCTGCGGCTAAACATCCATTCGTTGTTGCTCGTCTATGAGGAAACACAGATCACCGGGCGTGCCAAAAGTGTTGCCTCTTAGGAAACACGGTCCGTGGTCAGTCCTTCGACCTAGACCCCAAGGTGGGTGTGGAACAACGAACAAAGCTTAATCGTACTACGTAAGGAGAGAATCTCTGTGACTCCGCTGTGTGTAAGGGGAGACGGCTACAACCGACTCCTTCTCACAGGTTGCGCTTACGTACTCTTACGATTACATATCCGAGACACAGACACTGAATTAGCCGTAGCTATACACAGAAACTCAGAGAAGATAGTATTCTATTATCAGGCATTCTTTTTACAATTCCCAGAATTTACACACACCTCCTTACGAGGTTTTCTGCCCTTTATATATGCAGGGTCTAATTAGCCGTTCACGCGTACCCGTGTGAACCGTTACATACGTTACGCTTTATATAGTTTCTTATTCCTACGCTTTTGGCCGTCGGTTACTATTCCAGCGGACAACATCTACGGACTTGTAATACCCTGGGAATCCAGGAATGGGAGCCTTGCCAGTTTTGGCTCCGGATGGCGGATACAAGTTCAGTAAGACCTACCGGGTTGATACGGGATCTAGTTGTAACTATCAGAGGTCATGCATTCCGCATTTCGGCGGTGGTTCTCTAGCTCAATGCGCAAGGGGCTTACCCGCCATTGCTGGGCCGCCCATGGCTAAAAACGGCGCATATCAAACAAAATTGGCGGAAAAACATGATTACCTTCCGGCAAGGAAAGACTAAAGGGTACCTACCCACCCCCGAGCAAGTGCCGGCAAGGAGCTGACACTGCTATATGCGGAAGGGGTAAACATGCTCAAGGGGCTTGCGGACGAAGAGGTTGACCGGTACTTAGAAGAAAACCCAAAAATTGTACCCCTATTTGAAATCGATGTGGCGGAAGTAGTGCCACCATATAGAATGCAATCAGATGATGCCATCGAGGAACCAGATTGGGAAGCTATCAGAGATTTACGGCAAGCACAGGAATCTCTGGAGAGGGAGATGGCTATATCCCAACGCGTGAAAGCATCCAAGTTAGAGGAAGTGAACTTAGGGACCGGGGACAACGCTAGACCGGTTCATATTGCTAAGGAAATGTCACTAGACAACAGAATGGCGATGATCACTTTATTAAAGGAATTCCGAGACGTATTCGCCTGGTCCTATGAAGACATGTGAGGACTGGATCCTCAGTTGTACCAACACCAAATACACCTCAGTAAAGATGCCAAACCGGTAGCACAACGGCATTACCGGATGAACCCTAACTATGAGGCAAAAGTCAAAGAGGAAATTGACAAGTTGCTACGGGTCGGTTTTACCCGACCAGTGAAAAAAGCCACATGGTTAAGTCCCATAGTCATCGTGCCGAAAAAGAACGGTAAAATCCGGGTGTGCGTTGATTACCGAAAACTCAATGCGGCGACAGTGACCGATGCCTTTTCACTGTCGTTTACGGATGGAGTGTTGGATGCGGTAGCTGGTCATGAAGTGTATAGCTTCCTAGATGGTTTCAGCGGCTACAATCAGATAAGGATGCACCCCGACGACCAAGACAAGACAACATTCATCACCGAATGGGGAGTCTTTGTCGCAGTGGTAATGATGTTCGGGCTCAAGACCGCGCCGGCAACCTTTCAACGAATAATCATGGAAATATTTGACGAGTTCATTCCGGCATTCATGCAGGTATTCCTGGATGACTTCGCCGTGTATAGCCGAGAAGGAGAACATCTCCAACACCTCCGGCTATGTCTTGAGAAATGCAGAAGTTATCAGTTAAGCTTGAATCCAGCAAAGTGTGTATTCGGAGTAACAAGCGGTGCATTGTTGGGCTATCTTGTCTGCAAGGACGGGATCGCGGTAGACCCCGATAAGGTGAAAGCAATCTTAGAAGCACCGGCATCATCGACGGCCAAAGCCTTGAGTCGATTTCTAGGGAAAATCTGGTGGCATAGCCGGATGCTCTGGTATTTAGCCGATCTTGCTACACCATTGCATGCCGCGGTTCACCGGACACCATTCCAATGGACGAATACGGAGAATGAGGCTTACCGGGCACTAAAAGTACTGCTATCACAAGCACCGGTGGTGCAACCACCGAACTGGTCGAAAGAATTCCATGTGTTCGTGGATGCGTCCGACATAGCAATCGACAGCGCACTAATGCAACTAACTGAACCAAAATGGTACCGACCGGTCTATTATGCTAGCCGGAAACTATCCCAGGCAGAACGGAATTATTCAACAACAGAAAGAGAAGCCATAGGGATGATTTACAGTGTTACCAAGTTCATGCACTATTTATTGGGAAGGAAATTTTCTTTCCATGTCCACCACTCAGCGCTGTTATATTTGGTCTCAAAGGCATCACTCATCGGCAAGCGGGCCCGATGGACTTTGTTGCTACAAGAGTTCGAGTTCGAAATATATCACCGGCCGGGGATACAGCATGCGGTTGCCGATTATCTGAGCTGGTTAGACTCCGATGAGACCGGCAATGGAGTCCCGAATGAGTTTCCGGATGCTGAGTTGTTTAAAGTAACAGCCGAAACGGTAACCGATAGCATGGTAGTCGACGAAGACAAGTGGCTAACCAACATGCATCAATTCCTAAGCACGGGAATTCCACCAGAGGAGATGAACCGGGATGAGCGGAAGCGGTTAGCGGTGCAAAGTCGACATTTTTGTCTACTATAGGACACTCTGTACCACAAAGGTGCGGATGGCATATGGCGGCGAGTAGTGCGAAGCGACAAAAAGGACACAATATTACGAGAAGCGCATTGTGGCGTGGCCGAAGGGCACTATGCCGGAGACGCTATGGCAAGAAAGATATGGCACAGCGGGCTATGGTGGCGGACGACACTAAAGGACTCGGTTCGGTACGCGAAAGTCTGTGATTTATGTCAACGGATGGGCCAACGAACAGAACAGGCAAGGATGCCTCACTAGCCGGTGCTACCCTTAGAACCATTTCAGAAATGGGGGTTGGATTTCGTTGGGCCTTTTAAACCTCCGGCAATGAGAACTGGCAACAGATATGTCATAGTCGCCACCGATTATTGCACCAAGTGGGTAGAAGCCAAGGCGTTGCAGGACAACACTGCGGCTTTGACGATAAAGTTCTTATATGAGTGCATCTGGTGCCAGTATGGATGCCCGATCGAATTAATTAGTGACCAAGGCAGACATTTTCTCGGTCAAGTAGTGGAGAGCTTAACAACATTTTATGCCGTGGTACACAAGCGTAGTACCCCTTACTATCCACAAGCCAATGGCCTGGCCGAATCCACGAACAAAACGCTCCAAAACATCCTGCGAAAGATCGTCAATGAAAACCGAACCGATCGGGACACCAAGCTACATAGTGCCCTATGGGCATACCAGACGGCACACAAAACGAGTATCCGGTCAACACCATTCCGGTTAACATTTGGGCTTGAAGCAGTAATGTCGATTGAATTTCAGGTTCCGAGTTTGCGGATATAGGTTAGAGAACGACTAAGTGAAAAGGAATCAGAAAAGATCCGGTTAGTCGCATTATGCGAACTCGAGGAACATTGGATAGCAAGTCTCATGTAGTTGGAACTAGAGCAGTGACGAAGGAAGGTGTTTGTTGATCGGCACCTAAAGGGCAATGAGAAGATGTTCGGGATCGGCAAGCCGGTACTCGTGTTCCAGACCCGGATGGGTCCAATGTCGGGAAAGCTACGGTTCTGGTGGACCGAACCATATTGGATAACGTGGGAATTCAACGGTTCATACCAACTCGGAACGCTCGCCGGTGAGATAATGGGCAAATGGGTCAATGGGTTTCAACTCAAACCGTATTGTGGACTGATGCCACAGAACCCATTCGAGCAGACGGAGGCTGATCCAATAGGAGGAAGCAAGAAAAAATTACCGGATAACAACAGACAGGTGGCCGGCAAAAGTGAATATGGGGAAAAACCAGGATACGGACCTGGTGCTTCCGGTTAAGTCAACTCAAATTAAAAATAAATAAAAAAGAAAAAGAAAAAGGAAGTCATCATGCAGAGGCGAGGAGCGAACTGGCACTTTGAAAAGGTGTGGTGGGTGGCTAATTAAAGCTTTTAAAGACAGGCGCACCACGTGTCAACCGACTGCTATATTAGTACAGGACATGCATGCGTGGGAATCAAGAAAAGGCACCACGAATGGAGAAAGAAAACCCACGCCACGTAGAGTCCCTTTCACTTCGCGAACACAGAGATCTCAGCGTCCACAGGCGATTACGAGTGATCAGGCGAGAGCACGCAGAGCACGCAGGCGCACCCATCTTACCACAACCTACCGACTCCTAAGACGACATGGAATGCATGGTACTCTCAAAAGCAGCTAAGAAATAGATGAAGCAACACGGTCTGAAGGGATTCTTGCGGATAGTCGAAGCACCGCCACATGGAGATGCAGAAAATGTCGTTAAAAACATCAACACGAAGGTCATCACCGAGGAAGCCATCCGAGCCATGACCGGCCTACCGGAAGGGGGAATCTACTCGATCGACAACCCCTCGCCGGAGCTGCTGACGAGGTATTTTGGGGAATACTCCCTGGGCGGCAAGGCGTACCGCACACAAGGCGGTGAAGATCTCTTGTTTCGGGAAATCGCTCAGGTACTCCACGAGTATGGCCATGTGTACCCCCGACCACCGGCGATGCCCAGGAATAGAACCGGTCTAATCATAGCCACCTACGAGGGAGTACAGGTGGATTGGCCGGTAATGATTGCCGACGACCTGAGTGTTGCCATCGTCTCGATAAAAGATGGCAAAAAGATGTGGACAACAGTGGCGCAATGGCTCACTCTGTTAGCACCATCGGTGGAGCCCATGAAACAAAGGAAGAGGGGAAGATCGACAAAAGCGACCCCCAAAACAGCTTCAAAATGGCAGCAACTCCTGGCTACCCAGGCGAAGGAATGGCCTAATCGGAAGCGGTTGGCAGAGAAGGAGGCATCAGTGGACCCCTCGGGGAGACCGTTGAAAATCAAGTTGCGCCTGTCGGGACAACAAGCAGACCAACAACCAGAGAAAACACAGGGGTAGGACCCCTTGGCGGCGTTAATCAACAACGAGACCCTGGAAGAAGAACAATAGGAAGACGAGCCGACCGAGACGCTTCAAAGGCGTTACCAGAGAAGAGAAAAGGGCCACAAAGGGGGAACATCAAGGCTAACATAGGACAATTTACGGGAACCCTCCCCTGAGGATCCGTAGCCGAGGAAGGCAGCATAACTGGCTCAACAAGAATCGGGAACGGAGCAAGGGCTGCGGTAGGACATCGTGGAACCAACGGTCTAGGACACGGCAGTACCGGTGAATCAAGAACCGATCATTGAATTGCCGGTATCACCGCCGCAGCAGCAACAGCCAGAACGGGAGCGGTTGTGTGACGTTGTTGTGATGTTCTGTGTCCAATGGGAGAAATTGTGAAATAGTGTGGCTCCACACACATTATACACATGATTATAAATATGAAAATTAGCCTAGGGTCTGATGACATTCAAGTGCATATAGAAGGGTGCAAGCAAGATTTGAACCTTGCATTTGTAAGATAGGAAGCAATTATCTTACCACTAAAGCTACTACTAAGTGCTTTAGATTTTGTATATTTCCTTTTCATATTTAGTATTCCATAGGAAACAAACAAACAAAATCGTGTACACAAAACCATGGTTTTAGCCTATGGTTTTGTGCATGCCACAAGGAAAACCGTGTGCCCGAAAACCACAGGTTCAAGCCCACATGGTTTTGTGCATGTTAGAAGGATAGATAAACCTATAAAAACCCTTGTAAGGCTTGTGTAATGGGGGGGGATCAATCTGTCATGATATGGCAAGACTCAAACCCATGACCTTATGTTATATGGGTCGAGCTCTTGACCATTATACCATCTATTGTAATACGTAGAATATTATTTTCATTTAACTTTTATTATAGGAAGTTAATGTATATTCTAGATTTCTCTGGAACATTCTAGAAGCTTCAGGATTACTCCTGAGAATACTATAAAAGAAGGCACTAGGGATTATGTTGAACCAAATTGGTTCAATGCCAGTCTTAAGCCTCTTAGCCACTTTGTACTTATCCTTCACATAATACATTAGTTGTTATCATCATCGTCTCTCTCTCTCTCTCATCCTCGCTATCTCTCTCTTCCCTTCTCTCTTTCTCTCTCGGGAATCTTACGCAGTCTCGTCCTCTTAGTACTAATAGTACTTCCATTCTTTAGTACTAATTCTCTTTGCTTTAGTACTATTCCTGACAGTTCAAACCAATTTTTCCTCAACCCTACTTGTCGTTCTCCCTCATCCTCCTACCCTTTTACCTATACTATGGCTACTGTTAGCGCCCAAGAATATCAATCCGTTTTCTCCGAGCTACAATGCCTAAAAGAAAAATTTGTTGCCTTGGAACAAGAAAACCAACGGTTGATAGGGGATCTGCAACAAATCGCCCTAGAAAAACAACAAACGCAGCAACATCATGGGGAGTTAGCGTTATGGGTACAACAACTCGAAGCAGCATTGCAACAACAAGGATCGGTATGATTAGTCATCCAAATGCATCCTTCCCGATACCCCACTAATGCATCCCGAGTCAGCCTAATAGGCACGTTGCTTAGCGGCTCGGCCTTAGCATGGTTCGCTCCAATTCTAGAAAAACAATCGCCCTTGCTTAATAACTTTGAAGATTTTATTAGTGAGTTTAAAGCCGGCTTTGGAGACACCGACATCATCAGGACGACGATCAACAAGATCCAACGATTGTGTCAAGGCGATCGTCTAGCGTCTATGTACGCAGCGGATTTCCGTCTACTCGCTTCAGATATCCCTTGGGATGATCAAGCACTAATGGAGCAATTTCGCTACGGCCAGCGAAACGATGTCAAAGATCTACTTCTAACATTCCCCGAAGAACCAAAGTCTCTTACGGAGGCAATCAGTCGAGCGGTCAGATGTGACAACCGCCTTTTCGAACGGCGTTCGGAATGTCAATTATAGATACCACGCTCTAGGCCGGAGCCCACTTACGCCTCAATCGCAGCTAAACCGTTTGCACGAGACATACCTCAAGCAAATACTTCGATACTGATGGATATCGATACCATGCGTCGACGTGGCTCGTTATCGGACGAACAAAAGCAACGACGACGTGCAAATCGATTATGTCTTTATTGCGGTGGACCAGGGCATATCGCAATCAATTGTCCCCATAGTCCAAGAAGACAGGTAAATCAAATCGTCGCCTGTACTAAACCCGAGTCAATTCTTCCCTTAGGAGTGTCTAATAGTATTAATAGTACTAATAGATTGTTTGATAGTATTAATAGTACTAATAGCCCAAGTATCTCAAACAAATTTGAAATCCTTAGTCAATTAGATGAAGAGTTAAACGATTGAGTCTAGCCAAAATAGGAGTCGTTTGGTTGGACAACCCTAGATCTGTACAGCCCATTAGTGGTTCCATTCCCTCCAAGCAAGTTAGCAATGTGTTCCTACCCCAAGTCATGGTTAGTACTAAAAGTACTCCCCTAGTACATGTCCTAGCACTTCTAGATTCCGAAGCTAATTCCTGTTTCATGGATCGAAATTTTGCCCAAGCTTCTCAGATATCCTTAAGAAAACTTCCTTGCCCCGCATCTGTAGTAGTCATTGATGGTCGTCCCATTGCTTCCGGGAATATTGTAGAAGAGTCAGAACCCATTCGAGTTGTCCTAGGTAGTTTTGTGTGTGTAGTAGCATTTAATATAATTAGTAGTCCAGAGCATCCCATTGTCCTGGGATTACCTTGGTTTGAATTACATAATCCAGACATAGATTGGAGAACAAGAGAAGTCCGACATCGACAACCCCAAGAATCTACTCATCAAGTTTTGACCATTTCACTACGTCAATTACGCGAAGAAGGACACAAGGAGGCAATGTTCCTACTTGCAATATTAGTACATCCTTCCAGCCCTATTAAGGAGGAATCCTTAGTACAACTTCCGGCAAAATATCATCCTTATGCCGATGTATTTGACAAGGTAAAAACCGGTACTCTTCCTCATCATCGTCCCTATGATTGTCCCATCGATCTACAACCGGGAGCAGAGCCACCATGGGGACCAATTTACAACTTGTCCCCCACTGAGTTAGAAGTCCTTCAAGCCTACATAGAGGAGAACTTGGAAAGTGGGTTTCTTCGTCATTTGAAATCTCCGGCCAGTGCACCCATCTTCTTTGTCAAGAAGAAAGATGGCTCACTTCGTCTTGTCGTTGATTACCGCGGCTTAAATAAAGTCACCATCCGGAATAGGTATGCACTTCCTCTTATATCAAGTCTTTTAGAGCGAGTTAATGGTGCCAAGTTCTTTACAAAAATCGATCTACGAGGAGCGTATAACCTCGTGCGGATCCGGCCGGGAGATGAATGGAAGACCGCCTTTCGCACGCGGTATGGGCATTTCGAATATATTGTTATGTCGTTCGGTCTAACCAATGCACCCGCAGTCTTCCAACACATGGCAAATGATATATTCAGAGACCTCTTGGATATCTATTTGATCATCTATCTGGATGATCTCTTGATTTATTCGAAGTCCCAAGAAGAGCACGGATCTAACTAAAGTCCAAATTGTGCTAGAGTGGCAAATTGCACAGTTGGTATGAGATGTACAATGTTTTCTAGGTTTTGCGAACTTCTACCACAAGTTTATACAGGATTACTCGAAGATTATTTTACCTCTCACACAACTTATGAAGAAGGGACAAGCATTTCTTTGGTCCAATGAAGCGGACATGGCTTTTCAGCATCTTAAGAAAGCCTTTACGTCAGCTCCTATTCTAGCACATGTGGATACAAAGAAATCATTCATCATGGAGGCCGACGCATCGGATTTCGCCCTCGGTAGCATCCTTTCTCAACAAGGAGATAAAGAAGAGTTACATCCTGTGGCTTTCCATTCGCGCAAATTCGATGCCGCGGAAATCAATTGCGAAATACATGACAAGGAGTTATTAGCCATCGTGGATTCCTTTGTGCAATGGAAGCATTTCTTAGAGGGCTCTCCACATCAAGTCATCGTCTTTAGTGATCACAAAAACCTTGCTTATTTCCAGAACGCGCGGGTGCTAAATCGACGGCAAGCTCGGTGGGCTCAATTCCTCACGCGTTTCGACTTCAAAATCACATATCGACCGGGAAAGCAGCAAGGAAAAGCAGATGCGCTATCACGGCGTTCATATCTTGCACATCGTCCTGATGATCCAACGTTTGATAATCAAAAGCAAGTAATCTTGGGACCAACACGATTGCACACAACGCGGATTTTTCACACCCCAATGGATTCCCGGATTACCGATGCCATACGTTGTCGGGGTAGTTGTGGTTCGTGCGGCGAAGTCGCGGGGACTAAGGTTAAGGGGAGTTGAAGAAACTTAACTTTTAATAAGGCTTGTATGGTGATGTTAGAAAGGTTAAGAGTAGCAAGAAGAAGAGTTACGAGTAATGTGTGAGAGAGAGAGACGAGAATAGATAGAAGATAGAGACAATATATGATTCAAGAAGCAAGATAGACACAAAATATGATTTAAGAAGGAAGATTGAGACAAAGTATGAATCAAGGAACAAGAGTATATGATATAAACATGATGTATATTAAAAATATAATATTTTACCAACTTTACAATCCTTGATCGCAAACTGAACACATTCTCTACCGACCCTTGATTTGAACCCACGACATCAACTTCGAAACGAGAGGTTCTCCACCCAATGAGCTAGACTTCTTTACTTGATTGTATTATTTTCTCACTCTCTCTTGATTCCCTTTGTTTTCCCTTTCCCCTCTTTATAAAAGTGTTACCATGCATATGGTAATGTATGGGAGCATGGCATGCATGCAATGCATGAGTTACATGTAATGCATGATCGCCATTTGGCGCACATGCATTGCATGTGATGAATGATGGCTATGTATGAAAATAGATATGGGATAAGTATAATGATGAAAATGCATTCTAAAATAACTAACCTAGCTTAGTGGTGTATACTTGGTGCTTGGTATACAAGGTTGAGGGTTCAAGTCCCTCAATATTACTTAATACAATATATAGCTTCATTCTTATATCATGAAGCACATTTATTACACACTTTTACAAATAAATAGCCTAGCCTAGTGGTATGTACATTGTATATTGTTTATAAGGATGTGGGTTCAAGTCTCTCAAATATTATTAAATACAACATTTAAGCTCATTTTTATATCGTGAAGCACATTCTTCACGACACCCACCCCCTCTGAACTTGCACATTGGTTGTGCAGAGTTCATCCAACACTTCTTCCGATTCTTTTAGTTCTTCTACTTCTTCATAAAATTCGGGCTCTAATGACTCCCTCCTTTTAAATATTTTAATCCTTTTTCCTGCAATTGGGATACGAATTTTTGTCCCATCTAATTCATTGAGGAAATATGTGGCTTTATCTGTTATTTTCCTAACTTCATAAGGTCCAAACCATCTTTTTGAAAACTTCCGAATAGTACTATATTGATTATCTAGACTATTATCATATACTAATACCCAATCTCCTTCTTGCACTTTTCTTGGTCGTATTCTTTTCATCTTGTCAAATCTGTCCTTATTCTTGATTCTTGCCTCTTTCAATCTAGTAGCTGCTTTTTCTATGTCTTCTGTCCTTGATTGAAGTTGTCGTATTCGAACCGCAAGTAAATCTTCCCTACTCATTTCCGATTCCCAAGGCAACACAGCCCATGTAGTTATCTTTTCTTCAATTGGCATTATTGGCTTCTGTCCTGTGATTAATTCTGCAGGCATATATCCAGTAACAGTGCTGTGAGTTGTCCTATCAGCCCATAGTGCATAGGCTAAGGTTTTTGGCCAATCACTGACCCTTCCTCTACATGCCTTTGCCAAAGCTTTGACTATTGGCCCATGTCCCCTTTCTACCTTTCCATTAGCTTCTAGATTGTACGCCATTGTCAAAGAAAGCCGAATTCCTATTTTGTCGAAAAAATCTTGAGCTTCCGCAGAATTGAGTTCTCCCCTATCTGCCACTATCTTCCCGATACATCCATATCTACAAACAATGTCTTCCAAAATGAATTGACATACTCCTAATGTCCCTTTTGTTCGCAATGAACGGCCTTCCACTTGATTTGTTAGATCTTCTCTAGCAAGAACCAAGTATCTCTTTTGTCCTATTCCAAGTGGCATTGTTACCAAATCTATCATCCACTTGTAATGCACCCCCGGTGAGTATGTTGGGTGTAATTCATCACAAAATTTTACATTTGAATAATATTGACAAGTGGGACAAGTTTCCACATACTTTTTTATTTGCTCATAGTATCGAGGCCACCAAAATCGTTCTTTAATCTTACTGAAAGTGGCCCACACTCCTCGATGACCAGCCCATTCTTTGTCATGCAGCTCTCTGATTATCTCCTTTCTTTGCCCTTCAGAACCTATTACTCTTTGCGGGTTTCCAGTCTTGGTTTTCGGATGTCGCCATAGATATCCTTCATGCAGGAAGAACTTATGGGCTTTCTTGCGAAACTGTGCGAACGATCGACCTTTGTACTTGTCAGGGGTTTGTAGGTATTTCCCTATTTCCTTGAATTCTTCTTCATACTCCTCTTCTAGAAACTGCATTCCTCCTTCCCGAGTAATGCTTGTGGTAAGGACTATTTGTTCTTTGTCCTCATCGTCCGAGTCTGGAATCTCCTCTTCCTCATATCTTGCTCTTGATAACATATCTGCTACTGCATTTCTATTCCCAGAGATATGTCGAACTTCAGGGTTGATTGATCTAATATAGATACACCATCTTAACATGGCTTGATCTGGAATATCACAATTAGCTATGATACCCAGAATAGGCAAACAATCTGTTTCTATTATTACTTCAGCACCAATTAAGTAATCTCTGTCTGTCTTTACAGCTGTTACTATCCCCCATAGCTCTCTTTTCACCTGTGCATATTTTCTTTGTCGACCACTAAGAACCTTTGCCCCGAATCGGACTGGATACCTTTCTTCCCTATCTTGCTGGCTTATCACCCATCCAATTCCAATGGGACTAGAGTCTACTGTGAGATATATGGGCCGGGTGTAGTCTGGTTGCTTTAATGGTGGAGCTTGTGCCAAGTAGTACTTCAATTTTTTCATTGCCTTTGAATGCTCTTCACTCCATTCAAATGTCTCTCCTTTTCTTAGGAGTCTATATAAAGGTTCAGATAAATGGGCATAATGCGGAATCCATTTACAGTAAAAAACACATACCCCCAGAAACCTTCGTACTTCTGAGATGGATGTACATTCCTCTTGCATATTTTGAATTGCATTGACCTTGGTTGGGGATGGCTTTCTCCCATACGGGCCACACATATGACCAACTATTAATATCTCTTTTGCCCCAAATATTGACTTTGCCCCTGATAAGGTCAAATGCACTTCTTCCATCCTTGATAGCACCTTCTCACAATCCTTGATATGATCAGCAACGAATTGACGGCAACCACTTTCGTCCAATTCCTCGTTCTTCTCTTCCTCCTTGCATCCCTTAATTGGAACATCATCTAGAAAAGGCATTGTAATATGAGGAATAAAATCACGAAGTACCTTGTTCATTCCATTCATCATATGCGCCATTGAGTTGGTCGCTCCTTGCGGCAAGGTGCACATCCGTACTAACCCTATAGGTGTCTTGATAGAAGTTATATCTCGACTTTTGATAGCAAGTTGAAATTGATCATACCCGGAATAAAGGTCTCCCATTGAATATATAGCTCTTCCTGCAAACATCTCAGCAAACTCATCCACAATTGGCCCTACTCCCGAGTTTCGGATTGTTACCTTATTCACGGGTTGCATATCTTGGATAAATCGGAGTCGCCCATCTTTCTTTAACACAGTGAACCATCGACTCGAGTAAGGAGCGTTCGATGGTTCCAAGATACCCATCCTTATCTTTTCTTTCAAAAGTTCTAATAGTTGAGGGATTCTAGCCCTAGGCATGGGTATTGGCTTAAAGTTCCATGGAATATGAGGGATAGTGAATATAACCATGGGCTCCACAATTTCTGGATCCACACACCCTATTTCCTCCGGTTGGAATGCAAACGCCTTTCCATGCCTTTTTAACATCTCCCTGAACTGCTTTTCTTCAGCGGGTAATAGGAAGTCACCCCCTCCTATTTTCATCCCTTGTATTGTTTCCGGAGTAAACACATGTCCTACCTTTCGTGGGTCTCTGATCATTGGCTCTGTGGCTGCTTCTTTGATTGCCTTTTCACTATCCCTTGGAAGTGGAGCAGCAATAGGACGAACCTTCTTCTCCACTGTCTTGTACTTTGTTAGTACATGTGCTTCATGATCCTTTCGAGCAACTTCTTCAATGACCTCATACATCTTGATTGAATGGACAGGAACTTGGATTTCATTGTCTTCTTCCATTGCTTCCAAATGAGTTATTGTATCTTCAAAACTTAATTCTTCAAACATATCCTGAATTTCTTCATCATCATCTATTAATCCAAAACACTTAAAGTACTCGAAAGCATTTTGTATTTTATTATTATTTACTTTTAGTATAAAAGTAGCACCATTAGATGAGATTGTACAAGGAATATCTTTATTTACATTATTATTTATGGGGTTTTCTTTTATGCTCGGGCTATCACAGCCCCTACCTGTAAAAGCCCTATCTAAAAATCCTGGGAAAACTCTTCATCCATCTCTTGAATTGGATGTTCCCTCAAGCATTCTTTGTTTCTTTCATGGTTGGGCCTCACGGTTAAGAATTGGACAGTCTTTCTTCCATCTTGACTCTTGATTCTCGCGAAAGCCGAACCATCATCAATAACCTTTGTTTCCATCCTCACTGCGGTGATGTAGGGCTGGCCAAGGATGACGGGGTAGGTTGATCGATCCTACACAAAGAAATTTTGATTCACCGAGACATCACCAATTGTTACCTTCACACTAGGACATGCTCCGAATAGATCCTCCGTAGTTTCTGTGGCAGCTCTTATTTTCCACCCATGATTCTTGTCGATCGGCCACCGTCCTCGAGCGTAAAATTCCGATGACATCATGTTAATCTCTGATCCATGATCGATCAAAGCAATACATGGAATTTGCTGCTCCCCAATTTTTGCAGGTGCCTCCGTTGTTGCTCGAGCCCAATGGTCCCTTGTATAGTGACTCCTATCCCCTTCATGGACGCCAACATCATTCTGGTTTTTTACACTTGCAGCATTGATGGTGCCACCATACAAATCTTGGAGTGTTGTTGCACACCCTCCCGTAATTTCCTCCGTCACCTGTCTCTTCCTTCTAATAATATCTATGATAACTTCATGAAATTCTTTCTTTGCTATACCCAACACTTCTCGTAAAGTAAATTCTACCTTACTATTTAGTATTCTTGTTTCTAGTACCTTTTTTATATCTGTCGTAGTTTCTATGTCTGAGGCAAGCTTGAAAGATGGGCCTGTCTTTCCTTTTACTTTATCAGCTTCCTTTGGCTCAGTAGCACCCTTTTCCATGTCCCTTCTCTTCTGTTCTCGTGTCTCATGTCTCTTTGTCGGATCAGCTTCCTCAGCTCTCTTTCGCTTCTCTTCCACTAGCACATCTTGTGCATTCACTTGGGCGAATGCTGATAGCGCGTCTACTGGATCATTCCATCCAGTGAAGTTTCGTATTTCATCTCCCGCTCTTTTTAATTCATCCACTCGAACCTTCCCTTTTCTTGCATAATCCATCACATCTTGCCAAAAGCCAGATCCACCATATGAGTCTTCTACGCGCAATCCTAAGGTTGCCACGGATTGTATCGCTTGAGTCGTTTCTCTCTCGGCATCTTCCATTAGCCTTTTCATTCCTCCTCGCCCGAAGTTGAGTTGAAGTGGTTGTCGAGTCTCAGTTGAGTGAATCTTGCCATCTTGATAGTAGATTTTATTATGATTAAGAGCATCCCTATGCTCTTGACAATCTTTCTTCTGGTGATCGATACTATCACACCACATACACCTTCGGACCATTCCACCTCCCTGCCTTGATGAAGTCGAGCTTTGTCCCGATTCTAGCTTCGTCACTTTGATCGACAAGTCTTTCATGCCTTTCACTAATTCGTGTAAGAGTGATTCTTCTACTTTCTTTTCTCCCGACTCGTTCCCCGTTTCTTCATCATTTCTGTCGGGCAACTCCATAAACCATAACTTTCTTTTGCAGAAATGGGCGCACGTCCTTTTCACCTCCTCCCAGTCTTCGGTAAGTCCACTTGGACTATTCTGATCTTCTAAAAGCATTCCCAAGTCCTTCCTGTCTTTAATATTAGTAGCTTGTAGAAACAATATTACTTTATCTGGCACTATTATATTTCTATCTCTAACATTTAGTTGCTCAAATCTTTCAGAAAACTCTTTTAATACTTCCAAAACACTTAAATGTTTATTAGACTCTACCCAATCCATGAAAGCTTGCCTTGTCATCCTTGACATATCGTTGAGGTTGTATTCATTGAGTAATGCCCTTTCGAATGTTGTCCATGTCTGATTCTCCCTTTGGAGCTCTTGGATCCTCTCTTGTAGCCCAATCGCAGCGACTCGACTAAAGCTATTAATTTTTGTAGCTTCGTCGACACCGCGTTTAAGCATTTCTTCATTATAAATCTTCAGAAAACTTGTTAAATTTATACCTTCGAAGATTCCTACTCGTGCGAGAATATTGTCGACGGCTTTGTCGATGCTTGCCATCATCCCTTGTTCCCGCATCACTCGTTCCATCATCGTACACATAAGCCTCATTTGCTCCTCCATTTCTCCTTGTCGCCGCTTTCACGTCGGGTTCACCAAATGTGTCGGGGTAGTTGTGGTTCGTGCGGCGAAGTCGCGGGGACTAAGGTTAAGGGGAGTTGAAGAAACTTAACTTTTAATAAGGCTTGTATGGTGATGTTAGAAAGGTTAAGAGTAGCAAGAAGAAGAGTTATGAGTAATGTGTGAGAGAGAGAGACGAGAATAGATAGAAGATAGAGACAATATATGATTCAAGAAGCAAGATAGACACAAAATATGATTTAAGAAGGAAGATTGAGACAAAGTATGAATCAAGGAACAAGAGTATATGATATAAACATGATGTATATTAAAAATATAATATTTTACCAACTTTACAATCCTTGATCGCAAACTGAACACATTCTCTACCGACCCTTGATTTGAACCCACGACATCAACTTCGAAACGAGAGGTTCTCCACCCAATGAGCTAGACTTCTTTACTTGATTGTATTATTTTCTCACTCTCTCTTGATTCCCTTTGTTTTCCCTTTCCCCTCTTTATAAAAGTGTTACCATGCATATGGTAATGTATGGGAGCATGGCATGCATGCAATGCATGAGTTACATGTAATGCATGATCGCCATTTGGCGCACATGCATTGCATGTGATGAATGATGGCTATGTATGAAAATAGATATGGGATAAGTATAATGATGAAAATGCATTCTAAAATAACTAACCTAGCTTAGTGGTGTATACTTGGTGCTTGGTATACAAGGTTGAGGGTTCAAGTCCCTCAATATTACTTAATACAATATATAGCTTCATTCTTATATCATGAAGCACATTTATTACACACTTTTACAAATAAATAGCCTAGCCTAGTGGTATGTACATTGTATATCGTTTATAAGGATGTGGGTTCAAGTCTCTCAAATATTATTAAATACAACATTTAAGCTCATTTTTATATCGTGAAGCACATTCTTCACGACAACGTGCGAACTTGAAGACAGACAGTTTTGCTCAAGACATTCTAGCGCACATTGATACCTCTCGGGCATCCTGTTCCCAGTCTCAGCAACCAGGTATGGACTACCGACAATTTGAATATCATGATGGTTTGTTATTCTTTAAAAAGCTTGTATATGTCTGTTGTCCGCCGGAATAGTAATCGACGAACAAAAGCGTAGGAATAAGAAATTATATAAGAGCATAACGCATGTAACGGTTCACGCAGGAAGCGTGAACGGCTAATTAGACCCTGCATATATAAAGGGCAGAAAACCTCTGATGGAGGTGCGTGTAATTTTGGGGAATGTAAAGAAACGCCTGATAATAGAATTCTATCTTCTCTGATTTTTTGTGTATAGCTACGGCTAATTCAGTGTGGGTGTCTTGAATACTTAAGCGTTGTAGTACGTAAGTGTAACCCTTGATAGGGATTCGGTTGTAGCCGTCTTCCCTTATACGCTGATAGGTTACAGGGGTTCTTCCCTTACGCATTACGCTTAAACACCTGTTCGTTGTTCCACACCCACTTTGAGGTCTAGGTCGAAGGAATGACTGCGGACCGTGTTCCTAAAAGGCAACACTTTTGGCACGCTTGGTGATCTGTGTTTCCTCACAGAAGAGCAACAACGAATGGATGTTTAGCCGTAGACGACCCAGAGAACCAACACGACAAGACCGGCCAATAACAAGGTCCGTCACACGCCAGGCAGAAGAACGTGCACGGCAAAAGTCGCGCCTCAGCGACCTCAGTACTACCTGCCGTGAGTGCAAAGGGGATTCTTCGCTCCCCAAATGCCTCGACGAGACGCGGGGACCACGCTCACCACAGCCACCCTGTGGTCTTTCCCGATCCGCCATAGCTCCCACTATGGCCTTTGCCTACCCCTGAAACCGACGCCGCAACTCATATTCGCATGTTCCTGAATGTTTGGAATGCGAACCACATGGCGCAGAATCTCTCTGAGACGGTGGCACACCAGTCGAAAATGACGGAGTTCGGTTTAACACTAGATGGGCTTGCGGAGTTATGGCATTCACATATGGATTTACCAGCCATAACAACCTTCGATCAGCTGCAGTCCGCTTTCTTGCGATTCTTCCATCAGAGGGTTCCACAACGCGAGATTCTCGAGCAGTTTTATACAATTAAGCAACTACCGACCGAGACGATAGCGGACTTCAGCTTACGTTTCCAAAATTTACGACGGAAACTGGAACGAAGCCCCGCGGAGGAAGAGGCTCAGGAAACATTTCTGGCAGCTTTACGCCGGCCCATCCGGGCAACGCTCAACAACAATAGCGTGAAAGGGGAAACAACGGATATGGTAATTGAACGAGCGTTACAGCTCGAGTTGGATGACGAGGAGGAAAGGTTTTCTATGTCCTCCTTACGACAAGCGTTACCTCAAGATGAGGAACGCCAATTTCGTCAAGCAATCCAGTGCACAATTTGCTTGAACTCGGGGCATTCCGCAGTGGAGTGTAATATGCGAATCCACTGCCCAATCTGCCACGCGAAGGCTCACGCAATCGACCAATGCGAGTACAATATGTTAAACAGAGCCACTCCCGCAATCCGCAGCATGGACACACAGCGTCAACCGCACCGGGCTGAACAAAGGAGGCAAGAAGACCGACCCCGGTATAAGGATCGCAACCCGCGGGAGGACCGGTACAACCGGAATCGCCGGAATCACAACGATTCCGAGGAGGACGACGATTATCGTGGACATCCGAGTTACGGCAAAGGGGGTCGGCGCTACGAAAATCAACGGCCGACAAACAAACGGGGCGGCTTCAATGGCTATCGGGGTAAGCCACGGCAATATAGGGATCACCGGCGTTACGACGAAAGCTCGGGCGATGAGCAGCACCAGGAACAACGACGGGACCAACAGCAGCCACCGCGTACGTTCCGACAAACGAGGCCGGACCGCGAAGTGCAAGTAGCACCGGTAGAGCGGCACACACCACCTGGAGCCGAGAAGGGAGAATCAAGCATCCATTGTTTTATTTGTCAGCAACCCGGACATTATGCCACGCAATGCCCAGCACGCAAGGGAAAGGGGCCTGCTGTCAATACAATTACAGCGGAGGTGCAACAAGTCACGACATGCCAGCAAACAAAAACGGCGGATTGGGTTGCGCAAGACGAGGTACGCCGACAAGCCCAAGGGTGGGTGGAAAAAGCAAACGCGACCAATACGGAACGTATGCGGTAGGAGTCCACGAACACAATGGAGCGAACAGAGAACGAAAGACCGGGTCCGAACCCCATTTGGCAGGTGTTAGTAGGCTGTGAAATAACATTAACCATGGAAAAACTGCTACAGCTAGTTCCACGTTTCCGCCAGACCATGGAAGCATAGGTGGCGGGCATACCCGGGGCAAGCGTCGCCACAAACCTGACAGATGTTAGCGATGGACCACTGGTGGTGGATCAGCACAACCCGGCTATTACAGAAATATTGCACGGACAGGAAGTTCCTAGATGCATAATCGACAGCGGCTTAGGCGTCAATGTAATCAGTGTGAAAACTTGCGAGCAGTTAGGCATTTCCAAATGGGAGGCATGTCCATTCTGGCTCCGCATGGCAAATACCCGCTCAGTGCGACCGTTGGGGTTAATTCGCAAAATAGGTATCATCGTGGGCGGACACCGCTTCGACAATCTCGGCGGTCGTCCTCGCTTTGGACGCCCCAGGAGCGTACCCAGTGCTTCTGGGCAAACCATGGCTTCAGACAGCAAATATCAAGCAGAGTTGCCAACACGAGTGTATTAGTTTCCGGCATGGACGCACCAAGGTTCGCGTACCTACGGAAGGCAGCACGCCACAACCTAAGGGTATAACACAGTTATACGCGGAGGACATAAATATGCTGGCTGGGGTGGAGGATGCAGAATTGGAGGCGTACCTCGACGAACACCCTCGAATTATTCCATTGTTCGAAATAGATGTCATCGCAACCGCGGCAGAATATGCCACGGCCACTGTTCCCCACGACGAGCCTTACGAACCAAACCCAGAGTCCATATTGGAACTCAGCAGAGCACGGGCGGCATTCGAAAGGGAAATGGAGATTTCACGACGAGTCACTGCTTCCGCTCTCAAAGAAGTAAATGTGGGTACGGAATCGGAGCCCCGGTTCCTCTCCATCGCAAAGGAATTAAGGCCGGACCAGAGAATCACGATGATCGCACTACTCGCGGAATATAAAGATGTGTTCGCTTGGGCTCACGAGAACATGAAGGGGTTAGATCCCAAGTTCTATCAGCATAAGATCAATTTAGTAACTGACGCGAAACCCGTCCAGCAACGCCGCTACCGCATGAACCCCAATTACGCGACCTGCGTGAAAGAAGAAATTGACAAGCTCCTGAAGGCGGGGTTCATATGACCAATTAAACAAGTGACATAGCTAAGCCCGATAGTGGTCGTCCCAAAGAAAAACGGCAAAATACGGGTATGCGTAGATTACCGAAAATTAAACGACGTAACCATTACGGACGCATTTCCCTTACCCTTCACTGATAGCGTGCTAGACGCCGTCGCAAGCCATGAGATGTACAGTTTCTTAGATGGCTTCAGTGGCTATAACCAGGTACACATGCACCCTGAGGACCAGGAGAAGACAGCGTTTGTCACGGACTGGGGAGTATATGTGGCAGTCGTCATGATGTTCGGGCTAAAGACAACGTCGGCAACATTTCAACAAACGATTACGGAGATCTTTGAGGAATACATTCCGGCGTTCATGCAAGTTTTTCTAGACGACTTTGCGGTATATGGGAAAACAATAGACCATTTTACGCACTTACGAGTGTGCCTGGAACGTTGCCGCACCGCACACTTAAGCCTAAATCCCGCAAAATGTGCCTTCGGCATGACCAACGGGACTCTCGTAGGCCACATAGTCAGCAAAGAGGGAATAGTGGTCGACCCAAACAAGATCTCCGCGATTACGCAAGCCAAAACTCCGACAAACGCCAAATCGCTTAGCCGATTTTTAGGACAAATACGGTGGCATAGTCAGATGATACGGTATTTCGCGGACTTCGCTACGCCGCTACACGCTGCCGTACATCGGACTCCTTTCCAATGGACTGCAACGGAGGATAAGGCCTATGAGGCATTTAAGATAATTCTCACACAGGCTCTCGTCGTACAACCACCAGTTTGGGCGAAGCCATTCCACGTGCTCGTCGACGCCTCGGACATAGCAATAGGAAGCGCACTAATGCAGCTCACCGAACCAAACTGGTACAAGCCAGTATACTACGCGAGGCGTAAATTGTCAACAGCAGAGCGTAACTATTCCACAACAGAGTGGGAGGCGCTAGGGATGATCTATAGCATTAATAAATTCCGACACTATTTATTAGGAAGGAAATTCACGTTCCACGTGGATCATTCGGCATTATTGTATTTGGTGGAGAAACAAGCCCTAACAAGGAAATTGGCGCGGTGGATGCTGTTGCTCCAGGAATTCAATTTCGTAATTCAGCACCGACCAGGGATGCAACACGAAGTGGCGGATTTTTTGAGCAGACTCGAGAATGGAGAAACAGTACAAAAAGACGACGACGATTTTCCGAACGCCGACATCCTGCAAGTAGCGACACTTGTAGAAAAAACGGAATCCACCTTTCCGGACCGATGGCTTATGGAAATGACGTACTTTTTAAATACAGGACTGCCTCCACCACAATTATGCACGGACGAGAAGAAACGACTAGCCATCCGAAGCCGTCACTTCTGCCTCGTCGAAGGGTTTTATATCACAAAGGAAGTGACGGCATTTGGCGACGTGGGGTCTGTCAGGATGAGAAGGAAGTAGTTTTACGGGAGGCACATTGCGGCACGGCAGGCGGCCATTACGCGGACGACGTGACAGCCCAGAAAGTATGGCAAGCGGGCTTATGGTGGCCAACAACGCAGAAGGACGCATCTGAGTATTGTAGAAAGTGTGATTTGTGTCAGCGGATGGGTCAGCTCGCGGAGGACGCAAGGATGCCACACCAGCCCATATTACCACTAGACCCCTTCCAAAAGAGGGGATTGGATTTTGTAGGGCCCTTCACACCAGCGGCGGCCCGTACGAGCAATAAATACATATTGGTAGCCATGGATTACTACACCAAATGGGTAGAAGCAAAGGCACTACGTGAAAATACGGCGGCCGTCACAGCCAAATTCCTTTACGAGCACATCTGGTGTCGATTCGGCTGTCCGATTGAGCTCATCAGTGACAAGGGGAGTCACTTTCTCAATACGGTGGTTCGGGAACTAACACATCATTACGCTGTAGTCCACAAGAAGAGCACGCCATATTATCCGCAGGCGAATGGATTAGCATAATCCACGAACAAGACATTACAGACCATTTTGAAGAAAACCGTCAATGAAAATAGAACGAACTGGGATACCAAACTACAGAGTGCGTTATGGGCATACAGAACTAGTTACAAAACAAGCATACAATCAACACCATTCCGACTAGCGTTTGGATTGGAGGCTGTGATGCCGGTCGAATTTCAGGTACCTAGTTTGCAAATTCAGGTACGGAACCGATTATCAGAAGCCAAGTCGAAGGAGGTACGGCTCTACCAGCTCCTCGAACTAGGGGAAAAACGTGTCCACAGCATGGCTGTGTTGGAACAGGAACAACAACGGCGTAAAGCGTTTGTGGATCGACATCGGAACACAAGGGAAAAGGAGTTCGTCGTGGGCCGAGCGGTGCTAGTTTTTCAAACGCGCATGGGCCATATGCCGGGGAAGTTACGTTTCCGCTAGACCGGCCCATACTGGATAATTAGAGCGGAACAAGGCACGTTCCAACTAGGAACGTTGGCTGGAGAAGTAGTACGGCAAAAGGTGAATGGGTTTCGGCTCAAACCTTACTTGGGCCCTACTCCACCTAACCCATTCACCGCCGAACGGGACAGAGCCGGAGAACCCACAGCGTAAAATGGACAGCCCCATTTGTACTATAATGTAAAAATAGGTTGTAAATAACCGTTACGGAAAAAAAAAAAAAAAAAAAAGAGAAGATAGTGACTATTAAAACGACTAAAGGCATGCACAAACTCCTAGTTCAAGAATACGCGGCACCACGATGGCTCACCGCCCAATGAACCCTAAGCCACAAAAAGAAGGAAACAGAAGATTTTCTGCACAAAGCAGAAACCCATCTTCTAGCTATCAGCACTCCCATTGCTCCTCCTCCTCACCTTCTTCCCCATCCTATCTCAGAGCTCCAACTCACCACAACCACCCGTCTCCTCCCCACGAACCAACTCTGGCGATGCCGATCTTCATCTCTACTACCCTACGCCGATGGCTCGTGGAGAAATGCCTGGAGGGTTACATCCGGGTCGCAGAAGCACCTCCGCACCCGGACGCCATGGACATCGCCAGGAAGCTTAACATCGACACGGTCACCAACTCTTCCATCCGGAAGAAGTTGGACCTATCCTCACTAGGCGAAAGACATTTCGAAATACCTCTTGCAGAGGCGTTGCAGTGGTATTTTGGGCCATATTCCTCCTCTGCCAAGGCTTATAGAACAAAACAAATTCCGGATCCCTTCTTCCGTGAAGTTGCCAAGTTCCTGCTAGAAGTCGACTGCGTACATGTCAACGCATATGGGATGCCTAAGCAGAAGGCGAGCATCATTATCGATACCTTTGAAGGGCGTGCCATCGACTAGGGGGTCATCACAAGGCCAGCGTTAAGGGAAGGCTTGCATGCGTACCAAGCAGGCAAAAAGCTTAGGCCGATCATCCAACAATACCTTACGGTATTATTTCCACCCTGAGGCCTGCCAGCACCACAACCCAGCCAACCCACGGCCCCGCCCCGATCCGCGAAATGCAAGTTAGCGGAGTTATCAGCCCCAGAGTGGGAAGAGGAACCCCAACCGGCCCAGCCGGACACACGGACAACGCATGAGGAACAGCCGAGACGTTCCATGGAAGCAGCCCCAGAACCAGACACCGAAACACGGCAGGAAAGCCCCAGACCAAAACAGCGCAGATTGGACAGGAAAGATGGGTGGGGGTTGGTAAAATACGCCCCCACGGCAACGAAGACACCGATCGAAGGCGAAGGCTCAGCAGCAGCGGAACCGAATACGACCTTCGAAATCATCTGGGAGCCACGGTCGATTATCAGCGCCCTCTTGTAGTTCGGTACTTCTTTTGAGCTCATGGAGTTACACAATAGGTCAAAGCCGCCCAACGAATGGCCAAGGAGCATGCGGAACGCCAGATGATCGAGCGCGCCCTAACACAAACAACGGAGAGCGACGATGAGGACCGGCTAGCCAGGGTCGGCAGACAGAGGAACGCCGGGTTACGGCGAGTAGGGATGGAGATACCACCCTTAAACACGACCCTAGTCGAAGTCCATCGGGAACTGGCAAAGGTCAGCACGGGCGCCAAGGAGATGGCCATAAAAAAATAAGAATGTCTAGAAGAAGGTTAAACTGACCGAAGCTGAACTGCAAAAAGCCAACGCACGCATCGCGGAGTTGGAAGCTCACGCGACTACGGCGCAACACGCAACCCCACCACCGAACCACGTCATCGACGCTCTAAAAGAAGAAATCAAGGCTCAGACCGCCATCGCCTCAAAAGCAAAAAGGGCCGTGCAGCTAGCGGAATCCGAAATTGACCGTCTTCGAGCAAAACTACGCCAATCCTCAGACAGAGAAAAGGAGATACGGGCTAACAGACAAAAGGCAGTAAAAACTCTTGAAGAGAAACTAGCTACGGAGGTAGCTCAGCACATCCAGACAAAGGACGACTGCGCACAATTACGAGAGGACGCAAAGAAATCGGAGGCGGCAATAGCAGGACTTCGAGCCTTATTAGAAAAAAAGAAGGTATGGTTCAATGAGCAGTTGGTGGTCAAACAAGACAGAAGGCATCAGCTCGAAATCCGCCTAAACAATGAGATGGGGAAATTAGAAGAACAGCATGCAAAGGAATCCCAGTTGTGGGCGGGCCTGAAGGCCACGTATGAGGAAGCGGCAACCGTTAAACAGCAGGAAATCGCAAATCTCCAGAAATCGATGGAAGACGCACGCAACCGTTGCCAGGCCATCAAAGATAACATGCGGATCCTCTCCAAACAAATCGGGAGAGGTTCACAACGCAATTGAAAGCGGTGTTGGACAAAGGATGGATGGCGTGGGCAACCCAAGCAGCGGAATTGCACGCGTATCGTGCGGACTGGGAGAACCGGCGAAAAGACGGTCGAGGTTTCTATAAACTAAATGAGGAGAGCATTGCGACCGTACGAGAGGACCTAGCGCAAGACTATCGTGCGCTAGCAGACCAACACTCCGAAGAACTCACACAACTCTTAGATGATTTTGGTGAAAGTCAGGAGGAGCTATTTCACTAGATCACACAAGCCGGCAACACGTGCACAAACGAGGAATCCAGTGCGACACCAATTCCGGCCACAGCCGAAGAAGAGGAACCTCAGGCTCGATCACCAGAGATGACAACAAGGGAGAATAGCGGGGACTGACGAGTGGAGTTCCCCACAGGACCAGACAGCGAAACCACTACCCAACAAGAGGTCCAACCACACGAGCCCACACTATCATCAGACCACGCGAAGAACGGTGCGGACCAGGCGGAATCTCCGCCCCACTCCCAGGAACATACAAAAACGACCAACACCACGGAGGACGTAACAATGGAGGCAGAGCCACAACCGACTGCAAGCACGACAACGGCGGAGCCCAACCCACTAACTCAAGAAGAGCCCACCGTACCTGGACCACCCACACACGGCGACCGCGACTCCGGGAGAAACCAGCCCGACCAAACAGAGGAGCCGCACCACGATGCACCTACGGGCCCTACATCACCTCCGGACGAGGACACCACAGCAGAGCTAAACATCCGGGCCATTTTGGAAGAAGATTAACGGGATGGGTCCGACGTGCAAAGGCACTGTCCCACAGGCGTGCCAAGTGTTGTCCGCCGGAATAGTAACCGACGGACAAAAGCGTAGGAATAAGAAATTATATAAGAGCATAACGCATGTAACGGTTCACGCAAGAAGCGTGAATGGCTAATTAGACCCTGCATATATAAAGGGCAGAAAACCTCTAATGGATGTGCGTGTAATTTTGGGGAATGTAAAGAAACGCCTAATAATAGAATTCTATCTTCTCTGATTTTCTGTGTATAGCTACGGCTAATTCAGTGTGGGTGTCTTAAATACTTAAGCGTTGTAGTACGTAAGTGTAACCCTTGATAGGGATTCGGTTGTAGCCGTCTTCCCTTATACGCTGATAGGTTGTAGCTGTCTTCCCTTATACGCTTAAACACTTGTTCGTTGTTCCACACCCACTTTGAGGTCTAGGTCGAAGGACTGACCGCGGACCGTGTTCCTAAATGGCAACAATGTCCCCAATTGCTCCTGTCGTCTTCCAATCATCCAAGTTGTCACGACACCCATATGGCGGGACATTTTGGTAGCATTAAGACATTGGATCTAGTTCAACGATTCTTTTGGTGGCCCCATATGCGACGTTTTGTCGACGACTACGTTCGGACCTGTGATGCTTGCTACCGAGCAAAGATGCCACAACACCATCCATATGGCTTGTTGGAACCCTTACCGATTCCAAGTAAGCCGTGGCAGTCTATTTGTCTTGATTTTATCACAGATCTGCCGGTCTCGAAGGGGTTCGATGCTATCTTAACTGTCGTCGATCGATATACGAAGATGACACATTTTGTGTCGTGTACTAAGGCCATCACTAGCGAGGAAACCACCACCCTTGTCATGCGTGAGGTATTTCGGCATCATGGCCTCCCAGACAGTATCATCAGTGACCGAGGACCGCAATTTGTCTCCAAATTTTGGCAGCATCTCTTCAAGATGCTCAAGGTCTCTTGCAACCTCTCCTCCGGCTACCATCCTCAGACTGATGGGCAGGCGGAACAAACAAACCAAACGTTGGAGCAATATCTCCGGTGTTTCCTGAGTTATCAACAGGACGATTGGACCGAGATTCTCCACTTTGTGGAGTTTGCGTATAATAATGTTGTTCACTCCTCGACTCAAGTCTCCGCATTCTACGCTTATACCGGTTCTCATCCTCGTTGGTCGGTGATCGACACCCCGGAGCTACCTACCAATCCTCGTGCCGAGGATCATTTGGAAAGACTACGCAAGATCCAGATGGATCTCTCTACTCATCTTCGTCATGCTCAACAGACACAGAAGACTTACGTGGATCGTCATCGGCTTCCCTCCTCTTTTGCCATCAGAGATCGAGTATGGCTTTTACGTCGTCACATCAAGACTACTCGACCGTGCGACAAGGTGGATTATCGCCGACTCGGTCCTTTCCGTATTACCGGTAAGGTTAATGATGTCACGTTCCGCCTTGATCTTCCTCCGCATCTTCAATACATCCGGTCTTCCATAGTTCTCTTCTTGAACCTTATAAAGCAAACACTCTTCCCGATCGTGTTACACCACCGCCACCCCCGCTTGAGTTAGACGCCGGCCCGAAGTATGAAGTTGTTGCCATCCTCGACTCCAAATTTGTTCCCAACAAACTTTATTACTTGGTCGATTGGCTCGGCTATAGTCCAAGTGAACGTACTTGGGAACCCGTCGAGCATGTCGCCAATTCTCAAGATCTTCTTGCTGAGTTCCATCGAAAGTATCCGTACAAACCCGGTCTGCAATCAGCGCCGACTTGTTCCACTCGTCGCCTTAAGGGGGAGATAGTGTCATGATATGGCAAGACTCGAACCCATGACCTTATGTTATATGGGTCGAGCTCTTGACCATTATACCATCTATTATAATACATAGGATATTATTTTCATTTAAGTTTTATTATATGAAATTAATGTATATTCTAGATTTCTCTAGAACATTCTAGAAGCTTCAGGATTACTCCTGAGAATACTATAAAAGAAGGCACCAGGCATTATGTTGAACCAAATTGGTTCAACGCCAGTCTTAAGCCTCTTAGCCACTTTGTACTTATCCTTCACATAATACATTAGTTGTTATCATCATCTCTCTCTCTCATCCTTGCTATCTCTCTCTTCTCTTCTCTCTTTCTCTCTTGGGAATCTTACGCAGTCCCGTCCTCTTAGTACTAATAGTACTTCCCTTCTTTAGTACTAAGTCTCTCTGCTTTAGTACTATTCCTGACACAATCAATGGATGAATCAAACAATCTATGAATCAATCTATGTATCAAATCGAAAATTAATAATAAGAAAACTTAGTTATCTTATTGGTGATGTGTATCTATCTATCTATCTATCTTAAAAACTTCCTCAATTTCTATTTCTCTCTCTCTCACTCTAACCACATTAGTGCATCACTTCAGCCGCCCGTCATCCATAACCACTAGCGGATAGAGGCTCGGTGCTTGTCCGCGCTTGTGACACGCACATCCCGACGTTTGGCACGTGTGTCACGCGCCACGCGACATCTAATTGGTGAACCCAACGTGAACAACACAAGGTGGTTATGGGAGCATTATGAATGGAGGATGCGATCTTGGTAGCGTACAACTTTGAGGAGTCGATAAGAATACAAGGTGGTCCGAGGCTCGAGATGCTTCCATTGGTAAGGAAAGTCATTGAAATGATGTTGCATGATGAAAAGGGTAGAGCGTTGGAGTATCTCAAGTTGGCAAATCAAGTTGAAAGACTATATCAAGAAGTTCTAGATTTGTACGAAGCAGTTTTGACATCAAGTTTCAGGCCTCAACCTTTTCATGGTTTGCTCAACGGTGACGACGATGAAGATGATCAAGATCGGCATAGTTGCAGTCATGAAGAGACATGTGATGAAGAAGATGGGCTCAAGAGAAGGATGCAATCATAAAGAGACAAGCAATGAAGAAAATCAATTCGAGGGGAATGACCAAGATACTCAAGGATGCGGTCATGAAGAGACTTTCAACGAAGAAAGTGGGCTCGTAAGGAAAGATGAAGATACTCAAGGATGCTATGGTGAAGAGACATCTGACAAAGAACGTGGGCTTGAGGAGACCGATCAAGATCTACACGGTCATGACAAAGACAAAGATCATTACAAACTCACAAAGAGTGCTCGAGATCTACAAGGTTATGATCGTGACAAAGATTACTGTGAACACAAGAGGAGGAATCAAGCTCTTCATGGTTGTGCTAATGAAAAAGCACTCAACGAAAGTCATGATGGTGAGAGTAGTTGGGATCAAGACTTTCATGGTTTAAAATCTTATGACAAGTATGATAGGTTTAATGAGAACCACGAACAAGAGAAGAAGTTAGGAAGGGATAAAAACTTTACATTTAAACGTAATGATGATGATGATTTAGGGCTTGATGATAGTAAGGGAGAGTGTATTATTGATGGTAAGAGTGAGTGCCATAAGAAGAATGAGGGTTATGATGGTAAAAAGTTATGCACTTTTTGTGGATATGGTTATGATAAGGGTAATGATGAGGGTGAGAGTGACGAAGAGGAATTGTGTGTTTTAGGTTGCCTTGGTTTTCTTCGGGATAGATTTTATAAGAGTTTCACTAGATCAAATGGTGACATTCATGGGGACATCCATTATGAAAATAGAATAGGGATTTGTGATGATGAGGACATTCTACAAAAATATGTCCATGATGACGTGGGGTTACATAATGATCACGAGGGTATAAGTAAGGAAAATCTAGAAAATGTTATTTGGGATGAGTATCATGATGATGTTGATGTTGTGAGTATGTGTGGGAAGGACACGATTAAAGTTGATAGTATTGAGGATAATCTACAAAATGTTATGATGGTTTGGGTTGTGTCTAATGATAATGTTGATGTTATGAGCATGAGGAAAAGCAAGCATGAGATGAGAAAAGACGATCCGAGGGGGTTTGATGACCAAGGAGATGGTCGAGATGAAGGCGGCACATGTATAATGCATGAAGAGTTACGCTCAGGAGGAGCAAAAGGGGCTACGACAAGTGGTCATGGAAATGCGAAAGGCGATTGAATGATATGGTTGATCGGGTGGAAGGAATGCATGTACTCAAAATGGAGGACAAAGGACGACGCGTAAGGGAGGAAATCAAAGACAAACCACCTTTTGAATCCGCCACATCACTCTTTTCTTCTTGGCACATGCCGGAGGATGTGTGGTTTGGTTGGGGTGGATGTCGTGATGTTCTATGTCCAATGGGAGAAATTGTGAAATAGTGTGGCTCCATACACATTATAAATATGAAAATTATCCTAGGGTCTGATGACATTTAAGTGCATATAGAAGGGTGCAAGCAAGATTTGAACCTTGCACTTCTAAGATAGGAAGCAATTATCTTACCAATAAAGCTACTACTAAGTGCTTTAGATTTTGTATATTTCTTTTTCATATTTAGTATTCCATAGGAAACAAACATACAAAACCGTATACACAAAACCATGGTTTTAGCCTATGGTTTTGTGCATGCCACAAGGAAAACCGTGTGCCCGAAAACCATGGGTTCAAGCACATGGTTTTGTGCATGTTAGAAGGATAGATAAACCTATAAAAACCCTTGTAAGGCATGTGTAATGGGGGGTGGGGAATCAATCAATGGATGAATCAAACAATCTATGAATCAATCTATGTATCAAATCGAAAATTAATAATAAGAAAACTTAGTTATCTTATTGGTGATGTGTATCTATCTATCTATCTATCTATCTATCTTAAAAACTTCCTCAATTTCTATTTCTCTCTCTCTCACTCTAACCACATTAGTGTGTCACTTCAGCCGCCCATCATCCATAACCACTAGCGGATAGAGGCTCGGTGCTTGTCCGCGCTTGTGACACGCACATCCCGACGTTTGGCATGTGTGTCACGCGCCACGCGACAACGTAACCGTCAATAGTGGGCTCGTGACCAGTGGAAACGATATCCCACGACCAGAACCGGCACGACCACAAGGCACCGGCAATCAATGGCTCCGATGGGTAGCAGAACAAGTGACTGGTGTTGTCGGTCAGTTAGAAGCAGAAGAAAAAGCGCAGGAAGCCCGGTTGCTAGCCACAACCGAGGAATTAGAGATGGCTCGGTCAAGAATCCAGAGTATGGAAGAAGACATAGAGAAGGCCAGAACAGACATGGCCAAGTTGGTCATAGAAGGACCACAACAATCAAAACCGGTGGCCCCGGTAATTCGACAGAACGATCAAACCCTGGTAACGGAGGTGGGCCCAGATACTCATGACTCGGCAAGACATGAGCTCGCCACACTAAGGGAAGACCTGGTAGCACAAGAAGCCTTATGAGCCTGGGAACGAGAATTGAAAAAAGCGGCGGAGGAGGAACAAAGGAGAACGGCCGACAACCTCCGCCGAACAGAGGAAAGCTTGAGAAGAGGGCATCAAGCGTATGATCGGCTGAAAGAAGAGAAAGACAAACTCCTGCAAGAAAAAGAGAAACTCCGGAGGACGGAGGAAGTGGAGATTGAGTGCCTCAAAGAAGAGCTCCGGCAACAAAAAGATCGTGAGGACCGCGCTTGCCGGCTTATCAATCAAAAGCTCAAACAGAAAACCAACGACTTCGACCGACTGCACCGGGATTATAATCATTTGGATGCCGATCATAAGAAATTGACTACCGAAAGTGACATGCAGCAGGAAAAGTGCAGAGAACTCCGGGAGGAAGTTAACTGGTTGACAGCGGCAATGATGGAAGAGTAGTTGAAGGGAGCCGAACAAGCGAAACAACTGGCGGTAGCAACGAAAGAGCGACTGGACCTGCAAGTGCAGCACCATGCGGAAACGGAGCGCGCTACAATGGCTCTGAACATATTTCAGACGACATATCAGACCCAACTCATGCACTATAGAAGCCAAGAAGTGGCAACCGCAAGCCTGATCAAACAATTGAAGGACGAAAAACAAGTCGCGGAAAACAAGTCGAAGATGGGGCTAGGGCGGATCCAGGACATCGTACTAGCATGGAAGAATCAAACGAAGCAATTGGTAGAAGAAAGCTCAGTACAGTGGTGGTCAAAGTGGGCTAAGCAGGCAATCGAGCTATAGTTGTTGTAGGGAGATGTGGAAAACCGGCAGAAAGAAGGCGACGAAGTTTACATCCTGGATAGAGAAAGCATTGAAACAATAAAGGATGAACTGTCAAATGATTTCCTATCCTTGGCTGATGAGCAGAGGGTGGCAGTACGCCCGTTGGTGGCACAGCTGGATGATGACCGATTGGAGAACCAACTCCGCTTTGAGAAGTACGAACGGGAACGACGACAGCAAGAAGTGGCCAAGAAAACTGCAACGATTAGCATAAGTGACGAGGAGCCATCTTCAGAACAAACGTCGATTAAAGTCGGGGAAAGCCAACCAGATAGTACTCAAGAGGCGCCGCTAGAGGAAGGTCATCGGCAGGCACCGGGGCACGCTGGACAGCAGAACCAGGAGACACCAAGGCCGGTTGAGCCGGAAAAGGAGGAAGAGTCGGTAAGATTAATTGAGCCGGAAATGGAGACAAAGCTGGTGAGATCAACAGAGACGCCAAGGCCGGGTGAGCCGGAAAAGAAGGAAGAGTCGGTCAAACTAACAGAGCCGCATGCAACGGATGTCAACCAGCAGCAGCCACAGCCAGAGCCGGAGCAGCAAGAGGAGCCGCCACAGCCGCAGGAACAGCAGGAGGGGGAACAGCAGCAGCAGACGACAGAATAGCTTCCCGGGGAACCATTGGAACCCTTAGATCAAAGTATTCTGGACATTTTGGAGGATGAATGAAGACCGGATAGTGGGATTCGACGTACAAGGTACTGTCCCACGGGCGTGCCATGTGTTAGCCGATCGGCAAGGGAAGTCCAGAATGGGAAACAAGGGGATAATTAATAACCAGGAGTTGATTATATATTTATTATTATGATTTGAGAAGCGAACGGACGGACACGGAATCGGTAAGCCGATCCAGATCCGAACCGGTTCGTAGCCGGTTGTCGGTTTGCACCGGTTTGTACCTAAAACTGGAGACCTTTAGCGGATAATTAATAGAGTGTTGTTGTTTTGTATCTTAATCATTGTTAATTACCGTTCTGTGCTAAGTGTAATTAATCTACGCGTGTATTGTGACTAATGATATTGCCGCTAGTAACCCATTAAGGTTCCATTAATAGTCGATCTAACTCTATCTCACCGCAGCACCCCTTTGGTGAAGTGTCTCAAAGGGACACCCTGTGTTAGGCCATTGTCCGGCCCTAGCGATAACACATTTTTGGTTTGTCGTAAGATAAGTACCCACCCATCTAGTAAACCGATTTGAAAACCAGGGTCTGAGGAAAACCACGCATTATTGTTGTACATATGAACACCTTGGACGAAAACTGCAATTGAGAATTCTAACCACGTTGCACGACATTTCCCGCAACCACGCATCAGACTTTATGCTTACTTTCAGGTCTTTCTTTGGCTTTCAACGGGAGTCATTACAAAACGACGTTCAATGCAACACATTAGGACTTACTATTGACAATATTGGTGCAATTTACCCTTTATCTACCAATCCATCCAAGGTTACGGACTCGTCTTCCTGACCAAACATGCTCGCAACATCGTCTCGCTTTGCAAGTTTTACCGAACGAAGCCATAGATCGGTGGGATACATTGTCGTGAAGATCAGTCACTAGGTGTGGATCGTGAGGTGGAACCATCGAGGTCCTGGACCGAAAGGATTCGAAGTTTGCACTTGCTTTAGTGAGAAAGTATTTACGATAGGTTGAAAGAGAGAGAGATTAAGATAAAGATTGAACGCTTGACTTTAGATTTGAGAGACAATATATATCAATAGGATAGCGAGTTTTCTTATTATTTTCCTCCAAAATTTACATTCCAATTTTTTACCTTCGTCCCCACTTGCTTGATTCCTCCACTCTTTTATAGATGCCCCCATGCATATGGTGCATGTGAGGGTGCAAGACATGCATGGAATGCATGAAATGCATGCAATGCATGCTTGCCATGTCATCCTTTAAGCTCTCATGTATGAGAATTAAATAAGGTATAGTGATAAAAAATATATCTCTAAAGAAATGATTTGGCTTAATGGTAAGCCTACAAATTCTCAACTTGGAGGTGCAATGTTCAAGTCTTGCATATATCCCCTTTTAAAGCACAAAATACTATTAGGCTTTTGGTCTTGTAATTACACCAAATATCTTTAAGACACCATGGACCGCGATCAACCGATCCGTCCAATTTGCACCCATTTGGTCCGCATCCCTAGTCGGTTTGGTCACCGGCCGATCGCCGCATCCCGATCCGGTTCGGTCTGTATCTCGAGCCGGTTTCGAGCTAGGCCACACCTATTCATTTGATTAACTTAGTTCAAGTCACCTTGAACTCTCTATGCTCCACACAAACACAAAATAATAGTTTTTGGCTTTGCTTTATATATTGTAGGATCCTTGTTTGTCCTATCTATGTGGGACATCTCACAGGTTTGTTTTTCTTTTCGTTTCTTTTCTTTTTTCGTAACTTCATACCCACATAACTTCACACTTAGTTGATTGTTTGTTATGTAGCAAAGTGCATTCAAAAGCTTTTCAAGACCTCCATCTTTTTGTACTAACATTTTAAACTTATTTAAAATAGTATCTTCACTATTATTATTTTATATTTCGTGAGAAGAACCACACTTGATTTCGTATGTTCCTCACAAGTTTCACACTATCGCCGAAAATCTTCACGACAACATAACCATCTATTAACATCGTTTCAAAAGTCTAGCTGCAGCCTTTGAGATTTCGGGTGAGCCAAATCACGTGCACCAACAACCGCTTATCAAAACAAACGGTTGAAATCAGTTCTCTTGTTCTCCTTTCCTTGCCAATGTAACGTCAACGGAGAAGAAACGAGAAGTTCTCTCTATAATGAATAACATTGTTCTCGAAATACTGTAAAGCTCGAGTTCTTTTCTAGTCGACAAACCTTCCACCTCCACATGTCATCGGGCTAGAGGCTGTCTCACCTAGTTTCGAGGAGGGGTCGCTTCTCGAGGTTTGTGGCACGTACCATATAGCGTTTGAGGGTTCTAGAAAGGGAACGAAAATTGGCGTCAAACTAGTGTCGATCATTTTCCCAATTTGGTGCAACCATACAAGTAGTGACCCGAGTCCGATGGATGTCACAAAACCTCGACACGCTAAGGTGAGGAAGATTCTTTCCTAGCGAGCTAATATGGTATATCAGCACGCTCAAGAACAATCAGGTCGCCCTCTCTCTCGTGTTGCCCACAAGAGGGTGTTTTCCCGCTCCAACTCCGACGCAAGAACAAACGAGGCAGACTCATTGACATGCGTCGAGTACGTAGGAACATCCATACTACTTAACGACGCCACCTGTCGTGCTCGTGCTCGGCTTGTTCACGCTCCATTTGCTAACCTCGATCTTGTTTACAACTTTTCCATGCCTTCTTGAGTTTCTTAACAAGGAGAAATAAGCAAGAGCTCTCGTGTTGTTCTCTTTGAATTATTTACCTCTCTTTGACTTTTAAGTTGTCCGCATCAAAGTGGCGCAACGGAAGCATGGTGGGCCCATAACCCACAGGTCCAAGGATCGAACCCTTGTTCTGATACTACACAATTGAATTAGTTGTACGTCAAAACCACCGCTACGATCTTGTTTCCCTCCTTGTGTGGGTCCTTATTCAAGACGTTACCGCCCAAGCTTCGTTCGAGGAGTTTTTTCGGGATTGCTAAGATTTCGCGCACATGTGGAAGCTTAAGAGGAATCAGCCTATGAAGTAATTGCCATCACGGTGCCTTAGTTAGGGCTTTTGAATACATTTGGCAATTATATCAAAGTCAAATGTAATAATTATTTGCTCTCTTAGTGGTCAAATCTACGATTAAAGTTCTTGGGAATGACCGACGGTTACTCGAGACTCGTGTCTCATACAATAACGCACCTTTTTGGTTCGTCATAAGATAAGTACCCACCCATCTAGAAAACCACATTTGAAAACCAAGGTCTGACGAAGAGCACGCATTATCATTGTATGTATGAACACCTTGGACAAAAACCGCAATTGAGAATTCCAACCACGCTGCACAACATTTCCCGCAACCGCGCATAAGACTTGATGCTTACTTTCATGTCTTTCTTTTGCTTTCAACGGGAGTCCTTATAGCACGATGTTCAATGCAACACGTTAGGACTTACGATTGACAATATTGATGGAATTAACCCTTCATCTACCAATCCATCCAAGGTTGTGAACTCGTCTTGCCGACCAAACATCCTCGCAACATCGTCTTGCCTTGCATGTTTTACCGAACAAAGCCATAGATCGGTGGGATACGTAACCATCTTTTAACATCGTTTCAAAACTCTAGTAGTTGGATTGTTCACATAGACTGGTCGCATATTGTTTTTGAGTGAGAAAAACAAATTAGATGGGTAGAGGCGTTGCAATATAGACAACACATTGGTTCGTCGATAGTGTCATTCGACCGTGGTGACTGGGGCTCGAGCTCGACCAATTTCCATCAGCATTAGATCATTGAATGATGATGTTGAATACTAGTCTATAATGGCCGTATTCACATTGTATCTTCAACCAATTAGATTTAGGAAAATTTTGTAAATATGTCAAAGGGTAGTTGCCCTTGCCCGTTTAGTATATAATGGGCTTTGTAACCTAGTTGTTAAGGTGGTTGCTATTGTTGTTCGTCTTGTACATTGTGCCGTTGAGAGCTTGAATAATATAATTCTTCTTGTGTGCCTCCTTGTCTCTCTCTCTCTCTCTATCTATCTATCTATCTCTTTTTTTTTCTCTGATTTTGCCTTCATCATGTGCACTCGGTGATCTTCATCACAAAGTGTTGTTTATGTTTCCGCACTGAGGTCTTAGCCGCCAACATCTAGTATCAGAGCAGAGGTTCTTCAACTCACTGCCAACTGTCATTAGTTCTCAACAACATTCTTGCGTCGTCTCCTTTGAAGAACTTGAGTTCAAGATCTCACCTTGAGGAGAGAAAGAAAACATAAGATTTTCACTCCACTAAGGTAGATCACTCTTGAGGTAAGCCAACCAGTTGTACCTCGATTCCGTGATTGCAGCCGCTTGGAGCAGAATATCCATCAAATTGGCCTTGATCATGCTTTACAAGGTTAGAAAAAATCTACTTGCTTGTCGTAATCACTTAAAGCAAATGATGTTCTAGAGAACAACCCCAATCTGTGTTTCATTTGGATGAACGACACTTGGGAGGACCAATCAGCTCCATTCCTCTGATCGTTGCAGTCACCCGAAGTAGGATCGGCCTGGATAATCGGCACATAATATGTAATCGGCATCTTGAAATCAACATTTGAAATCGAATCGGCAAATTCAAGTCCAATTCGGCTAAGTCGATTGACAGCAATCACTTTGGACAAAATCTTCCAATAGTCGAAATCGATTTGATTTGTGTCCAAATCCGACTAGAACAACATTGAATGAGCCAATCGGTTGCACCCCACCACTGTTTGTATTCTACTCTGGACAAAGTCTAGTAAATCGACACAGATGGCATCAACATCTAGCTAGTCATAGATGAGTCTAAGGAAGTTCGACGGATCGAACTTCAACTTCTGGAAAGAGTAGATGCAAGACTATCTAATAGTCAAGGGTCAGATAGACCCAATCGAGAATGAAAACCCTCCAAAAGGATACAAGCCGATTGAGTGGCAGGAGCTGGACAGAATTTTCCACGCCACAATTCGGATGCACTTGTCGGAGTCAACGTACTTCACACTACAATCATGTACGACAGTCTTTCAACTATAGAAGACATTGTTGGACACTTACGAGAAGAAGCTCACCACCACAAAGATATATTTGATTCGGCATCTCTACAACCTTCAGATGAAAGAATCCGACTCAATCTAGGCACACCTGAATGAGTACGAAAGCTTAAGCTCCCAAATCGTAGCTCAGGGGACATCAATCGAAGATGAACTGAGAGCAATGTTGCTCATTGTGAAAGAATAGTGTGCAGAAGCAATAGAAAACCGAAAACACAGAAACGCAGGTTTAATGGAGAGCTTGAATATACACAGTACGCGGGAGAGAGAGAAAGAGAAAGAAAGAGCAGAACATAAGACTCTATTCAAAATAACTCTAAAACTCTGTAATACTCTATACATCGTATGTGTTCAGTGAACACTTTTACACAAGTCCATACGGACTGACAGAAGTACGGTGTACTTCAATGCTCACACAAGCATCTGACACTAACTATGAGTCATTAACTACCTAGTAATCTAGGTTGCTACTAGGCTTCCGGTTACTGATAGATCTGGCTAACCGGCTCCCCAACTCACCGGCTCACTTGCTCACCGTCTCACCAATCCGGCTCATCCTTCCAGATGTCGATCCTGCTCAGGCTTATTGAGCCGATCCGGATCCGATTGAGCTTGCCGCTCAACACTCATGAGTAGTCTCCCCCCTTCGTGGGAAACTTTCATCACTATTGTGTGCAATGCGTTGACTGTTGTCGTTAAATACTCCTCAGTCACGAGTGCAATTCTGACTGAAGCAGCTCAGAGATAATCATTTGTAAATGATTCGACCAACGGTGCTTATGTAGTACAAGGTTCGATTGATTGATCGAACAATCGAGAAAGAATCTCTTCCCAAAAACCGAACCAAAATCGGAGCAAATCCTTGGATAATCAAGTTTGCAATTATTGCAAGAAACCTGGACACATCAAAGCCGATTGTTGTGCACTCAAAGCCAAAAACGACAAAGCTTAGCGAGCGGATCAGAAGAGTGGCCGGCATGAGGTCAATTATGTTGGCTCTTCAGTCGAAGTACGGTCGAACGACCCGAACATATTATCCATTAAGAACCTAGTCGAATCAGAAGTTCTGCGTACGACTAAGGAATTGAGCACATGGCTCTTGGATTCGGGTACGTCTTATCATGTGACCCCTCACGGATCTCAATTTCGGCAATATTCGATCTGACACTCTAACTCGGTATGAGTTGAAATTTCACAACACTGCGCCATAATTGGAATCAACACAGTAGAGCTCAACCTTCAGGGTGGCTTTACATTGATACTACACAATGTCCAACATGTAGCTGAGCTCTCAAATCCATCGATCTCAGTCAGACAACTTGATGAAGACAACATCTGTGTCGGCTTCTCATAGGAGGGTGGACATTCCACAGGGGGAACCTCATGCTTGCTCGAGGACCGAAAGTACATTCGTGGTACCCGTTATACGTCACACTCAGAGAAGGTGACTTGTTCCTGGTTGACATTCCTGTGTCATCACTATGGCATGGACGACTGAGACACCTCAGCAAGGCCAACATCACGCATCTATCTAGAGCCAGGTACATCCCGAAACTCTCCTTCTCCGATCATCAGTTATGCAAGCATTGCCAGTATGGCAAACAAATAGCCGCATCATACTGACATCAACACCGAGAGAATCGAGTACACTTGATTTGGTCCACTTGGACATCTGTGGTCCTATGCCATATCAGTCTCTCGGCGATGCTCTGTACTTTGTCGGCTTTATCGACGACTCGACTCGCAAGGTGTAGGCTTATCCGATCAAAACCAAAGATCGAGTGTTCTCGATTTTTTCCAAATGGCTCACTATGGTAGAGAACCAATCTAGTTGAAAGTTGAAATGTCTTCGAACTGACAATGGAGGAGAGTTCAAGTCTGAAGAATTCGTCAAATTTTGCCGATAGTGCAGCATTCGATGTGAATGTATGGCACCCTATACTCCGGAGCAGACTAGAATTGTCGGGCGGTGTCATGTGGTTCTTCACACACGATATGAAAAATAATGAAATAATTATTTTAGATTAGCTTAATTGCTTAGTATGAAAAGATGAATGTGTTCAAGAGCTTCCGAATGCATTTTACTACATATGAAACAGACAACTAAGTATCAAGTTATGTGAATATGAAGTTTGAGAAGATGGGGGAAACAGAAGTAGGATAGCAGAACCCATTACTTTGTATGTGTGTGTTGGGAGTACAAAACGGTCAAGTTGATCTTTGCCGAACTTTCTGATGGACAGTTGCGGCCAAACGTCCTAGACAAATGAGTGTAGAGAACCAGTCTAGTTGAAAGTTGAAATGACTTTGGACTGACAATGCAGGAGAGTTTAAGTCTGAAGAATTCATCAGATTTTGCTGATAGCGCGGCATTCGATGTGAATATATGGCACCCTATAGTCCGGAGCAGACTAGAATTATTGTCGAGCGGTGTCATGTGGTTCTTCACACATGATATGAAAAATAATGAAATAATTATTTTAGATTAGCTTAACGGCTTGGTATGAAAAGATGAACGTGTTCAAGAGCTTCCGAACGCATTTTACTACATATGAAACGGACAACTAAGTATCAAGTTATGTGAATATGAAGTTTGAGAAGATGGGGAAACAGAAGTAGACGCAGAACCCATTACTTTGTATGTGTGTTGGGAGTACAAAACAATCAGGTTGATCTTTGCCGAACTTTCTGATGGACGGATGTGGCCAAACGTCCTAGACAAATGAGTGTGGATGAATTGCTCAAAATGATTTTGGAACGGTTCGTAATGTCCGGAACGGAACGCACAGATCGGTCGCGGGTCTGTCGAGATGACCGTACGGATCATGCACGGGCCGAACTTTACGTTTTTGTGACTAAAGTAAATGTCATGTGTAGACGCATGCAACTGAACGTAGAGGCCATGTAACTAAAGTAAAGGTCATGTGGACGCATGCAATTGAACTAGAGATACAAACTGGAGTTCCTTCATGCAAGTGTGAGTGGTAACATGCAATGGAAGTGTGAATAAAAGAAAAAAAACCCGGAATCCTAGAAAAGGAGAGACGCAATTTTTTTTCTCATAGAGGGGAAGGAAAAATCTATCACAGAAAACCCTAACCCTATTTTTATTTTTTTCTTATAGAAACCATCTCTCGGAAAACCCTAATTTTCCTTACAGAAGCCATATCTCTTGATAAACCCTAATTTTCTTTACGAAAGCCATATCTCTCGAAAAACCCTAATTTTCCTTACGAAAACCATATCTCTCGAAAAACCTAATTTTTCTTATCTATTTATCTCTTTAAGCCTAAACTTCTGTAATCCCAACCTTGGGATAGATTGTAATTTTTATTTTCTTTGTTAATGAAAATTATCAAACTTTCTCATTTCCGTTAATTCTTAAAAAACAAACGCACGAATCTGGTATCCTCTTGTCACTATCCCAACAAACCCGATCCTGCATTGTTAACAACTCCTTCCACTCGTCGTTTTAAGAGGAGGGATTGTGTCATGAATCCGTGAACATTATGCTTCACCTGGACTTGAACCCAGGACTTCGTACTATTACGAAATTTGAAGCCTAACCATTAAGGTAACCTATCAAGACGTGAAATGATAAAGGCTACTTTTCATAGTGATTATTGCATCAAAGAAACTTCTAGAACTTTCTAGAACATTCTAGAAATCTTCTGGAACATCCTAGAATATTCTAGGTCCAGAACATTCTAGAAATCTCTAAGTTATTCTATAGAAACCTATAAATAGAGACAAATAGATCATATCAAATCAGTTCGAATCAACATCAGTCTTCAGCTCCAAGCCTACCTTGTATCCATCTCATCCTTGTACTCATTCTATTCTAGTAAATCCACTCTTCTCTTATCAATCCATTCTCCTCTCTTCTTCTATTCTCTTATACCTTCCTTCAATCGTTCAATCTCTTGCTTTGGTTTGACATATGCATATATTGATGCCGCACGTTCTCCTTGTTGTAATGCATATAGTTTGTTGAGTGCAGCAAGAGGAACGTCCTCACCGGATTCATCCACCTTGGCCAGCCGCTACACGAAGTCACCAGTCATGGAATAGATATTCTTACTCATTGTCATCAACTTCTCCATCTCTCTATCTCATCAACTTCCCCATCTTTTTATCTTCCAATTGTTCATCCGTGACAGATTGATTTCCTTCCTTCTTTTTCTTCTTTCTCAATACACTATCATGTCAGAATCATCTAATAACCTTGAGCAAATTTTGGAGGTCCTGCAACAACTCCAACATGAGAATGCCAACTTGTAAAACTCTATCCAAAAACTTCAGGCAGCCACAACGGTCATACGTCACCCAATTATTGACCCTTCTACAACAGAACCTAATGTTTGCTTGTCAGATAAATTCGATGGACTAAGGTCACAGTTAAGCGGCTTCATCAACCAGATCCGCCTTATTATTCGCCTTCAGCCCCAACACTGTTTTGATGACTTTCAACGAGTCAGGCTCATCGGCACATTGCTGACAGGATAAGCCCAAGCTTGGTTTGCCCCTCTAGTGGAGACCTCTTCACCCCTCTTGACCAGCTTCCAAGCATTTCTCACCTAATTTGAAGCAACTTCCGGGGAGACCGACAAACGATGAGTTGCACTCAACAAACTATATGCATTACAACAAGGAGAACATGCGGCATCAATCTATGCATTTGAATTTCATCAGCTCGCGTGCAATGTCGAATGGGATGGACAAGCCCTCCTTGATCAATTCCGTCGAGGATTACGAGGTGAGATAAAAAAATCTTTTGCTTAACTTTCCTGAGCCCACATCTTTGAATGAGGCTATTTCCCAAGTTGTGCGCTACGATAACCATCTCTTTGAGTTTCGACAAGTGGAACGTCCTCATTGGATCCATCCACCTTGGTCGCCGCAACACGAAGTCACCAATCATGCAATAGATATTCTTACTCATTGTCATCAACTTCTCCATCTCTCTGTCTCATCAACTTCCCCATCTTTTTATCTTCCAATTGTTCATCCGTGACAAATTATTCTTACTCATTGTCATTAACTTCTCCATCTCTCTGTCTCATCAACTTCCCCATCTTTTTATCTTCCAACTGTCCATCCGTGACAAATTGATTTCCTTGATGTTAACAAGGGAGATCAACCCTTTTTATACATGTAGTGATGCATGATAAGCATGTTCATGCCAAGTCTTACATACTATAATATCAAGCATACTAATTCTTGCATGCCAAGTCTTACATACTCAGTCTTATATACCACTCTTTATACAAAGGTTTAAAGTCTAAATTTTGTCTAGGAGAAATATATATACACAAGAACCTAAGGCTAAATTTTGAGTCAATGTTCATGACAAACTTGTGACATATGTGCTCGAATCTAAAACAACCCACCATCGCCCGTATAGACTGCTTCGACCTCTCCCACTACCGGATCGACCGTGGTCATCCATTTCTATGGACTTCATCATCGACTTGCCACTCTCTGCGGGACATGACTCCATATTGGTCTTCGTGGACCGATTTACCAAAATGGCGCAATTTATACCATGTTCCAAAGCCATCTCAAGCTTAACGACAACGAATCTAATCTTGGGGAATGTTGTGCGCCTCCATGGGTTGCCTGATGACATTGTCTTCGATCATGATGCCCCATTTATTTTCCCATTTTTGGAAACGTCTCTTCCATATTCTCACGCATGAATCAAGTACTACAGCAATATCTTCGATGTGTGGTGAGTTACCGGCAAGACGATTGGACTATGTTCCTCCCATTGGCTGAATTTGCTTATAATAACACCCTTCATTTATCCATCAGCACATCCCTATTCTTTGCCAAATTTGGTTTCCAACCTCGCTTCAACATATCCCTTCCCGCAAGTTTGGTGAACCCCTCGGCTGAAGAACAGGCACATCGTCTAAAAGAAATCCACCAAGATCTAACTCTTGAGCTTGTTAATGTGCAAGACGAACAAAATGCAACAGTCAACCATCTACAGGCTCCGACACCCAACTTTCAAGTAGGTGACATGGTTTGGCTACTATGGTGCAATATTACGACCACTCGTCCATGTGCCAAACTAGATTACACAAAATTGGGCCCTTTCCGCATCTCCGAGTGTATCAATCTTGTGGCCTATCGACTCGACCTTCCTCCCCACTATTGCATCCATGACATTTTTCATGTATCTCTCTTGGAGGTTTACCATCCCTCTGTACTTCCCGGGCGGCAACCCGCTCAACCACTGCCCATCGAGTTGGAGTCTGGCAATGAGTATGAAGTTGAAGAAATACTCGACTCCAAGTTTCTATGTCAAAAACTCTATTATTTGGTACGTTGGAAAGGATACTTGATATCTGAGGCTACTTGGGAACCTCACCACCATTTGACGAATGCATCCAAGGCAGTTCATGATTTCCATCTTCGTTATCCACACAAGCCTGCGCCGCCTGTAATTTGACACCAAACAAGGGGGATAATGTCAGGGACATGACAACGGTCATGTCAAGATCTAAACTTGTGACCTGTTGTGTTATAATCGAGTGTTATCTGTTAACCAACATGTCCATTATACAATCATATGCATAATTCTTCCTTGTAGCTTAAAGCTACCATCATGAGCATAATTGCTCCATTGTATTATTTACACTTGGCACATGCATGCGTACATACATGATCTAATGTATCACATGCATGCAACAAGCATGCATGCCGCTTAGTATAAATATTTGAGTTCACCTTGAATGAATTCAAGGTGAACAACGCCAGTTAATGATACTAGCTCCTTAGCTTGTCAATCGTGTATATGTAACACTTTCAGGCTTGTCGATCTCATCCTTGTAGTATCCTTGTAGCATCGATTCTTCTGTCCTTAACATGAACTCCATTCGAGCAAACAAGACTTGGGACTTGGTTGAATTACCGGGAAATTGACAGGCTCTTCCATGTAAGTGGGTTTGCAGATAAAAAATGACATCCAATTCACCACCCCAAAATTCAAGGCCAAGTTAGTTGCGAAAGGGTTTCGACAGGAATATGGTGTCAATCTCGATGAAATATTCTCACAAGTACTGAAAATGACAACCCTTCGTCTTATGCTCGGCGTTGTGGCAACCGAGGATTTGGAGCTTATACATTTAGATGTAAAGATTACCTTCCTCCATGGTGACTTAGAGGAGGAAATTTATATGGAGCAACCAAAAGTTTTTGTGCCATCCGGGCAAGAGCATCTATTCCACTGACTTAAGAAGGGGCTATACGGCCTAAAGTAGGCACCGAGACAGTGGTATAAGAAGTTCGACGACTTCATCCAATCAGTCGAATTCTCCAAGAGCGATGACGACCACTGCCTCTTCACAAAAACAACTCGAGATGGATGGGTCACCCATCTTCCTCATCATCTACGTGGATGACATGCGATTCTCCGATCGGCATACTAGAGAGCTCGCCGAACTCATTTGGCAACTGCGGTTGAAGTTTGCCCTGAAGGACCCCGGTCCAACAAGACACATTCTTGGGATGAAGATAAGTCGGAATCAGAATCGACGACAATTGTTTCTGTCTCAATCTGACTACATCAGACGTGTCTTAGAGCGCTTCAACATGCAATCAGCCAAATCTGCTTTGACCCCTCTCCCCAATAACCTTCGGCTATCTCAACGAGACTGGCTGACATCCGGTCCGAAGGGGGAAGATATGGAGTCGGTACCATACGCACCGACAATCAGCTCCTTGATGTACGCAATGGTCGCGACACGGCTTGTCATTGCTCATGTCGTAGGAGTCGTCAGTAGATTCCTGCACAACCCAGGCCGATCGCATTGGAATGCAGTTAAGCATGTATTCAGATACCTAGTGGGCACACAAGACCTTGGCATCCTCTTCATTCCAAACAAAAACTCAGGCGTAGTCAGTTACACAGATTCAAATTTCGTTGGTTGTGTGGACAATCGAAAATCAACCATCAGATATTGCTTCAAATTCAGCAATGGAGCAATTTCATGGAAATTGAAAGTTAAGGAGTGCACTGCCACATCAACAATCGAGGCTGAATACGTAGCCGCATCCGATTAAGTGAAAGAGGCTTTATGGCTCAGTCGGCTAGCGCACACGTTTCGACAAGTCGACTCCGACTCAGCTCCAATTGTCTACAGTGACAGTCAGGGTGTTGTTGCTCTATTGAAAATCCGGTTCATCACACGCCACCAAGTTTATCGACGTTCGATATCACTTTGTTCGGGACTGCGTCATTTTAGGGAAATCATTCTCGAGAAAATATCTACAACCGATAATGTTGCAGATGGGATGACCAAGTGTCTTTTGGCGAACAATGACAATGACAATGAGCTATTAGCAATAGTGGAGTCCGACTCTTTTGCACAATGGAGGCATTTTTTAGAAGGATCTCCTCATCAAGTCATTGTATTTAGTGATCACAAGAATCTTGCCTACTTCCAGAATGCTCGCGTGTTAAAGGGGGGGATAGTGTCATGATATGGCTCCAAAAGGATTTGGACCCATGACCTTGTGTTACAAGGGTTGAAACCTTACCATTAAACCATGCATTGTAATACAAAATATATTATTTCAGTATAGAAAATTCATGTATATCCAGATTATTCTGGAACATTCTAGAAACTTCAGGAGTACTCCTAACAGTACTATAAATAGAGGCACGTGACATTATTAAGAACCAATTCGGTTCAACGCCAATCTTAAGCCTCCTAGTTGTTCTTGTATCTTTCTTCATATAATATAATATACTTATTGTTGTCATCATTCTCTTTCACTCTCTTCCCCTCTTGTGATTCTCACACACTCTTTCCCTTCTTAGTACTAATCCTCATTCTTCTCCTCTATCTTTAGTAATAATTCTCCTTGCCTCTAGAACTATCCCTCAAAGAGAGAGAGAGAGAGAGAGAGAGAGAGAACTTATTCATGTTTCATTGATTCCCCATGAGGGGGTTAATTAGTATCAAGAGGGGTAGATACATAGGGGTGCAAGCCCCCTTGGCCATTCACACTAATCACTCACTCACACATTTTCTTATCTGTCCACTCACACTTACATTCACACTCATAATCGTATATATTACACATACATACAACAACATTAAGTCTATTCACCCTCACTCATCACACTCAATTCTCCATACATCATCTCTGATCGACCGGAAACTTCATCGGTCTTCTCATCGATCGACTCCCTCGATTGGAACGCTTGACTCGAACATCTCATTCGGTCAACAACTCTTCATCGACATGAACATTCTGTCGGTTCACGAACTTTGGTATCGTCCTTCGGGTCCTCAAAAACGTTGTGCGTAATGTGTATTCTTTCTTCCTCTCGTTGATTTTGCGTAAGTGGTTTCGCATTTTCAAATTTCTAAGATGCCCTTGAGTTTTTAAAATGTTATTATATACCCCCATGCTTATAAAATTTGTCGTTTACGCCCCCTCCTGTTATTAAAATCTTCTTTGATGCCCTTCTCTTTTTTCTTTTTCTTCTCTGTATTTATTATTTATTTATTTATTTTTATTATTATTCGTTTTCTTTTCCCGCGCTTTTCTCTGTCTGTCTTTCTCTTCCTGTCAGTCGATCTTCTTGTCTGTCTCTGTCAGTTTCTCTGCTTCTTCTTCTTCTTCTTCTTCTTCTGTGTCCTTCTCTTTCACGATCCCTTCTCCTTCCTCTTCTTCTTCTTTTTGCTTTCTCTGTCTTTCCCTGTCGCCTTCTTTCTTCTTTCTGTTTTGTTGTTTTCGCTGTTTTCTGTTGCTTCTCCATCCCCGTCTCTGTCCGTGATTGTTGCTTCGTCCGGCCCGTCCAGCCGCCGCCTCTGTTACGCTGTTCACACGCCTATCCGGGCGCCGCGAGATCCGCGAATGGACCATGAGAGTGTGATCAGTGGCCGACGCATGCCTCCGTCTAACTTCGAATTCGCCTTCAACGACAGCAACTTCTCAGATCGGATGCTTCGAATCGAAGTCATGGCTGAGCCTTCCACCCTCAACGTCGAGGATGGCACTGCCACCGCCATCGCTGATTGGGCCAGGAACATGAAACGAAGAATAGAAGAAGCCAAGCGAAATGCAGGTATTCTTCTTCTTCTTCTTCTTCTTCTTCTTCTTCTTCTTCTTCTTCTTCGTCCACTTAAACCTCTTAATCTAATCCTTCTCGCTCTTCAAGCCTGTTTTTTTCCTTTCGTTCCTCTCTTTATGTCTTGAAAGTAGGTTTTCCTGAATAGCTCTTATTTTTTCCATCATCGTTGTGGATGACCGTTCTATTTGTGGTCAAAGCTATTCTGGAAAAGCTAGAAATGAACTCCGCGTGAAACGATCAGGAAAAAGCTTTGTCAAAACATCCTGATATAAAAGGACATTGCAGATTGCGTAAATAACAGCTTTTTTGGGAAGACAATATCCTGTTGAGATCATAACGGAAACCTTATAGATTGCACCGTGGAAAACATTGTAAAGGGCTGCATCACCGCTTGAGAACCTGAAATAAATCTTTATGAACAAATACCTGCCAACATCAATCATCATGCTTTTTTTTGTTTGTTTAATTTCTTTTGCAGCAGTGGAGGCTACTCATATCGATTACACAGAAAGGCAAGAAAAGCAGATGATTGGTCAGCAAGAGGAGGATGAAGTTGGTCCGTTTGATGGCTTAGACGATGAGCCCTTGGCAGTGAGAGGCGAAGCATCTATTCCTGTAGCAATGCTCTCAAGTCCAACAAGAAGTATTTATCAGTAGCTTGAATTGATTAAATCTTTATACACAGTTATTAAGTTCATTTATAAGAGTGTTTCTTCTATGTGGAGTAGTTCTTAATAATTATTATATTTTAATTTTTCATGCTTGCAAAAGTTGTACTATCAGTTTCTTCATCTGACATCACTTGCTCGCACTCATGCATGTTTTCTCGCATATGCTTAGTGAAAGTTATTCCAGTTTTATGAATGTTGCATATGGTGTGCATTTCAGAGTTTTTACATTCATTATCACATTTCTTTTTCAGAGTTTATTTTTATTTTGTTTGGTAAGAGTGAACTCCTAGGTCAGTCTAGAAGTTGGATATGGTGTCTGTATCTTGGAGTCAGCAAAGCTTCTATTGGATGGAGACATGGATATTTTATGTATTTACATCTGTAGTTAACGTGATCTGTATATTATTGGAAGAATGATAAAAATTTATTCCTAGATTGCATGGAGAGTTTGAAGACTACTCATGAATTGCAATTAAGGTGGTTTGCATCTTAGGAGAAGGGTGATAAAAAAGAGAGTTAAATGCATCATAACACTAGAATATAAAAGTACTTTTTAGATTTATAATATAGGGCTATGTGTACAATGTCTGATATATGTAGCAACTTTTCCTCAGTTGATGACTCTGTGGCATCTGGATCCAGCTCATGGGCAGCAGAACCTACAATTGTGAGCGTAAAAATGCTATACATTAGTTCTCCCATACTTGCAGCAGAGAGCCCTTTTTTCTACAAAGTAAGGCAATTGCATTTTTGAAGAAGCTTTTTGGCATATTGAAATATCTTATTCTAACAATCGTATGCTAACATAATTTAATAGCTATTCTCAAATGGAATGAGAGAATCAGAACAACGAGATGTTACCCTTCGAACAACAGTTTCTGGTATGCCTTGTTGTGTTTGGGTTTAGGATGTTATTTTAAGTCTTATGAAGGAATGTTTGCTCTGTTTCCTATTGCAGAAGAAGCAGCTTTGATGGATATGCTGCATTTCATTTACACTGGAAGGTTGCAAGCTACTTCCGCATTAGGACTTCTTGATGTTCTTATGGTTGCTGACAAGTATGAAGTAGCATCCTGCATGCGGCATTGTAGCAAGCTGTTACGCAATCTGCCAATGACACCTGATTTACCTCGATTAGAATTCCCATCAAGTGCGTTGCTAGCGGAGGATTATGACATCAATCCAGAGCCGTATCCCTACCCTAGATACACTGATGGAGCTGATGCAGAAGCGCATGTTCACACTTTCCTCATCACATGGCAAGCTAACCATGTGCTCCAGCCCCTGGCTGCGGCCGATGCCGAAACATCAAAGATAGCGGAGTTCGGTTTGTCTCTCGACGGACAAGCAGCAAATTGGTACTTTCATCTTGATTTAGGGAAGTTTGCATCCTTCCAGGAACTCCGGGACAGATTCATTCGTCTCTTTCATCGGCAGATCCCTATGCGAGAACTAATGAGTCAGTTCTACGCCATCTCCCAGGAGCCCCAAGAGACGGTTGCTCAATTCACCATTCGCTTCCAAGACTTATACCACCAGCTGGCTCGGCAAATCCCGGACGATGACCTGAAGGAGATCTTTCTCACGGCTCTCCGTGAGCCCCTCCAAACCATGTTGGTGCTCCTTGACTTTTCTCAACAAACAATTGAGCAAGTCATCGACCGTGTCCTTACCATGGGCTCCCTACAAAGCGTCTTACCGAAAACCGATGTTCAGTTTCGGCAATCCGTACAATGCACCACTTGCTTAAACCCAGGACACTCGACAGTGGACTGCACCTTACAATCGCACTGCTTGATCTGTCATTCCCGCGCTCACACTCTCGATCAATGTGAGTACAACATGCTAAATGGCGGCGCCGCTCCGGTTCGACAGATTGAACCATGTAACGATCGCTTCCGACATGAGGATCGCTTCTGCCAGTCGCCTCGCTTTCAGGAAGTTGAGCGGCCTCGTTACGACTACCATGATGACTATGAACCTCGGCACCAACACGAACCACAGACAGAGAGGAGGCCTCCCAACAATAATCGATTTACGAATAATCAACAATATGGTAATAATCGTCGCCCCTCAGAAAATCGGCGTCGAGATAATCCTCGGGGTGGACCGTGAAAAATAAATAATCATATGTTTTGAGATCAATATCTCATGTTTAGTTGCTTAGACTTCATCGGGTGACTAGAAGTTGACTAGAAGTGGGACATGATTGAACCATAATATCTTTACACATGCGCATGGTGCCATGATCTAGCATTATTGATGTAGATGCTAGGCCCTACCAATATATCTCATTCCATTTTCCTATGATGAAATTTGTAATGTGGTAAACCTTATAATGTCTCTTTTTTATCTTCCCAAGTTTAGTTTTTTCTTTTTTCCTATTTTCCTTCCCAAATTGAGAGATGATGCATAAACATATAAAATCTATAAATTCATTTTAGAGTCTCTTCGATTTTGAGTGTAGTGATATTGAAAATCTTTAGTTAACTGGTTGCATAAGGCCATGCGATGGAGATGGAGGATGTCTTTGCTTTATAGTATCATATAAACTATAGCTATCTTGGGTGTAGAACCAGTCTACAAGTACACATTTCATTCATGAATTTGTTCAAGGCTATTACGTTGTGATATACTAGTTCTAATGAATGCTTCTTTCAATATAATTCACGAAACAATTATACTCATCAAACTCATTTTACATTGTAGTATAGCATGTTTTAATATAAAATCACCTAGGTTATGTTTGGATTAACATCTACATTAATATTTTCATTGAAAATGTTTTTGCAAATGCCAAAGGAAACTATGCTATGAAATTATCCGAATATCTACTATTGGCTTTCTCACTAGTCAAATTCATTGGGAAACCATTAAAAGCCAAAATTACAATTAACAAATCATTCACAAACTTGCATGGTTATGATTTATTTAAAATACACGCTTTTCATTTGGGGGTTGTGCTATAGATTTTACTTATTATGAGGCAAACTTAGAAAAAGGTATCAATGTGCCTAAGAGTTTTTAAGTGAAACCATGCAAGATCATGTAATGGAAAACATACATTTAATGATATTAAGAAGGATGTTCGATCCATTTAGTGATTTAAACATAAAACATAATCTAATGAGGTGCTTATGCATGTTTTATGGCCACTTGGATAAAAGGTCACAAAAATCAAAGACAACAGTAAAAAGTTGTTTCTACACACAACTAACGAGATGAAAGCAAACATCATAACTAAGGGTTAAAAAACAATCAAATTTCTACCAAATGCGTTTAATTGTATTTGATTGAATAATGCATGTGGGTTGGTTGAGAGTAATATAGATTGGGTTGGATAGGGCTCATCAATATTACATCTAGTTACATAACATTCCTACCATGTTTAACATCTTCATTGATTGAATCAAGTGCTTGTGAGGTGAGATAGAGGACACACTCGCTAATAGTGTCACACAACCTTGTTCAAAACCAAATTGTGGTAACCATGGCACAATAATTAGTCTGGAAGTATAAAATAAATCAAGGCTATCATACCACGAGACACTAGTTTTGATCAATTCTGCCTTTAAAATACCGTCACACAAATATTGCACTCTAACTCTTAATGCATTACATCATACATGTATATCATGTCACGTCAATAACCAAACAACTATGAATTATGTGTGGTTTAACATGTTACGTTAATATGTCTTTATGAATGCCAAAAGTATTATTAACCTTAGGAACTACTTCTAAATGCTAACCCTAAACGGTTTAAAGGTAGGATAAGTGGGAAATTGGTTATCATGGAACTTGGGAGAAATTCATAAGTATTAAGGACTTGTAAAATGTTGGGACACATGGGAATTCGAGAGCATGAGGAGTCGACCTATGTAAAGGGCGCACCTGATATTTACAACATTTCATATATGTTTAGTGTTCTATAGATTCATGTATTGTAACATCATACACTACAGTTTACTACGTCACTCCTTGTGTATGACTACCGAACGGCATGGATGCATGGTAGCCGAGTGGCAATGTGCATGATTGTCAAGGGACAACCATGCATATCACGGTGATGTACAATATATAGAGAAGACATTCTTTTGTAATAGCTATTCTAGTTCAAGTCAATATGTATTTGGTGTATCCTTGAAAATCTTGTCCCTCTTGTTTACAATATAAATTCTTTTTTCTTACTCTCTCTCTCTCTCTTTCTATTTCGTCTAGCATTTTTCTTCAAGCCATTAAAACACGACCTTCTCAATATGTATATTCTTGATGTTAAGCGGTAAAATATGGCTATGCTAATTCGGTGTAGTATTTTGCTTCAACCCATGACAACATGACAACCTCAAAATATATTGTTGATGTTTTCCAGTCATTCTTTTGTTTTTTTAATTAATGATAAGATGTATGGTTAAGCAAGAAATATAATTTGATGTATGCTCATTAGATGAATGGTTTACTTTGTGGTTACACATTAAGTTTCTCCATTTCTAGGTTTGCTTTGTAACGACGTGAACATTAGTCTTTCAAATTTTATGCCTTGAGTGGTCTTTGAGATTCAAGCAACGTTACAACTCATGCATGCCTGCAGAGAAAATATCCCAATCTTAAAATTGTTGCATGCCAAGAATGTCTTCCTTCCTTCACCTTGGGCAATTTTCTTACATAACAACATATATAAAATATCCCAAGTCTCAAATTTGTTGCATGCCAAGAATGTCTCCCTTCATTGTCCGTTTTTCTTGAACAACAATAGATAATATCAAGGGGAATCTTTGTTTAAAAAATGATCGTACAACAAAAACTTGGTAAATCGTGGTTGAAGCTACACACAATAGAGGGAGGTTATTAAGTAGCTTAAAGAGAGAGACACTTAGAAAGGGTCTAGGTTTATATTACTGCGTAGATAATGGAAGGCGGGCACACACCAAATGACTTGAAGCACCCTTTCTATACAAGGTGACCATGGAGGGGGGTTTCTAAGCGGGTAAGTTTAGCGAGGGGCATGGATAGAAAGAAGGAAGGGTGTGGTGTAAAAAGTAGGCAATTGCAATAAACGTGGGACACATAACATATTCGACCATTGTGTCACAAAGTCGCCTGAAAGCTTCGATTAGAAAAGAATGTAACGGGGGTCAAGTGTCGAGTAGCCATGTGAGGTTCGAGCTCCATCATTAGGAGTTCTGAAAACGACGTGGATCGAAGTAAGAACAAGGGGGTTGGGGCACTTTGAGGCTAGGAGATCAGGGGGACCCGACCAGACCAGACCCAACATGGGATTGCAGAGGAGGATAGTGGGGACCTCGACACATGGGAGGTTTCAGGAGCAGACACACACACATAGAGACATGAGATTCCAATCCAACCTGACCCATCAAAGTTGTATTCAACTCAATTCAATTCAATCCAATCCAATCCTAATGTAGACACAACACAACAGAGGAGGCGGGTGGGGTGCTCGACTACAGATTTCAAGCGCAGACACACACACACACACACACACACACACACACACAGAGTCATAGAGACATGAGCTTCCATTCCATTCCCATCCAATCCAATAGTATAGTAATAGTAATAGCAATACAAGCCAACCCAATTCAAAGTCAATCCAATCTAAAATTCAAGACATAACACAACAGAAAAAAAAGAAAAGAAAAGAAAAGGAAGAAGCAGAAGAACAGAATCTCTCTCTCTCTCTCTCTGTTGTTTCTGTGTCTTGTAACAGAAGAAGGAGAACACAGCAGAAAGCCATTACTTACCATCACAACTTAAATAAAAAGAAAAGCTCTCTCTCTCTCTCTCTGTGCTTCAGTTTTAGGGTGTCCTTTTTCTCGGCCCTTGTCCTTTTCTTTTCTTTTTGGCTCCCTTCTGTCTCTTTCTTTCTTTCTTTCTTTCTTTCTAGGGTTTCCTTTTCTCTGTCTTCCTCTTCCCCTTCCCCTCCCCTCCCCTTTCTATCTTTCCTTCTTTTCCTTTCTTTCTTTCCTTTCTCTACTTCTTTCTCTGTGCGAGATCCGTGAATGGACCATGAGAGTGTGAGCAGTGGTCGACGCATGGCTCCCTCTAACTTCGAATTCGCCTTCAACGACAGCAACTTCTCAGATCGGATGCTTCGAATCGAAGTCATGGCCGAGCCTTCCACCCTCAACTTCGAGGATGGCACTGCCACCATCGCTGATTGGGCCAGGAACAGGAAACGAAGAAGAGCAGAAGCCAAGCGAAATGCAGGTATTCTTCTTCTTCGTCCACTCAAACCTCTATCTAATCCATCTCGCTCTTCAAGCCTGCGTTTTCTCCGTTCGTTCTTCTTTCGCTATGTCTTGAAAGTAGGTTTTCCAGAATAGCTCTTATTTTTTCCATCATCGTTGTGGATGACCGTTCTATTTGTGGTCGAAGCTATTCTGGAAAATCTAGAAATGAACTCCGCGTGAAACGATCAGGAAAAAGCTTTGTCAAAACATCCTGTTATAGAAGTATATTGCAGATGCCCCCTTGTTCCTTTGTAAATAACAGGTTTTTTGGGAAGATAATATCCTGTTGAGATCACAGTGGAAACCTTATAGATTGCACTCTGGAAAACGTTGTGAAGTGCTGTATCGCCCCTCAAAATAGAAGTTTTTTTTGGAAGACAATATCCTGTTAGGATTATAGTGCAAACCTTATAGATTTGCACTGTGGAAAACGTTGTAAAGTGCTGTATCACTGCTTGAGAACCTGAAATAATTCTTTATGAACAAATACCTGCCACCATCAATCATCATGCTTTTTTGTTTATTTAATTTCTTTTGCAGCAGTGGAGGCTAATCATATCGATTACACTGAAGGACAAGAAGAGCAGATGATTGGTCAGCAAGAGGAGGATGAAGTTGGTCCGTTTGATGGCTTAGACGATGAACCCTTGGCAATGAGAGACGAAGCGTCTCTTCCTGTAGCAATGCTCTCAAGTCCAACAAGAAGTATTTATCTGTATCTTGAATTGATTAAATCTTTATACTCAGTTATTAAGTTCATTTTTAAGAGTGTTTCTTCTATGAGGAGTAGTTCTTAGTAATTATGATACTACACTGGTGAAGAAGCAAAGTTAAATAGATCAGACCATGATATCAACATGAAGAACTTAGTAGACAGAAGGAAAGAAACAATAGAAATGATAAACTCCTTTTAATTTGTATATAGGGACCTAAAATAACCATGTGATCTTAACAAGTATCTGATTATGCTAGACTAAGATGTAATGATACCTGAATACTTTTCTATTGATGAGATGCATGCTAATTATGAAATATGATTGTGTCAATCTCCATTGTTAGAGATGCATATGAAAAAGTCTTCTGTCGTTAGTACCCCCTGGAAAGTGGATAGCTCATTTATCCATTGCTTTATTTCAAGACAATGAGATATTGAAATGACAGGTGGAAGATCACTGTTTGTTGAAAACTTAAAACTATGGTTATCCTTTCTTAGAAGTTGTGCCTATTCACATAGCTTATGGATTTAGCATTTGAGTTGAAGCACATCACCCTCTCAAATGATTTTTCAGCACAGCCACTATGAAAATTCACGAGCTGAAAGTATTGTTGTGGTTCAGTACGTGCATATATTTAATCCTTTGGTGGTGCACATTCATCTTTCATCTAATTGTATGTTCTTTTTGTTGAAATAGTTCCTCATGTTCCTGATTTTTTCATACAATTTTTATTGTTCACCTCTTATTTTCTAGTTTGAATTTGCATGCCTCTATTCTATTTGGTTTGCTTAAAACTACATTGAATTAACTTGGGGTGACGGTGGTCTCTTAGGAAGGACCATGCATTTATAATCTTTCTAGATCCTTTCAGAAACTTGGCAGTATGAGACGAATTTTGTGGAAACATGACATTCTTGTGCAAGTTATGTGTGTTCTATGGCTAAGGGCTTTGTTCTAGGTAGAGACTTGTAGTGACTACAATTGGATCAGGATTTGAACATGATATTTAGTTTCTAGATACAGTTGGAAGCCTGGGCATGCTCTTTTTTTGCCCTAAAATTTTTCAGCATAGCCTTTTCTGTTCTGAAGTCTTTGTGATATTGTCAACTTGCGACGCTCTTTCTTATTGGTAACAGGAGATTTAATATTCTATGCACATTTCCCTGCTTGTTTGTCCTTATTCCTTTTCTTATATAATGAATTTGATTCCTTCGTTGTGGAAAAATCTCAATGTTTCCAACTGTTTTACACCCAATAATGTACCAAAAGCTGTCCAGAAGACATTTTTAAAGCCAGAAAACCGAAAATGTATCTTTTACATCAACACTACATCTCTGGTGTCCAAGTGATCTTTGGAAAAGCTTCACTGGATGTTTTCAATCATTTCTGTCACCTGCATCAAAACTTTGGCTTTTTTTGAAAGTTCAGAGTATGGGTGTTGCGCATATCTGGTTATAAATGCAAAGCTATGGCATGATTATATTTTAATTTTTCATGCGTACAAAAGTTGTACTATCAGTTTCTTCATCTGACATCTCTTGCACACACTCATCCATGTTTTCTCACATGTACTTAGTGAAAGTTATTCTAGTTTTATGAATGTTGCATATGATGTGCATTTCAGAGTTTTTACATTCATTATCACATTTCTTTTTCAGAGTTTATGTTTATTTTGTTTGGTAAGAGTGAACTCCTAGGTCAGTCTAGAAGTTGGAGATGGTGTCTGTATTTTGCAGTCAGCAAAGCTTCTATTGGATGGAGACATGGATATTTTACGTATTTACATCTGTAGATAACGTGATCTGTATATTATTGGAAGAATGATAAAAATTTATTCCTAGATTGCGTGGAGAGTTTGAAGACTACTCATGAATTGCAATTAAGGTGGTTTGCATCTTAGGAGAAGGGTGATAAAAACGAGAGTTAAATGCATCATAACACTAGAATATAAAAGTACTTTTTAGATTTATAATATAGGGCTATGTGTACAATGTCTGATATATGTAGCAACTTTTCCTCAGTTGATGACTCTGTGGCATCTGGATCCAGCTCATGGACAGCAGAACCTACAATTGTGAGCGTAAAAATGCTATACATTAGTTCTCCCATACTTGCAGCAGAGAGCCCTTTTTTCTACAAAGTAAGGCAATTGCATTTTTGAAGAAGCTTTTTGGCATATTGAAATATCTTATTCTAACAATCGTATGCTAACATAATTTAATAGCTATTCTCAAATGGAATGAGAGAATCAGAACAACGAGATGTTACCCTTCGAACAACAGTTTCTGGTATGCCTTGTTGTGTTTGGGTTTAGGATGTTATTTTAAGTCTTATGAAGAAATGTATCCAAAAGATTTTTACCTTATGTTTGCTCTGTTTCCTATTGCAGAAGAAGCAGCTTTGATGGATATGCTGCATTTCATTTACACTGGAAGGTTGCAAGCTACTTCCGCATTAGGACTTCTTGATGTTCTTATGGTTGCTGACAAGTATGAAGTAGCATCCTGCATGCGGCATTGTAGCAAGCTGTTACGCAATCTGCCAATGACACCCGATTCAGCCCTATTATATCTAGAATTCCCATCAAGTGTGTTGCTGGCGGAGGCAATGCAGCCACTCACAGATGCAGCTATAAATTTTCTCGTATCACAACTCAAGGATATCACGAGGTTGTACTTGATTTTCATTTTTGAACTATTTGTATGGTTCTGTTACTCAGATGTTTTACCAGTGATTTTGTTACATGCAGATATCAAGAGGAAGTCATGAATCTGCCGTTGGCAGGTATAGAAGCTGTGCTATCCAGTGATGACATACAAGTTGCATCAGAGGATAATGTTTATGATTTTGTTCTTAAGTGGGCAAAGGCTCACTATCCCAAGGCAGAGGAGAGAAGAGAAGTTCTCGGATGTAGATTGGTTCATGTTATTAGGTTTCCTATGATGTCAACAAGGAGACTACGAAAGGTTTTAGCATCATCAGAATTGGATCATGATATTGCTACGAAGGTTGTTTTGGATGCCTTATTTTACAAGGCGGAAGCTCCTCACAGGCAGCGACAGCTAGCAATGGAGGACTCCAATTACAGAAAATATCACGAGAGGGCCTACAAATACCGTCCAGTGAAGTTAGTAGAGTTTGAGAGCCCACATCAGCATTGTATTGTCTATTTAGATTTGAAGAGAGATGAATGCACTGCCTTGTTTCCACAAGGTAGGGTGTATTCACAAGCATTCCATCTAGCTGGACAAGGATTCTTTCTCTCAGCTCACTGTAACATGGATCAGCAGAGCAATTTCAACTGTTTTGGGCTATTTCTAGGTATGCAAGAGAAAGGTTGTGTGAGCTTTTCGGTTGATTACGAGTTTGGTGCTCGTCAAAAGCCAAATAAGGACTTCACGGTGAAGTATAAAGGTACCTACAAGTTTACTGGCGGGAAAGCAGTTGGATACAGGAATCTTTTTGGAGTTCCATGGTCCACCTTTATAGCTGAGGATAGCATCTACTTTATAGATAATGTGCTTCACTTAAGAGCAGAGCTCATCATCAAGCCAGAATAAATAATGTGTCCGCCTTTTCTTGGAGAGGTGTTTATGTAAATGATGAATTCTGTGGGAACTTGAGTCTAACATTTACAAGCTCTAACCTTCTTACAGCTGACCAAGAAGGGCTTTTGAAATTGTGTATGGAGACCAATTAAAATAATAAAAAAGACTTCAAAAACATATTATGAATTTCTATTTTATAGAGATAGGCATCTTTGTTTGTGACAAGAATCAATATCTTCGTTTGTAAATTGTGACAAGAATCAATATCTTCGTTTGTGACAAGAATCAATTTCATATTTCTTGCTATGTTTTTATCTATAGTGTTTGATTCATCAAAATGTTTAATATGATATTTACATGGAACACTTCCGTATGAAGGGATTTCTCCTGAATGGATAGCCATCTCTGGCCAATTGGATGGTGAAAAAGATGCCTTGCCAATTCTGTAAAACCATTTGTGTAGGATAGAAAGTATTGATAGCATAGAGTTACAAGCATTTAGACGCTGTACTAAGTAGTTACAAAAGCTTTGCTTTCTTGCAAATGTAGTTATGGTGTAGTATGATATTGTATACTTCTTTGATTTGGACATCTGTGTTTTATTATTTCACTATAATGTTGTATTCTACATTATATGATTGTCATCCTAGATGTGTATACCATAAGGGATATTCATTCTTTATGGTCAACAAATACATTTTCCTCAAATATGACTGCTCTTTTTTCAGTTTGCCCCTATGTTCTCAACGAATTTGTGTTGGTTGCACATAGATCCATCATACTAGACAGCTATACTAGACAGCTTGTCCAAATGCTTCTTTTTATCTTTAACTACTTGGTCAACTAAATGGATGATACCCTTATTAATTCATGTCTTTACATGTGGAAACTTTATATCCTCAATATTTCATTGGCCTTTAGATGTTAAGAATTTATATCCTTGATAGTTCATTTAATCATCATATGTTGAGATTTTTACACTTCTGTTTACAAGGTTGTAAACCTACGTGTGAGTGAATAAGTATAAATTTGAAGTAAGCATGATGGATCTATCTTACACATTAGTTGCTGTGAAAGAAGATGCAGTACTTCATGATTTATCATGATTGTTTTCAAATAGATATTGGTCATGCAATTATAAATCGGATTTCAGATGATTCAATTGTCATATGTTAGAGGGATGGGCGAGGTTTTCCATCTAGGCTTTGAGGTGGGTTAAAAGTGGCAATGGTGAAAGATGGTCCAAGGAAGACAAGGAAAATGAAGTAATATGAAGGTGAGAGAGAATCCGGTTTTGAGCCCAAGACCTAAGAGGAGCTAGTAGCTAATTGCAGTATAAAACAAGCTAAAAAAGAAGACACAGGTACATATAGATAGATCATAGATATACAGAAAGAAAGAAAGAAAGAAAGAAAGATATACAGAGAGAAGGAATCCTGTTGGGTCATGGAGCGAGTGTGTCCAGGTGGTGGGCAAGAGTCTGTGTGGGATTATCCTCGCCCCCCTCGTCTCGAGCCAGAGCAACAGAGGCTCCGCATCGTCTTCAACAACATCCCCATCGCCGATTCCAATAAGGCTTTCCGAGTCTTAGAGACCAGCCATCCGCCGGGTATTCTTCTTCCCTCCTTCTGCATATCTTTCTTGTTTCTGTACAAATACCAACACCTTCTGCTGTCAAAGGGTTTGCATACATACATATATGATTATATATATATATATATATATAATCTCCTCCTGTTCCTGAAAGACTTTGTGTTATGTCTTCCTCAGGAATTTCTTTTGCAAATTATTCTGTTTTTTCATATTTATGGGTACAATTTGATAAGTAAATCAAAGATGCAAGGCTGGTCTTGATATAAATATGATATGAAGCTTTCATGTATTGTTTGTATCTGGAACTCACACTCTGAGGGTACAAGATTGTTGCAATCTTTCATTCATCATGTGATGTTAGATGCAACCTTTCCTTTGGCGTTTCAGATATTTCTTTCTTTTGTCTTTATGATTCTCTCTGTAAGTGAGTCCAATTTGGAAAAGAAGGATTGATGCAACATGGATCTGCAAATATCTGATTTGTCTGTTGCATGTCGTTGTATGTCCATGTTATATCAAATCTCTCCCTGCACGCTGGACAGACAGAATCACCAGCGAGATCTATGAGTATGAGAAACAAGACAGATTGCAAACGTGAATATACTTGGGGATGCAATTTAATCGCAAACAAGAGTTTTAATAAAGCCTTAATACATTATTTAAGGTTGATGTGCAGCTAATTTGTGTTACAACTACATGCAAACCTTTTTGTTTGATAGTATATTATATCCCTCCTTCGGACATAAAGATGGAGTATCTGAAGAAAGCGCCTGGTTCCTCATATTGTGAGTGGAAAGGCACAGCTTCATATTGGAGTGTATCGGTGAATGGGAAAACCGCAGAAAAGGTTGGGTGGAGCTACGAAAACCCTGTTCCAAGATTTGCTGACATTGCACACCATATTGCCTTCTACTGTGGTCCGATGGATGCTTGCTATGTCGGGGATGAGATTGCGAAGCCCCAACCAGGTCATTTCTATGGTGGTTGGGTCACATCCAAGGTAGTTGGTCCTTTCAAAGGTGCACCAGGAACTATGGGGTGGTAGTTATTTATGACATGAAATGAATGCACATATGGAGGGAGTTTTCGACTGATTTATGATGAACTACCAAAGATCAGTGGTTGATACAAGTTAATGGTCAGAAGGTTTTTTTACAATGAACTGCTGTGGAATGTCTTCAAGAATCAAGGTAGTAGAATGATGAAAGCCTATGAATCTCTACCCAATGTCCAATGTTAAGGCTCGTGATATTACTAGTAACTTCGATTTTTTTTATTATCATTTCACATACATCTCATTACCTCTGTTTTTTTGTACTCTATGACATCTTTATAAATGGTTTACATGGCTTTAGCTGAATTTAGATGTATGCTCTTTACAATGGAATTATTTTGGGCAGTTTCATTGGTGTTGGAATGGGTTTGAAAAGTGATTTGGTAGTAGGATCAAAGTGAAATCAATGTAATTTGCATTATATGCTTCTCTCACAATGTTCTATGGATGATGGATGACTTCTACAGACAATCTATTCTAGATTATTAGTAATTGGTGGTGACATTAGGGCAATAATGGAAAGTATCAAGGTCAACACTATCAGTGTCATTTTATTAGATACAAACATTCAAAAGCTACACACACACACACACACACACACACATTATTCCTTCGTGTTTTGACCATGAAAAATGTGAATTTGTATCTATTGTGAATTATTAGTTGATTTTTAGCTTGGAAGTAACTATTGTCAATTCAAGATGGGAGATTCATAGGAGATTTATAAGTATAAGGATTTAAATGCCAATGCCATTGCTTCAGACAATTGTTGTAGAAATCTGTAAATGTCAATATGTTCCTAGTGTGCATGACCTCAAATGATAATCATGGATAAAATTTCTAAAGGTGAACCAACAATGTGTTTATACATTCGTTAATGTGACATTGTGAAATTTTTAGTAATAGGTGTAAGCCTCATGATTTGTAGTGTAAATGCAATTGTTTTGTTCTTGCGGCTAATGCGCCGTATGATTTCACCAACTAAGCAACATTGACTAGGAAAATAAACTTTAGTGCTTTTGCTATAGTTTCATTGGTACAAAAAACATTCGTAATTAAAAGATGAATCTACTGTTGGTTCTTTTTGTCACTAATAAAATGAACATAATGCCATTGGTACAATAAATGTTGATGTTTAAAATATGAATTTGCCATTGTTTATGGTGTTATCTTGTAAGAATTGAATTAAAAGATTACATTCATTAAAATTGACCATTGAGATACGCTAAACCATCATATTGGTGGTGGTTTTGTCCTCTAGATCTTGATATTCAATCAAGTGTTGACGAAGCTCTCCTCACAAGGCTTGAACTTAAAGAAAAAGTGAAGGCTTCCATTGAGTTGGGAAGTCTTTTGCACGATCGTGATGAAAATACGAACAAGCTATCACTTGAGGAGGCTATCAAACACATACTCTCAAAAGGCTTTGAAGAAAGTCTATGGGACTTACCCTCAGTGAAAATGCCCAAACTTGTGTCTTCAAGGAATCAACATCGAGAATTGGTCGAGATTGAGGAAAATTGGAAGGAAGAAGAGGCCAAACTCAGAATCCGACTTCTGTGAGCACTATCAATACGGGAAACAAACAAGGTTATGGTGCTCGACTCATTACAATACAATATGACCTCCCCTAGAGTTAGTCCACATTGACATATGTAGACCGACGTGCGAAAGGTCTCAAGGTGGAACATGGAACTTCATTACATTCGTAGATGGTGCTGCCCAAAACGTTTGGGCTTACCCAATTAAGTCCAACAACTAGGAGCTCAAAAACTTCACCTGGTGGCTCACCGAGGTAGAACTCAAATCTTGTCATAAAGTGATGCTATTCATGATTGGATAATGAAGGAGTATACATCTCTTGAGCATTCTCAGCATACTTGTCTGAGAAAGGGATTTGACATCAATGAACAATATCCTAAATCGCGACATAGAATGGTGTAGGAGAACGTATGAATCTAATGATCCTAAACTAGAATGTCTGATTGGAGATCAGATTTTTGGTGAAGGCATTATTGAAAGTGGTATACATCATAAAGTTATCACCAACAAATCCTGTCAAGTTGCAAGTGCCACGAACGTTATGGACCAAAGATCGAACACCTTCAAGTGTTGATAAGAGACATCTTTCCCTTGTCCACACCCTTTGTGGGACATTAGCTTTTAGGGGCATTGAGGGAGACCTGTCATTCAAATCAGGGGTCTTAGGCATTGTATATTCAATTCGAATACCTTGGGACTTGTAATACTCTTTGAATTGTCCTCTGTACTCGCCACCATTATCGGTTCGGACAACCTTCCGCTTTCGACCCGACTCCCTTTCCACTCTGGCCTGGAACTCTTTGAAGAACGACAACACTTGATCCTTCTACTTTAGTACGAAAGCCCACAACTTTCGATTGTAGTCATCAATAAACGTTACAAAGTATTGTGCACCTCGATGCGATGGAGCATCCACGTAGCACACGTTTGTGTGTATGAGCTCCAGTGCAACTTCTCTTCTCCTTGGTGATCTCGAGTGGAATGCAGTTCTGTTCTGCTTTCCGATCAAGCAATCGACACATCTCTCCAAGTACACTCCTTTTACTTCTGGAAGAAGTTTCTGGTTGGGTAGGATATGCATGCCTTTCTCACTCATGTGGCCAAGCCTCTTGTGCCATATCTCTCCACTCGAGTCGGCTGCCACGTTTGCTTCATCCTTGCACAACTTGGCATGCATCACATACAAAGTGCCCTATTTCTATGCTCGGGCCACTATGAGATTTCCTCGGCAAAACTTCTATTTGTCGTTTCGAAAACTACCATTGTAGCCTTCATTGTCCATTCTTCTAGTCGATATCAAATTCAGCCTACTATCTGGCACATGTCGAACATCCCTCAGGGTCAGCTGACAACCGGTCGATGTTGTAAGGCATACACTTCCGATGCTGGCTATCTTGCATTCTCTAGTGTCTCCCATCTTTACATAGCCATAGTCACCGACTGTATAAGATGAGAAACATTCTCTCGAGGGAGTTATGTAGAACGATGCACCGGAGTCAATCACCCAAGTGCACTCTTCATTTGCGAGGTTTACACTCACTTGCTCACAAATGAATAGAAGCTCTTCTTCACTTGTAGCCATGGTTGAAGTGACCTTTTCCTTAGAAATCTTTCTGGGTTCGACATCATTCAAAGCACCTTTTTCTCTTTTAAGGTGTCGACAGTCCTTCTGGAAGTGTCCGGGTTTGCCGCAATAGAAACATGTGAGCTTTCCTCTAGACTTGGACCTAGCATGAGACTTGTCTTTGTTCTATTGGCTCCTCTGCTTAGTTCTTCCTTTGCTGGAGTGTTGTGCAACATTTGCCTCTAACTAGGATAGGACACCCTTGTCCTTTCGTCTTGTCTCCTCATTTAGGATACTTATCTTTACCACCGGTAGAGACAAGTTCTCTTCTTGGCACAAGGTATTGAGAGACACCACCGGGTTTTCCCAATTGTTCGGCAAGGTACATAACATAAGCAAGGCATGCATTACATCATCCAAGGGAAACTTTGCTGCCGCAAGTTGATTCACCAACCCCATGAAGGTGTTAATGTGTACAATGATGCTTTCTCCATCTCTATACTTCAGTTTCATGATCTTTCTCATCAGAAAGGTTTTGTTGAGGTCATTCTTCCTCTCATATAACCCAGACAATTTATGCCACATTTCATAAGCGTTTGTGTTGTTAGCCACATGTTGTAGGACATTCACGTCTACACACTATTTGATGGTGGCCACCGCCTTCCTGTTTAGGAGTTTCCATTCAGACTCCAATATCCCTATGGGTATTTCATTTATGTCTATGGGTTCGTATAGATCTTTGACTATCAGAAGATCTTCCATCTTGATCTTCTAGTCAAAGTAGTTGTGTGAGTTCAGGACTATCATACTTGGAAAATCTCTCACACCTCCTTCCATTCTTGCACCTCAAGCTCTGATACTAGTTTGTTGAGCATGGACCGTAGATGAACGAGAAAGATATGTTGAAATATACACAACGCAGAAACAAAAAACAACAAAATAGACAGGAATACATAATACACAATGTTTTACATGGAAACCCTAAAACAAGAGAAAACCACGGGCAACAGATCTTTGACTATAGATAGGGATACAAGTGGGAAAACCATATTACAATCTCTACAAAACAGAGAATACACCCCTTAGGGTTCTTGCGACAAGTTCCACAAAATTGTGCCTACCTCTCTCTCTCACGCGTTCTCGTGTCTCTACCTCCTCTTTGCTACGGAAGATCTATCTACAACACGTTTCTCTTCTTTTTTACAATAAGTTTGCCCTAGGTGTATTTATACTCATACACAATGTGGGCTATTTACAAATGTCGCTTTTATTATTATTATATAATAATAATAATCGTTAATAAGTCGATTGATTGATTCAATTGTCCGACCCACAAGTTGACAATCTAGTTGATTTGACTAACCGACTATCTAGTCGGCCCGACCAACAGACCTTGTTGTCGACCGTCAGGTCGGCCCGACTAGTCGGCTCCAATCTGACTGCTGATTCTTCCAATCAATAGTCGACTTCTCCCTTGACTTTGATTGTCGACTTCTCTCTGGGGTTCGACTATCGACTTCTCCCATAGGAGGGACAAATTCCTAACAGTCTATGTTTAAGAGAGAGTAAAGCAGGAGAGAGACATTAAGTACTACTTAGTAAAGCTAAGCAAGGTAGTAGCTCGGAGGTGCTTGATAACCACTTTCGGCCCGATTCCCCACCAAGAGGGTATACGCCAGTCCAAACTCAAGACTAACGACATGAATGAGAGTCAAAACTCCATCGATTTATATAAGTGCTTCCACGTGGCCCACGGAAACGACATAACCACTTACAACAATCAAGGTATTAGATGAATTTGAGGGCTTAGCTAATGTAAGGGATAAAAGGTTATGATGTCTTGACAAATGTATGGTTGTAAGTAACATGCTTCGTCATGCAATGCGTGCTAAAATGTATAAAAAAGGGGTTGCTTTCACCTCATTGATCTTAAGAAAATTAACACTTATATTTAGATTTAATCACTGCCTTTCTTGCATTATGTCCCTTAAACTCTTGCTTACTTTTGCCTTGTTGCTCACCTCTTGTATTCACTCATAGGAAAGTGCCCTAAGATCTCCACATGGTTTATTCACATTCACTAATTCTCCCGATGTCTATGACACTTAACATGATATGTTAAAGCATAATAGCAAAGCATTGACTCCATATATCCTAATAAGTAATATACTCAAACACACCTACAAATTAACAAATGATCATATATTCATTGATGAGTTTATTGCAAGTTAAATTCTGAATCATTTGTCAAATTTTCTATATTAAAGTTGATTCATGCAACAATGAGTACGCAATGATATTATAAGAATGGAATCGTATATGTTATGTACTTATGGGTTTCATATTGTTTCATGGAAAGTTTAACCGATGAATGGATTAACAAAACAAAGGACAAGGTAAAGATTAGCACACATTCTTTCAACAAAGAGAATGATCTTGTTTAGGATAATGAGGGGTATAACTTATATATATGTATAAACGTGGGATGCATATTTCTTATATTTCCTTTTTCATACATGATTATTTCCAAGTAATTTTCTTTTGTGGGTTAAAAGATGAAAAAGATTATGTGCGGAAGCAATAGAAAACTGAACACAGAAAATACGCAGGTTTAATGGAGAGCTTGAATATACACAGTATGCGAGAGAGACAGAGAGAGAGAACACATAGAAACTCAATTCAAAATAATACTCAATCTGTACATACACCGTGCTCAATGAGCACCTTTTATACAAGCCCTGACAATAGGGCTGACACAAGTACTGACAATACTTGACCACTCATAAATGAGCCTATTACACTAACTCCCAAAATTATTCCTTACAAGGAATATCTTCCCAACGGCCTCACGGTTTTCACACCGATACAGCCAGGTTATGCGTACCAATTTATGCACCCAGTCTACGCACTAGGTTACATATCGTATTACGCACGAATGTTGAGCTTGTCTCTCAACACTCCCCCTCAAGCTCAACTTGAGTTTCCACCTGCTCCGCCGGATCTACGCTCTGGTTCCTTCTGGCTTCATGCCTCGCTCGCGCTCCTCGACCCGTTCGATTCCACGTGCCTCGACCCTTCCGGTCGGCTTGTCTGCTTACACGGCGCTTCTCAGCTTCCTTGCTGTTGCGTTGTTGGCGCCTCTTCTACTGCCTTCTCTTCCGCTTGGCCCCTTGGTTGATTCAGTGTATCCGAATCAAACATCCGAACCGACTCGGCTTCCTCCGATTGGTTTTCGCTCTCGTCCGAGTTGGCTGTCTCCAACTCATCTTCGGTCTTCTCGCCCTTGATGGCTTCGTCTCCCCCACGCTTGGTTGGTTTCGGCTCTTTCTTTCAACTGCTCCCCTTATGTCTGCTTTCGGACTCTTCCGTGGATCTGCCCTCGGCTTCTTCAACCGATCCGAAATTGAATTCGTCATCCGACTTGGCGTCATGGTCTTTTCCGCTCCTTTCCTGCTCCCTTTCGTGGTCATCATGGACGTCTCTCCCCCTCAAGTTTGGCACGTCGAGGTGACGCAACCCAAGCGCACCCGAGAATTGCCGCAACTTGTCTAGATCAAGAGGCTTAGTGAAGCTGTCGACGTTCTGCCGATCCGCCGGAACATACTGAAGTTCGACTTCACCGAAGAGGACACGGTCACGAACGAAATGGTAGTGCACCTCAATGTGCTTAGTCTGGGAGTGGAAGACGGGGTTCTTAGCTAGCTGGATGGTACTGAGGTTGTCACAGTAGATTGTCGTTGGATCAGATACCTCCACCTGCAGATCCTTAAGTAGTCGTTTCAACCATATGGCTTCGCATGTCGTGACAACCGCTCCTCTATACTCGGCTTTGGTGCTTGACAACACAACTGTCGGCTGCTTCTTGCTACTCCATGCGATTGTGGCACTCCCAAGAGAGAACGCGAAACCATACGTGGATCGGTGATCGCTGGCGTTTCCGGCCCAATCAACATCGGTGTAACTGACCAATTGCGCGGTCGTATCGGTCCGATATATTAGCCCTCGGTCCTTAGTGCCACTGACGTACCGGAGTACGCGTTGTGCACACTGAAGGTGCTGCTCGGTTAGTTGCGCCATGAATTGACTAATCACCCCGACTGGGTAGCTGAGATCTGGTCGGGTGATGGTCAAGTATATAAGCCTTCCGACTATCTGTTGGAACTTCGTCGGGTTGCATACCTTTCCGGAATCGGGGCGAAGCTTGACGGTTCTATCTAGAGGAGTCGAGACGGACTTACAATCGGCCATCCTGAATTTGAAGAGCATACTCAACACGTAATGTTGTTGGCTGATTAGTATGCCTTCAGGGTGCGGATCACTTCGATCCCAAGGAAGTAATGAAGGTCCCCCAGATCCTTCATGTCGAATGATGTCACAAGCTAGAGTTTCACGTGGTCAATCTCACCTAGGTCGACACCGGTGATGACCAAGTCATCAACATAAAGTAAAATGCTAACTGGCCCGAGTCTACCTTTCTGGATGATTAGTGAGGTGTCCGATTCTGACATCGCAAAGGCCAATCGATGCAATCGTTGCATGATCTTCACGTTCCAGGCACGCGGGGCTTGCTTTAGTCCGTAAAGGGACTTCTTCAATCGGCACACCACCGAAGTGTTCGTTCCGGAGTGAAATCCGGGGGGCTGTACCATGTACACATGTTCCTCAAGCTCACCTTGCAGGAACACATTCTTTATATCCATCTGATGTAAGTGCCACCCCTTTGCCGCATCTACTGCAAGCAAAACACGGAAGATCATCATCTTCGCGACCAGCGCAAACGTCTCATTGTAGTCGATGCCGTGTTTCTGTGCGTAGCCTTTCGCTACTAACCGGGCCTTGTATCGGTTTACCGAGCCGTTAGTGTTGTACTTGACCTTGTACACCCACCTACATCTTATCGGCTTCACATCTTTCGGTGCGTCAACCAGGTTCTAGGTTTCATTCTCCGCTAATGCACACATCTCTTTCTCCATTGTGGCGCACCAATTTGCGTCCTTCGCCGCTTCTGCGTAGCTCTCCGGCTCACGCACTTCCGCTACATGGGTCATGTACGCATAGTGATGCGCCATGTACTCATTGTGTCCGAACCACACAACAGGGTTCTTCTAGCCGGTAGATCGGCGCAATTGCTCATTAGCCGATGTTGAGGCTATCTTAGCCGACACGGACTTCGCCCTCGAAGACCCATCATCACTTCCCTCGGAGTCGGACTCGCGTAGATTCGACTCGTTCTTATCCGAGCCGTAATCCGACACCTTCTTCTTCCCTTTTTCCTTGCGCGTAAGCCGTCTCCTCGGCTTCCTGCGCGGGGAATCCACGTCGAGTCTCCACTACTCACCGGCTCTTCATCGGACCGGTCGAACTGACTCAGTCGTCCATACGGCTCGCTTAACCGAAACGAAATCGGACTCTCTTCGCGGGTCCCTATTTCAAGCTCATCCGGAGGCATCTCGGCTTCACTGACCTCATCATCAGAACTCGGATTAGAGGTGAGGTCCGGAGTCGGAGGCAAGTACCAGGACGCGAACTCGTCAAACACAACGTCGCGGCTCACGTGCGCTTGTTTGGTGCGAGGGTTATAACACTTATAACCCTTCTGCTCGTCCGAATAGCCGACCAAGATACACTTCTCAGCTTTCGCGTCCAACTTCCTCCGTTTCTCCTTCGGCACATGCACATACACAATGCTACCGAAAACTCTCAAGTGTCGCAGATTCGGCTTCCTTCTGAAATACAGCTCATGCGCCAACACTTTTTCTCCGATCCAATTCTGAATGTACACTGCGGTTCGTATCGCCTCGGCCCAATAGAACTTGGGCAAGCTCTTCTCCTCCAGCATTGCATGTGCCGCTTCTACAATTGACCGGTTCTTCCTTTCGGCCACGCCGTTTTGCTCTGGTGTGTATCTACAACTGAATTGGTGCCGAATTCCCATATGTTGTAGATAGACGTTGAATTGACCAAAAAAGTACTCTTTTCCGCCATCCGACCGCAAGCACTTGATCTTTCGTCCTATTTCTGTTTCCACGAACCCTTTGAGGTCCCGGAAACAGTCGAAGACTTCACTCTTCTTCTCGATGAGGTAGATCCACGTGTGCCGCGTATAGTCGTCGATGAAGGAGACAAAATAGCGACTCCCGCCAAGACTAACATTCTGTGTCGGCCCCCATACATCGAAATGTATCAAGTCGAGCTTGTTCCGGCTCCGATTATGCTCGTTAGGGAAAGGAAGTCGGTGTTGCTTCCCTAGTTGGCAGGCTTCACAAATTCGTGCCTTCCGGCCACTAAATTTGGGCAATCCAAACACCACCTGTTTCGATTGCAGGTCCTAAAGCCATTCATAGTTGACGTGGCCTATCTGCTTGTGCCATAAGTGGATATCCGACTTGACTTTTTGTCCTTTCGTGAACATTGTGGTGCCACCGTCACTAGAGTCGAGGTTAAACATCCTCCCGTCTCTGCGCCCTTGCGCAATAACTCGGCCTTCTTCCTCAATGAAGCACCCAAGATGTGTGAACCAGACTTGCATCCCCTGGTCGACGATCTGCCCGACCGACACCAGATTCTTTATGATTGTTGGGACGTGTAACACATTCATAAGTTTCCCTTTCTGCCCGACATGGCTCAAGGGAACTTCACCGACATTCACGATCGGATGCAGAGTGTCGTCTCTGGTTGCGACTACTCCCGGTTGCATCGGTTTTTCTAGGTATGAGAACCACTCCTTGTGGCACGTCATGTGGTTTGACGCGCCAGAGTCGACGTACCACACCTTGTTTGAATTCGGGGTGATCTTCTTCATCGAGTGTCTCGTCACGAAGACTGACCCTTTTCCGGCTTTTCCAGATCCTTCGGTGTAGTGCGATCGCTACCGATTTCCTTGTCAGTCTGTTCGGAACCTAATCCGGATCTGATCCTCTCCAAATCGGCATGCTTCTTCCAGCACTCGCTCTCCTTGTGGCCTTTTTTGCCACAATACCATCATTCCGCGACAGATTTCCCTTGCCAGTTCCTGTCGCCTCGACTCCCCCTGTTTCCGGAGGGTTCGGAATTGCTGTTGGCATCACTTTGGTGCCTTCTTCCTTGATCCTGTGGGCCGCTTCCATTGCGCACCGACTCGCCTCATCCACCACGACCACGGGGCCTATCTCCCTCCATGTACAACATCTTGTTGTCGGCATGCGTGCTTTCGACGCACCCGCATGGTTCTCCTCTATAAGGAGCATCGACTGTAAGTCGAAAAACAACGACATATTCTCTCGTGTACATACAATAGTTCGGAACACTCCGAACTTCGACGCCAGTCCCCCGAGACAGATTTGTACCATCTCACCTTCCTCGACGTTCACATCGATAGAGGCTAAGGAGTCGCATATCTCTTTGATCTTGAAGGTGTAATCAGCCACCGACAAGTCGCGTTGTCGTAAATTGCTCAGCTCCTGTCGGAGTTGAAGCTTCTTGGCTGTGGTGCTTGCGGCGAAGATCTTCTTCAGATTTCCCCAAGCATCCTTTGGCGTTTTCGCATCCCGATATATAGCTTAGGAGCTGTTTGCTCACACAAAACGTGAAGCAATACAATACTCTGCTCGCCGACTGTTCCCACGCCGGGAATTCTCTTTGTGTCGATTTGGGTGCTGTGTCATTTGCTCCGTCGACATAGCTCCAGTAACCGTGCCCGAGCAGGTACTGGTGCATCTTGTAGGACCAAGATGCATAGTTGTTTCTGTCGAGCTTCTCGGTAGGAAGCGAGCTAGCCATGCCTCTATCCATTTTGTTTTTCCTGTTCTTCTTGGTTAGTTTTCTTTTCAAGCTATGTCGGCTGCAGAGGTTCTCAACCCTCGCGCTTTGATACCATGAAAAAGCTTATGTGCGGAAGCAATAGAAAACTGAACATAGAAAATACGCAGGTTTAATGGAGGGCTTGAATATACATAGTTCGCGGGAGAGATAGAGAGAGAGAACACATAGAAACTCAATTCAAAATAATACTCAATCTGTACATGCACCGTGCTCAGTGAGCACCTTTTATACAAGCCCTGACAATAGGGCCGACACAAGTACTGATAGTACTTGACCACTCATAAGTGAGCCTACTACACTAACTCCCAAATTTATTCCTTACGAGGAATATCTTCCCAACGGCCTCACGGTTTTCACACCGATACGACCATGTTATGCGTACCAATTTACACACCTAGTTTACGCACTGGGTTACGCATCGTATTACGTACAAATGTTGAGCTTGTCTCTCAACAAAGATGCCTTTTCCAAACACTCAATCTCCAATGGATATCATTCCCCTAAAAAGTGTTGCACATATTTGCTAACTAATGCGAAGTAGTGTTTTTTTGGAAAAAAAAGAAAAAGTGTTGCACATATATTGTACAAATCCCTTTCTAGCCTCCCATGAATGGTTTCTTTCATGAGTTGAAATATTTCTTCTCTTTAATGGCTTCTACCAATTATCTCTCCTCTCTCATTCTAGTTCGAGTTAAGATAGCACCCACCTCTATATGCTTCCTTGTTTGTGGACCGTGCATAGTTCTAGCCATACGTCCTATTCGTGTCATACTCAAACGCCTATATTCGTATCATACTCATACGTGAAAAGGCTCTAAGTATGATTGAAATCCATACGCGGTACATAGATATATACATATGGTGTACATAGTGTGTGTGTGTGTGTGTGTGTGTGTGTGAGGGAGAGAGAGAGAGAGAGAGAGAGAGAGAGAGAGATAGATAGATAGATAGATAGATAGATTATATTATCGTCTTCGGAGGTCAAATATGACCTATGAGACCAAAAATATTACATTTCACGTGATACATGTGAAAGTGAGTAGTGACTCTCGATGTTCAAGAACTTTACCAATGAATGTTGCAATCGAGAGTGCACATTGTGGTTGTGAGAGGAATTCATGCAAAGATTGGCTTGATCGAAGAGATGTGGAAAGCATGGTCGAATATGATCAAAGGCAGAGCATTGCATCAAAGTGTGATAATCAAACTCGCGAACTTGTTTAGGGCAAAGTGTGCATAGCCGACCACTCTCATCACTTGTACCCCAACGCCCTGTTTCACATCGCAATGCATGTGAGCTAAGTCGCATGGAAGCAATGGTTCGAATGGCAGATAACGATATGGGCTCTAACATGTATGGATGTGTACGATTTCCCCGTTCCGCAAAGAATATGGTTTTGTAGTTAGGTGCAACATGTGTAGTATAATGTGTGAAGCGTGAGCCTCCACATTTGTCCCATGTCATGATACATTGGCGTTGCAAAAATGCCTCATTTATAGAGGAATCTAATGAGGCATCATGAAGCAAGTGTCTCGCATCCCATCTACCAAACCATTTTTCTATATCTTGCATCCAACCGGAACACAAAATTTTGCTTTTATGCGTCTTTTGGATCTTTTTGCTTGCTTCCCATGCAATTCTAGGAAGTCGATGTGAGGGACTTTTTTGAACCTTAAGCATGTATTCAACAACCCTTTCCATGGCCATGATCTCAATGGGAAGCAATCCCGTCTCAAGGAGGAGGAGGGTGTAGGGCGTTTGTTTCTTAACTTGTAGAAACTTGGTAAGAAAATGCTTTTGGACATTTTCAAACTCTTTCCACATAGATTTAGGGATGCTACCGCCCCATACTTCCACCCCGTAGAGAAGAACCGGTGTCACCAAAGTGTCGAAAAGATATTTCTTGAGGACCCAACACTTACTATCTCCAAGATTGCATGTGTTCTCAAATGCATAGTATGCTCGTTTGCCCGCCTCTAAGCGGCGTGTAGCACATTCATTCCATCTATGATTTGAAGGAACTTTAAGGCCAAGATATTTGAAGCTTTCCACACATTCAAGTGGCTCATTGTTGTACATAATGCATGGTTTATCTCTTTTTTGGCTCTTCACAAGAATAATCCTTGTTTTAGAGCTATTGACACTTAATTTAGTATGCATGCAAAAAGTTTCCAATGCCTTCATAAGCTTTTGTGCATCTCCTAAAGTATTTGCAAAAAGCACTACATCATCTACATATAGCAAACGCATAATCACAACATTCCCAATGGCAACTTCTTCAACACATTCTTCCTTTGCAAACTTGGTAACCATTTCTTCCAATTCATCAATGCATAGACCAAATAGTGTTGGTGAGAGTGGGCATCCTTGCTTAACACCAATAGTGCTTTTGAAAAAAGCTGAAAGTTTTTCTCTCATGCGCACACAACATATAACCTTCTCATAAATTCGGGAAATTGCAAGCATATATTCACTTGGCACCTCAAGTTCTTTCATTCGCCTCCAAAGATGCTCACGAGGTACCATATCAAAAGCTTTCTTGAAGTCTACAAAGCAACAAAGAGAGAGAGAGAGAGATAGATAGATAGATAGATAGATAGATAGATAGATAGATAGATAGATAGATAGATAGATTATATTATCGTCTTCGGAGGTCAAATATGACCTATGAGAGAGAGAGAGTGTGTGTGTGATCTAGAGAGAGAAGCCTTGTTTTGCATGTGTGAGGAGACAGTGGTTGAGTATATATCTAGACTCTAGAGAGAGAGAGAGAGGAGCTATGGGTTTTGTCTGTGTGAGGGAGTGTGTAATATGTATATTAAATATCTAGATTTTGTAGAGAGAGAATATCTGTCAATTCTCGTGTGTGTGTGAGAGATAGAGATTGTGTGTGTCAAACGTCACTTCTATTCACAAAGAATTATGAATATAAAAAATTTTAAAAACCCAAAAAAAAACGAAGCCAAACGAATATCGTGTATCATACACGTACATTTGCAAACGTTCGCGTACATCCAGTAAATTGGACGTACGCGAATATTAGGAACTATGGGACCGTGGTTATTTATTTTTCCTTCTTGTTGCTTTCTTGCTTTTCTTTTTCTTCCCTCAATTGCTCTCATTTTCAAACTTTTATCATCTTAAGTCATAAATGAATTTTCACGAACTAATCCCAAATGATCAAACACTAATAACAAATATGAACATATCAAAATGTGTGAATCCTTATTACCCACTTTGCAAAAAACAACATGAACATTGTCGACTTTCTTGTATGTACAAATATAATCCACAATTGTCATCTCCTCATTGATTCCAACATTATTTTTATTGTTCATTCACATATATGTGGAGTACTTGCACAATAAATACTTGAAATTAAAGGAGATTGAGGCCAAAGGCAAATTAGAGATGTACCAGAAACTTAGGAGTACCTATGTCTATCGAAGTAAGGCAACAAGCTTGATGAGGGTAGGAGACTGGGTTACTAAAGGGTTTTTTGACGCTGTCAAATGCAAAGGATCTGGGATTCAACCTTCATGTTTCAAAAATACAGATGGCACAATGACCACATGCAAAGAGGAGATGCTTGAAATAGCCACAAGCTATTATACTCAACTACTAAATGTATGCAATGAGGAACTGATTGATCAGGTTTCCTTTAGAAATATAATAAATAGGATACCAAGGAAAGTTACGGCTCAGATGATGGACCGACTAAATACCTCTATAGGTATGAATGAATTGTGGGATGCTATTGGGGATATGAACAAACAAAGTTGTGTGGGAATTGATGGACTTCCTATATACTTTTACATCAAATATTGGGATCTAATTAAGGATGACATGTTGGCAGGGATGCAATATATTATGGTAGAAGGATTTATGCCCACAACAATGTGTAGAGGAATAATTTATTTAATACCCAAGGATGGACAAGACCTAAAACGCTTGATAATTGGCGACCATTGATGATTCTCACCAATGCTTATAAGATAATGGCCAGAGTTGTAAGTAAGAGATTGAAAATGGTACGTAGGGACATTATACATACAACGCAAACTGGCTTCCTGGAAAACCGGAGCATTGTTGACAATGTGATAACATTTTGGGAATACTCAGCATGGGCGGAGGTGCAAGAAATGAACCTGGCAGTAATGCTACTCGACTTCGAAAAAGCATATGGCAGGATTTCATGGGAATTCCTAGAAGAAATGATGGCAACCCTAGGCTTTGAACAACAATGGATCCTTGGAATGGGTGCCTTTTACAGAGGAGCATCCAGCCAGGTTCTAATGGCTGGAAGTATGGGGAAGAGCTTTAAGATGCTACGTTCGGTACGCCAAGGATGCCCATTGGCCCCGTACTTATACATAATTGCAACAGAATCTTTGCATGATCAAATTGTTGATAGATCTTGGCAAATACAAGGCCTTACCTTGCCCGATGATGTAGGTATGGTCCTTCATACAACATATGCTTATGACACAACGACCTATGTCAAGGGTGATGCAAACAACTTGGGCAAATTGCAAAAGGCAATTGATGAGTTTTGTGCAGGATTGGATGCTAAAATAAATTGGAATAAATCAGTGGCCATTTGGATCAGTAATAAGCCCGAGTTAAATTGGGCCCTTGACCCTAATTTCAAATGGTTGAGGAGAGGCGAAGCTACTAGATACTTGGGCTTCAAAAATGGTATGGACATCGATCAAGCTAAACACTATAATCTACTAGTGGACAAAATAAAAGCGAAGCTAATATGGCGGAATGCAAGAAAACTATCCTTTCCAGGCAAGATTGTGATTGCAAATCAGATTCTAATGGCCACTACATGGCATACTACTGCATGTTGGATAATCGTGCCCAAGTTGATGAAATTGATAAAAAGGATTATCAGAAATTTCTTATGGGGGGGCACGGAGGAAAAACAGGCTTGTGCAAAGGATTCTTGGACCACACTTATAAAAAGGAAAAGTGGAGGGGGGGTGGGATTGATAGATCCCGTGGTGCAAACGAAGGCCTTGCTAGGTGTGAAAGTGTTTTTAGAATTCAAGGTATTGAACATTACAAGAATATAAGGAAGGTATGGAGCATTCATATCCGGAGGTCAAGAACACGAACCAAGGTTTTGAGGATAAGTCAAACTAAAAGCAAGAAACATGGAGAAAAGTAAAAGAAGAAAAAAGCGGGCCACCAAAACACACTCTTAAATGAATGATCATAACTCTTTCGTTTGAAACCCAAATATAATGTGCAAATATGGGTTAGAAATCTTGTGAAGTCAGCTATCTTTAGAACTTTAGATCTCTAAATTTGGAGCTCAGACGAGGGAGATACGACAATTAGAAGGTCGATGTGTCATAGCTAAAAATAGGAGATAAAAAACTTCTAAAAAAAGCGTCAAAAAGAGAAGAAGAAGATTATAAGAAGTGAGAAGAGGAGTATAGAAGGGGAGATAGATGAAGTGATACCTTTGTAATAAGGGAAGGAGAGTAAGGTTGGGAGTTTTAATCTGAGTCTACTTCTTGTGGTGTTTTCTTTTCCATTCATGTAGTGTGATCATTCATTATCAATAGATCTTTGTTGTTTTGGCCAAGCAACCCTTTTTGGGGTTTTGTGCCAAAAATGAGACCCAAATATTGGGGAAGTATGCAGAGTCTCTGTGTTGTTGGAATTATGAAAGCATGGCAAAAAATCAGAAAGGGGATCACAGGTAGGTGGAGAAATGATGCATATGCATGTATGTACATGCCAATTGTGTGGAACCCATTGATTAGAGATGTGGATGGGCTGATGATAGGACAAAAAGCAGGCTTCAAATAGGCCGAGTTAATCAATGCCCAAGGGAATGCATTAGTGGAGTGGGAGAGGTTTTTGTCCAATGAGGTGGGCACTCAAACGGCTAGAATATGGAGAATAAGTAGGGGTAAAGGCATGCTCAAGAGAATTACATATGCCATTGCATGCTACCAACATACCTTGGAAGAGGAAGAAATAATTGTTAGGAATCAACCGGCCACAACCGGTTACACGTTCGTATTCGTGTGCAGAAACCAAAAACTAGTACATAGACAGAAAAACGTGAAGACACAGAGACACCAATATTTTACGTGGAAACCCCGAAATGGAAAAAACCACGGGGGTCCACAAACCCTGAGAAAAACAGATCACTATGGTAGAGAGGAAGTACAAATATGGAACTCGAGGCAACGACCTCAAGTTCTCCTTCGTTTGACAGACGACTACAAAGTTACACTCTCATTCACTCACTCACAGTTATAGAGGCAACTACCTTGTTCTAACTTTTACGATAATGATCAACTACACAATACTAAAGTTTCCCTAGTTGCTTATAAACAAAAGCAACTTTCTGGCTATTTACAAGTATAGCCCCCAAGAGGCATTTTAGACTATTTACAATTATAGTCTCCCGAAACGATTTCAATTTCGGTTTCGGTTTCGGCCTCGGCCGAGTTACTCACCAAATCGGTTCTTCTCTTCCTATCCGGAGGGACCTATTTCCCAACAATAACTACCTCTGAAATTGCGTGGACGGGACTTATAGATGCCTAGAATTGTTTAATTGGCATTAAGGGAATGAAAGCAGAGCCAAATGAGGCATGCTACTACAAACTAGAGCATGAAATGGCAAGAGATGAGCAACCAGCCTATCAAAGAGAAAGGTCGATTAGGCTGATAGTAAAAAATGGAAAGGATATGATTATTGACACCAAGTCAAGGGAGATCACACCGACGACAATGTGTTGGCCTATAGAAGGGCATTTGGATCAGATATCATGGGACAACGATCTATTTCTGGAGAACTCAAGGACGAACTGATGGGGCAAAGTTGGTTCAATTTTTCAGGTACAACATGGAAATTGGGAGGCAAATTATTCTAGAACAAGAACACGACAAGATTCCGGCAAAGAAATTAATGAAATGAGACTAGATAAATTCTTGAAAATGATATGGCATGACAATTATGACCGCAATATAATGATATGTTTATGGCTTATTGCACATAGAGCCTTGCCGGTAGGGACGTGGGGTAAAGGCCCCAGTGTAGACCCTAGATGTATTGCATGTGGACAAATAGAAAGCATTTCCCATTGTTTATGGGAATGTCGCGAGGAAGTGGCTGTATGGGGAAGGGCATTACGTTTGCTTTGCCATGCCTCTAGTTCATTCACCCTCAATCGGGGTCATGCTTGTTGGAACTGTCTTGAGGATGATGTGGCGAAATACGATAACACATGCAATGCTAAGTACAGAGGGGAGAATGGCACTGTTCGACCGATAACTGACAACAGGGTACCTATAGTTAGTGCACAGAAGCATAAACTTGGAGATCTTTGGACGCTGCTTGCCCCCATTACCATATGGTGTATATGGACCAAGGTGTACTAGGGTATTTTCAACAAACAAACGCCCTCCAACTGAATCGATTAAGCTAATCTGGCACACATTAATAACTACATTGAGAGCTCAATATGAGCGGATTGATGGTACTAATGATGTTGTTGAATTAATGAGGCTGAATTTTAGAAAGCGGTGGTGTACTACATCGGCCACAACAAATGAAATGGATATACAATGGCAGTATGCAGTACCCAGATGGTTGTTCCCCCCTCCCATTAGTTGAACGAGGGGCGTGAAAGAGATGTCAAGTGGAATAGTGAATGTAGGTGATGTGTATGAAAGGATGGCTAGAGGCACATGTGAAAGTGTAAGATAAATAAGTGAGATTTCTTATGAAGGTTAGGATAGTCTAGGCAAGGCTAAACCCTAAACCTGAGAAAGGGATCGCGTTTGTGTATATTTTAACTAATGGAGTATATTCTTTTTTTAGAAAAATAAATACTTAAATTGATTGGGGCAAAGTAACTTGCATTTTCTTATGTGCTTTGCAAATATATGACATTCAATTATTGGCAAAAATTCAAATTGTCTTTCTTTACGGAACTTTTACATCCTCAATCCTCAAACTCCAATAAACTTTATTACCTTTTCACCTCAATAGTTAATGCTGTAGGCATTGCTACACCAATCATAGCAATAATCACTTGCTTTTAAATGACACATGATGTATAAATAGTAGATTGTACAAATTTGTTTCGTTAAAGATATATAGTCCTCTAACTCGAAGTGGTATTTTTAAACACGAGGCAGATTAACAATATACATCAAAGACAGAGGTGAGCTTGCCTTTATGTAAGGAGTTTCAATTTGTTCCTATAAAAATTATCATGAATTACTAAGCTATATGGGCAATCGTGGTTCTCATGTTCTAATTGTCATGAAGATTTTATTACCCTCAACATTGCACGATGGGTACTTATACAAGGCAATGCTATGACATTTGAAGTAATCATTGATGCAAGTATTAGTGTCTTTTAAGCGTATTTCTTTTTAATACGAGATGCCTCTTTCGACAAAACAAAACATGTCCTTGGTGGTATATACGCAAATAATAGAGACGCTTGATTTAACAATTGTCCCACTCTAAAAAATTGTATTGAAATGGCATGATTTCCATGTAGCTAATAAGAAAAGTATGCGATACAACACATGGGTAACATTTTCTTCCTCCTCAACATACACTTGAACTATAGTGAAGGTACTTGTAACTAGATAGGGCTCTTCATGTGCATAGTGTTTTTTGTATACATTTGTGCCAAAATTTGAGCAAATTCTTAGCCATTATAATAGAATAACATTTAGTCTAATAGTTAGAAGTAATTATGTGTTTCATTCCATTCTGGTTATTATTAAAAACCTATGCAAGGAATCATATAATGGCAAACATTTGTCAAGATCACCAAAATGGTGAAGCGTGAAACTAATCAAGTCTACTACTTTTTAAAAGCTAAGGAAGCATCATTTTAGAAGGGACACAGGGGTGTAAATAAAAAAAACTATACATATGAATGGCACCTTTTGGGTGCCAATGTAAACTTCAACATAAAGCTGATAATGCTACACAATGAGAGGCACAAAAGAAGTGGACGTCCTCATTGGATTGCTTGAACGATCTATAGTAAGCAGATGTGAGGCCGAGGAGGAAGCCAAGCTAAACACAATGTTGGAGGTGATAGGAGCTAAGGGGATTACCATGTAGATGTAGAGATGGCTGAGGTGACGATATTGTGAAGGAATTTCTGCAAGCGATCTGACGAGAGAGGAAATGTGGTTTAGGAATGGTCAGAATCGAGTGTTAACGACCACACCCCCGCCCACTATTTGTCCATCCATCGGCTTTGTCCAGACGAGATCCATAAAGCCCAAGTGTGAAACCGATTGCCCTGTCTCCCTCAGGTCAAGTGTTAACGAACGCGTGCACGGGGCCACCGTCCATCGGCTTTTGTCCGGACGACCCATATGCCCAGGTGTGAAACCGATTGCTCTGTCTCTCCCTTTGCTCTCATTCTTCTCCTACCTCTGCAGAATTTCTCATCACGCTCAGACATCGAAGCAGAAGCAGAAGCAGAAGCAGAAGAAACTACAGAGCATCTCTGAAGAAAGAAGATCTAAGAAAACAGAACATAACCCTATCCATCTATCTATCTTTCGCGATCCACAACACGATGTGGAGATTGAAGCAGCTCATTCCTAAAGATCAATCTGGACTTGAAGGAAAAACTATCGAAGTAGCTTCTCTGAAGCTCCAGATCCGTAGCATTATCGCTCAGGGAGGATTCTCCAGTGTTTATTTAGGACGCGATTCACAGTCTGGGAAGCTCTTTGCATTGAAACACATCATTTGCAATGATTCCGAGTCTCTAGAACTCGTAAAGAAAGAAGTGGCTGCTCTTAAAGCTATGAGAGGTCACCCTAACATCATTACTTTGCATTGTCAGTCTATGTATGATATGGGACGCACTAAAGAGTGTTTCATTGTGACCGAGTATTGTGAGAAGATGATGGTTGAGTTCCTTGATGGACGAGGTGCTGGATATTTGGATGAAAAGCAACTTCTTTTGATCTTCCGCGACATCTGTAATGCAGTGTATGCGATGCATTCTGAATCACCTCCAATTGCTCACAGGTTTGTATACTTATTGCTATTAGCTTCTTCAGGACACGTTCTATTCATTGTTCTTATGTCTAAATTTGATGTCATAATGATTCCCATAACCTGATGATCAAACAGGTTAGTATCATTGCCTGAATTTGGGATCTTTTTATTTCTTTTCAAGATGCATATACTAGGAATTTTGGTTAAGTTTGATATTCTATTATGTTCTATTAAGTTTGATGTTCATATACTTGGATAGGCTAATAGCATTGCTCTAATTTGGCATCTATTGTTTTGCGTTTTTGATGAAATTTATAGACTGATCGTTGGCTACATCTGGTGCTATTTGTTTGATTCGGTAGAATAACATTTTGTCTTTGATATCTGTTTTTTCATGTTTTCCAAAATGCAATTTTTAGACTGATTTTTGGCAGCTGGCTAAATCAGATGTTATATTATGTCAACTACCTACATAACTCCTAGGCTGGCATCATGGACTTTGGGGATCTGCTAAAAAACTGCTTTGTTATGGAATGGCGCTAGGCCAAATCAGAGATGTTGTGTTATCTCAGTGAATTGTGTAACTGAATAGGGAGCATGTCACCTTTCAATATCTGCTGAAAAATGCGTGCTAGAGAATGATCTTTGGCCAATTTGGGCGTTATATTCTGTTATTTATTTGGCAGTTTAGCGACATGTACTTTTGGATGTCTTTCTCTTTTTCAAGCTACATTTTTTAGATTGATATTTCACAAAATCGAATGCTATATTAATTATCCATATTTGTTTTTTTTTATAGTTTAACATCATGTTCTTTTCAATCCATCTTTTCACTTTTTGACGATGGACATTATAGTCAAATATTTTGCCAGTTGTGATGTGTGACATTCTATTAACTGTATAGAAGAGAACTGTGTGAGTAGCAGTAGAACTGTTTTGTTAAAGAAGGCATTGTCTTCTTTTAAACAATGGTATACTGGCAGTGCTGTCCTGACTCCTAATGCATGTATTCAAAACATGGTTTGTGCCATGCATCTATATCTGACTTATCAAGGCTCAACATGATTTTTTATGTCAATGTCTTAATACAGTTTGCAATTCTATGATGTTGATCAAGGAACCTTAAAACTGAAATCATCCTTCTGTGGGAATTCTATTGATTTACTTTCTGGTGTCTGTGTTTTGAATTTCCAGAGATTTAAAAGCAGAAAATTTGCTTTTGGGAAGTGATGGTCTTTGGAAACTTTGTGATTTTGGTAGTATTTCTACAAACCACAAGCGGTTTGAGAAACCGGCGGAGATGGGTGTTGAGGAGGACATAATAAGGAAGCACACAACTCCAGCATATAGGGCTCCAGAGGTTTGTTGAATTTCTTGAAAAGAATAGGCTTTCCACATGTAAACTTGCAGTTTGTTATCTAATTAATGCATCCAACATATTATGCTATCTAATTATGGAAATTAAAATGTACTCTGTATTATTTCTAGTTCTCTAGACATGCACCAGGCTGTTGAGGAAACAACAAAGAATTGTGTTCTGATTTTCTCATTCAAGCAAATGATTTTACCTTGTCTCACAGATTGCATTTCAATTTGCTTTGGCAGATGTGGGATCTTTACAGAAGAGAAATCATAAGCGAGAAAGTGGATATCTGGGTAAAATGAATGATACTTGCATTCTCGTAAATCAGAAGTACACAATTTTCCAATTAACAATGAAAATTTCAGTGAAACATCTATTTTTCTGCAGGCTCTTGGATGTCTATTATATCGAATCGCATATTTGAAGTCCGCGTTTGATGGCGATTCAAAACTACAGATCCTGAATGGGAATTACCGGATTCCAGACGCGCCAAAATATAGTACTGTTGTGACAAACTTGATCAAAGACATGCTCAATTCCAGCCCTGAAGCACGACCAGATGCATTGCAGGCAAGGGCTTTGCTTGAACGGCCTCTTCATCTGTATGATCTAGGTTAGTTCAATGGCTGCAAGATAGGAATGCATGCTAGGTGTATGACGAGTCAGGGTCTTCATCTAGGAAATTGGCTGTGTAAAACAATTGCTTGAAACTGAATGCTAGCCCATTTAACTGTTTATTCTCAATTTTTTATTAGGTGTGGCATAGGGTGAACAGTGCCTTACCTTCAGATTGTCAAAAAGCTTCTCCAGAAAAAGCACCATCTTCAGCATCTTCACACGATAATATGGGTAAGTAGACGAATGTGCTTGGAAAAGGCACTTGTATTCTGAGCTAAATATGTTCAATATTTCCATGATGGGTATAGGCAATAAGGTCCAGGGTAACAAACAACCTTCTGGTATTCCTTCAAGAGCACCACCACCGCCACCACCTCAGAAAAACATAGAAAGGGGATCTCCTACTCCAGCATCGAAGGATCCAACTCACCAATCCTCATCTAAAGAAACAGATCGTATTGCAACACCAAGTGCTACCAAAGGTGGAACTTTTTGGTCAACACAATATGCACCTGAAACACGATATGAGGATACAAACTCCCCACCAAGAAGTAAATCCAGTAACACAGAAAACCAGCTTGGATACAATTCCAAGAGTCCTCCCTTGCAAATGAATACTAGCCCTTTTAAAGAGCCACATTCAGTGAGGACTGACCCTGCCAAAAGGAGGGGGGATTCTGCTGCAAAAACGTATTCTGTATCTGGCTCAGGGGATGCTGACTCTGTCAATACAAGGGTTGAAGCAGACAATGGTAATAAGCAGAAGAACTCAAGTAGCAATATTTCGCAGCTGGTTTTAAGTGGGGATTCCAAACCTGATCAGGCCTTCATTGAGTTTGTAGCTGATTTCCAGAAAATGTCAACTGTTGCCACTGAAAATAAAGGAATAGGTCTTGAAAACTGGCAATTGGAAGTGGAAAACTTAAGGAAGGAGCTTAGGGAAGCTCAAAGGGAAAAGTCGGAGATTGCGTCAAAATATGAGAAATTAACAGCAATATGCCGGTCTCAGAGGATTGAAATACAAGACTTAAAATCATCTCTTGCAGCTGCAAACAATCAGATTTCTTCTAAGGAACCATCATCTGGAAGTGAAGCATTCTTTCAGGTTTGGTTCAGTTTTCTCAAGATCATGTTAGTTTCAATGCTTTTTATTAATTGATCTGATGGCAAAACATTATTGCCTCACTATATAAGCTTTCTCTTCTTGTGTTTATATTTGATGACAAATTTGGAGTTCAATTAGTTGTGCATGTGGTGCAGTTTGTTTTAAAATGATCTGTTTTGGTTGCCTAATGACTTGACCGGAAAAAGTATTGTATTTCACTAAAGAGGCCATCCTGATAGCACAATTTTAACCCATATACTATATTTGCAATAAAGAAGATGAAGCCATTTGAGATGCGATTGAACATGAATAGAACCAAGGCTAAGAACTAGCATTTTATAAAATTGAACTCTAGAAAATCTAGTTTCTGGACAACTGCCTTAGTTTAAGGATAATCACTCTTTAACCTTACAGGAGTGTGATAATATTGGACATCTGATGAGATGGCCAAATGTTAGATTGTTTTAAAAAGATAAAAATAAGTCTCGTGAGGATGGCTTGTATCAACCAGTGGATTATATAACCAGCTAGAATTGTGTGTTTCTTTGCCTCAGAAAAGTACAATAATTAACCCCAACTTGCTGCCCCCTACATACATACATGCCTGTTTTATTAACAGTAGAATTGCAAGGGTGCTGAAATACATTGAAAAAGAGTTAATCCGCCTATAAATATTATTTTACAACAAAAAATTCCAACTGACAAGGCAATTTAATCCCTGATTCTGTAGTATAAGAAATAGCTTGTTGAAATTTAGTTGAAAAATAGGATCCAGAGCTCGATGAAATTTATTATTGACAATTGTGCAAAACAAAGGTATAGTGTGATATTTTGCAGTTTCATGAATAGAACCTGTTTCAAAAGCATTCAGCGAAGGTGTATTTTTTTCAGCTTTTGTTCAACTTCAGGTTCCAGTTTGAGCTGTCTAACCAGTTTGTGAATTTGGCCAAAGACTTTTAGATCTGAGTCTTCTTGTTTGACAAGACCAAAGCTAAAGACATCCCCATCCATCCTTTGTTCTCTTTGTCTTATATTCCATGTACCTTGTCAGGGTTAGGGTTGGATTGGAGTTTTTTATATGCCAACGGAAGTAAGATATTATGCGCAAGGCACAATGCACTGCCTCCTTTTTCTTGTGTTGATGAATTATGAATTGTTGGATACTGTAGAGTTTAAACTTTAGAAGAAGCACAATTAAAAAGCATTATGAAGTGACTAAAGTAAAAAAAATAAAACTTTTAATTTGGAGAAAGTAAACTTAAAATAAAAGCACAATCTGTAGTAAAACTTGCACTCCATTTGTAGAAAATATTTTAGCTTAAAATAAAAGCATTTACTTCTAGAGGAAACAGAATGCTAATAAAAAGCCGGATATGATGTTAAAGTGAAAGAGAATGGAATGCTTGGTGGAAATGGAAAAACAAAGATAAAAGGCCTCAAGATGTGGATAAAGTCACAAGATACAAGAGAGCGGTACTAGAGGAGGTGGATCCAAATTCATATCAATAGGAAAACTGAGTGCACAGTCAGTCTTTAGTCTGAAGTACTAACACATTCAAAGCATGTGATGTCGCAGGTCTATGAAAATCTTAATTTCTTTTGATGTTGTCAATTTCAGTTTTACATCTCTCTTTTATGGATATGCATGCTTTAAACTCATAATAAACTCATGATCTTGTGCATTTTTTGCTTCCATATACCATTTTGGTCTTTTTAGACATGCAATTTGGTTGGACATCAGATATAGGTAGGATATGAGCCTGGACACTTGGTTTGGAATTTATCCATATGTTTCTATAGTATACAACTGTATGTGGATACCACCATGTGCGTCACAAAATTGTGATGGCAAACAAGCACATCATTTGAAGATTGATTGTGTGGGAACAAGGGTCACGTTCCATTGGTTTTCTATTAGCCCTCCTTATCTCTGTATAAATAAAGTGTTTCACAAACTGTTCTAGCTATTCATAACTGTATAAATATGTTAACTTAATTAAGGTTATTCATACATCATTCTTGCTCATTGACTGCAGATGCAATATTCCTTTTTGTATTGTGTTTTTTCCATTTTTGTCAAGTGCTACAAGTTGTATCTAGACATTCGACCTGAACGATTTATGTTGAAACAGAATGCTGAGCGACAAGCTGGTACAGTCTGGGATTTGCAAGACAGTCTGAATACTCCATCTGAACCTCAGGGATGGAAAGCATTCTCAGATGCTTCTCCGAAACCAGTATATGGTGCCAAAAAGGACTCATACACAACCCAAAAGGAGGGTTATCTGGAATCTGGTAGTGCGAGGTTTGATGTCACTTCCAATATGGATGTGTTGAAGAAGGTTGAAAGTAGCCAACTGTCAAAGGCCACGGCTGGATCCAAGTCCGGAGAGGTGTGGGGATTTGAAGACAAATTTGCAAGTAGTGGATCAGGGGTCACAGCAACCAAGGTGTCTAGCCAGGGCTCACAGAAAGAAGTTCGGAATGATAATGCTATTGGGTATAATGGAAAAGGACGTTCCCATTCAGTGGTTCACAATACGCCTTCTGGGTGGTCAAATTTTTGATGGAGAAGTATGCCAACTTTTCCTTGGCCATTCGGTGGGTATGGCACTCATGGGCTGTCCTTGCCGACGGTTGATATTTGATTGAGCTTTTACCATTGTCACTTGGCTATCGTTGAGCATCCATCTACCCCATATCAATTAAGTTTGCAAAACTATAGTGAATAATCATGTATAGTTTGCATTTTGAGTTGGGATATTAAATTAACGGCATGCATTACAGTGCCATGTGTGGTGGATGTAGTTACCAATCGAGACTCTAAATTACATTTTCATGCTGTCTAGTGAGTGTGGTTGGTGACCAAGACTTAAATTATATCATGAATCATGATGCCCTGTGTCAATGAAGTTAGGGTATCAAGAATCTAAATTCACCAGCCTATTTTGGTTTGAGGTGTTTGCATTGGAGTGTTCCATGCTTTTCTGTGAAACAATATTTATGCCCATACATTGTATACCCAACCGTGATCATTTGATGCTGCTCACTTTCTCTGAAACTATCACATGGTTAAAAGTGATGTTTATATTGTTGGATTATGATTACCCCACATGGTGGGCATCAAATTTCAGGTTGTAATATTAAGTAATCTGTTATTCCTATGGGTTATTTGTTTACTGTACGGCAATGCATGTTTGAACTATTGCCTATAAGAAGATTCAGTCAGAAATAAATACAATATGATTTTAGTGCCACATGCATTGCATCACACATAATATGCTTGATTGCATAATATTGTACTTCAGAAAATTTCCATGGGAAATATAATTTGAAGTGGTTTGATGATCCTTGCACTCAATTTGGGATATCATATGAGTAGGAGGGTAATAGATATAGTAGCGACACTGAAAATCAACCTGATTCTTCCATTTGATATGAAGTGTGTCGCTAATGGAAGCATGTCTGTAGGAAAATGTTCTTATCTTTTTTATTTGTAATTAAATTATTGTAGTTGTAAGTTATTACATACCAAATCTAAGGTTTCTCTCTCTCTCTCTCTCTCACACACACACACACTTATTACATACCAAATCTTAGGTTTCTCTCTCTCTCTCTCTCTTACACACACACACACACACAACTTGGTGGTTAATACTGATGCATCAAAAGTCATAAAATTGAGAGAAACTACGTTTGATTCTTAAAATGGGCTAGGCTCTATATCAAAGATTGCAATCAGCGTTCTATGGACGCTAACAATCTCTCTCTCTCTCTCTCTCTCTCTCTCTGTGTATACAACTCCGCCTCGTGATAAAAAATAGACATTCACCCTTTAAGTGAGATTGCTAAATTGTATTCTAGATAGAAGCACTATGTGCCTCGGTAGATAAAGTGGACATAAGCGTAGATTTGTCAATTGATAGAGAGACATTTTTACAATGGACTATGATAGTTCAAGTATAGCAATGGGCAAATGGGCACAATATACCTTGATATATCAATTATGCATGTGATTGATCAACAATGTATGTGATCACCCTCCTCGAAGTTTAACTCTATAGAATCAACACATGGATTATTGAGCTCTCCTTTTAAGAATTTGATTGGGCCAAAGTTGATGAAGAGGCTTTTTGAATTGGCAGACAACAGTCGGATGCATAGTCGACCCGAATCTAGGCAGTTGTATCATGTACACCTCCTCTTCTAACTCGCCTTGGAGAAAAATGATCTTTACATCCATTTGGTGGAGGTTCCACCCTTTTGTTGCTGCAAGCGTGATCACGGTTTGAATTGTAGTCATCTTCGCCACTGGGGCAAATGTCTTGTCGTAGTTGACACCGTGCGTTTGAGCGTAGTCCTTCGCCACAAGCCACGCCTTTTACCGATGAACAGTGCCGTCGGCATTGTGGTTTTCCTTGAAGATCCGCCAACATCCAATTGCCTTTTGGTGGTTTGAAGAAGGGATGAGATGAGCTATATAGGAAAATTGTACTCGACACTTGAATGTGATATTTTATTTCATGAATTGCATGAATATTGGAATGGTACAAGGACATTTAGCTATGCATTAGCACGTGAGGAGATATCTATGATGACACCAATCACATGGTGGGAGAACTTTGGTGGAAGAACTCCAAAGCTCCAAGCATTAGTTGTCCGCATATTATCTCAACTAAGTGTCAAGTGTTGAAAAATTGATCAATTTTATAGGTAAGTTCTAAAATAGCTCACTTTTGTGTACTACATTTTATTTCATAATTTTCTTTTTATTTGGATTTCTCTTCTAGGGCAACGAAAAGGAATTGGAATGCACATGCTCTTGCACATACGAAAAATAGAAACAGACTAAAGCGAGGACATCTTGAACGATCGGTATATGTGCAAGAGAACTTAAGGCTAGTTTGCAAGTTTGAGAGTGTGAATGCATCTCCAATGCAGGTATTGTTTTATTCATTCTTTTTATAATTTATATTCCTCAAATTTCGTAAGCATTAGTAACTAGTTACTGCCATGAACACACTAGTTTGTGATACTTAGAAGTTAAAGTTTTTATAAACTTGTTTGCAGGTGAATCCAAATGAGATAGATGTCTCTAAGACTCTTGATATTCCATTTATTAGCCATGACAATGATATGGATAGAGAATTCTATGAAACTATTTTCAAGAAACAATGAGCATGAGAAGGACAAGGAGCATGACAAGATCATATACAACAACATCAAGCAATGGAGTCCCTACTAATCGAATACGGAGGCAGAGGCCAAGAAGCGATGATGATTGGTCTTCTTGTAATAGGAGAATAACATGATCAAGTACATTTGCTTCGTTACCACTAGATGATCAAGATAATGTCAATGCAATAGAAGATTCAGAAGTTCATACTAATTATGATGATCTTATTGACGAAGAACATGTGTTGGTGTCATCAACTAACACCGAATCTAAAGATGAACATGGTGATGAGGACGAGATCTAAAGACTAATACTTCTAATTTCTATAAGTTATTATTAAGCTCAATAGCCTTATGCTACTTTTCTTTGATTTAAGCTCCATTTTGATACATTGGACATAGTTCGAGTTATATCAATATCGTATTTTATTAAAGCAAAATTTTCATGTGGTTCTTTTTTACCTTTATTTACTTTCATGGACCTTCAAATATTTGATGTTATGTGTTCTTAAGGTTTTTGTTCTAAATTTTGTTATTAGAACTATGGATTGAATTATTTGTTACTTTAAAGGCTTTAGGATGTTATATTCCTACAAGTATTTTAGTATGTAAAATGTTCAAATGTCTTATATGCATTTTAGGATGTAGAACTATAATGTACATCACAAATTTGTGTAAACATAGATGCTTTTTACAATATTTCAAATATTTTTTAGAAAGGTAAATAATTTTCAAATTCTAGAAGTATTTAACGTACTATACGTAAAATACGTATTTTATGTATTTTATAAGTATTTAACATATTTTAAAACGTATTTAACATGTTTTTAAATTGGGAGGTACTATACTCGTATTAATACGTTATATACGTATGGTATCCGTATCATATCTAACGTACCTAACAACCTTGGTTGTTCTGTTGTGTTGTTCAGATAGTCAGAATGATTTCAATAGTTCGATTACTTCGAGCTCCTTGTTCGGCTCGACTGTCATCATCATACTTCGACTCCCCTGGTCGGCTTCGATTGACTAATCGGTTGTTATTCGGTACTCCCCCTCAAGCTCGGCAATATGTGCATTGTGAGACCAAGGTTTGATGTGAATTGCTCAAGGTTGTCGACTCCTAAAGCCTTGGTCAAGATGTCGGCAACCTGAAGGTTTGTGTTGACGTGCTGTATGTCGACATCTTCGGCCGGAACGCACTATCGGATGAAGTGATAGTGTACTTCAATATGCTTAGTCTGTGCGTGGAACACCGGGTTCCGAGCTTGATATATACTGCTCATGTTGTCATAGTATAGGAGAATCGGATCCTTGATGGGAACACCCAGATCCTTCAATATTTGCTCCAGCCAAACAGCTTCGCATGCGGCGACGGTCGTGCCCCTGTATTCGGCCTTTGTGCTCGATAGCGCGACTATCGATTGCTTTTTGCTACTCCAAGAGATTGCTCCACTGTCAAGGGAGAAGACGAATCCTGAAGTCGATCGTCTGTTGGCCTTATAGCCAGCCCAGTTTGCATTCGTGTACTCTTTGAGCTGAATGATTGTATCCGACTTATACATGATGCCATAATCCGTCATCCCACGGATGTACTTGAGTACCAGCTTAGCACAATCTAGATGAATATCGCCAGGTTTGTGCATGAATTGGCTAAGTAGACTGAGCGCATGGATAAGGTCGGGTTGTGTGATGGTAAGATAGATTAAGTTGCCAATTAGTTGACGGTACTGAGTCGGCCTGCACTCTATAATGCCAGAGTCGGCATCGAGCTTGAGATTTCGATCGAGAGGGGTAGACATAGGTTTGCACTCAGTCATCTTGAACTTGTAGAGCAAGTTGAGAATGTAGTGCCGCTAAGAGATCAATATCCCGATTGGTGTCTGAATTACTTTGATACTGAGGAAGTAATGGAGCTTGTGCATATCTTTCATTTCAAATCCACCGGATAGGAGTGATTTGACCTTATTAATGTCGGCTAGATTCTTTCCTCCGTTGACTAGATCATCCACATACAGGATGATGAAAATCGGGTTGTTCGACTTGTTTTCGATGTACAGGGAGTTGTCCGACTTTGACATTCAAAAGCCGATTTGGTGAAGATATTGGGTGATCTTTGAATGCCAAGCATGTTGTCGTGAAGTAGAAAGCTTCACATTCAAAGTCTACAAAAAGATAAATATGTAACTAAAATAAAATATATCTTGATAATGTTTTATAAAGGTAATATTAAAAACACACTATGATAATATTATACATTATATGTAGAGGCAAATAAAAATATATATATTATATTACATGGACCAAAGAGTATTTGAACCAATAACCCCCACCTTATGACTCTAAAACCTTACCATTTACCCTATAATTGTAGTATGTATAAAACTATATGTCTTGTTTTATTTGAAGTAATATTGTATGGTTTAAATCCTAAACCATATAATGTACTACATGTGCACCATATATTGTATTACATGGGCGAGAGAAGATTTGAACCAGCAATGTCCACATTATAAACCTCAAAGCCTACCATTTAGCCAATACTAATTATATGCATAAAAAAAATGTGTTGTTTTATTTGAAGTAGCATTGTATAGTCTCAACCATGTAATGTACTACATGTGCACCATATAACACACATGCAAGAGCCCTCTTTGCATGTGTGACATATGGCTCACATGCAAAACCATCCCCTTCCTATAAAAGGAGAAGGGAGTATAGTCACAAGGATATCAAGGAATCAATCAATCATATTGAATAGAATTATTGTATGGAATTGAGCGAAATTATATTGTAAGAGATATCATAATAGAGAAAGAGGAAGAGAAGGCAAAAGCTATATACAATCTTCAAAAGACAAGAGCAGAACTAGCTTGGCAGTGGCGGTGCTCAACTTGCAACGAAAAGGCGGAGGTTCGACTCTTATCCTCATCGAAAGATAGAAGGGAAGATTGTGGTCTACTATCAAGAAAGAGAAGAGCGACTACCTTGTGAGACAAAGTTCGACGGTTCAACAACACTCGCAACCATTTTCTAACTCTTTCATGAAATAATTATAAATTTCTTACGTTCCCTCAATTATCATTTTACATCCTATCTTGTCATATCTTGTTGATCACTATTTATCTATTTCCACTCTTTCGTCTCTTCCATCCAAAATCCCAGCGATTCCTTCCTCACTTTCACGTTGTCTTCTGTCTACGCAACGTTACGCTTCTAGGCGAGCCATGCAACGACAACACATGCTTGCTTGAGTCCATATAGCGGCTTCTTGAGTCGGCAAGCTGTTGTCGTGTGTTTGGCCAATTCAAAATCAGGTGGTGAAAACCTCCTCTTCTAATTCGCCTTGGAGGAAGGCGTTCTTTACATCCATTTGGTGGAGGTGCCGCCTTTTTGCAGCTGCGAGAGCAATTACTATCCGAACAGTCGTCATCTTTGCCACCGGAGCAAAGGTCTTGTCATAATCGACTTCGTGTGTTTAACATATCCCTTGGCTACGAGTCGTGCCTTGTAGCGATTGACCGAGTCGTCGGTCAATCGCTACAAGATTCATCTATAGCTGATCACTTTCTTGTCTGGAGAATGGGGGATGCAGTTCCATGTCTCGTTTTTGCATGGAGCATGTATTTCTTCATTCATAGCTTCAATCCATCGTGGATCCTTGGCTACCTTAGAAAAGGTTTCTGGTTCTTGGACTATCGCCCCCTTCATCATAAAGTGTTAAGAATTAGGTAATTAAGCAAGGGTTAATTCATACCTAATTATGTGATTAAGTTAAGCGCGGAAGATTATGTGATATGTGTGTGTATGTGTGTGAGAGGAAGAGAGAGAGAGGAAGATACACTTATGAACAACATAAGATGGGGGATGATTATCTCTATATTAAATTAGCATCATCAAATACAAAAACACCCACAATGAGGTATATATAGATCTCATGTGCAAGGGTGCACATTTGTGAGGAGAATATAGGTATAAGGGTGTAAGTCCTATATTAAATGTACTTGGGAGTGGAGGATCTAGAATATCCCACTAAGTACAAGGTCCTATTTAAGGCGTTATAGTCAACACTTCTAACAATATTCTATCTAGGTAACTACGAAGTTACATGGTTGACTAACTAACTAAACTAAGTTGAGCTTGATCTCTTAACACGCCCCCTCAATCTCAAGTGTGAGGCATCCAACATCCGATTCTGCTTGGTTGTCTGGGGCTTTCGATGTCAGCTTTTGTGGCGTCGGTATTGTCGTGGTAGTTTCGGTTCCTCCCCCTCAAGCCTATGATGAAGGTTTGGGTCAACTGCTTTCACCCATCGTGGGTCACGAGCCACTTCTGTAGAGCGCTCAGACTCTTGTTCGGCCATTACCTTCATCGCAAAAGCATAATGATGGGCCATGTACTTGTTGAAGCCGAGCCGAGTGACGCGATTCTTCTCTCTAGAAGAACGTCGAAGTTTTTCGCTTGCCAATGTGAGCGCCTTCTTTACTCCGGGTGTCCGCATGATGGGTACACCAAACTCACTGTTTAGTGAGGGAGTTGACACATCCGAATCACTATCGTTGGGGTGATCGACTTTGTATTCGGGCATCTTACCTTTGCCTTTATCCAAGATCGTACTTGGTCGCGACGTGCTTGGAAGGCTTGAAGGCTTGTGTGGTCCTGTTAAGAAATGGAGTCTGTGGTGATTGTAATGCAGCGGAAGATGAGAGACTATGTGTGTGTGTGTGTGTGTGTAGCAACAGAGAGAGCGATAGATAGATAGATAGATAGATAGATTATATTATCGTCTTCGGAGGTCAAATATGACCTATGAGACCAAAAATATTACATTTCACGTGACACGTGTGAAAGTGAGTAGTGACTCTCGATGTTCAAGAACTTTACCAATGAATGTTGCAATCGAGAGTGCACATTGTGGTTGTGAGAGGAATTCATGCAAAGATTGGGCTCGATCGAAGAGATGTGGAAAGCATGGTCGAATATGATCAAAGGCAGAGCATTGTATCAAAGTGTGCTACTCAAACTCGTGAACTTGTTTAGGGCAAAGTGTGCATAGCCGACCACTCTCATCACTTGTACCCCAACGCCCTGTTTCACATCGCAATGCATGTGAGCTAAGTCGCATGGAAGCAATGGTTCGAATGGTAGATAACGGTATGGGCTCTAACATGTATGGATGTGTACGATTTCCCCGTTCCGCAAAGAATATGGTTTTGTAGTTAGGTGCAACATGTGTAGTATAATGTGTGAAGCGTGAGCCTCCACATTTGTCCCATGTCATGATACATTGGCGTTGCAAAAATGCCTCATTTATAGAGGAATCTAATGAGGCATCATGAAGCAAGTGTCTCGCATCCCATCTACCAAACCATTTTTCTATATCTTGCATCCAACGGGAACACAAAATTTTGCTTTTATGCGTCTTTTGGATCTTTTTGCTTGCTTCCCACGCAATTCTAGGAAGTCGATGTGAGGGACTTTTTTGAACCTTAAGCATGTATTCAACAACCCTTTCCATGGCCATGATCTCAATGGGAAGCAATCCCGTCTCAAGGAGGAGGAGGGTGTAGGGCGTTTGTTTCTTAACTTGTAGAAACTTGGTAAGAAAATGCTTTTGGACATTTTCAAACTCTTTCCACATAGATTTAGGGATGCTACCGCCCCATACTTCCACCCCATAGAGAAGAACCGGTGTCACCAAAGTGTCGAAAAGATATTTCTTGAGGACCTAACACTTACTATCTCCAAGATTGCATGTGTTCTCAAATGCATAGTATGCTCGTTTGCCCGCCTCTAAGCGGCGTGTAGCACATTCATTCCATCTATGATTTGAAGGAACTTTAAGGCCAAGATATTTGAAGCTTTCCACACATTCAAGTGGCTCATTGTTGTACATAATGCATGGTTTATCTCTTTTTTGGCTCTTCACAAGAATAATCTTTGTTTTAGAGCTATTGACACTTAATTTAGTATGCATGCAAATTTTTTGCAATGCCTTCATAAGCTTTTGTGCATCTCCTAAAGTATTTGCAAAAAGCACTACATCATCTGCATATAGCAAAAGCATAATCACAACATTCCCAATGGCAACTTCTTCAACACATTCTTCCTTTGCAAACTTGGTAACCATTTCTTCCAATTCATCAATGCATAGACCAAATAGTGTTGGTGAGAGTGGGCATCCTTGCTTAACACCAATAGTGCTTTTGAAAAAAGCTGAAAGTTTTTCTCTCATGCGCACACAACATATAACCTTCTCATAAATTCGGGAAATTGCAAGCATATATTCACTTGGCAGAGAGAGAGAGAGAGAGAGAGAGAGAGAGAGAGAGAGAGAGAGAGAGCTCAAGACAGAGATAATCAAGACTGTATATTACATAAGATTTCCAACACAAACTAAGTTACAATGAGTTGGTTTATATACCAACTAAGCTAGGGCAAGCGCCCTTTCTACTATTTACAAAAGTAGCCTGGTATGTCCATGGGCTAGTGTGAACCTATTCCTATGGGAAGTTGAGTTCGATTCTCAATAGGTCCACTTAGCTCGGTATAGCTTGGAAGGTCCTTTGGTGAAGGGCTTGGCCGAATATCATCCTCCGAGTTGACATTCAACTCTTCCTCGGTCGGGTCGGGTGGAGTCAAATCGGGCTTATACCATGATGCCGATTCGTCAAAGACTACATCCCGACTTATCCGAACCACTCGGGTTGAGGGGTTGAAGCACTTGTATGCCTTCTTCTCATATCAGTATCCTATGAGGATACATTTCTCTGACTTCGTGTTGGGCTTCTGTCATTCTTCGTTCAAGATGCGTACATTTGCAATGTTTCCAAACACCTTGAGGTGCGACATGATCGGTTTCCTTCCAACAAGGAGCTCATATGGGGTAAGCTCATGCACGCCATTAGTGGCGCATCGATTCATGCAATAGACGGCCGTGGATGCCGCTTCGTCCCAATAGAAGTTCGGCATGTGCTTCTCATGCATCATGGTGCGTTCTACCTCGAGTATTTGCCGATTCTTCCTTTCGGCGACTCCATTTTGTTGGGGTGTGTGTTGGCACAAGAATTCTTTCGGAATGCCATCACTTTGGAGGTGGGAGTTGAATTCATTGGAGAAGTACTCCTTTCCTCCATCCAATCGTAGGCATCGAATGTGCCAACCGGTTTCTTTCTCGACTTGGCCCTTGAGCTTTTGGAAGTGGGAGAGCACTTTGCTCTTCTTCTTCATCGGAAAGATCCATGTGTAGCAGGAGTAGTCGTCGATGAAGGTTACGTATTATCGGCATCCACCGATCATCGGCGTTTGAGCCGGTTCCCATACATCCAACTGTATGACGTCGAGGAGACCTTTTCTTGCGGAGCTCTCCTTCGGGAATGGGAGTTGATGTTGTTTGCCGAGTTGAGATGCTTCACATACTCGTTTCGACTCGAAGTCGAAAGTCCGATGATGACTCCCTTTGATTGCATTGCTCGAAGTCCTTGGAGGTTTATGTGGCCGATTCTTTTGTGGCACAACCCGATGCTTGTCTCGGTTTTGAGACCTTTGGCATACATGGCCGATTTCACCTCGTTCAAATCGAGGATGAACATTCGACCGTCTCTCCGTCCCATGGCTATGAGTCGGCCATCTTTCTCAATGAAACAACCTTCATTGTTGAAGTGGACTTACATGCTTTGCTCCACGATTTGGCCGACCGAGACCAAATTATTTGTTATTGTGGGCATGTGCAAGACATTCTTGATGTAATTGTTTTGGCCATCGTTTCCTATTTAAGTACAAGGTCGTATTTAAGGCGTTATAGGCAACAATTCTAACTAGATTCTATCTAGGTAACTACGAAGTTACATGGTTGACTAACTAACTAAACTAAGTTGAGGTTGATCTCTTAACATAAAGGCATAATGATATGCCATATACTCATCATAGTCGAAGTGGACAACCGAGTTTTTCTCTCGGGTGGAGCGACGGAGCTTCTCGTTTGCAAAGACTATGGCTTTCTTTTCTCCATTCCTCCACATGATTGGGATGTCAAGGCCTTTGAACTCACTGTCAAGGGAGTCAATTAACTCGTTGTCGATCAGATCTTCATATTCCGGCATTTTGGCCTTTCCTTTATCTAGCGTCGGACTTGGCCGAGATGTACTTTGGTCACTTAGGGGCTCTTGTGGTCCACTCAACCTTGTCGTAACCGGACTTTCTTCAAACATCTGCCTGGTTCGATCTTTGTCTTCTATGTCTTGGGCCGAATCTGGGTCGATTGTGGTCAGAATCACAGGCGTCTCTGGTTTGTACCAAGATGTTGACTTGTCGAAAATGACGTCTCGACTCACTCGAACTTTTCGGATGGATGGATTGTAACACTTGTACCCCTTTTGCTCAAGCGAGTACCCTACGAGGATACATTTCTCCTACTTCAGATCAAGCTTTTGTCGCTTCTCATCAGGAATGTGTACATATGCGATTGAGCTGAATATTCGTACGTGGGATAAATCTGGCTTCTTTTCGAAGAACTTCTCATGAGGGGTTACGTCGTGTACCTCAGAGGTTGTACACTTGTTCATGAGATAGACGGCTATGTTAGCCTTTTCTGCCTAGTATGATTTTGGTAGGTTCTTCTTGTTCATCATTGCCCTTGCCACCTCCACTATGTGCCGATTCTTGCGTTCGGCCACTCCGTTTTGTTGAGGTGTGTCAACATTAGAATTCTCATTGAATTCCTTCCTTTCGGAGATACGCTGTAAATTTTTCCCAAAAATGTTCCTTGCCTCCATCCGATCGAAGGAATCGAACATGCCGACTTGTGGATTTTTCAACTTCTTTTTTAAACTTTTGGAAGTGTCTGAACACTTCGCTCTTTTGCCACATAGGGTAAATCTAGGTATGCCTTGAGAAGTCATCGATAAATGTCACATAATATCAACAACCACCAAATGTTGTCATCTAGGCTAGTCCCTATTAATAATTAGGTAAGTAATTAAGTATGGGTTAATTAGTGCCTAATTATGTGATTAACTTAAGTGGAAGATTATGTGATATGTGTATGTATGTGTGAGAGGGAGAGAGAGAGAGAGAGAGAGAGAGAGAGAGAGAGAGAGAGATACACTTATGAACAACACAAGATGGGGGATGAGTAAGTATATTAAATTAGCATTATCATCATCAAAACCAAAAATACCCACAATGAGGTATATATACATCTCATGTGCAAAGGTGCACATGTGTGAGTGGAATATAGGTACTAAGGTGTAAGTCCTATATTAAATGTACTTAGGAGTGGAGGGTCTAGAATATCCCACTTAAGTACAAGGTCCTATTTAAGTCGTTATAGTCAACACTTCTAACTAGATTCTATCTAGGTAACTACGAAGTTACATGGTTGACTAACTAACTAACTCTAGTTGAGCTTGATCTCTCAACACACCCCCTCAAGCTCAAGTGTGAGGCGTCCGACATCTGCCTTGGCTTTTGTCAGCTTCGTGTGCTTCCGTCCGGACTTCGGCTTTCTTCGTCGTGTCAATCTCGGTTCCTCCTCCTCAAGCCGGTGACGAAGGCTTGTAGTGTGTGGGTGAAGGTCAATTACTTCCACCCATCGTGGGTTACGAGCCGCTTCGGTGGAGCTCTTGGGCTCTTGTTCGGTCGCTACCTTCATTGCAAAGGCATAGTGATGGGCCATGTACTCGTTGTAGCCGAGTTGGGCGACGAGATTCTTCTCTCTAGAAGAGCGTCAAAGTTTTTCGCTCGCCGATGTGAGCGCCTTCATTACTCCGGGTGTACGCATGATGGGTACATCGAACTCACTGTCTAGTGAGGGAGCCGATCCATCCAAATCATTGTCGTTGGGGTGGTCGACTTTGTATTCGGGCTTTTTACCTTTGCCTTTGTCCAAGTTCGTACTTGTCCGCTACGTGCTTGGATCGCGTGGGGGCTCTTGTGGCCCAGTAGGCCTTGCCGTAATCATACTTTCTTCGAACATGTGTTCGACGCAATCTCCATCTTCTACCTCTTGTTCGGCGGTTTCCGAGTCGAGCGGAGTCAGAGTCGAAGTTGTCTCTGGTGCATACCAGGATGTGGATTCATCGAAGACTACGTCTCGACTTACCCGAACCGCTTGGGTAGAAGGCTTGTAGCACTTATATGCTTTCTTCTCAGACAAGTATCCTATGAGGATACATTCCTCCGACTTCGCGTTGGGCATCTGTCGTTGTTCATTCAGGATCTATACATTCACAATGCTTCCGAACACCTTGAGGTGCGACAGGATCGGCTTCCTTCCGATGAGGAGCTCGTATGGAGTTAGCTCATGCACTCCATTAGTGGTGCATCGATTCATGAGATAGACGGTTGTGGATGTTGCTTCGGCCCAATAGAAGTTCCACATGTGCTTCTCATGCATCATGGCGCATGTTACCTCGAGTATTTGCCGATTCTTCCTTTCGGCGACTCCATTTTTTTGGGGTGTGTGTCGGCACGAGAATTCTCTTCGAATGCCTTCACTTTTAGAGGTAGGAGGTGAACTCGTCGGAGCAGTACTCCTTGCCTCCATCCAATCGTAGGCATCGAATGTGCTGACCAGTTTCTTTTTCGACTTGCCCCTTGAGCTTTTGGAAGTGGGAGAACACTTCGCGCTTCTTCTTCATCGGGTAGATCCACGCGTAGCGCAAGTAGTCGTCGATGAAGATTACATAGTATTAGCATTCGCCGATCGTCGGCATTTGAGCCAGTCCCCATACATCCGAGTGTATGACGTCAAGGAGGCCTTTGCTTGTGTGGCTCTCCTTCAGGAATGGGAGTCGATGTTGTTTTCCGACTTGACACACTTCGCATACTCGGTTGACTCATTTCGACTCGAATGTCGGAAGTCCGATGACGACTCCCTTGGTTTGCATCGCTCGAAGCCGTTAGAGGTTTATGTGGCCGATTCTCTTGTGCCACAACTTGATGCTTGTCTCGGTTTTGAGACCTTTGGCGTACATTGCCGATTTCACCTCGTTCGAATCAAAGATGAACATTCAGCCGTCTCTTCGCCCCTTAGCTATGAGTCAGCCATCTTTCTCAATGAAACAACCTTCATTGTTGAAGCGGACTTACATGCCTTGGTCCACGATTTGGCCGACCGAGACCAAATTATTCGTTATTGTGGGCATGTGCAAGACATTCTTGATGAAAGTTTGCTCACCTTCTTTCCCGAATGGGACATTGCCAATGTGTCGAATGGGGTGCGTGGTGTTGTCTCCCATCTCTATGAAGCCGGGTCGATCCGGCGTTCGTAAATCACGAAACCACTCTTCGTGAGATGTCATTTGATGTGAGGCATCGGAGTCGACAAACCACACGTCTTCCGAGTTGGAGGTGCTTGCAAAGTTGGAGGCCAACATAGAGTTCGCTCTATGCCTCATTACGAATAGTTCGCCGTAATCATCGTATTCGGAGATGACGGTGTAATTCGTGTGTCGACTTGTGGAAGCCGACTCGCTTCTTCTTTTTCGGCATTCCTTTTTGTGGTGGCCGATTTTGCCGCAATAGTTGCAAGTTGTGGGCCTCATTTGCCGACCATGTTCAGCGTGGTAGCTCCCCCTTCTTTCGAAGGTTCCTCGATGGCTTCTGTGAAGGTTTGAGTTCCCTTCGTGTGATGGGTCGAATTGACCTCTTCCACCGTCGTGACCTCCTCCTCGTCCACTGTCTGAATTCGAGAAGAACATTTGTCCTTCCGAGGTTCGGACATGGTTCTCTTCAACCAATAGCATTGATTTGAGGTCGAAGAATGAAGAAGGGTTTTCTCTCGCCAAGATTGATGTCCGTAATGGATCGAATCGTTGTGCGAGGCCGCCCAAGCATACTTCAACCATCTCGTCTTCGTCGACATTTATTTTGATGGAGCCAAGCGAGTCGCAAATGCTCTTGATCTTGGTGGTGTAGTCCGACACGGACATGTCTTTTTGCTGAATGTTGTTCAACTCTTGTCGAAGTTAAAGCTTTCGGGCGGTTGTGTTGGCAGCGAACATTTTCTTTAAGTTCACCCACGCTTCTTTAGGCGTCTTGGCATCTCGAATGTGGCTAAGCATGTGGTCATGGACACATGTTGTGAAGCAATACATGACTCGATTCGCCGCTTGCTCCCATGTTGCGTAGTCAGCGTTCTTTGAGTGTAGTCAATTTTCGCATCGTTCATGTAGTTCCAATACCCTTGGCCGACGAGGTATTGGGTCATCTTGTACTCCCAAGATGAATAATTGCTCTGGTCTAGCTTTTTACTAGGTAGCGAGCTACCCATTTGTGTGTTCATGTTGATGGTGTCTTCTCTTCTTTTGCTTTTCTTCCTTTGATCACGTACACATGCTACGTAGCGGCACGGAGTCGGGTGGGCTTAGTGGATTTTCTAAACCACACGCTTTGATACCATGTTAATAATTAGGTAAGTAATTAAGTATGGGTTAATTAGTGACTAATTATGTGATTAAGTTAAGCGGAAGATTATGTGATATGTGTGTGTATGTGTGAGAAGAAGAGAGAGAGAGAGAGAGAGAGAGAGAGAGAGAGAGAGAGAGAGATACACTTATGAACAACACAAGATGGGGGATGAGTAAGTATATTAAATTAGCATTATCATCATCATCAAATACAAAAATACCCACAATGAGGTATACATACATCTCATGTGCAAAGGTACACATGTGTGAGTGGAATATAGGTACTAAGGTGTAAGGCCTATATTAAATGTACTTAGTGAAAGGGACTACACGCTCCGCAAACAATGCTCGGCCACAACCGAGTCTAGGATCAAACACAGAAAACGGGTAATGTACGCACGACACAGTGAAGAGGAGAGTACACTGGATGTTTATGTGGAAAACCCAAACTAGGGAAAAACCACAGCAGCCCACAGACTGCAAACTATCACTATATCACAATGTACAATAGTAAAGCACCGAGGCAACAACCTCGAGCTTGCTATCTTCGCCACAAGCGGCGGTTACAACAGAGGCAACGACCTCTTCCTCTCTCTCTCTCTCTCTCTCTCTCTCTCTCTCTCTCTCTATACACAGTTACGCACTCAAATCTTGCACCAACAAGAATGACAACTACACTATGCTAAGTTTGCCCTAAGTCATATTTATACTAATATGACTTTTTGGCTATTTACAAATATAGCCCCAATGGACTCTCAGAAGCATATTTACGAATATGTCCCTTCATCTGGTGAGCACTCCTCACCGGGCCTGCATCATCCGGCTCTTGCTGGGCACTTGTCATCCGGTTCTCACCGGGCCTTCCTTGCTGGGTACTCATCATCCGGTTCTCACCGGGTCTTCCGTTGCCGGGTACTCCACATCCGGATTCAGCCTCGGCCGAGTTGCTCATCAACTTTGTTCTTCTCACTTCCCATCCGGAGGAACCTGTTGTTGGAGACAAAGTCGTCTATGCGGAAGATCAAGAAGCATTCGATTATTTCTGAATACCTGCGTATGACAGTTTCTATGTCGTTGCACAGAGAGAGAGAGAGAGAGAGAGAGGCACAAAACACTCTTTATTCCAATAGACAAGAATACAACACCCAACCTTACAAAAAGGTTACAAGGTCACTATATATAGTGACCGACTTAGGGCAACTACCCTTTATGCTAATTACATAAATGGCCAAAACGAGATAGTGTGAATACGTCCATTATACACATGTATTCGACACTCCCCCGTAATGGGCGTATACATGGGTTATCTAAGATTACAGGTATAGACTTAGGTTCTCGGACATATCAGCTTTGTTCGAGTCGGCAGGGTCCGAAGGCAGAAGACCGAACTGGTCGGGTCGGAACAGTTGAAGCCGATCATTAAGGAACTGATGTCGGTTGTCCGGAACCATCCTGCTCTGTGTCCGGCTCTAACCGGACTGGTTTGTCGTTACGCCCATCTGATGCCGAAGAGACCGAAAACGGTCTGCCAAAAGACACTTGGTCATTCCATCTGCGACATTGTCGGTTGTGGATATTTTCTCTAGACCGATTTTCCCTGAAATGACGCAGTCCCGAACGAAGTGATATCGAACGTCGATATGTTTGGAGGCGTTGTGGTGAACCGGATTTTTCGACAGGGCAACAGCACCTTGACTGTCGCTATAGACAACTGGGGCCGAGTCATGGTCGACTTGCCGAAACGTGTGCGCCAGCCGACCAAGCCATAAGGCTTCTTTTGCTGCGTCGGACGCAGCTACATATTCTGCTTCGGTCGTTGAGGTCGCTGTGCACTCCTGAAGTTTCGACTTCCACGAGATTGCTCCATTGCCGAATTTGAAGCAGTATCCGGTTGTTGATTTCCGACTGTCTATATAGCCGGCGAAGTCCGAGTCGGTGTAACCGACTACGCCTGAGGTTCGGTTCGGACCGAAAAGAATGCCGTGGTCTTTTGTGCCAGCCAGATATCTGAACACATGCTTGACTGCGTTCCAATGCGATCGGCCAGGATTGTGCATAAATCTGCTAACGACTCCTACGGCGTGAGAAATATCAGGCCGTGTCGCGACCATCAGGTACATAAGGGAGCCGACTCCCGGTGCATACGGTACCGACTTCATATCTTCCCCCTCCGGGCCGGATGTCGGGCAGTCTCGCTGAGAGAGCCGAAGATTCATTGGGAGCGGGGTTGAAGCAGATTTGGCGGATTGCATGTTGAAGCGTTCCAAGACACGTCCGATATAGTCGGTCTGAGACAAAAAAAGATGTCGTTTATCGCGATGCCGACTAATTTTCATGCCAAGGATGTGTCGTGCCGGACCGAGGTCCTTCATGGCAAACTTCAACCACAGTTGCCGAATGAGATCGGCAAGTTCGCCCGCGTGGCGTCCAGAAATTAGCATGTCGTCCACGTAAATGATGAGGAAGATGGGTGATCCATCTTGAGCTGTGTTGGTGAAGAGACAATGGTCCTCATCGCTTTTTGAGAAGCCGATCGATTGGATGAAGTCGTCGAACTTCTTGTACCATTGTCGTGGTGCCTGTTTGAGGCCGTATAGACTCTTCCTGAGTCGGCAGACTAGATGTTCTTGGCCAGTTGCCACGAAGCCTTTTGGCTGCTCCATATAAATTTCCTCCTCGAGATCACCATGGAGGAAGGTTGTTTTGACATCTAGCTGAATCAGCTCCAAGTTGTCGGCTGCCACTACGCCGAGTAGGAAACGAAGGGTTGTCATTTTCACCACTGGTGAAAAAATCTCGTCGAAGTCGACGCCATATTCCTGTCGGAAGCCCTTCGCAACTAATCTGGCCTTGTACTTTGGGGTGGTCGAATCAGACGTCTCTTTTAGTCGATAAACCCACTTGCAAGGAAGAGCACGTCGGTTCCTAGGTAATTCGACCAGATCCCAAGTCTTGTTTGCCCGAATGGAGTGCATTTCCGACTCCATCGCCAGATGCCAGGTGGCGGAATCGACAGATGTCGATGCTTCTTCGTAAGACGTCGGTTCGCCGGCGTCGGTGAAGAAAATTCCAGGAGAATACCTCTCCGGAGGTTGCGACAGTCTCTCGGATCGTCGAGGTATGATTGGACTGGTCGCATCGGGTATCACGGTCGGATGGTCCGAAAGCGGAGTGTTCTGCTGTGCCGAGTCGGAGTTGTCCGAGTCGGTAGTGTAAGGTTCAGCTACCCGTGAAGCTGACCGTGTGTTGAGAGCGGGGCCTTCTTGAAGGGTCGGCACGTCGGAAAATGTTACCCTTCGGACTTCGATCGGTTTCTCGACTGATGGATTCATAGCCGACTCGTGGAACACAACGTCCGAACTTCGAACGATTTGTCTGCGTTCGGGGTCCCAGAGTCGGTATCCCATTTCGCCGTCTGATCCATATCCAAGGAAAATGCATATCCTGGACCGAGGTGCAAGTTTTCGGCGATCATCTTTCGGAATAAGGGCGTACGCCTCGCATCCGAAGATCCTCAGCTTGTCGTAATTCGGCTTACTGCCGATCCATAGTTCCTGAGGAATTTGAAGTCCTAGAGGTCTACTTGGCGACATATTGATTATGTGTACTGCCGTGAGTAGAGCCTCTGCCCAGAAGCCATCCGACAGTCCGGAGTGTTGGAGCATGGAGACTATCCTTTCTTGGATTGTCCGATTCATTCGTTCTGCAATCCCGTTTTGCTCCGGACTGTGTGGTGCCGTAAATTCACGTCGGATGCCGCGTTGTCGGCAGAATTTGACGAATTCTTCGGATTTGAACTCTCCCCCATTGTCTGTCCGAAGGCATTTCAGCTTTCGGTCGGTTTGATTTTCTACCATAGCGAGCCAATCGGAGAAGATCGAGAAGACCCGATCTTTGGTGCGAATCGGATAAGCCCACACCTTTCGAGTCGAATCGTCAACAAAAGTGACGAAGTAAGAGGCACCGCCAAGAGACTGATGCGGCATTGGGCCACAGACGTCCGAGTGGACTAAATCGAGAGGTCTCGTTTCTCTTGGTGTTGATGTCGGGTGTGATGCGGCTACTTGTTTGCCATACTGGCAATGCTCGCAGAATTGATGGTCGGAGAAGGAGAGTTTGGGGATGTATCCGGCTCTGGATAGGTGCGTGATGCCGGCCTTGCTGAGGTGTCCTAATCTTCGGTGCCATAGTGATGACACAGGAATATCCACCAAAAACAGGTTACCCTCTCTGAGCGTAACATGTAACGGATACAGTGAGTGTATCTTGGGTCCTCTAGCAAGCAGGAGGTTCCCCCTGTGGAGTGTCCACCCTCCCGAAGAAAAACCGGCACGAATGCCGTCTTCATCTAGTTGTCCGACTGAGATCAATGGCCTTGAGAGCTCGGGTACATGTCGGACATTGTGGAGTACAAGTGTAGAGCCACCTGCAAGGTTGAGCTCTACTGTGCCGATTCCGATGATGTCACAGTGTTGTGAGTTGCCGACTCGAACTGAGTCGGAGTGACGGATCGTATATTGCCGAAATTGGGATCGATGAGGAGTCACGTGAAATGACGCGCCCGAATCTAAGAGCCATGTGCTCGATTCTTCAGTCGTGAGTAGGACTTCTGATCCGACTGGATTTTCGATTGATAGTATATTCGGGTCGTCTGGTAGCACATCAGCTGAGAAGCTGACGTAATTGATCTCCTCATGCCGGCCACTCTTCTTGTTGTTCTTGTTCTTGAGTGCGCGGCAGTCGGCTTTGATGTGTCCGGGTTTCTTGCAATAGTTGCAGATTCGGTTATCCCGTGACTGGCTCCGTCTTCGCTGATTGTTCGGCGGCCGTGAGGAATCTCTTCCTCGTATGTTCGATCGGTCTGTCGAACCTTGTACTACATAAGCGTCGTCTGTTGAGTCTTTGGCGAAAGACTTTCTCCGAGCTGCTTCGGTCAGGATTGCGCTCGTGACTTCGGAGTACTTAACAGCCGTGGTTGACGCGTTGCACACGGTTGTGACGAAAGTTTCCCATGATGAGGGAAGGCTGCTCATGAGTATCATTGCTCTGAGTTCATCCTCGATTGCCGTCCCCTGTGACGAGATTTGGGAGCTTATGCTTTCGTACTCATTGAGGTGTGCTTGAACCGAGTCGGATTCTTTCATCCGCAAGTTGTAGAGGCGCCGGATCAGAAACCTCTTTGTTGCGGCGACCTTCTTTTCGTAAGTGTCCGACAGTGTTTTCCACAGTTCGAATGCTGTCGTACACGATTGCACCGTAAAGTATACCGATTCCGATAGGTGCATCCGAATCGTGGCGCGGACGATTCTGTCCAGCTTCTGCCACTCAATTGGTTTGTATCCTTCTGGAGGTTCTTCATTTTCGACGGGATCGATTTGCCCCTTGACTATGAGATAGTCCTGCATTTGCTCCTTCCAGAAGTTGAAGTTCGATCCATCGAACTTTCGGAGACTCATTTCTGACGAGCCGGATGTTGATGCCATCAAATTCGGTTTCGGTTGAGGAAGCTCGGTTCGGAGTTGACTACGAGCCTTGTTGGAGTGCAGCCGGTTGGCTCACCCGATATCGCTCTAGTCGGATTTGAACCCGAGTCGGTTCGGCTTCGGAACTTGCTCGAATTGACTCCGGTAACTTGGGGGACAGAACCGACTAGTCTTCCCGAATGGTTCCGAGTCGAAGTGAGCCCGGTTCGCTTCGGATATATATACCGAATACCTATTATTGAAACCGATTATCTGGACCGATTCGGCTTCGGGTGACTGCAGCGACGAGAGAGATGGATCCAACTGATCCTCTCGAATGTCGATCAGCCGGATGAAGCACGAATTTGGGGTTGTTGTCTTGAGACCGATCTGCACCGAGTGGTTACAACGAGCGGCGAGCAGCGTTTAACGACCTTTTCGGATGCCGTTTAACCGAATGGAGCACGATCGTGTCAATGATGCACAAGGGGATTTCACCTCGAGCGGTTACGATCACAGGGAACGGAGTACAACCTGCTGGCTTACTCCAAGCAAAGATGATCTAACGCGATGAGATGCAAACCTGGTTTTTCTTCTTCTTCTCTCTTCTTCGAATGACGCAGGAAACCGAATGCAGAGACGACGGCCGACAGCGGATTGAGGGACCGACTACTGTGCAGGCTCTGATACCAGATGTTGGAGACAAAGTCGTCTATGCGGAAGATCAAGAAGCATTCGATTATTTCTGAATACCTGCGTATGACAGTTTCTATGTCGTTGCACAGAGAGAGAGAGAGAGAGAGAGAGGCACAAAACACTCTTTATTCCAATAGACAAGAATACAACACCCAACCTTACAAAAAGGTTACAAGGTCACTATATATAGTGACCGACTTAGGGCAACTACCCTTTATGCTAATTACATAAATGGCCAAAACGAGATAGTGTGAATACGTCCATTATACACATGTATTCGACACCTGTTTCCTAACAAACTCCCCCTTCACTCCGGCATGGGATGTCGTACTAGTCCGACCCGCCTCTGACATACATCCAGCTTGTCGGGTATCAGTACTTTGGTCAGCATATCTGACCCGTTCTCGGCCGTGTGGATCTTCGTCAACGCGAACTCTCGATTCTCTACTCGCTCTCGGATCGAGTGATACCTACGCTGGATGTGCTTCGTCTTGGAATGGTACGTTGCGTTCTTAGCAAGGTAGATGGCACTTTGACTGTCGCAATAGAGCCGGTATTCATCTTGCCAGATACCGAGCTCTCCAATGAAGTCCGTCATCCATAATATTTCCTTGCCGGCTTCCACAACCGCCATGTACTCCGCCTCCGTGGTTGACAATGCAACCGTCTTCTACAGCCACGATTGCCACGAAACAGCTCCCCATGCATATGTCATTACATACCCAGATGTAGATCGGTTGGTATCCACATCAGCCGACATGTCTGAATCGGTAAAACCGTCAAGTTAAGGTTTACCGGAGCCGAATTGGAGACACATATTCGAAGTGCCCTTCAAGTACCGAAGTATCCATTTGATCGAGTTCCAATGCTCCTTGTCGGGATTGCTCATAAACTGGGTCACCACTCCTACTGCGTATCCAATATCCGGCCGAGTACACACCATTGCGTACATGAAGCTCCCGACGGCATAGGCATATGGAACCTTTATCATATCAGCCTTCTCTGCTTTCGTCTTCGGGCTTTGCTTACTGGATAGTCTGTAGTTTGCCGAGAGTGTCAATCCGACAGGTTTTGCTTCAAACATGTTGAACCGCTGAACCACCTTTGTCACGTATTTCTCCTGTGACAACCACAATTGCTTCTTTGACCGGTCCCGGATGATGTGCATCCCCAGTATTTGTCTTGCCAGGCCCAAGTCTTTCATTGCGAAGGTTCGATTGAGAGCCTTCTTCAGCATCCGTATTTTGGCTTGGTCCCGTCCAACGATCAACATGTCGTCCACGTACAGAAGGAGTATCAGGAAGTCGCCTCCTTCGAACTTCTTCACAAACACGCAGTAATCGGCCTGTGTCTTGTGGTACCCTTGATCAGTCATGAAGGAGTCGAACTTCCGGTACCATTGTCGGGGAGCCTGCTTCAGTCCGTACAGGCTCTTCTTCAACCGGCAAACCAGGTGCTCCTTCCCTTTCTCCACGAATCCTTCCGGTTACTGCATGTAGATCTCCTCTTCGAGGTCACCGTGAAGGAATGTCGTCTTCACGTCCAGCTACTCTACCTCGAGGTCCATGCTTGCCGCTATACTCAGCACCGTCCGGATGGAGGTTATCTTTACTACCGGGGCAAATATCTCGTCGAAGTCCACGCCCTTCTTCTGCTGGAACCCCTTCACCACGATCCTAGTTTTGTATCTCGGGGGGTTACCAGCATCTCCCGGTTTCAACTTGTACACCCACTTGTTTCGAAGTGCCCGCTTTCCTTTCGGCAACTCCACCAATTCATATGTATGATTCTCATGCAAGGAATCCATCTCATCCTGCATGGCACTTAACCATTTGCGGTTGTTGGTGTCATCCTCCGCTTCTTCGAAGCTTTCCGGCTCTCCCTCATCAGTCAGTAGCACATGCTCTGCATCCGGAAATCTCCGGGGGGCCCTCCTCTCTCTGAGAGGATATCTCCGTCTTTGGCCTTCAGCAACCGGCTCCACTATTTGTTCTTCATTCGAATCCGATTTGGGGTCTTGGCCGGTTCCAATTTCACCTTCCTCTACTTCTTCTTTTGCCGGTTCGGTATCCTCACCGTAACCGGCTGGTTCCTCGAGTGTCAACCGGCTCTTAGCCGGGTGTGTCCGAATCTCATCGGAGTTCATTATCTTCTTCTCCGACTCCCAGTCGGCAAGAGTCTTGTCCTCCATGAAGATAATATCTCGGCTCCGGAAAGCCTTCTTGTCAACCGGATCCCACACTCAGTAGCCGAACTCGTCATCGCCGTATCCGAGGAATATGCATGGCCGGGTCTTTGGATCCAACTTTCCTCTCCGGTCCTTAGCAACATGCACGTACACGAGACACCCGAACATCTTCAGATGTTGGTAGGACCCTTGCTTACCGGTCCACACCTTCTACGGTGTGTCTCCATCCAAGGGCACTGAGGGTGATCTGTTTATCACATACGTCATTGTCGACAACGCCTCAACCCAAAACGTCTTGGGTAATTTTGCATGCGCCAGCATACTCCGGACCCTCTCCATTATGGTCCGATTCATCCTCTCGGCCAACCCGTTTAGTTCCAGCGTCTTCGGCACGGTAAATTCGAGCCGGATTCCCTTCGAGCGACAGTATTCCTCGAACTACCCCCGGTATTCACCTTCGTTATCTGCTCGAACCGCCTTCAGCTTCCGGCCGGTTTCTCTTTCCACTCTCGCGTGGAGCTCTTTGAAGACGGATAACACCTGATCCTTCATCTTCAACAGTGTGGCCCACAGCTTCCGGCTATGGTCATCTATGAACGTCACGAAGTACTGCAATCTGGCATGTGACTTCGTGTCCACTTGACATACATCAGTATGCACCAACTCCAGTGGTGCATTACGTCTCATCGGTGGCCTCGATCGGAAGGAGGTCCGGTTTTATTTACCAGCCAGAAAATCAGTGCACTTCTCCAAGTGCACGTTCTTCACTGGAATGAGGTTGTCGTCTACAAGCCTCTTCATCCCCTTCTCGCTCATGTGACACAGCCTCTTGTGCCACAGCTCACCGGCAGTGTCGGATGCCACGTTCACTTCTTTCGGGCATAATCGGGCATTCATCAGGTACAACGTGTTGACCTTCCGGGCCCGAGCCACAATCAGGCTCCCTTTGTTGAACTTCATAACACCGTTACGGATGCTACCCGTGTAGCCTTCATCATCTAGCCGACCGGCTGATATCAGGTTCAAATGAACCTCCGGAACGTGTTGGACATCCTTCAGCAGCAGCTTGCATCTGGTTGGTGTTGTCAACCACACGTCTCCTATGCCGACAATTCGGCATGTACCTTCATTCCCCATCCGGACACAGTCGTGATCACCGGCTGAGTAGGATGAGAAGCATTTCCGGTCTGGGGTAAGGTGGAACGACGCTCCGGAGTCGACCACCCAGGTCATCTCGTCACCGGCAAGGTTTAGCTCACTCTCCTCGGTGATGAGCATCAACTCTTCTTCACTTGCCGCGATTGTCGTTGTTCCCTTCCGGTCTGTTCCCCTCCGATCTTTACCGCTCTGGTCTAGTGTCCGCTTCGAATCGGTACCATCGGTTTCCTTGTCTTTTCGGAAGTGCTGACAGTTCTTCTAGAAGTGTCCCGGCTTGCCGCAATAGAAGCAGGTAGGCCTCCCCCTTGACTTTGACCGTGTCCCCGACTTCTCCCGGTTCTGGGGACTACGGTTCCTTTGTCTTCCGCGTTTCGATTCGGTAATGAGCGCTTTGGAGTCGGAGTTCGTATCCTTGTCTTTCCGACGCGCCTCCTCATCTAGCAAGCTCGACTTCACTCTTGCTAGGGATAACCGTTTCCCTTCCGGCCCGGCATTGCCCAAAGTGACAACCAACGTCTCCCAGCTATCTAGGAGGGAACCAAGCAGGAGTAGTGCTAGTACCTCATCGGCGAGAGGTACTTCCAATGATGTTGCCTGGTGGATCAGCCCCTGGAAGGCATTCATGTGCTCCGCCATGCTAGAGCCATCTTGGTACCAGAGTCTTACTAGCTTCCGAAATACCGAAACCTGATTAACAACATTTTTGTTCTGAAACATAATGCCGATCTTCTCCCAGAGCTCATGAGCCTTGCTCTCTTCATTGAAGTTGTTGTAATAACCCATGTCGATGAAGCACTGTATGTACGTTGTTGTCTTCATGTGTATCACCTCCCATATTGTGGCATCGATTTTGTCCGATCTCTTGTCCCTGAACTGAACCGGCAACCAAAGATCTTTAACCACGAGCATGTCCCTCATCTTCGACTTCCACACCGAATAGTTGGAGTCGGTGAGCTTGAACATGCCTCCCAACAAATCGTCCATTTTTCTATGTCGTTTCGCTCTAATACCAGTTTGAAAGGGACTACACGCTCCGCAAACAACGCTCAGCCACAACCGAATCTAGGATCAAACACAGAAAACGGGTAATGTATGCACGACAGAATGAAGAGGAGAGTACACAGGATGTTTACATGGAAAACCCAAACTAGGGAAAAACCACAGCAGCCCACAGACTGCAAACTATCACTATATCACAATGTACAATAGTAAAGCACTGAGGCAACAACCTCGAGCTTGCTATCTTCGCCACAGGCGGCAGTTACAACAGAGGCAACAACCTCTTCCTCTCTCTCTCTCTCTCTGTACACAATTATGCACTCAAATCTTGCACCAACAAGAATGACAACTACACTACGCTAAGTTTGCCCTAAGTCATATTTATACTAATATGACTTTTTGGCTATTTACAAATATAGCCCCAATGGACTCTCAGAAGCATTTTTACGAATATGTCCCTTTATCCGGTGAGCACTCCTCACCGGGCTTGCATCATCCGGCTCTTGCCGGGCACTCGTTATCCGGTTCTCACCGGGCCTTCCTTGCCGGGTACTTGTCATCCGGTTCTCATCGGGTCTTCCATTGCCGGGTACTCCACATCCGGATTTAGCCTCGGCCGAGTTGCTCATCAACTTTGTTCTTCTCACTTCCCATCCGGAGGGACCTGTTTCCTAACACTTAGGAGTGGAGGATCTAGAATATCCCACTTAAGTACAAGGTCCTATTTAAGTCGTTATAGTCAACACTTCTAACTAGATTCTATCTAGGTAACTACGAAGTTACACGGTTGACTAACTAACTAACTCTAGTTGAGCTTGATCTCTCAACGGTCCCCATACATCTGAATGTACTAAATCCAGGATCCCTTTATTCACGTTCCTCTCGTTCGGGAACGGTTGTCGGTGTTGTTTGCCAAACTAGCAGGCTTCACATACACCTACCATCTCCTTTTCGATAAATGTCAGGAGTCCGATGACGAATCCTTTTGACTGCATTCCTTTGAGCTTCTGGAGATTGATGTGGCCAATTTTTTTGTGCCACAGTTTCAATTTGGTTTCAACCTTGAGGCATTTTGCGAACATAGCTGACTTCACCTATTTCGATTCGAGGATGAACATTCAGCATTCTCTTCGACCGTGAGCTACTAGTCGGCATTCTTTTTCAATAAAGCACCCGTCATTATTGAATCCTACTTGCATGCCTTGTTCGACAATCTAGCCGACCGAGACCAGGTTTTTCGTGATGGTTGGGACATGGAAGACGTTCTTGAGGTAGGTTTGTTTGTCGTTATTCCCGAATGGGACATTTCCGACATGCCAAATCAAGTGAGTTGTGTCATCTCTGGTTTCGACATAACCGGGTCAATCGAGCTTTCTCAACTCTTGGAACCAATCTTCGTGAGACGTCATGTGATTGGACACTCTAGAGTCTACAAATCATACATTGTCTGAGAAAGAGGTGCTAGTCGGGCCCTGTGCCGACATCGAATGTGCTATATGCATCATTACGAACATCTTGCCATGATCGTCATACTCAAAATTCGTAGCATAGTTCATGAGATGTCGACTGATCGAAGTCAACTCTCGTTTCTTCTTTTGGCACTCCTCTTCGTTGTGACCGAATTTTCCATAGTACCCGCATTCAATCAAGCTATTTTGGTGGCTTGGTTCGGTAGGATGGCTCCCCCTTCTGCCGAACTCCCTAGGAGTGTTCCTGGCCTCTTGTCAATGGTGGGAATTGTGTTCTCGGGTCGGTTGACCCTGTCGGCCTCGACCAAATCAGCCTTTGTTTCCTCGACCGACTAGGAATAGAGCATTTGACCATTGGGTGCATTGCTCCTTTCTTGGGCATGATTTTCTTCAACCAATAGTATTGATTGAAGATCGAAAAAGGAGGGAGGATTCTCCCTTACAAGAATGGTTGATCTGATTGTGCCAAATCGCGGTGCTAGGCTGCCGAGGAATATTTGCACCATTTCATCAACTTTGATTATGACATTGATCAACCAGAGGGCATCACACAGCTCCTTGATCTTCAATGTATAGTTGGTGATTGACATGTCCCTCTGTTGCATGTTATTCAACTCCTGCCATAGTTGGAGCTTACGTGCAACCGTGTTGGTTGCGAAGATTTTCTTGAGGTTGGCCCAAGCTTCCTTTGGCGTTTTCGCCTCTCGAATAAAGTCGAACATATGATTATGAACGCATGATGCATGGCAATACAACACACAACTGGCCGCTTGCTCCCATCTTGGGTAGTCGGCATGTGTTGGGTTGGGTTCGCTTTCGTAAGCTCCTTCGATATAGCTCCAATAACCTTGTCTAACAAGGTATTGATGCATCTTGTATTCCCAAGATGCGAAGTTTGTCCTATCGAGCTTCTCTGTAGGAAGACAGCTTCCCATCTGAGTGTTCATGGTGTCATTTTCTTCTCTATTGTTGAACCGATTTTGTTGATTGTCAGTGTGTAGCACAACACAGTTGAGCGAGTTTGATCAGACCACCACACGCTTTGACACCATGTAAAGAAATGGGTGACGCAAGTGATGTTGTGCAGTGGAAGTGAACTGTGTGTTAGTACATAAGACGCACAGAGAGGATGAGTGAGAGAGAGACTAGAACCAGAAGCTATATTAGTGAAAAAGATTATTACAATCCAACAGTAACTAAGTTACAAAAGGTTGGTTTAAATACCAACTAGTCTAGGGCAACTACCCTTTCTACTATTTACAAAACTGGCCTAGTATGTCCATTGGCTAGTGCGAAAGCAATTTTATTGGGGAAGTTGAGTTCGATTCTCAACAATACAAAATGAACAACCTTAACACTAGGTTACAAGAGTCAATTTAAATACTAACTAACTTAGGGCAACTGCCCTTTCCACTATTTATAGAAATCGCCTAAACCTAGTGTGTCCAATGGGACAATGTGAATACGTCCATTAGAGACTTGTATTCAACAAAGACCCACTCTAATGTTGCTGAGTTTATCCATCACGAAAGATTGAATCTATGTCTTTGAGCTTACTTTTTGTCTGCTACCTTTTTTATGTTCTCAAATTGTTCCCTAGCAATCCTCTAGGTGAAACAAATTTCCTTACTTATTTTATTATGCTAGGGCTATTTGGAATGACAAACATACCTATGTTTTTTGGAACATGCTTTTTTTTTTTTGCAATTACATCTAACACTACTATGAAAATGTGCAGCCATCAATGCCTATCTTGCTATGGTTCCGTGAATATGTATAAGTTGAGTTGATGAAGATAAAAAAATGAGGGAAAAGAGAAGAAGACACAACAAATCTTTTAGTGCCATAAATTGTAATCATACGCTAGAGGCTTCACCTCATCAATGAGGCCTCGCACTTCAACCTACCACCCAACATGCTCATTACACAACTATTTCTCTCATTCTTATAGTTCTAGCACCCTTCATACCATGAAATAGCATGGAGGTGTTACTTTGTACGCGAGTTTCTTCTATTGCATATGTACAAGACATTTCAATATCTAATGAATAAATTTGGTCACACTCAATTTCATTAGGATATCATTCATTGGATTTACATTCCTACCAATGTTTTATGGGTCAGTAAAACACTTTGCTTCTATGTACCCTTCGGATATAATGATTTGATGTTACAACTTGCAAATGTATTCTATCTATTACACGATGCCAGTAATAGACTTTCCATTATTTTGGTTGTCAACTCTTTATCCTCGAACATGGCAATTGGCCCACTTTCTGTGTTTGGTTGGGTAGTTGTGTAAGTATAGTGATAAGATGCTCATGTACTGCTCTTGATGTGTCATTGGTCGGAAAAAGGGCAGAAAAACAATATCACTAATTGAGGCGCTTAAATGAAACATAATCATGCCACTACATTAGTGGTTGGAACGCCAATCAACCTATCTTTAATCACAATGTGACATATCAACGATTGGAAAGTAAAATGGGTGGAACTTTTAATTATGCAACAACACAGTCTCATAACCACGATTCAAATCCTAACAATTTAATTTATTGATATGTTGTGCCTCTCCACATTTGTAAAGGAATTGCATCTTTACATCCATGATCGTTTGAACTATCCAAGTTTGCATAAAAAATGCCGCATTCTAGGATAACATAATCTAACATACATACTTTCGATGAATATAACCATTCATGAAGCATAGCGTATATGACATCTAATTAAATTCATTTGAAGGCATAAATTCCCATTAGGATCTTAAATTTTGGACAACATTTCAAAAAAAGATCACATATATTGATTCTTGATGAAATGAAGAAATTGTAACGTAAAGTGTTATATGAAAGCATTGCCTTCATAGACAATGTAATATTATGAAACTATCCCTACCAATTTGGCCTCACTTTGCTTATTACCTATAATAAACACTTGAATGCAAACATTTTACAACCTTGCCATTTGTTCAAGATTGAGACAACAAACTTGTCGCATTAAATATAAACATTCGTCATCTTTTAAAGTTTTTTGTGATCACGCATGCTAACAAATTGTTTATGTTGACAATGCTTTACAAATCACCCCAAGAATTGAAAATAATGTTATGAATTCATCACAAGGCCATAAAGTGATGTTGCCTTACTCCATATATTTTAGTTCCATGCTCCTAGATGTGAGGACTTTAAATCATCACAAGGATTGAAAACTAATGCATTTATTTTATCATTACATATCCTTGATGCTGCCTTAGTATGAGGGGTATTTTCATGTTTGCAAACCCAAAAAAGACTTGTGTAGCAATAATGAAGTGTATGCATTTAGTGGCAATATAAAATATAAAATTTGTATGACCTTATATGAATGTGTATACTTGGCTTTGCATACAATTTGTATCATATACCTCTAAGGATGTGCCCTAATTGACCAACAAGAATGGCAACATTCTCTCTTAAAGATTATCATCGGAGTATCGATGGCTTCAATTTTAACTTTAGCATCTATAAGCTATTAAATTCAAATTATAAAGATGGGTCTACCTTGTCTACCATGGGTAATATTTGATCTTCTATAAATATGAATAGGTGTAAATTTTGATTTTCTTCATAAAGTGTCATCTAGATTTAGAAGTTACAAATTGCTCTTACAACTTCAAACTTGCCATCTTTTTATTTTTTTTGTAGAATCATATAAGGGAAAACTTAAGCATTTGCCTTAATAAGGAAACACAAATAAAAAGAATTGCCATAAATGCTCAATACTGTACATGATTTGTACATGATTGTGATTGTCTTGTAGTCAATAAATTTAATATTCCCAAGGAATGAGATTGTTCTTGAATCTTAGCTTGGATTTTGAACGGGTGTCTTTCAAACTGGATCAACCTATTTCAAAGATCTCCAAATTGGTGCAATAGATAATTGTAAGTTGTAACATGTGAGAACAATATTAAGGAATCAAGTATAATTAAATCCATTGTGAAACATCCTTCAGACTATAATTGGAACTAGTTGTACTTAGCTAGTTATCATATCAATAATAATTAGCAAATAAGTTCGGAATAATTTGCTTGAGAGAATATAGTTTGTCATATGCCCTACAACAATCAACTGTGATATGTTAGACTGATAAATAAGAATGTAGAGTTTTGCCCAAGATGGTGATAATGAAGTTCTTGAGTTTGACAACGCAGACGAGCACATGAAAATGTTTCGTGTTAAAAGACAACATGACTTGGGCTTAACTTTTTTAGTTGTATGCTACACCACCTCACTCCAAAAGAAAAAGAACAATTGCGAGCGGATATGGGGGAGAGAGAAAGAGAAAGAGAAAGAGAAAGAGAGAGAATTGTGTATTGACATCGTGTGTGTCATGTGCATTTTCCATTCAATAGATATGAGGATGATAAAGTAGGTCCATCCAACACATGCACATGTGAGTATGTAAATTTAACCTCTCTCTTCCCATCATTTGTGCCACCCAACATAATGAAGACACTAATAATAGGAAAACTCCAAGGAACTATATGAAAATTTTGGAGTGAGTACTAAAGAAGTGGAAAAACTCATATATTGTTGTACACACGTTCCTCTTCTTTTTAGTTGTTGTAAAGAGTCACCTTCTTGTCACATTCATAAGAATGAATTCGTCTTTTTCAATTGCTTCAATGATTACTTGAAATGTTACAAAGGGAAAAAAAGGTTGCAAAATCAAGTTGCAAATAGACAAATTTCGTGGCAAAACTTAGAAGACAATGCATAAGAAGCGTGAAACACATAAAAGCAAGAAGTATCATGGGTACGATGTATATAATATTTGGTCTAACAAATGATTGGTGTGTAGATGATCACTTGTCCTTTAGAAAGTGGCATTTATCGTTGGAACAAATACTTGTAATGCCATGTTGAAGAAAGTGAAGAGGAAAGGTAGATGAAAGAATTGCAGTACAAGTTCTAAGCTTAATCTACAATGAGTAGCTAGACATAAGTTCCCAACCTTTGCTCGAAAGAATAAGTTAACAATCTCATATGTATTTGCTCTTCAAGTTAATAATCAATCGTATATGATGTATTGACCTTGAAAACTAAAACTAATATTGTTGTAATTGCTCAACATGTGTATGTTTATTGTAATGTAAATAAACCAACTTATTAGAAACAACTTGATGATCATACATATGTAGGTACCTTTTTCATTTATTAAAACAAATCTTTTGGTAAACACTTTGTGGGTAACGTACTCACTGAGTTGCAAAAGCATGTAAAGAAGAAAGGGTTGAGAAATACGTTGAGACATAGGCGTTCAATACATTTTAAAAATTGTGGCAAAGAGGCAATTGGCATTTCCGTTAAACATTAGATTAGAGATGTAAATAATAAGATAGTGATTCCCAAGGTCAAGTAGTTTTAACTAATGGTTTACATGTGCAACATAACTGACTTTAAAAAGCAGCATTATGTAGCCAATGACCCAAATTTCAATTGTATAGAGGAACATAGAGCTAATGCAACAAATTGGAACACTACACGCTTTCTACTTTGTTGCCATTGTTTTCATAATAAATCTATAACATGTGAACAAAACACTTTTACTTATGTTTTCTATCATTCTTTCACAATTATAAAACCCATCGAGTAAGGCTTCAGATGTATATATGTATGTTCTTTTCGCAAGTTCATTCCTATTTCATGGTGAGACATGATAAGGAAGCTTCGCACATGAGAATAAAAAAGAATACAATAGCGTGATTATGACATGTTGCCTCTTCCCACATGGGGGCAATGTGCAAGTAGCAAGCATCGCGATAAACCATTGGCACTAAGTTGTGTATCATCCTTACATGGGAGTGTGTGGGAGGATACGAAATTGTTGTTGTCTATCCAACTCACAAATAATGGGTCCCCCTCATGTGTCCATCACAGTGGGAGAGAATGCAATGTCCCTCTTGCGGCACATGAGTCTAGCTTTTATCTTTTCGGAAAGGTAAAAGCTATGCCGTTCTTGTGGCACATGACTCTAGCTTTTATCTTTTTTAGGCTTTGGTGAGGCCGGTGCTTTTGAAAGGGGTAAAGAATACTTAAACTACCATATGCAAGTTTCCATGTTTCCATTATACTATCTTTTAATAATTTTAATGTGAAATTAGATCAAATGAAAAATCCTCTCGGCAATCATCGGAGAAGATCATAAACGTGATAAACTGTTGCAAATCGTGTACCGAAAAGAATTGATGGCACTTTCTCGTTTCCAAATGCTTGAAACTATTATTCTTTAAGAGAAGGCAGATAGAAAGTGAACATGAACATGTGTGGCTTTGTGAGCTTTACGTGGTTGAATGCCATGTGCTCTTACGATCCTTTGAATTGCTTTTTCACATTTCGGATCTATAAAGGATTTATAAATTCCTTTCTTTTGATTTTATCAATAAAACAATAGTTTACATGTAATGGTTAGTCTTGAGAATAAATGACAGGGATCCATGAAGGTTTATGGTATGCATCGCAACAACGAAATATTTACTCCTCTTTGATATAGGAATTCATGTTTTTCATCACGAAGAATTGCGATTACTCTTAGGATTTAAAGCTATTTAATACAAGTTTCAGTCGTTTTTTAATGCCCATCAAAATCCTTAAAAGACCGTAGTAGTTTTGATTTAAAAGATAATTTATCCCTTGAGATATTAGAACTTTGCGCGACATACACCAATAGCCTTGTCGCTCCACCATATATGAGAAACAACCTTTGTAAGAATAATCTTCTTTAGAGTGTAAATCTAATGTGAACTCGAATCTTTAGATGAGCATAGACCATAACACCTATGAAAGGGAAATATCAATACTGCTCCCCTTGAGGCTCGTACTCTAAGAGGTAATATTGATCTTACACTTTGTATATTTAAAACAACACTTTATGTCCTCGGTCAAGACTCAAAAGGTGGATATACGACAAGGCCCATATGCTTAAAATCATATAGTTTGCCTATTTTGCATCATTTGTGCTAATTATGAATATCAAATTTGTGATTAGTGAGGTAATTAGATTTGTCTTGAGAGATGTAATTAGCATCATTATTGTTAGTTATCATATTTAGTTTACGATGAGTATGACAATTAATGTTGTGGTTCATACTAATAACAATGCTAATTTCACTAGTTGTATTCATAATAACTCTATTGAATAAATTTATTGATTGTCCTAATTGGTTTTCTAACATTATATAATTAGGTGATAATGTAATAATATAATTAATCGAATCTTATGAACCCACCATTAAGTATGTCTTAAGTGAGTCAATTCTTAATCAACCAAATTTCCCCCTAAAAAAAGGCTAGAATAAAGTTCCCCCTCTCTTGAAAAACGCATAAGCTAATAAGCTAAAGCTCAACTATCACAAGCATATAAAATATTTAATGGCTACACTTTAATTTTATGTAAAAGGTTATTCACTCTTCTTTCACACATCATTTCCATTCCTTTGCTTCATTGAGTTCTAATTTCAAGTCTTATGTAGAAAGAAATACAAATTATGGCTTGCCATATTGCAAATATTCTCAGAAACTTCAGACAACCCTTTTTCAACATATCCCTAGTGGTTCGTCGAGCTCTTACTCCAACCCTTATATAACTTTTTTTTGTTACAAATGCATATATTTGTAGAATTATACATTTTAGGGATGCCCCATGTCACACAACTCATAATATCACACACGAGTCCAACCATGACATGAGTGTGTACACAACGAGTTTAGGAGTATGTGTATGCATTTTGGGGTTGAATTGCTCAACAATAATCGTACTTGATGGATGGACACTAGGTGGATACAAGTAGAGCCTCACAACCTATAGGAGGATGTATGCAATGACGAAATGAAATTGGTTATGGACATGGAATGAGGATGTTGTATTGACCCTTATACATGTGCCTTCTCTAGGTTGTGGGGCTCACCCCTAATGAGTCTAGCTATGAATACATAATCGAAGAAATTTGTATTATTCTCCTATAGGGGTGAGCCCCACAAACTAGAGAAGGTGCATGTATGCAACAATGAAATGAAATTGGTTACGGACATGGAATGAGGATGGTATATATGACCCTTATGCTAGGTTCATGAATGCCATAAAGGTAAGGACATAATAAAGGAAGTTGCATAGACTTCGCCAAAGTAGAGAATGAAGCACATAAAGCACTCGTTCTCTAGGTCCTAAATACTAAGAGAGAACAAAAACATGCCTCATCCATATTCACCAGTTTAGGGTGACGAGGTAAATCCAAATCCCATGTTACAAGATTTCCTCATTATATAGCAACTCAGAGTTCAATTCCATCCATCTTATCCTTTATCCACCCTATTTTTAAGCTTGACTTATCACTAAACAAGGTTTAGTATTAGCATTTTGCCATCAATACATGCTTGGTACTAACAAAAAACATAATCATGCCCTCGCAAATCTCCAACATTATCACAATAAGTGGATGTATCATAGAGTTTTGACACATCATGAAAGTGCTTGGAATTTTTTACAGAAGTTATGTATTGGATATTTCTTGTGAAGATTGTGGAAGAGCACCCATAAGAGCTTTGTTGTAAATGGATTGGTCATATGAGTGTTTTGAGAATGAGAACGAGAGGGACAATAATGATGGTCTAATGTATTTTAATATCTTCAAGTAGCTAAAGACATGTCCCATGGGACCAGAAGGTCATGTTGGCCATGGATGTTGAAGTAGTGTAGTTAGTGAGGTTGAACTTGAGATGGATAGATTGGGTAGCATATGTCTTGCCATGAAACCCTCACATGAAGTTAAAGAGAGACAATGTATCTGCGTGATAATGAAAAGAAAGGTCATGCTTTCGACTACTATATTTTGAAGTGGCATCTAATAAATTAGTGGAGATTTGAACATAGATGTAACAGTATTGAAAACATTGCTCACTACTGGGGTATTGCTCTAGTATGAAAGTGAGAGATTAAGCAAAAGGACATATATATCTCACTATTGGGGTATTGTCCTAATATTTGTGCATGCAACCCCCTACTCCATATTCATTCCAAAGTGGCACATCGTGAATTAATGTGCCTCGAACCTATGTGCAACAAGGAAAGAAACATTGCTTACTACTAGGGTACATAAGTAGACAATAACTTTCATTTGGCAAGCAATAAAACAGGGTATTCGCACATCACCCATTATGAAAGTTGAAACAAGCCTAAAAATCCCTTTAAGTAGCACTCATAATTTTTACATATATTTGTTTACCTCCAAACTGATCAATACCCATGGGCCATAACTATTTACCCCTTCTATATTTGGTAAATAGGGTGCTACTTAGAAGTATTATATGCTTTAAGGGGAAAATGTTAACTATTATGCTAACATATTCATGTAGATCTTTTGCTTATTCACACATGATTGTCGTCTTGCAATTTAACGTACTTATGTTCGATTAGCTAAAAGCGTACTATTTATACGAAACAATTTATCGTTAAACTTTACTACATGTTGGCACACCTTTCCGGCTCCCAAAACATCCTTGGAAGTCACTAATCCACACAAGACAGTTAATCCATTCCATTGTTTATGGCCTTCTTATGAAAATATACCATCCGACGTAGAGTTAATGCTACTCCTTAATTCGTAAACATGTTCCACATGATTCATTTTCATACAACCTTTAGATGTCTGGTGGTAATTAGTACATTTGCAAACATGATTGTCTTGACAAATTAAAAATAAAAGGGCCTTTCTAGGCACCATTTGCCGAATCCATAAAAGAAGAAGATGCCTATGATTATAAACCCTAGGGAAAATCACAATGACTTCAATATTATTCGGAGGCTTGATTTTTTTTACTTGGAAGAATTACATAAATTTCATATAGTTACAATCATCATTACCAAGGTAGAATAACATTCCATGTTGTGAAGCAACATTGAGATAAGTACATATGTTCTCACGATCCATGGGAGACAAACAATCAATTGCGATATATGGGGGAGAGTCCTAGCTACTGGCAAGGGATCAAACTTTGGCTCTCTCAATTTCATGACTTTGATGTTAGGATGTTAACTCTGAAGCCAATAGCCAAATATCAAATTTGAATTTTTTCATTATATCCTTGAATTCCCATTAGGTTTCTTATTTCTCCAAACACTCAAAATCAACCCCATGAAAGTGCAACTAAATGTGTTGCTCGAGCCATTATTTGGTTAGCTCATCCCCCATTTCTTTCTTTCGATGGTTGATAAAGGGCGCTTGGAGAAATACGTAAATCTTAGGATATTTTAGAGTCTCTCCCTGCTTTTAAGAACATCATATAACACATATCTTTTCCAAAAAATGCAAAATATTCCAATCCACGATGTAGAAATTTTCATTCATGAAGTTGTAATGGACTATACCTTTCATACTCTTTGTCAACCGGTTAATAGGAATATGCTTGACATGCAATTGGCTAAAGTGTATAAGGGAGTGGTTATCGACGCCCAACACAAAGGTCCAAACAAGGTAGAAACAAAAAAACATGGTGCCAAACTTGTACAATGGATTGTTAGAACGCGTGATATGATCCTAGTGAGTCCCACTGGTGATCTCAACACAGGACTTATGCCTTTATGGTCGAGTGAGGGTAATTTACAGGGTCGTGCCATGAAAACGAGATGTTGAAATATAGTTGGCGACAAACCATTGTAGCATCATAGAAATGGGGACAAGGTTACTTGTGGCCATTTTCACTAGTTTCAATCAACATGGATTTGTTGCTTTGCTCATAAGTTCCCAACCACACTGATATAGGTTAACTTTATGGCTATGTTCTAAAGTCATGTGGGACATATGCATCGCAATTAAATTCGTGTGAGAACCCCATATTAGATGATGCTACGAATGTGAATGGCATGAGTAGCATGAGACGGACCCATGCAATTGTATTGGATACAACAAGTTGAGATCTATGGGCAATCTAGAGTTGATAAACATGCAACAAGCTCTTAGGACCAAGCATTTGCATATGATGCATGAACCTAAGATGCATACAATTTACAGATACCAACTTGAGGGTATCTTTGTACATTTCTCTCACCATGAGCTACAAATCATCAATAAAATTACATAACTCTTCTAGATTCTCCCAGCTAAGACTCACATTATGTTAATAAGAGACAAGTCAATAAAATACGACTATTACAATGTTGTAGTTTCTAGTATCCAAACGGGGAATCATGAATGACTGTAGGAGGGACGATGATTCTTTCAATATGATGTATGCTTATGAGATACTATTTGATAACAACTTAACGCGATTTATATGACAAATTTCATTTGTAGATGATATTCACACTCATTCTCGTCACTCCTTGATTGAAACAAGCGAATAGGAATAAACATGTACAAGTTCACTTTGGGATGATAAAACAAATAATATATACATGATCCAATTGGCATAGAAAGTAATGGATGCAAGGCATAAATAAGTGAGTTATGTATAATGTTAAGACATCGATATTCATGAGTCAATTTACAAACACTTTCTAATTTAAGCCAGAATGCTAGATCAAGGGATAAAAAACCAAGAGGCATTCTCTAATTAGTGCAATTTGCAATCATTTAAAACTTCCAAGATTTGCACATACCAAGAAGAACAACAAAATAGACTTCGAGGTTAGGGGGTATATCCCATATTACGTATCACCAAGCATGATCAAGTGTAAAGATGAAACTTCCATCAGTCGAAGAGATCAATCCCATACATGGTGAGGATTTAGGAAAGAAAACACATGTTTTGAGTTATTCGACTCAAAATGAATGCATGGCCATTGATCAAGATGATGTAAAATTTGTGTCGGCTTTTGTAAGTCTAACTATTAATGAGCACTTGGAACATTTTTTTCTCTCAATGTAGATTATTGTAAAACAAAACTCCCAAGTGAATTATTTTATAGTGTCCTTGGAAACCTAATTTTATGAAGGTACCGAGTAAACAAACTCGATGAACATTATAGGGTCTAGACTCTAGAATCTAGACAGAAACACAAGTTACATGTAGTAAATATGTGATCCCTATAAGTACACTTAAGTGAACACTCGAGAGTCGAGACATGTGAGTAATTTACATACAAAATCTAACAAAGTCTCTCATTTTCCTTTCGAGACATGTGAGTAATTTACATACAAAATCTAACAAAGTCTCTCATTTTCCTTTACCAATGCATTTATGTGTCCATCAATGAGACAAGGAGATAAGGTAAGATAGACAAATTGTCCACGTATCGGTAATAGATTGTGACTTAAATGGTTCAAATGTTTTAAGGTTACTTTAATAAAAAATATCGTTTTATTTTCCAGAAGGTATCATTTTCTAGAATCAAGTATCTCATTTCCAAAGTTTATTATGACAAGCATTTTCGTGTCCGGTAAGTTTGTCCTCAAATTGGACTAGAGAAAGGGTAAAAGGACACTTTCCTGGTTTAAAAAAAAAAAACATACAAGAAATGGTGGAAACAATATGCATAAACTTCGTTTCATATATCATCCTGTTTTTTTTGCAGTTGATACTGAAGAGTTGTTGATTCTGTGAAGAGTGACCAGTGACACTCATAGTCATGGAGAAGAAGTGGTGATCGAGAGAGGGCGATAAAGAAAGAGTAGGCGAGACATGGAAAAGAATTGGACGACGATTATCCGATATGTTTTGGTTTATGTTTGTCACGAAGATCGGGGACATCGGATTCGGAAGAGGACTCGGGGGGGGGGGGGGGGGGGGGGGAAGAAGATTGATGATCTCTATCTCTACATGTGTAGTTTCCTCTTCTCGTACATGAATAGTTGTCTTCATATTTCTTCTCTCGGTGTCGTCTATCTTATTCTTCTTTGGTCACTTCGGTATTTCGGAGTCCCGGGACCGAGCCTCTTACCATTTGTTTTCCTCTCTCGGCCCACATGCTGATGCAACGTAGGGAAGCAGAAAAGCAAAAAGCAAAGAGCAAAAATCATAAAAGGCAGAAGGCCAAAGGGCACAAAAGCAAAAGAAAGCAAAAGGTAAAAGGCAAAAATAAGCCATATGGCAGAAAGCAGAGAGCGAAGGAGAGGAAAAAGCAGAAAGCGAAAGGCAGAAAGCGGAAAGCAGAAACGAAAAGCGAAAAGGCAAAAAAGCAGAAAAGCAAAAGAGGTGGGGGGGGGGGGGGGGGGGGAGAGAGAGAAGGCAGCAGCAGCAGCAGCAGCAGCAGAGCAGCAGTATTTTATTTGGATGGAGGTCCCCATCGCCATCGCCATCGCCATCGCCATCGCCACTGCCACCTCATGATCATCATCCTTTATTATTACTGATCATTCATCCATCTCTCCTTCATTCTGTGTCAGACACCTCAGGACCTCTCTCTCTCTCTCTCTCTCTCTCTCTCTCACCTCATCATCACCATCATCTCTCTGCATTCATTCTCTCTGTGCATAATTCATTCATCACCATCACCATCACCGTCACCATCGCCAATCGCCATCGACATCGCCATTATCTATCTTCCATCTTCTATTGGTGACTAAATTTGTTTTGAAGCTACTCGCCATTACCATATCCTTCTTCTGCAGTCGAAAATTGTGGTGCCATGGCATGCAGTGGCAGCAGCAGCAGCAGTTTTACAGTACATGGACATCGCTCCTCCGAGTCTCATCGATGATCTCTCCGCGCCTCCAGCTCCGCTCCCTCTGCAGGCATGGGAACCAAGATCAACCGCTTCTAATATTCTCTATCCATCCAAACTCTGGTAGGTTTAGCCTCTCAGCACCATGAAACCTGCAGAGGCGCGCCTTCTGCTTCTTCACCACCTCCACAGTCATCATCATCATCATCATCATCATCATCTTCTTCTTCTCTTTCCTTTCTTTTCGTACTTCTTCTTCGTCTTCTTCTTCTTCTTCTTCTGCAGCCGTAGCTATGGCCTGACCTCAGATGGCCATGCGCTGCTCTCATTCCAGCGCACCATGCTCAACCCGGACCCGAGACTACAGCAGTGGCGGATGTCGGACGAGACGCCGTGCGCATGGTACGGCATCACGTGCGGCGGCGAGGGGGATGGGGAGGCGAGGGGGCGCGTGGTATCTGTAAACCTGTCGGGCCTATTTCTGCACGGATCCATAGCCAGGGAGCTAGGGGAGCTGGGGGAGCTGCGGAGCCTGCGACTGTCGGGGGCGAATCTGAGCGGGGGGATACCGGAGGAGATGGTGGTGGGGATGGAGAAGCTGCAGGTGCTGGACCTGAGCCTGAACGAGCTGGAGGGGGGTATCCCGGAGCCGTTGGAGCCGGCGGCGCTGAGCCGGTTGGAGGAGGTCTACCTCTACTCCAACAATCTTGGGGGGGCGGTGCCGCCATCGCTGGCGGCGGCGCCGGCCCTGCGAGTGCTGTGGCTCCACGACAACAACCTCACGGGGGGCCTGCCCGACCGTTTCCCGCCCGAATGCGCGCTGGAGTCGGTTCGCCTGGGCGGCAATGCCGGCTTAAATGGCCAACTGCCGCCGTCCCTGGCCAACTGCCGGAACCTGACGCTCCTGGGAGCGGCGGCCACCGCCATGTCTGGTCCCATCCCGCCTTCCCTGGGCAGGCTGCAGAACCTCACCGTCCTCTCCCTCTACAGCACCGCCATAACCGGATCCATCCCTGCAGAGCTTGGCAACTGCTCCAACCTCCGCTCCCTCTTCCTCCACATGAACCGCCTGTCCGGCCCCATCCCCCCCGAGCTCGGCAAGCTCACCCTCCTCACCGATCTCCTCCTCTGGGGGAACTCCCTGCAAGGCCCCATCCCCCCTCAGATTGGCGCTTGCTCCTCTCTGCAGACCATGGATCTGTCCTCCAACCATCTCTCAGGTGCCATACCCGCAGAGATCGGAGGGCTCCGCTCTCTGCAGGAGCTCCTCCTCAGCCTCAACAGCTTCCAGGGCCTCATACCTGCCGAGCTCCATGGATGTGTCAGCCTCACGGATCTGCAGCTCGACAACAACGAGCTCTCTGGCAATATACCCCCGTCTTTAGGCTCCCTGACGAGCCTGCAGACCTTGTTCCTGTGGGGGAACAATCTGTCTGGCGCCATACCTGCCTCGCTCGGCGGCTGCACTGGCCTGCAAGCTCTGGATTTCTCTTACAATCGCCTCACAGGGGAGATACCGACGCAGATCTTCGCTTTGAGGAACCTCACGAAGCTAATCCTCGTCTCCAACAACCTCACAGGGCCATTGCCTGCAGAGGTCGGGGATTGCAGATCTCTCAGTCGCCTTCGTCTCTCCATTAATTCTCTCTCAGGTTTCCTACCTAGAGAGCTAGGCCGTCTGCAGAACTTGGTCTTCTTAGACCTGTATGAGAACCAGTTCGAAGGTGCCATACCCGTGGAGATGAGCAATCTGAGCTCGATGCAAGGGCTAGATATGCATTCTAATCGTCTCACAGGAAGCATTCCTGCTGAGCTAGCGTCTCTGAGCAACCTTCTCCAGCTTAATCTTCACACTAATCTCCTCACAGGTCCCATTCCTCCTCAGATCGGTGGCCTCAGGGGTCTCACGAAGCTCGATCTGAGCGGAAACCTGCTCTCTGGACCCATACCAGGTGATCATCTTCAATTCTGTGCCAAGCTAACTCTCTTAGATCTGAGCAACAACAGATTGAGTGGGTCCATTCCTCCTCAGATTGGCAACATTACGAGTCTAGACATAGCCTTGAACTTGAGCTGGAACAACCTCACAGGGGATATACCTTCAGAACTTGGGAGATTGACACAGCTTCAATCGCTTGATCTCTCCCATAACTATCTCACCGGATCTCTGCAGATCCTCAGCTCCTTGGAAAGCCTAACATCCCTCAACGTCTCATATAATCATTTCACAGGATTCCTTCCCGATACGCCATTCTTCAGAACTCTTCTGCCAAGCTCTGTCATGGGCAATCCAGGGCTTTGCATCAATAACAACAACAATGATGGGGATGATCAGACAACTTCTTCTTCGTCCTCCTCTTGCTCAGAGCTCCGCCATAGCCAGCATTCTGGCAACAAACCAAGCCCTGCTACCATATCGCTCATCGTCTGCCTCCTCATAGCATGCTGCGCGGCGCTCCTCTTCCTCGCCGCGATCCTCATCCTGTACCGAATGCGGAGAGCTTCATCGCGGGAGCTTCGTCTGCAGGAGGTGGACAGCCCATGGCCATGGAGTGTCACATACTTCTGTAAGCTCAACCTGTCGGTGGAGGACGTGCTGGACGGATTGATGGATCACAACGTGGTCGGCAAAGGCTGCTCAGGCCAGGTCTACAAGGTGGAGATCCCGGGCGGGAACTTCATCGCGGTGAAGAAGCTATGGCCAAGCATTATAAAGCAAGAAGAAGAAGAACAAGAAGAAAATCACAATGTAAGGAAGATCCTCGGGAACATGGCGGTGGCTCATCACGACCCGTTCTCTTGCGAGATCGAGACCCTCGGACGCATCCGCCACCGTAACATTGTCCGGCTGCTCGGCTACTGCAACAACCGCACCGAGAGGCTCCTGCTCTATGACTATATGCCCAATGGTAGCCTCGCGGACCTCTTGTTCGAGAAGAAGGCCATGGTGGATTGGGACATGAGGTACGACATCCTCGTCGGTGCCGCCCACGGCCTCGCTTACCTTCACCATGATTGTGTCCCCGCCATTCTGCACCGGGATGTGAAGAGCAATAACATTCTGTTGGACTCGAGGTTCCAGCCCTTCCTCGCCGACTTCGGGCTCGCCAAGCTCATCCGAGGGACCGGACGCAATGACGATGTGTCCAAGGTCGCCGGCTCGTATGGCTACATTGCACCCGGTAAGGATTCTTCATGGTAGTCTAGCTAGCTAGCTACTTCTCTAAATGTAGCTGGGTTTTCTTTTTGTTTGTATGACATGCCTTGCCTCTATATCTGCCTAGTAATGAAACTGCGATTCACCCTCGTTGCATCAATCGATCATTGTAACGAAAACCATGATGCATCTAGCTTAAACATTGTAACGAAAACCATGATGCATCTAGCATTAACATTGTAATGAAAACCATGATGCATCTAGCGTTAACATTGTAACGAAAACCATCATGCTAGCATCAAGCTTTATCCACACACATCACGTAAATTGAATTTAAAAAACGCGGATGGGCATTGAACCTAGTAGGTGTGGACTTAGGTTTTATGTACTGGTGGCTGCTTACACACACAATGCAAATTCAGGAACATGCTATACCACCAGTCATTAGTCCTGGCCAGTGTCCCTCCTTTGACGAAAACACACCCTTAATATCCAATTAGATTAACATACTAGCCAGTATCTTTAGGGTCCCATTGTCTCCAAACAGGATGCATGCCAACTAGTCTTGAGTCTTAGACAGCATTTTCCCACTATGATTATTCCCATAGCATGGGTTCCAGTGTAGGTAATGGAGAACACACTGCATTACACTACTTGGTAAGTAAAAAGAAACTCTGCCTCACCTAAAGAAACCCATAATGGTGAACACTCTTATGGACGCCTTGAGAGCAAAAGTAAAGGCTCTTTTGGCATGGTGGATTATCTCCCAAAAACCCACTGTGCCAAAAGAATGTAGGACCATATGTCTTTTATATGTGTGAACCTAACAATGCTTGTTGCTCATGATTTGGTTCCAGAGTATGGTTACACCCTCAACATAACGGAGAAGAGCGATGTGTATAGCTTCGGTGTGGTATTATTGGAAGTGATAACCGGGAGGCGTGCGGTGGAGCCGAGCACTAGTGACGGGTTACACATAGTGGAGTGGGTGAAGATGATGAAAAGGAGCTCTAAGCCAATTGTGGAGATCGTGGACCCGAGGCTAAGGGGAATGCCGGATCCATTCATACAAGAGATGGAGCAAGCTATGGGAGTGGCCCTATTGTGTGTGAACCGAATCCCGGTCGATCGCCCCACCATGAAAGATGTTGTTGCTTTGTTGTTGGAGGTGAAACACCCATTAGAGGAGTTTGGTTGCAATGGCGATGACCACAACTATGACACCGCCATTAATGTGAAAGCACCCACTTCTCAACCTGTAACACCCACCTCGGCTTGCAAGAATAACCATATCCCACCTCCACCACCTCCTCATCCCCCGCTCCCCGACCAACTCCAACTCCATCTCCTCGAGCATCATGAATTACTACATATCGATCATTCACAATCATTTCTCTTGTAAAAGCAATGCGCACCTCATCAAAACCAATGTTTCGCTTCCACTTCATTATTTGCCATGGGCACACAAAGTCGGCATGAGCATTCAATCACCTTAATAACTAGTGCCAAGGAAGTAGTTAGTTGTAAGCAATGGAGTGACAATAGTCACGTAGATCGCTCTCGAGAGCGAGCCCTATAGAAAAAAACTTAATACCTTTGTAAATTCATTCAAAAATCTTTGATATTTAAAAAGCTTTGCCAAAGGAGAGGGAAAGGGGAAGGGGGGGATGGTTTTGCTTCCCATCAAAGTGTATAGGCTTGAAAAAAAATGTCATTGTCATGGCTCATGAGAAATGCATTTAAAAAACAAAAACATGTTGGTAAGCTTTTGTGATGATAGAGTGAAGAGTTTTTTGTTGGGTTATTTTTTTTTTTCTAGTATAGATTCTCTTAGAAAACAATGTCATAGGTGTGCAAATCATGATTCATGATGCAAGGGGACCAATATATACAACTAAGAATATGCTCCTACATGTCAATATTAGGAACCGCCATGGTCCCCGTAGCCCGTATACTGATAATGACATATTTTAGCAACATTCGTTTGTATCAACCCTTGGATCACATATTCTATAACCCCACCAACTATAGCTGTCTTTTGCACCAAAGTGTCCACTTTTTGTCTACCCTCATTGATGAAGCGACTCCAAGCATCATCTCTGAGCTATTGAGATGTTGAGAGCTCTATTAGACATTGAATCCTCATGAATTATATAGTTTCGAGAGTCAAGTCTATCCATACAATCAAGCAAGAACACTTTTTATATGTAAGCAAAAAAAGTAAACAAAATTTCTTCTTCCTATATATTTCACGACAAGTTGATTTTTTTTTGTTAAGTACGAATCACAAGAATTCTTTTAAGAACATTTTGCTTACTAATTGGAGTCATATGAATATTATTATATATTTGTATTGGAATGGCACCCACCTCTTTATAAATTTGTAGGTGCAATCTCTTATTCCTTTCTCTATATATCTTGTTTTTTTTACAAATTTCCGTGTAATTAAGCAATTCCTCAAAATTTCTTACACACTCCATGCATGACTTGGTGAAGTTGATTGAATCTAAATCAAAACACTAAGCTAGGTTTGTAATTTCTTACTTTAGGAGTCTTGTCTTCGGCCGAAAGGTTCCATTATGCCTAAACATAAGATGTTCAATTAAAAGATCCTTTGATTCCACATATTTTACATTTTTCATATACATAATACTTCACATTTTTTATGTTTCTTGAATTGAGTCTTTTTGATATGTGGTTTCTTTTGATTATCACAAGTGGAGATTACTCCATAGAAACAACCGAAAACATAACATTTGAAGAGATAAGAAGGTACATATGCTGTCCATTTGTAAAAGAGTTCAATTTTACAATGGAAAGATTTTGTATTGCAAAAAAGAAGTTTTATTGTAACGCAAATAAAAAGAATGGGGATACATATGTAGTTACTCGAATTGGAGAGCTTTCACCTTAGCTCTACTTTGGAGTCTAGACTACAAATGTTTTTATTGCTTTTACAATGACCTTGGGCCTTTTCACATGGAAGTCTAACTCTAAGTGTCTTTGCTATTTTTTCCTTGTCTTTGTTCCTTTGTATCGTCCTTTAACATTGCACTTTTTCTTTCGTCTCTAACTAATGTCTTGGCGTACGGAATTGGTTAACAACATGTCCAATACTACTCACAATGCTTGCTATGTTTGGCCCTTAGCACTTGCTATTTTATGATTGAACATTGATAAGATTCTTCTAAATTTCGAACACTAGAATTTAGTGCTTTTGTCAAGCCTTTGATGTCCACAATCTGGTCAATGATTGTTGCCCCACTCCATTTGTATCGACAATAAATAAAAAGGTGAGATTTGTACTAATATCGAGAATATATCATATGAGTTCAACTCTATATCTTTAAACCATTTTTTTACTACAAGATTTTAAATTTAGAAAGGATACCAGACAAGGTTTTTTATTGAGACGGTTCCTAGGATAAAAGTTTCATGGAGAATTTGTAAAGAAGAGTCATAAACTGGGTACTTAAAACACGTGTTATAGATGGTTTACCTAAAGTAACCCCTCCCTCCTCTCTTGAAAAACAAATACAAGATCAAGATCTATCCATAATTCTAGTTAATGCATAATTCTTGTTGTATAAACTCTACTAACATCGTTTCACAATCCTAACAATGTGATAATCCCTACAAACACATTAAATTTATAAATGATGTAATCAAGTTAAATAGAAGAGGAGGAAATGGCGAGAGAGATGAGGAAAAACCACATATTAAACAATGGAACATTAGGAATTCAATATAAGGACATGTAAGTAAGTGTAAATGTAAGTGAAATGAGCTTATAAAATATGAGGACATGGTTTCTTCCTTTCACGAAATGCTACTGATACTACCTCAAAATCTGAGGACAAATTCAAGTCTTGACTTGAACTCCTCCCTTAAACTTATGTAAAAGAAACTTATGATTTGAGGGACCACAACTAAGAAAGAGAGCAATTGAAAGAAAGAAAGAAAGATAAAAAAGTGGCTTTCTACTTCATGAATGTTAAAATATAGTGTGTCTATACATATGTGTTTGTTAATGGCCTCATACATATTGTACAAGCTATTTATGTAAATAGTCAAAAGGGTTAAGTTAACCTAATGTGTACCTTTGATACTTGTAAAAGTTTGATTTTGAATCATAAATGGATTTCTAGCCGGTTTGAGTCAACAACTCATAACTATGTGTTATGCTCGATATTGGAGAGATAGAACGCAATCTTCTATGTGATTCTACTTTGGTTGTACAGGATGTCTAGCATTTCCTCACTTTGAGACGATCTTTGTCTCAATTAGACAACTCAATGAAATTGGTTTGTGAACTAGCTTTTAGACATGAGGGTGGTCAATCCACAAAGGGAATGTTATACTTGCCCAAGGACCCATGGTACATACCTTCTATCCTCTTTGTGTCACTCAACTAGAGAGTTGACTATTTCTGCTTGGTCCTTTGGTGTCTTCATTATGGTATGAAAGACTTATGCACTTGAGCAAGATTGTCATCATGGTATTATCTAAGGATAGTTTTGCAAGCATTGGCAATGCAGCAAACATGCAACCTCGTTTCACTTGGTTAGCACAATAAGAGAATGAAAACCTCGTGATTTAGTCCATTTGCAATTTGTGGGCTTATGCCGCATCCTTCTATTGGTGGTGCCTCATACTACTCATGTGTAGCAATGGTTTCTACCTAGAAGGTGTAGGTCTATCCAAGGAAGACCAAAGAGGAAGTCTTTGTTGTTTTCCAAGATTGGCTTGCAATGGTCAAGAATAATATGGATTGTAAGTTGAAATTCCCCCAATTAGATAATTGGGGAGAGTATAAATCAAATGAATTTATAGTGTAAATTTGCAAATAAAGACATATCTGATGTGAATTCACGACACCTTAGAGCTTGGAATAGAATGACAGATTTGAACGCATGAATCACATAATTCAAGACAAAATTATTAAATTCATGATGAAGCACTCAAGTCTATTTGATGGTTTTTGGGTTCTACATGTTGTGGTGTAGACCCCTCAACTTCAAGATCACCCAAGAGCTCTAGATTGGCAAAGATCCCAATTAGGACAAGTTGCGGTGTTGCGTACATGCAAGTGGGACCATGTAGGACCCGGACCATGGATGACATGAAGTTTTTGTGAGAAAACTTTTAAACCCCTTTGGGGGTTGACTTGTGATGTTTGACTTGAGTTGAGGAAATTCCAAACTCGAGGAAATTTAGACTTGAGGAAAGCACTAGAAATCAAGGAAATTTAGACTTGAGGAAAGCACTAGATTTGAGGAAGCTTAGGAGTGAATTGAAGAAGCTAAAGCCCAATCCATGACATGACTTGAGTAAAGAAAGGTCCGAATAGAGGAAGCTAATACCCGAGTCGGGGAAATCATCCTCCTTTCATTGGTGTTGTGAATCAACCTCTCTCTATCTCTATCTCTCTCACCACAAAAGCACTCAAATGGTTTAGTGTGTAATTAGAGTTAACCACACTCAATTAGTAAAACATGACCTGAACAATACGTTTATACAAGAAAATCCCTTTCTATATTAGGGTTTACAATAGTATTGGCAAAATTATCACTATGGTGATGACATGAAGTGTTTACAAAAAAAGTAAGTTGGTAGGGGAAATACAACAAAGAGGGGCGTAAAGGCCAAGACCAAGATGTGGTCTGATGTTGTCAAGGGCCTCAAAACAGAAGACGAATCGGAGAGAGCCAATTCGGGCGAAAGTGGAATTGAATCGGAAGTGACCGATTCAATCGAATTGATTCGGACATTAAGAATCGACTGAGGTCCAAGGGGAGGAAAGGGCATCGAAAGAGGCGCCAACACCACGACAGCAAGGGAGCTGAGAAGGGTTACATGAGCAGACAAGTTGGCCGGAAGGGTCGAAGCGCACAGAATCGAATGGGTCGAGGAGCGCGAGCAAGGCGTGAAGCTAGGAGAGGCCGGAGCGAAGATCTGGAAAAGCAGATGGAACCTCAAGTTGAGCTTGAGGGGCAGTGTTTAGAGACAAGCTCAACATTGGGTGCGTAACCCAATTCGTAGACTGGGTGTATAAAACCGTACGCACAATATGGCCGTGGCGGTGTGTAAACCGAGAGCCGTTAGAATGTTATTCCTCGTAAGGAATAATTTTGGGAGTAAGTGTAGGATGCTCATTTAGGAGCGGTCAAGTACTGTAAGTACTTGTGTTAGCCCAATAGTCAGGGCTTGTATAAAAGGCGCTCACTGAGCACGAAGTATGTACAGAGAACATACAGAGAATTATTTTTGAATATAGTCTTGTTTTTTTGCCCTCTTTGTCTCTCCCTCTCTCCCTCTCTTTATCTATGATTTCTGTGTTTTACTGAACTGTTGTACTTTCGAACCATGTACTCTGTGTGTTTTGCATACACTTCCGCATACGCATTCTTTTACAACATATGTTAACTATCTTTCTATAAAGGTTATGTGCATAATCTAGGGGAGAAGAGATGTTCATGTTTGGGGTGGTCATAACCCCGTTTTCAAACCCACAAGATTTTGAGGTCCATTTTCCATTTTCAAGGCTAAGAAACTTCCTGATCATGAACTAGAATTCCTAGGATGTGTGGTCTCTCCAAAATGTATTTCTATGAACGCAAAGAAAGTACAAATGGTTCTAGCTTGGAAGGCACCATGTTCAATTTGCAATGTGCAATGTTTCTTGGGATTTGAAAAATTTTCTATCGCAAATTCATCAAGAGTTACACACAAGTTGTCTTGTCCCTCATAGAACAAACACAAAAGAACCAATCATTTGGGTGGACGTCAAATGCAGGTGAGGCATTTGATAACTTGAAGCAAGCATTTACATTTGCTCCAATTTTGGTCCATGTTGACCTAGAAAAGTTGTTTATCATAGAAGCATATGCATCCAATTTTGCACTAGGAAGTGTTTTATCACAAGTAATGCATGATGAGAAATTGCATATAGTTGCATTTCATTCAAGAAAGTTTAAACCTGCAAAAATTAATTATGAAATCCATGACAATAAGTCAATTTTGAAGACTTCTCTTCACCAAAATTATTGTTTACGATCACAATAATCTCACAAGTTTCAAAATGCGTGAGTCGTAAATTGGCAACAAGCTCAATGGGCAAAATCTCTGACACGGTTCAAGTTCGTGATATCATATCCACAAGTTATACAACAAACTAATGGTGATTTCTTATCGCAGTGCTCTTATTTTGCACCAAAACGGGGAACCCAACTTATGATAATCAAGAACAACTCCTTTTGAGTCCAAACCATCTACGATTAACGTTAACAAATGTTTTAGAGATGCCTTTAGATTCAAGATTTCTTGATTCAATCTGCTCAAGCATTGGTTCATATGATTTTGCACAATATATTTTAGATCAAATAATTCTAGATTGTGTTTCTTGCTCATAGTCCAAGTTTTCCTTTATGGATTATGTGAACTTTAGTTGGCATGATGGGTTTCTTATTCAAAACACCCGTATGTACATTCTTGATGGACCTTCTCGACTCGAAGTTTTACATTAGTGCCAAGATTCACCATTGGCGAGACATTTTAGAGGTATGACTGGAACTAGTTACCGACATGAGGAGGTAAACTATGCCGGCTCTTCAGCCGAAATTTTATGAAGATGGAACTTTATCTATCGTATAGAAAGACTTTTACTAATAAGGAAAAAATAAATCTTGTTATGCGAGAAGTTTCCAAACATCATAGCCTTTTAGATGAAACCATTAGTGATCATGAGCCATGTAATTTTTTGCAATTTTTTTAGAGCCTTACTTGAGATCCTTACAATTTCTCGTAAACTCTCGTCAAGCTATCATCCTCAAATTGATGGTCAAATTGAATGCACAAATCAAACTTTAGAGCAGTATCTCCATTGCTTTATCAACTATCAACAAGATGATTGGATTGATTTTCTACATATGACAAGTTTGCTTACAATAATTCAATCCATTCTTACACGAGATACACTCCATCCTTTACAAAAATAGGATGCCTTCCTCTTTGGATAATGCACAAATATCCAAAAGTCTCAAACAATGTTGCCATTCAAGATCATCTAGAACAACTCAAATGCATTCAAACCAAGCTTTTCGATCATTTAGTTTATGGTCAAGCGAAGTACTAGAAGGCAACAAATAAACCTCACTTAGATTTTGCACCTAAGAAACCTAAGTTTAAAGTTGTTGATCGTGTATGACTATCACGACGTCCAAGTCCCTTTGTAATCTCTAATCAAGTCAACAATGTTACATTTCTTTTGGACCTGCCTTCATATATGCATCTTCATCCATTATTTCACGTTTGATTACCAGAGTCATGGACATGAAATTCTATCCACAAATTGGTTGTTCCACCAACACCTTTGTTTCAACTTGTTGGGCCAGAATATGAGGCAAACACTATTTTGGACTCCACAATCATCAACAACAAGCTACATTATGTTCTAGACTAGCTTGGATACACACTTAATGATCAATTGTCGTTAATGCCCCTAAACTTGTATAGGAGTTTCATCTTCGCTACCCCAATAAACCAAATTTTTTTCCATGCATTGACTCGTGAAATTTGTTGTCAAAGGAGATGATGTCACAAAATGTCAATATCAAGAATTGGACATATAATGTTCAAACAAAAGTCGTACACTGCAACCATCACAACATTATATATTTCATATTATTATTAATATGAATAAAGTTACTTGGCATGAACGCCAAATGGCATGCATGCATGCCAAGTGGCACACAACATGCTAAGTGATGATTATGCGTGATCCCATGTATGCTATGTAAGTGCAAGATTTGCTTAGTGTTGAACCATTCTAATCCAACGCAAGTCTTCAACACCCTTGTCGTCGCCGTCTCTAGAAAATAAAAATTATTGTCTTCTTGCTTGTATTATTGTCTTCTTGTTTTGTTATTACCTTCTTATCTTTGAAATTGATATTGTCTTCGACGCTTTCGTTATAACATAAATCTCCTCTTATTTCTCTCTTGTTTTGCTTTTCTCATTTTCTTCTTTAAATCACTTTTTCTCTTGGCTATGAACATGACACGGGGATTGACACCCCCCATGTTAAGAGCCTATTACTCATTGATAGACTAAATTAAAGTATAATCAAGACATAACCAACCTACCATGAACGTCCAATATTGAGGGATATTAGGATGACTAGAACTAGAACCTTGGAATAGGTAACACGATTGCCACAATGAAAGCTTAGCCTGCACCGTTAGTGTCTCAGGTCTTCAACCTTCTGACATAATGTGCGTTATGAAGGTGGCTCGGCCTCATATTTATACTTCTTCCTAGGCCCCTTGAATAGAATCTGTGCTTTTCTAAAAGACTCTCCATTCATTAGTTGTGAAGATCATGATGTACATGCACCTGCCATTCCTTCTATTCAATCACATTAGTTCCTTTCTAACATTAGTGAACATACCCTTCACTTATGTTTTGTAAATATTATAAAGGACTTGTTGAGAATCAAACTCAACTTCCCTAGTATGGGAACACACCTTAGTATACTCACGCGTGTGAACACCCCACCTCCTAGTATATAGTAACTAGTGTGTCATAGAACTTTAAGTTCTATGACACATATTTCCCACCTCTTTCCCAGGAGGCGGTTCTAGTGAGAGAACTTAGAGAGAAGGTGACTACATAAGCACCTTCTCCTTCTCTTTTTAATTGTGGGTTTTATTCTTGCTTCTTGTTAATACAATTTTCTTGTTTTCTGTATACGTTCTCTCTCTCTCTCTCTCTCTCTCTCTCTCTCCCTGACACACACACACACACACACACACACACACACACACACACACACACACACACACACACACACCTCTTCCGTTGCACAAAATCACTCCCGATTCTTTACATGGTATCAGAGAGATTGGTAGCTTGATCCAAGTCCATCCTCACGTGTTGTGTATACGCCGATGCTCATGAAGAACCGGCTGATCGTTGTAGCAGCAACCTGCATAGTTCGTATCAAAGTGAAGCAGAAGAAGAAAACTAGCTCCAAACAAGTCATTTCAACATGAACACTCAAATGGGAAGCACTCTTCCTACCAAGAGACTCGACAGAAACAACTTTGCATCTTGGGAGTACAAGATGCACCAATACCTTGTCAATCAAGGCTATTGGAGCTATGTCGAGGGAGCCCAAGAAAATCAACCCAACCCAGCACATGCCGACCATCCAACTTGGGAGCAAGGCTCGGCGAGTCGCGTGTTATATGACCTTGCATCATGAGTTCATGATCACATGCTCGGTTACATCTGAGAGGCCAGAACGCCAAAAGAGGTGTGGGGGAACCTCAAAAAGATATTCGCGGCCAACAAAACTGTGCAAAAGCTTCAACTCCGCCAAGAGTTGAATAACATACACCAGAGGGATATGTCAATAGACATCTACACCTTGAAGATCAAGGAGCTGTGTGACTCCCTTGGGTCGATCAATGTTAACATTGACGACGATGAAATGGAGGAGATATGCCTAGGAGGCCTAGCATCTCGGTTCGGCGCCATACGGTCGGTAGTCCATGTGAGGGAGAATCCTCCCTCCTTCGACCTCCAGTTAATGCTATTGGTCGAAGAAAACCATGTCTGAACAAGAGGCAATGGATTAGATGGAAAAATACTATACAAAAGCCATATTCCGGCATCTTCATCTTCCCTTTCTCCTTGCGCATAAACCGTCTCCTCGGTTTCTGGCGTGGGGATTGCACAACTGAGTCTCCACTACTCATCATCCGATTGGTCCTTTTGACTTAGTCTCTCATTTGGCCCACTTAGCCGAAATTAAATCGGACTCTCCTCTAGAGTTCTGATTGCTTCCTCTTCGAGGGGCAACTTGGCCTCACTGACCTCATCCTCTGAATTTGGAATGGGGTGGATGGGGGTTGGAGGTGAAGGCAAGTACTATGAAGGCGACTTACTCATACCTCTTTCGTTTGGGGGTTATAACATTTATTATAACCCTTTTGCTCATCTGAGTAACTGACCAAGATACACTTCTCGTCTTTCGCACTTAACTTCCTCTGCTTTTCCTTCGGCACATGCACATATGCAATGCTACCGAATACCCTCAAGTGTGCCAAGTTTGGCTTCCCGAAATATAGCTCATGTGGCGATACTACTCCATTTTCAGAAGTCTGATTCTGCAGGTATATAGCTGTTCTGACGGTTTTGGCCTAGTAGAACTTCGGCATATGCTTCTCCTCGAGCATTGCCATGGCCGCTTCCTCTATCGTCTAATTCTTCGGCTCGCCCACACCGTTCTACTGCGGCATGTATCTGTAGAAGAATTCACGCTGAATTCCTTTCTTTTGCAAATAACTAGAGAACTGGTTGGAAAAGTACTCCTTTCTACCATTAGTCCTAAGGCATTCGATCTTTCGGCTTGTCCCCCGTTCAGCAAGGCTCTTCACCTTTGAGAAGTAGGATAAGACTTCGCTTTTCTTCTTGATTAGGCATGCCCAGGTATGCTGAGTGAAGTCATCGATGAAGGTCACGAAATATCAGCTCCCTCCGATGCTCACATTCTATGCCAGTCCCCACACATCCGAGTGAATCAAATCGAGCTTGTTTTGGCTCCTATTTTGCTCATTGCAAAACGGAAGTCGGTGATGCTTCCCAAATTGGTAGGCTTCGTAGACTTGGCCCTTTCAGCCACTGAATTTCGGCAAGCCGAAAACGATGTTCTTCATTTGCATTTCCCGAAGCCGCGGGAAGTTAACGTGGCCGAACTGCTTGTGCCATAGGTCGATGTCCAACTCGACCTTCCGGCCTTTCGCGAACATAGCAGTCAGTGCCTACGTCATTCCTCTCGAGGATAAACATCCTCCCTTCTCGGCGCCCTTGCGCGATGATCTTGCCTTCCTCCTCTATGAGGCACCCAAGATGAGTGAATCGAACTTGCATGCCTTGGTTGACAAATTTTCCAACTGACACCAAGTTCTTGGTGATTGTCGGCGCATGTAAGACATTCCTCATGATTCCCTTTTGACCAACATGGCTCAGAGGGACATCTCCGATATGTTCGATGGGGTGAGGGGTGTCATCGCCAGTTTCGACAACCCTCGGTTGCTCCTGCTTTTCTAGAGTCAAGAACCACTCCTTCTGATTCATGATGTGGTTCAATGTGCTTGAATCCACATACCACACCTCGTTTGACCTTGAGGTGTTCACTGCCATTGAGTTGGCTTTGTGCTTCATTACGAAGGTTAGGCCCATTTCGACTTGCCCTGAGCCTTTGGCGTAGTGTGATCTTTGGCACCTCTCTGTGTCTCCTCCGAGATGGCATCAACATTCGGCTCATCGGAGATGAGTCTAAGGACGTTCGACGGTTCGAACTTCAATTTCTGGAAGGAACAAATGCAAGACTATCTCATAGTCAAGGGTCAGATAGACCCGATTGAAAATGAAAATCCTCCAAAAGCATACAAGGCAAACGAGTGGCTAAAGCTGGATAGAATCGTCCGTGCCATGATTCGGATGCACTTGTCGGAGTCAGTGTACTTCACAGTGCAATCATGCTCGACAACTTTTGAACTTTGGAAAAAACTATCAGAAACTTATGAAAAGAAGGTCGCTGCAACGAAGATGTATCTGATCCGGCGCCTCTACAACTTGCGGATGAAAGAATCTGATTCGGTTTAGGCACACCTCTACGAGTACAAAAGCCTAAGCTCCCAAATATCATCTCAGGGGACGACAATAGAGGATGAACTCAAAGCAATGATACTCATGAGTAGTCTCCCCTCTTCTTGGGAAACTTTCGTCACAACCATGTGCAACGCTTCAACAACTGCCATTAAGTACTCCGAAATCACGAGCACAATCTTGACTGAAGCAACTCGGAGAAAGTCTTTCTCTAAAGACTTGGCAGATGAAGCTTACGTAGTACAAGGTTCGATCGACTGATTGAACAACCGGGGAAGAAGTTCTTCCCGACTGCCGAACAATCAACGAAGCCGGAGCAAGTCCCGAGACAACCGAATCTGCAACTACTGTAAGAAACCAGGACACATCAAAGCCGACTGTCAGGCACTCAAAGCAAAAACCGATAAAGCTCAGAGAGTAGATCAGAAGAGTTGCCGACATGAGGAGGTAAACTATGCCGGCTCTTCAGCCGAAATTTTGACGACTGACCCGAACATACTATCCATAGAGAACCCAGTCGAATCAGAAGTTCTGCTTACGACTGAGGAATCGAGCACATGGCTCCTGGACTCGGGCGCATCGTATCATGTGACACCTCATCGATCTCAGTTTTGGCAATACTCGAACCGGCACTCTGACTCAGTTTGAGTCGGGAATTGGCAACACTGTGCCATAATCGGAATCGGCACCGTAGAGCTCAACCTTCCGGGTGGCTCTACACTCGTACTACACAACATCCGACACGTTCTTGAGCTTTCAAGACCCTTGATCTCAATCAGACAACTTGACGAAGCCGGCATCCGTGCCGGGTTCTCATTAGGAGGGTGGACACTCCACAAAGGGAACCTCCTACTTGCTCGAGGACCAAAGGTACACTCTTTGTACCCTTTATATGTCAAACTCAAAGAGGGTGACTTATTTTTGGTTGATATCCCCGTGTCATCGTTATGGCACGGACGATTTGGACACCTCAGCAAGGCCAACATAATGCACCTATCCAGAGCCGGTTACATCCCCAAGCTCTCCTTCTCAGATCACCAATTCTGCGAGCATTGCTAGTATGGCAAATAGGTAGCCGCATCACACCCGACATCACCACCAAGAGAATTGAGTCCCCTCAATTTGGTCCACTTGGACGTCTGTGGCCCGATGCCACATCAGTCTCTTGGCAATGCTTCGTACTTCATCAATTTTATTGACGACTCGACTTGGAAGGTGTGGGCTTACCCCATTAGAACCAAAGATCGGGTGTTCTTGATCTTCTCCGAATGGCATGCAATGGTCGAAAACTAAAATGTCTCCGAACCGATAATGGAGGAGAATTCAAGTCTGATGAATTCATCAAATTTTGCCGGGAACGCGGCATTCAACGTAAATATATGGCACCCTATAGTCCGAAGCCGAACGGAATCGTTGAACGCATGAATCAGACGATTCAAGAACGCATAGTATCCATGCTCCAACACTCCGAACTGTCGGATGGCTTCTGGGTAGAGGCTCTACTTACGGCAGTACACATAATAAATATGTCGCCAAGTAGACCTCTAGGACTTAAAATACCTCAGGAAACATGGACTGGCAGTAAGCCGAAATATGACAAGCTGAGGATCTTCGGCTGTGAGGCATATGCGCTCATACCGAAAGACGACTGCCGGAAACTCGAACCAAGATCAAGGAAATGCGTTTTCCTTGGATATGGATCCGACGGCGAGATCGGATACCAACTCTAGGACCCCGAGCACAGACAAATCGCCCGAAGTTCGGACGTTGTGTTCAACGAGTCGGCTATGCATAAAACGGCCGAAAGGCCTATTGAAGTCCGAAGGGTAATATTTTCCGAAGTGCCAACCCTTCATGAAGGCCTAGCCCACAACACAAGATCGGTTTCATGGGTAACCGACACCTCCTGTCCTGAATCCATAGATTCAGCATAGCCGAATGGCTCGGCTTTCGACCATCCGACACCTATACCCGGTGCGACCAATCCAGTCATACCTCGAAGATTCGAGCGACTGTCGCAACCTTCGGAAAGGTACTCTCCCAGAATTTTCTTTACCGATGCCGGTGAACTGACGTCTTACGAAGAAGCATCGGCATCTACTGACTCAGCCACCTGGCATCTGGCGATGGAGTCGGAAATGCACTCCATTCGCGCAAACAAGACTTGGGACTTGGTCGAATTACCGAAGAATCGACGTGCTCTTCCGTGTAAATGGGTCTATCGACTAAAAGAGACGTCCGACTCGACCAACCCAAAGTACAAGGACAGATTAGTTACGAAGGGATTTCGACAAGAATATGGCGTCAACTTCGACGAAATCTTTTCACCAGTGATGAAAATGACAACCCTTCGTTTCATGCTTGGTGTCGTGGCCGCCAAAAACTTGGAGCTGATTCAGCTAGATGTAAAAACGACATTCCTCCACGGTGACCTACAGGAGGAAATCTATATGGAGCAGCCGAAAGGATTTGTGGCATCCGGCCAGGAGCATCTAGTCTACCGACTTAGGAAGAGTTTATACGGCCTGAAACAGGCAACTCGACAGTGGTACAAGAAGTTCGACGACTTCATCCAGTCGACTGGCTTCTCCAAGAGCGATGAGGACCACTGTCTCTTCACCAAAACAACTCAAGATGGGTCTCCCGTCTTCCTCATCATTTACGTGGACAACATGCTACTCTCCGGCCGACATGCCAGAGAGCTCACCGAACTCATTCGGAAACAGTGGTTGAAGTTTGCCATAAAAGGACCTCAGTCCGGCAAGACACATACTTGGTATGAAGATTAGTCGGCATTGCAATAAATGACAACTTTTCTTGTCTCAAACCGACTACATCGGACGTGTCTTGGAACGCTTCAACATGCACTCGACCAAGTCTGCTTCAACCCCGCTCCCCATTAACCTTCGGCTATCTCAGTGAGACTGCCCGACATCCGGTCCGGAGGGGGAAGATATGAAGTCGGTACCATATGCATCGGCAGTCAGCTCCCTTATGTACGCGATGGTTGCGACACGGCTTGATATCTCTCACACCATAGGAGTCGTCAGCAGATTCATGCACTACCCAGGACGATCGCACTGGAACGCAGTCAAGCATGTGTTCAGATATCTAGCTGGCACAAAAGACCACGACATTGTATTTGGCCCGAACTCAACCTCAGCGTAGTTGGTTACACTGACTCGGACTTCGCCGACTGCGTGGACAGTCGGAAATCAACAACCGGATATTGTTTCAAATTCGGCAATGGAGCAATCTCGTGGAAGTCGAAACTTCAGGAGTGCACAACCACCTCAACAACCGAAGCGGAATATGTAGCTGTGTCCGACGTGGCAAAAGAAGCTTTATGGCTCGGTCGGCTGGCGCACACGTTTCGACAAGTCGACTTCAACTCAGCTCTAGTTGTCTACAACGACAGTTAGGGTGTTGTTGCTTTGATATCACTTTGTTCGGGACTGCGTCATTTCAGGGAAAATCGGTCTTGAGAAGATATCCACAACCGATAATGTCGTAGATGGAATGACCAAGTGTCTTTTGGCGGATCGCTTCCGGTCCCTTTGGCACCAGATGGGCGTAACGAAAAATCGGTCCGGTTAAAGTCAGACACACAGCACAGGATGGTTACGGACAACCGACATCGGTTCTTTAAGGATCGGCTTCAACTCTTTCGACTCGACCGGTTCGGTCTTGAACAAAATCGATCTGTCTGATAAACCTTGTATATACCTGTAATTTCAGATAACCCATGTATACACCCATTACGGGGGAGTGTCGAATACGAGTGTATAATGGCCGTATTCACACTGTCCCTTTGGACAACCCAAGTTTGGGCTATTTCTGTAAATAGCATAAAGGGCAGTTGCCCTAGGACAGTCACTATATAAAGTGACTTTGTAACCTTTAGTGGAGGTTGGTTGTCATTTGTAACTGTTGCTATTAAGAAATAAAACATTTCTTTGTGCCTGTGTGTGTGTGTGTGTGTGTATCTTGTTCATTCTCATACACAGGTCCTTCAACATCACAGATGTTGTTTGGTCTTCTACACTGACGACCTTGTCCCCAACACAGACTTTCGGAGTTGCTTCTTACATACAGAGAATTGTCAGATTTTGACATTCGAAAACCAATTTGATGAAGATATTGTGTTATCTTCGAGTGTCAAGCACGTGGTGCTTGCTTAAGGCCGTAGAGGGGCTTCTTGAGTCGGCATATGGCTTTCGGATGAATGTTGGATTCGAAGCCGAGTGGTTGTATCATGTACACCTCTTCTAATTTGCCTTGAAGAAAAGCGTTCTTGACATCCATCTGGTGGAGGTGCCACCCTTTCGTTGATGCAAGCACTATCACGGTTCACACGGTTGTCATCTTTGCCACCGGGGCAAAGGTCTCTTCATAGTTGATGCCTTGTGTTTGTGCGTAGCCCTTTGCTACCAGTCGAGCTTTGTAGTGGTTGACGGAACCGTCGGCATTATACTTCACTTTGTATATCCATCTACAACTAATTGCCTAGTTGTGCGGTGAGTGAGGGACGAGATCCCATGTCTCATTCTTGTTGAGAGCTTGCATCTCCTCGTTCATCACTTCAAACCATCGCGGATCTTTAGCAGCTTCGGCAAAGTTCTCCGGTTCTCGAACTACTGCCACCTTCATCATAAAGGCATAGTGGTATGCCATATAGTTGTTGTAGCTAAATTGGCTAACCGGATTCTTCTCTCGGGTGGAGTGATGGAGTTTCTCAACTCCGAGTAACCTCGTAAGAGACACATCAAAGGCATCGAACTCACTATCGAGTGGATGAGTCGATTCGTTGTCGTCAAAGTGATCATCTTCATATTCCGGCATTTTGGCCTTCCCTTTGTCTATCTTTGGACTTGGCCGAGATGTGCTTTGGTTGCTCGGAGGCTCTTGTGGTCCACTCAATCTGGTTAAGATCGAACTCTCTTCGAGCATTGACCTTTGTTGATCATCGTCCTCGCTGTTGTTGAGGTCTTCGTAGATGGTTTGGGAGGAGTCGGCTCGGGTGTCGATTCGTCAAAGACGACATCCTGACTTACACGAGTCTTCCGAGTAGAGGGGTTTAAGCACTTGTGCCCCTTTTGCTCTAGTGAGTACCCCACGAGGATACAATTCTCTGATTTTGGGTCAAGCTTCTATCGCTTCTCATCGGGAATGTGTACGTATGCAATGGAGCCGAATATCCTTACATGGGATAGATCTGGCTTCTTCCCATAGTAATTATCGTGCGGGGTGACCTCGTGCACTCCGGATGTTGTGCACCAGTTCATGAGGTAGACGGCGGTATTTGTAGCTTCTGCCCAATATGACTTGGGCCTATGCTTCTCATTTAGCATGGCCCTTGCTACTTCAAGGATGTGCCGATTCGTGCGTTCGGCTACACCGTTCTGTTGCGGTGTGTGTCGGCAAATGAATTCTCGCTGAATTCCTTCTTATCGAAGGTATGCCGTGAACGCATCGGAGAAGTATTCCTTTCCTCCATCTGACCGAAGACATCGTACATGGCGGCCATTTGTCTTTTCGACTTCGCTTTTGAATTTTTGGAAGTGTGTAAACACTTCGCCTTTCATCCTCATGGGAAAGATCCATGTGTATCTAGAGAAGTCGTCGATGAAGGTAACATAGTACCGACATCCTCCGAATTTGGCCATCTGTGCCGGTCCCCACACATCTGAGTGGACTACGTCCAATAGGCCTTTGCTCATGTTCCTCTCCTTTGGGAACGGGTGCCGATGTTGTTGCTTGCCGAATTGGCATGCTTCACATACTCCTTCAATCTCTTTCTCTTCGAAGGTCGGGAGCCCGATGACGACTCCTTTCGATTGCATCGCCTTGAGTTTGTTGTGATTGATATGGCCGATTCTTTTATGCCATAGCTCTATGTCGGTGTTGATTTGGAGGTCCTTTGCAAACATGGCTGATTTTACCTCGTTCGCTTTGAGGATAAACATTCGGCCTTCCCTTCGACCACGAGCAATTAGTCGGCCTTCCTTTTTGATGAAGCAACCTCCTTGGTTGAATTGAACTTGCATCCCTTGCTCCACAATTTGGCCGACCGAGACCAAATTCTTCATTATGGTGGGTACATGTAAGACATTTTTTATGCAAGTTTGTTCACCTTCTTTCCCGAATGGGACATTGTCGATGTGTCGAATCAAATGTGTAGTGTCGTCTCCAGTTTCGACATAGCTGGGTCGGTCCAGCTCTAAAAGTTCTCAAAACCATTCTTGATGAGACGTCATATGGTTTGCGGCACCGGAGTCGACGAACCATATGTCTTCCAGACTAGATGTGTTATTCGAAGTAGAAGCCGACATAGAATTTTCTCTATGTCTCATCACGAACATTCCGCCAAGGTCTTCATAATCGGAGTTAGTGACATAATTTGTGAGTTGTCAGCTTGTGGAAGTCGACTCACGCTTCTTCTTTCGGCACTCTTCTTCATGGTGGCCGATTTTTCCACAATAACTGCATTCGATCGAGATTTTTTGGCTCGGAACGGAATGGAAGCTCCCCCTTCTTCCGAAGGTTCCTCGATGGCTTCCGTTTTGTTCCCGAAATTGGGAGTTGTTGTCGTAAGTCGGACCTCGTCCGCCTCGTCCTTAGCCGAATCGCCCTCTTCCTTGGCCGCGTCCTCTTCCTCCATTCGAATGTGTGTAGAGCATGTGAACTTCCGAAGTGTTGCTCTTTGTTCGAACATGGTTTTCTTCAACCAACAACATGTATTGAAGATTGAAGAAAGAGGGAGGATTCTGCCTTGCTAGGGTGGCGGTTCTCATTGCACCGAACCTTGGTGCAAGGTCGTCGAGGCATATTTGCACCATCTCATCCTCATCCACATTGACGCTTATTGAGCCGAGCGAGTCACAAAGCTCCTTGATCCTCAAGGTGTAGCTTGTGATGAACATATCCCATTGTTGGATGTTGTTCAACTCTTGGCGTAGTTGGAGCTTCCTTGCTGTCGTGTTGGCAGCGAAAATCTTTCGTAGATTCTCCCATGCTTCCTTTGGCGTCGTGGCTTCTCGAATGTAGCCGAGCATGTCATCATGAACACATGTCGCCAAGCAATACATTTCTCGACTCACCGTTTGCTCCCATGTTGAGTAGTCGGCGTCTTCCAGGTCGAATCGATTTTCTTGTGCTCCCTTGATGTAACCCCAATAGCCTTGGCCGACAAGGTATTGGTGCATCTTGTACTCCCAAGATGCGAAATTGTTTCGATCCAACTTCTCGCTAGGGAGAGCGCTCCCCATTTGAGTATTCATGGTGTTCGATGTAGATTTTCTTCTTTTTCTTCTCTCTTGAATACGAGCTATGTAGCTGCACTACGATAGCGATGAGCCGGTTCTTCTTGAATGTCAGCGTGAAGCACAACACACGTGGATAGGCTAGATCGAGCTACCAAACCGCTCTGATACCATGTAAAGAATCGATGGTAATTCTTGTGCAGCGGAATAGACTAGAGATATGTGTTGTGAGTGTGTATGAGAGAGTGAGAGAGTGAGAGAGAAACACAAGATAGATTAGAGAGACAATAGAATACTCAAGAAGATGTATATTACAAAGGAGATTAATCGACTTAATTACAAAGTAGGAGGAGAGTGCTTTATACAGTCACTCTCACTCTTCATTAACTACCGAAACTCATGGGTCATGGGGAATGTGAAAACTCATTAGTTATGTGTCGTAGAATATGATTCTATGACACATAGTTAATGTGTAAATAGGAGTGGTGACTTTTGACCTTTGAGTGCACACGCTCAAGGGTGTGTTCACACACTAGATTAGGTTGAGCTTGATTCTCAACAGTCTTGGATGGGCAAGGAATGTGCCAATGCAAGGTCGTGGATAGTAAGATCATTGACAAGGCACACACAAAGCATTCACAATCCAGGGAAAATAAAACAAACTTTTAAAAGCTCACCAATCTAACAAAAAAGCCTAAACTCTAAACCCTAAATCATAAAGGTTGAGTTGTCAGAAGCAAACAATGTACCACTTGCTTGTCAAATTAATACATACTTGTGGAATTACCATGATTCTAGCCCTCTCCATCGCATACACTAACACGGTATGTTAAATCAAGCTCATTGAAATGAGTTTAGCCTCTTCATTCAAATGTTATCTTTCAATCAAGCTAATCTTAGTGTCGAGGCCATCCTCTTCAATCACACAATTTATGCCAACAATCAAACATTAAAGCACTTTTCTAGAGCAATGTCAAGTGTATTTTGCACATTGCCAAAATTCAATGTGAGTTACAACAAGGTACAATGGAAAAGGACTAACAAATTATCAAGAGCAACCAATAATTATATCACCACTTCTCACCTTTATCCTATGTGCTCAACACACTTGCAATCACTGCTCACAAAGCTTCGTTGTTAGAACTGTAAAGCACTCGCAACAATGCAAAATATTTGGATTCATGGTTGTCATTACAAGTGGCATGAGATTTCCCTTCACTTTTCTAACCAAACTTTCAAAGGCAGAAGATTCCATGTTTCCATACCTAAAGATCCACAAATGTTGCCACAATTTGTTTCTCATATAGATTACAACCACGCCCTCAGTAATCTTTTTGTGTTTTCCTTGTATGGTTCACCAAAGTTGAGTCAGCATAGAACATAATATTTGCATTCTTCTACTCGAAACAATCCTTTTCATATGTTTTGCAAACAAATGTGTATGTTATGAAAAAATACTTATATTTTTTTTTAACATTTTTAATTTTCCGTTCTCACTTTTTTACCTTAAAAAAATGTTTTACCTTATAGTAAATAATGAATCCAAAAGTATGGTATTTACCAAACTTCTCGAGGGTGTTTACCATTACTGGAATGATCGAAACATACTCCAATGAGAATGCACATATTGTACGTATGGTTCATTGTACATACCATTCACCAAACACTACACTCTACATGGCACACTGTTTAATGACACCAACTGTCTCTCACCCAAGCTTATGCTTATAGCAACAAGTTGACATGGCTCACAATTCTTAGGGAAGTAATGTGAATGTATTAGTACATGATTAGGTAAATATAATGCATAAGAGAGAGAGAGAGAGAGAGAGAGAGAGAGAGAGAGAGAGTCTCACCTGTACCTATCTGAATATACATTCAACTCATGCAAAAGACCTGAATATCCAAATTCCAATCACAGTAATAACAATGACTAGGTTTAGGTTTAGGTTTAGGTCTTAGGTCTTACACGATAGTGTAAGCAAAAGAGCATATGGACAAGGAAAGAGAGAGAGAGAGAGAGAGAGAGAGCGAAGGCCATTCCATTATTCATCTGGACATGGAAAGTGGGAGAAATATGACACGCCAACTACGCTGCACTTCCAGGAATAGTGAGGTCTTGAAAAACAGGAAGTCTTCTTAATACTAGACTGGGCTCCTGCAGTACTTGAGACTTGAAGTAAGAGATAGGGAATGAAGCATCACCACTCATACACTCTTCATAGCCGGTGTTGGATTCATGGTAACATTGATCTGATCTAATTTCTTCTTCTCCATTTGCGTACTGATCTGAACCATCATCAATAATATTATAATCCCTATATTCCTCATCATTAACTACTCTTTGGGAGCTATTACTGCAAGCAAACATCCAGGCCGCTGCAACCATACTGCTTATATTATGGTTATATTTTACTGCAGAAGCTTTCCCTTCTTCCACATTACTAGTGGCTTCTTTATGATTGCACGTCCCAGTAGAAACTTCCATTTCATCTGTTATAGTGGTTCGATTCATGAAATTGTTAGAATCATTGGAAGAATCAGAAAGGCTATGTTTGATTGGCTTCATTACGGAATTATTGTATGCCTCCATGATCAGCTCTTGAGCTCTTTGGTATGACTTCAAGTGGGATTCAGAGCTCCCCCTACGTTTGTTTGTGTAGGAAACACCTTTCAGAACGGCAATGGCCTCTTCAAACCGACCTTGTTTCATCAAACAAACTCCTAAATTGCAGATTTTGTTGTTGTCAACTTCCAAGGCCATGGCTTTTCTGAGGAAAAACAAAGAAGCTAAAGAAAAGCAATGGAGAAGGAAAATGATCATTGAAAGGAGACAAAAAAATTAATCGATTACCTGTAGACGAATTCAGCAGAAGTGTAATTGCCTTGCTGCATGTATGCCCAACCAAGGTTACCCTGCAGAAGACATTCCGGATAAGCGTAGAAAATGGATGAGCTACGCAGGATATAGTTATATATATATATATATATAAAGAAAGAGAAGGCAGACCAAAAAAAGAAGGAATCGAAAAGAATTTCAATGTAAGGAATAAAGAAAGTGAAACAAAAATGAGAAATTTTTACCAGAAGCCTCGAAGCTTCCTGTTCCACGGAAACCTGGAATTTCCTTCCTTGAGACCGTGCAGTTTTGGTGCGTTTTCCATTAAAAGCTTGTCCGTTCTGGAAGAGCTGGAGCTTTTGAATAAGGAGCGCGATCTGGTCTTCTAAACGACCACAACTCTGAAAGAAATAGGCAATGCAAAATACAGAGTTTTCGGATCATTCAAAGACTAAGAAAATATGATGAATCAAAATCAGTAGTAGAATAAATCATACAATCATATCGAATATTGCTCGGAGATTAGACCATGAATTATTAATGTGATGAACAAAAATGTATACCTTATACAGGTCGAGAAGCACGTTATCAAGAGAGCCTTGAGATTGCTGGGAGCAACGAGAGCGATAGCAAGAAATAGCAAGAATAGCTTCTTCACAGCGATTCTGCTGTTTCAAAACGATGGCCATGTCTTTGAGAGCGCTATCTACACGATCTCCAGCATCGATGGCAGCATAGAAGAGTGCAATTGCCTTCTCTGGATCTCTATCTACAATCTGTAACTCCAAGAAAAAAAATACAGAGATTGTGCAGATCAGTTACAATTAGATTAGCGCGAAAAACAAGATACACATGTTTTATCTCGCTCTTCCCTTTAATTAAATAAACCAATGGAGAAGAAGATTTCCACAAACACCAAAGAAATACAAGAAACACACACGCATCAATTCATAGAGAGAGAAGTACAGACACCATAAAATAGGAGAAGCGGAAAGAGATAGCCACAGAAAGAAGTAGATAAGAGCTTGTTATAACACGCCCATTTCTTCGCAATATGACCAGAACCGATTGTTGAAGACGCAGGAAAACATTATACAAAAGACAACAAGAAAATTTCACAAATATAAAAATGACGTTCAAGGAGTCAGCAATGGATAATCATGCTTCCGACATCCTCTCATGTTGATCGGAAAAAATTGGAAAAGAAGAGAAGGACACAGGAATTCATGGCTAACAGTAAAGAAAAGGAACACACAGATAAAGACATTCACTAAGGATTCAGTCACAGCAAATTCATAGTAAATACCTGTACATGCTTGGCCCGTACGTACAGACTATCTCCCGTAGGAACCTTGTGCAAGACATGGAATGGCATGGTATTGTTATTCATCTCTACTACTTTCCCCATGATTCGTTCAGGAGAAGCCATGGAATGAAGCTTGCTTTCTTGAGCTGACGACCTTCCTTTCTTTTCTTTTCTGTCTTCGTCCGCTTCCAGATGCTTCTCCGTCAGTTTCTTCTTCTTCTTCTTCTTCTTCTTCTTCCGTTCGGTCTGCTTCTTTCTTCTGCTTCTGCTTCTGCTTCTTCAATCTGATGAGAGGAGATGGTGATGGATGATGATAAATCGCTGAAGAAAAGGGGGGGGGGGAGGGGGGGGAGTATATGTATAATGGGAATGAATCTGGACGAGGAGCAGGTCCAGGTTCATCCTCTACGCTTCAGTAGGACCCTACTACTACTACGACGACGAGACAACCAGTCTGTTTTTTTCTCCTTTTTGGATTTACAAACCTATGAGAATGGCTCCACGTCTTCCTTTCTCGTCTTAGACCAAATAATAATAATAACAATAATAAGTAAATTGGTGAGAGAGATTGAGAGAGAAGAGTATCAATCAACCTCCACAAAACATGTTAAAGAAATCTCATGGAGATGGTCTCATTCGGATGCGCTCTCTCTCGTGTGAAGTAAATTTCGGCCCGGCATTAGCGCGAGCCTGGGCTCCGTCCGCCCGTGAGTTCGGCCACGAGATTCCGGGTTTCTTGGACATGGTCTTCCCATCTCGCTCGACTCAGATCTCAATCAAGAGATTCGGGATCCTATGGAACCATTCCATCCATCATTAGACCCTGCGTTCCGTCCGTGAGTTTGGTCACGAGATTCGGGTTTCATGGGCATGGCTGTCCCCCCGTCTCGGTCGACTCGGATCTCATTCGAGAGATTCGGGTTCCGTGGAAGATTCCATCCGTCATCAGAACTTGGGCTCCCTCCGTGAGTTCGGTCACAAGGTTCGGGTTCCCGTGTACTTATTATATGCCTCTATTTCGAGATTCATGTTTCTGTGTATATGTATATAGATTCGGGTTTCCATGAGATTTGGGATAGGCAACTTGAACATACTTGGATGTTCTTGTACTCCACGAGTTTTTAGCCTATCCATATATTGGTTTTTATGAACCCCGATTACGAGGTTAGAGCCAAATTATAATTGTTCGTGTTGGATGTCCTCTAAATTTTTAGAGCTTGCCAGGAGGTTATTTGCATTGAAGTTAACGAGGGTCATAGCTTTAATTATATCAATATACATATAGTGGAGCCGTTTCCCAAGCAAGAAAGTAGGCATTGTGTAAGTGTTCTTTCCATGCCAATGTAATCCTAATTTTGACTTTGTCATATTGTGCACTTTTTATCAAGGGAGGATCAACTTTATGACATTGGACTCCTTAAGACTTGAATTGCGGTTCCTTGAATATTGATAATAACATTAGAAAAACACTTAAAAGCCATGGAGATTTTCATGTTTATTCATTGTCCATTTTTTCCATGTCAAAACATGGATACATAACATGTCTCCACATGTAAGGAAGGGGTCATAGGAATCCGAAATCCTCATAATCAATAAATGGAGGATTCTTTGACATGTCTACTTGAACACATACGAACCACACCCACCCCATATAGAACATACTCAAGAGAACTCTCAATGCCCGCTCATATTTGTAGTTGTATGCTTTCTATATATGATCCTTTAACACGCCATACTATGCAATCCATAACATTTATCCTTATTTTCTGTTCTAAGACACCTTGCACATTTTGTCGATGTGCATGTTTTCACCTCTTACCTTTCTGATTGCTACATTTTTTTCAGCCAAGAGTTCTAGATTTCTAGGTGTTCAACCACATACCCATTTTCAATCATTTGTAGAATGTTTTGTTAAGTCATTTTCAATCCCATGGATTGTTTCTACCTAGTATGACGTTAAATCATCATATGTCAATTCTATTTGTGCTACAATTTTTGAGTTAGGCAAGAGTATGTCAAGTAGGGAGAATGTTTGCAAGGCATGTTTTATTTCATGGATCATGTCTCTTATCTTAAAAACATAATTGTCGTCATATCAACCATCTCTAAACGCAATTATTGTTCAATTAGGTGAGTGCATGTCTTGGTAAATAGTTTCGATTTGCAGTCAGGTGAATGGCAAGGAATCTTGAATTTATAGATGATGGTAGGCTAGTGCAAGCATCGCATCCAATCCCGTGGAGGAGTTTTGTGGGGAACCAAGATGAGAGATGCATATAGAAGCTACTTTAAGGATTGTTGCTCATTACATCATGCCACAATAGGGATATTTTTATACATTTGGAACACATGTTAAAGTTGTTAAATGAAGGTTATTGGACACTCCTTTGTATTGTTAATAGATGCAAGGTATATGCAAACACCTAGGTAGATTAAAGAGCCAATTCATCAAAGAGCCCATTCCTCATTTTATCAATATTTATTACTAGAGATCGAGAGTCATAGGCATTCATTGATACCTACAACCATTCCAAAGAGAAAGGGAATTATATGTCACTACTTTCTTTCAAAGGTCAATTATTGTTTGAAGTTTGCCACCAATATAATTTTCAACTAGTCTCATGCAAATGATCACATATCTTACAAAGCTCATGCATCGCATGTTCACAACACATCCATGCATATTTTTCATCTAACACGTATTAGAAATCATCCATATTCCTTATTCTAGGGGTGTTTCATCATTGTAATGCATTTTACCATATTTGAGCCACAAACGAGCTTAGCAAGCCAATATGACAATGCCTGCATAGGATCTTTTCCTTTCTGCAACGCATAATACAATAAGCTTACTAATGCAATCACCTTTCATATAAGATTACATATAGGATACCATATATGCATTTGTTCTTGTTTGTGCCAAACGAACTCAATGCACACAAACACTCCACAAACACATCAATTTGCAATTAGATTGTGGGAATGTTCAACCTCTATAAAGAAATAATCAAGGATGCCATGTGCCAATCATATTCATTTTCGCATGAGAATAAACCATACATAACAAAAATCCTCATTGCACTACTTGCCAAATACATACATGCAACTATTGTCATGTAAGCCAAAAACAACTCACACACAACAAATACAATCTACATTTTAATTGCAACGACCACATTTAAATTTTGCAAAGAACCTATCAAGGATGATAATCATAGCATCTACTAGTTTATTGTAACAATATATTGAAAATTTTCAAAAAGGCACTCCAAACATTCCTACTACAGAGTTTATTGTTACCAAACATCGAAAAGTTCAAAATGAGGCACCTCAAACATTTTCAAATATTGCAATGTCACATAATTCTCCTGAATAAGGTATCAAATAGTGAAGGCCCTAATGCTTTGCTTTACATTAGCATACCAAATGCTTCTTTAAGTCAACATATGTATGCAAATACTATAAAGATTTATACTAAAACCCTGGAAATCTCAAAAAAATGAGTCTCACATACACAATTATATAACGATTAATATACATATATGCATAAACGCATCAATGTGTCTATGTTGTTTGTATGTACACTTGTATCTTTCAATAGTGAACTATTGGGTGTAACATACAATACTGTTAATTACATTTGTATGTTGCCATGTATAGACTTGTATCTCTGAATCATCAAATATTGGTTGATCCATCACTACAAATATGATGCAGGAAATACCCTTGGTATATCCGAAAAGCATCCTTAAAGATGCAACGGAAATCAGAAGTATAATATTGGTACATGCATGGATATCAAGTATTTCCTCTGGATTCCACAAGCATCCTTACAGGTATCTTGTAAAACATCTCCATTTGGTTTGCTATAAAAGAATTGATAATACAGCAAAACATACAAAGAGTAGGTATTACTGATTCTTCTCCAAATGATGTGAGAACCATGTCAATAACCTGCTTGATTGATTGTAGCAGGTGAAAGCGCTTCTTGAAGGGTTGTCGTCCACTCTGAAACAGAACAGGTAGAAAAGATTACATGATGACTAAAATCATGTAAAACATCCTGAGCTTTGAATTATGCTGCAGTAGCTGAAGCTTGATATCTTACCATTGCTAACATGGTTGAGAGACAATGAATTGGTTGAAAAATGTCAGTAGAGTCACACATCTTGAAGGCGTACATTCAAATCTTGTGCAGCTTTTCCAATATCACCACCTTTTCTATAAAAACGGTTGTATGTGTATGCCATTCAAGGTTTAGAATGCTATTCTATCATTGGGATAAACGCTTAGGAAAACAACACATGTTCTAAGTATTTTGGAGGAAACAACAACTTATTATCAATCTCTGGAGTTTTTAGACAATCTGTTCTGTCTTGAAATAAGAGATACAAAGAACACACAAAGAGCAATCGCAGGTGACTGAACATATCATAGGGTGAAATTGGAAGTTCTAATGAAAACAGAGAGTATACATACACATTTACCTCATAAGGGGAATTAAATTTTTCATGATGATTTGAAGTTCGGCATAGCACGCATTGCAACGCTCAATCCTGAACCATATCCAAAGGCTTACAATAATTAGAATCGTTACCAGTGGAGAAAACTTCAAACAAATTTACTGTGTCATTGTAGAAAATGTTTTATAGTCAATGAGCATACAAGAAATCAATGGCATTCGGAATCCCCTTAATAATCAATTTGCAACAAGTTCCCACCTTTCTTCAGCTTGGAAATCAATACCAAAAGCTAGCGATGTTGTGCGAGTTGTATGAATAACTTGGCCAAAATTCTTTACAATCATTGATAATACAGATAACGCTGTACTTAGATATCTGCATAAAGTAATTATTTAACTGAAAACTTACTATCACCGTATTGAAATAGAATACCCTTTGTAATATTAATTTAAGCAATTACCTTTCCACAGCACTACTCAGTAAACCATTCAATAAGGGAAGAAGTAAACCAGACACTTCAAGTGTAAAGAGCTCACTCCGGTCCATCCAACAACTGAGTACATCGACAACTACCTGCAAAAGACAAATAATGAATTTGTATACAAATACAAATTATACAGCCATTCTTTACCTAAATTCAAGCATTTGATACATAGAAAGGCGTTAATCAACTTACAGATTGATCTGCAATTTTCCCCATGGCCTCCACAGCACCCTTCAAATCATTCCTTATCCAAAATCGCCTTATAGCCTGAAACCATACAAGCAATCACCTTTCTTTTATCATATGATGGCTATAAATTGGTGATTAGCCAAGTTTGTTAGCCCATGCAGGAAAGGTTCCAATCACATGGAGTAAATACAAATGTATTACAATCAATTCCAATTTACCCTGGATTATTCACACTTGAACATTATCATAGTATGAAAGAATAGGGTAACCTGAACTGATATCATAAAATTGGCTGATTTAAGAATATGGATCAGCCACACAATGCCTCATAGTAGGAAGATGAACTATAAGGCCCTCTTTTCATCTTGTCACAAGATGGATTCCCTCTTATATGGATACACATCTCTCGTGCCTCCATAGAATGATAGTGAAGCTCAAGACCTCTTAACATCAGTTAATAAGAGAGAGACACAGATATGCATGCAAATATATGGAAGAATGGATCTGCTAATGCTCATAATTTTGAATGTGCCAGTCAGAGGTACAAGTTTTGGTCCACTACACAACATAATAGAATTCTAAGAAGTATTCTCTTCTATAAGTCAACCAAGGGGTACAAAAGTAGGGACTTGACAAAACCATTCATAAGAGGTTCATCTAAACCATGAACCCATTATCATTAACATATACAAATCAAGACCATTATCAACCAAAACTAATGGTACTTCCTCTGCTTCAGAGAACTTTCCATCTTGGATCAGCTCATGTTAGAGATCTTTCAAAGGTAGAAGTTTCAGTTCATCTAGTAGGTGCAGAATGTCATGCTTAGCTAAGCACTAAACCGGTTCACAAATTTACTCATATTTATTTTGGCTGGGTCGTTTCAAAGATGAGGTGATATCGTAAGATGCAATTCCTCATTATATCTCATTTTAATTTTATGATAGTAAACAACCAAACAGAGAAAGAAAGAAAGATTCATTAACATTCTTAAGAGGTCAAAATGGCCTATGAGTCCAAGCAAGAGATTACATCTCAAGTGTTGTCTTGTCTTTGAGAACAAAAAATCAAAATAAATAAATGCTGCTAAGTAAAAAAAAAAAGGCACCTAAGTTAAAAATAGACTAAAGAATCTTATATCGGCAGATGTAAGACTCTCAAGTCAGATACGTTGTAATTTTGGTCTTCAAAAGGTCTTTAGCATAGGTTGATCCACAATGGAGACGTCTCCGAAGCAAGGGAAGCACATGCGACGGTGGGGGATAACGGCCTTCATTTATCGATGACAAGAGTAGTGAGATCGCAGTCCCATGGGCCAGGGCCTACATGCACAACAAAATGCTATTGCCCGATCTATTGTAATCCCTTTGTTATGTTCTGGTCGGGAGCCCATTTGTGTGGCCCTTAATTGACTTGTAGCATTAGCAGGCGTGATGGGGCTAAAGAAAGTTGTTATTGTTCTTTGTGGATAATCTTGTGTGCTTGTATTGTTGTCCTTTAACAAATTTTCCTTGTGTCTCTTGAGTTCTAGCAAAAAAAGTTTCCAGCACTATTGGTAATCATATTCCATTACCTTGCATAGTGTGTGAAGCCCTGTTCAAAGAGGCAATGGTGTCTCCTTATTTCATAAAAGGCACTACAATGACAAACATAGTGTCCTTGGGATTCCATTCCCTAATGATGCATATCTGCCTACCTCAATCTCTAATTGGTGTGATGAAGTTCATAGATGCGCTATCACACTACGCAGCGCATAGCATAGATGTATATCCATATAAGATGGCCTGACGATGAATCCATCATCCGATGTGTGTAAAAACTGAGTCTTATTGTGGGCCATCTTCCTACCAACTGATATTTGGGGGCTGATCCATATTATCTTGCTTTCCAAGTTAATAATATTAATTGGGATCACTCTATTATTTTCTAATTTAGTTAAGTTTCAATGGGGACGGTCCAAGCTATATTGGAATGGGGTTACTACTCATTTTTGCTTATGCCATGTGACTCAAACCATTGTTGCATTTTAGCATACCAACAATGAATGGCTCCATGTTCAGCAAGTTGCCTTCATTACATAAGTGCCAACCTTGAGTACCTTCCTTTAGGGAGCTCCCAAAGTCCTGGGATAGAGGTCATTGAGAAAAATAATGCCTCGATGATTATAGGCGCTACTCCCATCTCTGGCTGGATTATATCATGGGGCACCGATGCATTGCTCCTTATCATGTGGGCAATCATTGGCACTAAAGCTCTCTCTAAATCTTTTGATAGGCCAAAATGGCCTATAAGACCAAACAAGAGATTACATCTGAATTGTTGTCTCATCTTTGAGAGCAACAAGCCACTACCTATTATGCCAGCGAGAAACTTCTTGCATCTCTAGAGTTTGAGTGAGAAAAGCCATTGTCTAATATTCCATTACCTTGGGTAATGGGCCAACGCCTTGCTTACAGAGGTAATGGTGTTTCCCCTTTGCAATGTCATAGTTGGGAGCCTATTTTGTAGCCACTATTGACTTGTAGCATGAGTAGGAGTTGATCTATTGTGACGCCTTTGCAATATATAGCTCCCTAAGGTTCCCTCTTCTGATTCTTATCCACATATAGTGTGCATCTGCATCATTATGCACGACATGCATTCTATCATGCATCTCCTTTCTGTACAATACAGCCATTCCTCCGGAGCCTCTAGCATTTCCTAGCATCGGTGGTTGGGAACGATATACAAACACTTGGAAACACTAGATATATTAATGTCTGTTGATCGAGCAAGCTCAACCGGATCCGGATCAGCTGAATAAGCCTGAGCCGGATCGGCATCCGGAAGGATGAGCCGGATCGGTATCCGGATGGTATTCGGAAACAACCGGCCGGATCAAGGAGACGGATCGGAGAGCTGGATTCGAGCAGGAACCGGAAGCCTAGTAGTAGCCTAGACTACTAGGTAATCATTGTCTCGTAGTTAGTGTTAGTCACACGTAGGAATATTGAAGTACGTGTCAATACTTCTATCAGTCCTTTATGGACTTGTATAAATAGTGTTGTTTAGCACGTTGCATGTACAGAGTTTTAGTGATATTTTTGAATTGAGTTTATGTTCTGCTCTCTCCCTCTCTCTCTCTCTCTCTCTCTCCCATGTGTATTCTCTGTGTGTTAAGCTACTCCATTAAACCTTCATCTTATTCTCTGTTGCTATCCGACTAAGTTGGTTTTGTCTAACGCTTCTGCACGTTTACAGAGCATGAGGGTTGAGAACCTCTGCAGCCGACACTTGCTTCCATAGACGAACCCTAGAACCCAGTAACAACAGACAGAGAGAGGATGTGGACAGAGGAATGATGAGTTCACTTCCAACAAAGAAGCTCAACCGGAGCAACTACGCGTCCTGGTCATACAAGATGCACCAGTACCTGTTGGGGCATGGATATTGGAGCTTCGTGGAAGGAATGAACGAGGTAGCGCCGGAGCCGGCACACAATGACTTCCCGGTATGGGAGCAAGGAGCAAGCCGAGTATTGTACTACCTTGCATCCTATGTGCACGATCAGATGCTCGGCTACAACAAGGATGCAAAGCCGCTGAAGGAGGCCAGGGGAAAATTTGAGGAAGATTTTCACCGTGAGTACCACAACCCGTAAGTTGCAGCTCCGGCAAGAGCTGAACAACATCTGGCAAAGAAACATGTTGGTTACAGATTACACCACCATGATAAAGGAGATTTGCGACGCACTCGGGTCCATCAACGTGACGGTGGACGAGAATGAGATGGTACAAATCTGCCTTGGTGGTCTAGCGCAAAGGTACGGGCCAATCCGGACAGTGATCTGCACCTGGGAGAAACCATCGTCTTTCTTTGACTTGCAATCGATGCTGATGGTCGAAGAAAACCACACGAGTGGGTCAAGGACCACTCAATTGGACGGCCGTATGCTATACACGGAGACAGATCGGCCCCATGGTCAGGGTGGGTCGGCAAGAGCAGGACCGGAGGCACAAAGGTGGTGCCAACAGCAGTTCCGAACCCTCCACAAGCAGGGGGAGTCAAAGGGGCGCCGGGAACCGGCAAGGAAAGGCCGACACAGAATGCTGGTATTGTGGCAAAAAGGGCCACAGGGAAAGCGAGTGCTGGAAGAAGCACGCCAATTCGGACAAATCCGGATCCAGCAAAACCAGTTGAGAGAACCGGCAAAGCTCGCACTACACGGAAGGATCGGAAGGATCCGGAATCGGGAAAACCAATAAAGGGCCAGCCTTCGTTATGAAGCACAAGGCTAACTCGATGAAGAAGACTACTCCCAAATTGGAGGAAGTATGGTACGTCGATTCCGGAGCATCCAACCACATGACGAGCCATAAAGAGTGGTTCTCTTTTTTGGAGAAGCCGGAACAACCGGGGATTGTTGAAACCGGAGACGACACCCCTCACCCGATTGTGCATGTCGGAGAAGTCCCTTTAAGCCATGTCGGACAAAAGGGGAAGCTGATGAACGTACTACACGTTCCGACCATCACAAAGAACCTAGTGTCAGTTGGACAAATCGTCGACCAGGGGATGCAAGTGCGGTTTACGCACCTAGGGCGCTTCATTGAGGAAGAAGGCCGGATAATTGCGCAAGGGCGCAGAGAAGGGAGGATGTTCATCCTCAACACCAATGACGTTGGCACCGCCATGTTTGCCAAAGGGCAGAAGATCGAGTCGGACATCGACCTGTGGCACAAGCGGATCAGCCACGTCAACTACCGGAGGCTTCAGGACCTACAATCGAAACAACTTGTCTTCGGTTTGCCAAGATTTAGCGGTCGGAAGGCCGAAATTTGTGAAGCTTGCCAACTCGGGAAGCAACACCGGCTTCCATTCCCTACCGAATGAAACCGGAGCCGTAACAAGCTAGATCTAATACATTCGGATGTATGGGAACCGGCACAGAACGTTAGTCTTGGCGGGAGTCGATACTTCGTCTCTTTCATTGACGACTACAGCCGGCACACGAGGATCTACCTCATCGAACGGAAGAGCAAAGTCTTCGAACGTTTCCAGAACTTGCAAAGCTTAGTTGAACGGGAAAGGGAGAGGAAGGTCAAGTGATTTCGGTTGGATGGTGGAAAAGGATACTTTTCCGGCCAATTCAACAGTTATCTGCAGCAGAACGGAATTCGGAGAGAATTCAGTTGCAAATACACGCCGGAGCAAAACGGTGTGGCCGCAAGGAAGAACCGGTCGATTGTCGACGCAGCAAGGGCAATGCTGGAGGAGAAGAGCATGCCCCAATTCTACTGGGTTGAGGCAGTCTAGACGACCGTCTACATCCAAAACCGGATCGGGGATACAGTGTCAGCACATGAGCTGTATTTCGGGCGGAAGCCGAATTTGAGACACCTTCGGATATTAGATAGCATAGCATATGTTCATGTACCGGATGAGAAGCGGAAGAAGTTAGATCCGAAGTCAGAGAAATGCATCCTAGTCGGCTACTCGCATGAGCAGAAGGGGTATAAGTGCTATAACCCTCGGACTAAGCAAGTCCGAGTAAGCCGAGATGTCGAGTTTAATGAGACCGCATCATGGTACTCCTTACCAACTCCAACTCCCGACGAAGTCCCGATTCTGGAAGATGAGGCTAGTGAGCCCAAGGAGGTCCAGGTAGAAGACTTCGACACTCTAGAAGAGAGTCTGATCTCATTCCGGCTCAGTGGACCGAATGAGCAGCTAAGTCGAGATGACCAGTTGGATGAAGAACCGGCGAGTAGTGGAGACTCTGCCGTGCTCTCCTCGCACAAGGGACCGAGGAGACGGTTCACGCGCAAAGAGAAGGGGAAGAAGAAGATGCCGGAATACGAAATCAGCAACATTGAATCGGATCGGAGCAACTCCGACTCCGGAAAGGATGAAGGCGGATCTTTGGGAACGAAGTCCGAACCGGTCACGAAGGGCCCCAAACCGGGTGATGACAAGTTACGCCGGTCTTCCCGCCAGAAGAACCCCATTACGCGGTACGGGTACAATGAGCACATGGCGCATCACTATGCGTATATGACCAAAGTGGCGGAGGTGCGTGAGCCGGAGAGCTATGCAGAATTGGCAAAGGACGCAAATTGGCGTGCCACTATGGAAGAAGAAATGCGGGCACTCGATGCCAACGACACATGGGACCTCGTTCACCCTCCCCGACACTATAAATCGATTGGATGTAAGTGGGTGTACAAGGTAAAGTACAATGCCAACGGTTCGGTTAACCGGTACAAGGCCCGGTTAGTGGCGAAGGGATACGCTCAGACTCACGGAATCGACTACGACGAGACCTTCGCTCCGGTAGCGAAGATGATGACAGTTCATGTGCTACTGGCGGTTGCTACGGCAAGGGGGTGGCATATTCACCAGATGGATGTGAAGAATGCGTTTCTTCAAGGTGACCTTGAAGAACGGGTCTATATGATCCAACCTCCCGGTTTTCAGTCGGAGATGAACAAGTCAGTAGTGTGCCGGCTTAAGAAGTCCCTTTACGGTCTGAAACAAGCCCCCCAAGCTTGGAATGCGAAGATCACGCACCGGTTGCGTAAGATGGGGTTTGTGACCTCTAAATCCGACTCCTCGTTGTTCATCCGGCAAGGTCCGGACGGTCCGGTTTGCATCCTACTTTATGTTGATGATTTAGTCATCACCGGACCCGAACTCAATGAAATCGGTCGAGTAAAGTCCCAACTGTTGGGCGCATTTGAAATGAAGGACCTGGGGGACCTTCATTATTTTCTTGGGATCGAGGTGATCCGAACCCCCGACAGCATATTGCTCTCACAACGACACTATATGTTGAATATGCTGTACAAGTTCGGCATGACGGAATGCCAACCTGTCTCCACACCCCTGGACCGGAACCAGAAGCTCCATCCCAACTCCAGACCGGCTTACGATGAGAAACGGTTCCGACCAATTGTCGGAAGCCTCATACCTGACAATCACTCGACCCGACCTCAGTTACCCGGTCGGAGTGATCAGCAAAAAGCAACCAACAGTGGCTCTGTCGAGCACTAAGGCTGAGTATCGGGGCACTACCGTTGCCACATGTGAAGCCATCTGGCTTCTGCGACTGCTGCAAGACCTACGGATTGAGGTACCAACCCCAATCCTGATCTACTGTGACAACATGAGCAGCATTCAACTCGCCAAGAACCCCGTGTTCCATGCTCAAACGAAGCACATAGAAGTTCACTATCACTTTGTGCGTGAGCGGGTTTTGAGCGGTGAAGTTGAACTTTGGTAAGTCCAGACGGATCGGCAAGTTGCCAATATCTTCACTAAACCGCTCGGATCGGACAAGTTGCAGCACTTCACCGAAATGCTTGGTGTTCAGCATCTCAACGTGCCGCACTTGAGGGGGAGAGAAGGAAAGGGAACGGATGGCACCAGACAAGGAGCCGGAGATGAAGAAAGAACCAACAAAGGGGGCGACAAAGGGAAAAAGGAAGCCGAGTCGACGAAGGAAGTCAGCACATCCGAACAAGTCGGAACAAGCGGCAACGGCAGCAGAGTCAAGAAGGACAGAGCCGACCGGAAGGACAAGGCCAAGACCCGGACATGGTCTGATATGGTGAAAGGCCTAAAACCGGAAGACGAGTTGGAGAACACCGACTCGGACAAGAGCCGGAACAAATCGGGAGCGACTGATTCGGACAAGAGGTGGAACGAATCTGTTGAGAATCAAGCTGAACTTGGTCTAGTGTGTGAACTCACCTTGAGAGTGAATAGACACTCCAACGGTCAAGAGTCACCATTATGTCACCTCTTTGTATTCTAGCATTTAGTATGAGTCATAGAATCATATTCTATGACACATAACTTATGAGCTTTCACATTCCCCATGCTCCATGAGTCTTGTAGTTAATGAAGAGAGAGGGTGACTATATAAAGCACCCTCCTCCCACCTTGTATTTAGTTGTGTCTTTCTTCTTTGTTAATATACTTAACCTTGCGTATACTCTATGTCTCTCTCTCTCTCTCTATCTATCTCATACACACACACACACAGTTCACACCTATTCCGCTTCACAAGAATCCATCTCTTAATTCTTTACATGGTATCAAAGCGATTTGGTAGTTCGATCTAGCTCATTAGGTTGCACTTTGGCATATGCCATCGTAATTATGAGACTTGAGGTTAGGTAACGTACCAACATAGTTTGTGGTAAACGAGAGGGAAATAAGGACTATTGACACATATGTTTCTTTTAAAAAAACATATATGGGCAAATGCCTCGCATATCTCTTATGTGCATAAAACGTTAAACATTCAACAAGAGCAACCTATTTGGTTAGCTCAAGTGTTTAATGCATTTGTTCTCGAGGTCTCGAGTTCAAATATGACCAAGACCATACAACATTGCTGATACATATGACTATAATACATGTTTAGACTTTACGTCTAAGTGCACTTCGAGGTCCTCGTAATAGGACTTAAAGAGCTGAAACCACATACATCGGCACAGAAACATAGTTGATTGTTAACATTTTTTTCGTGTATAAACTATTCATGACGCAAACATACATGGTTGAGCCTCAGGGAGCCGCCATGAAAAAATCGATATAAAGATCATAGAAAGACATTTATTTGTCACCCCCATGGTTTTTAAAACACCTTTTTGTTACCATAGTAACCTGATCATCTCATACATCTAGAGGGGTATTGACGTGAGACCATGATATCGATTAATGTTGGCACATGATATGTTTACATCACGATATGATGTTATGACTATTTGTCTGACCTTATCCTATTTCTTTGCCAGAAATTATCATTCAATGGCTCATAATAACGACCCGATATCATCCGCTCAAGCGGAAGGAACTCAAGGAAATCCTCCAAGGCCAATCTCCATTGAGTCGTATTTCTTATAAATACAAAATTTCCTTAGTTCAACCACTCATTAGATGTCTGAACTTCGGCAATCTCAAAGTACTCTCGAGGCATGTGTCATTAGTTTACAACGTGACACTAATAGACCCGATGAGCGTCAAGGTGAACCATCATTTGTCGTAAACCCATTTACGGGAGAAAAAAAGGAAAGAAACGAAGAAGCAATCTGCATGTGGCTGGGCCGATGGGACGAAAATAGTACAAAGATTGCATATGTCAACCGAGAACTAGGGGGGCCTGGTGGCGTGGGCTCTGAACTTTGGGGAAATTGCCCGATACTTGGACAGATTTTGTCACAGTTTTCAAGGGCCAATTTCTGCAACCTCCCTCTCGAACCGAGGCAGCACAAGCTTTAATGAACCTCTCTAGCAGGAAGTTTTCCTCGCTAGAAGACTATGTCCACCATGCTAGAACCCAAATCCAAAAATTGGGTCTAGAAGGGGACAATTGGTTAATAGCTTGTTTTGTCAATGGCATCCCCAATTCGGACTTTCACTGGATAGTGCACGATAAGGATCCGAAATCCTTCGAAGAGGCCGTTAAAATAGTTCTTCGCTATCAACGCACTTTGAAGGACCACAACAAACCCAACGAAGCGCCCGGGACTAAGCAGTCGCAGTTCGCTGGGAAACGCAAGACACCCAACGAATTCATGGATCGCGATTGTAAGCGACAACATTTGCGTATTCTGCAAAAAGAAGGGTCATACAAAAGAGCAATGTCTAAAGAGCACGACAACAAAACAAAAGGTGCAGACCATAAAGGTTAGATTCCTAATGTCCTTCAGGTCTATACAAATCATTTAAGTAATTGTCAATGTTCTCTCCCTCACTATGTATTGGGACCCAATGATTTACTACGTGCAAACGGGTTTTAAGAATGAAGTGCATAGGTTACGTAGTGTTGGTTGGTTGGTGCAGTGGAACAAATATTGGTGAGTTCATGTCATCCATATTAAAACAAAAATAAAAGCTCTACGTTTGCTAAGTTCCATCATCATGATCTTAATACATGTTGTAAAATAATTTTGGAAAGGGTTTCAAGAAGAAGTGCATAACTTCATGTATGGTGAGTACTTGTGATTCTACAGCATATCTAAGGTTGGTTAGTTGGTGCACATGGAACAAGGCTATGATGAACTTCAACAAGAGCATCTCGGTTTCCTGAAACAGAACTAAAATGGAGAGCAATGATGTTATGACCCATGTGCCTTGTATCCTAATAGTCATGGTCCACATTATCATCAACATTCCTCTACTTGCTCTATCGCGAGAGACAGAGAGAGGGAACCCAACTTTGATCCTCATCATGGGCCGCCCTATCCTACAAATTGTGCATTGGTCTCCTCTGGATGTTAAAAAACAACTACTTGTCTCTCTACCCTAGTGATGAGCCCTATTTTTAAGGACCTTTATTTGGGATAAAATCTACCCATTTACCAGATGATTGCACGGGGATTGAACAAGTTGATAACTCACTTTAGGTCAAAGCTTGTCATTAATTCGTAGAGGTGGACACTTCATCAATTATAGATGTTAATATTGTTAGAAATATTGAGAATCAATTGGATAAGTATATAGAGTTACAACTACAGAGATGGGATATATGAAAACAAAACTTCGATTACATATGAGAGTAGCTCACAATGGTAGTTTTCCCATGCACTCACACCTTAGAGCTTAGATAGGATATGGACCAGCTCACTACAAAATTAGTGGGGACTGATAATCAAGCCGACCACTGTGAAAAGAAAGTGGATTGCTTTCTATGTTTGGTCTAAGTATAACATTAAATGTGCAAGTCAGTTAATAGTAGTGAAGATATTCCTTTTCTGTCAACTGACTTGTCATTTAATATGACCAACGCCCTAGGTACAGGCTAGTGCTAGATAGTACTTATCTTGAAGTCAATGACGCATACTTCAAGACTAAGTACATCATAACTTGCCCACAAAATATTCTATTTGACTTGATTAGCCAATCCTATTACCTATTTCTCTCTTTCCTAAATACATTGTGTCCTACGCATCTACGGTTTCCTAGATTAAACACCTTATCGACCCATATGATCGAGTTGCACACTAGCCGCTCCTCATTTGGGGCGCTATCACAAAATGTGCACTCTAAGAGCAAATATGGGGATAGATTTACAACTTGGGGCTGATCATTAATTATATCTAACAAATATAACCCTTAGTTATGGGTTATATAAGATTTTACAGGAGTCAGTTATGGGATATAAGATTTTACAGGAGTCAGTTATGGGCGCTATCACAAAATGTGCACTCTAAGAGCAAATATGGGGATAGATTTACAACTTGGGGCTGATCATTAATTATATCTAACAAATATAACCCTTAGTTATGGGTTATATAAGATTTTACAGGAGTCAGTTATGGGATATATGCAATTTATCTATTAGACAATCAGTTACGGGTTATATACAGCTAGACAATTGCAGTATTCCCCTCAGTTATGGGTTATATACAGTATGATCTTACTAGAGTGATGAGAAAACTAGAAACTCAATTCATGGATATGAATGCACTGTATTCACCTGCAAGTTTGTCAATCTTGACTGCATGGAACTCGTAAATGAGTTGTGATCCTCCATCAACTTGTCTATAATCTTGGCATCATCGATTGTTAATGATGAAGCCTTCTCCATTGATCCCTGATTCCTTCTCTGATTCAGGAAGCATAAGAAGTTCTGTATCTTAGCATGAACCACACAGCCAAATGGAATTATAAAGCAATAACAATTCTTAGGTACATGCTGAAACAACTTTCATTTAATCAGCCAAAGAACTGCCAGTTGCAGACTGTTAGTTAGTTTTATCTACACCTAAAAGTGTTCCTACTCGGTCTCAATTATAAACGGGAAGTTATAAGTAATATATCATTCCTTAAATGATTAAACAACTTCCTCACGGGAATCCTTAAGGCTAATGTTTCACTTGGTGTCAAAGATTAACTAGAGGTCACATACCAAAATAAAGGAATGTGCATCAACACCAGATGCTCTCAATCCATGCTCTCGCATGCTCACCATACCTCTTTCTGCGATGGAGTCCTTATTGTTTACATTTGCTACATAATGTCCCTGCCTGATCTCTACACCACCTGCATTTGAGATCCCCAAGAATGACTTATAGACCTAATGTGAACATGTTTAGAGACACAGGAAAGAGAACATTTACCGATGCATGAAGTTTCTATTGCTTTCACATATTGATCTTCATCCCTGACTGCAGCATTATCTGCTTTGTAATGAAAATAAAAGCACAAACTTGTCAATGGTTGAAAGCCACATCAAAGAAAACTGATCTTTTCTCTCTCAAAAATCACTGTTCATACTAGTAAAAGTTCCCAACATGAAGGCATCTAAGGATAGTCTTGCCTGCATAATTGTATGCAGTTCTGCACAAATTAACACCCAATCTTCTATGATTTCTCTTTGAACCAAGCTACATGATTGGTAGTAAACCAAATTCACGTAAAAATTGTCCAAAGGGTATTTGGTTCACTACCAAGTAGTATAAGCTTTCATAATGGCATATTGAAAGTTCTCCGAAACTAACATGATAATGGACTATACTAGCATATCTGAAGTAACAACTTTATAACAGACAGGAAGGACAATGGAACGGCAAAATTCCAATGCTTTATGTGCTATCTATCGAGTAAAATGATTCATGCAAAATTAATTTGACATACAACAAACACTTTGAAGCCCTGGAGCATCATCAAACATTAGTTTGAGACGCAAAATACAAGCTCCAAAAACTGGAGGCTGGGTAAAGAGGTTAAAGATTGGAAAATGTATACAGGAATAAATAACCTCCAAGTTTAGATAATTATATCTTACAGACACGTGAGGAGTTTGCAAAATGTCCGTCTTATAAGGTTCAATGGAATCATAAAAGCTCCAACAACATGGCTTAGAAATTCACTATCAACATTTGAGGAGTTGTGCCTCATTTTTAGATCAGGAATGTGAATTGGCATTACGAATAAAAACACGTCAGATTTCACAGTCACAGAAATAGTAAATTGAAGATGTTCATTATGAAGTGCCAGTACTACAAAAGAAAATGCTAGTAAACATGTCATAGGACTGTTGGACAAAGTAGAAGAACCAAATAGGAGCTTCTTCATCTAAGTTGAAAAGTTTGCATAACAAAGACGTGTATGTATAGGTCTAGATGTTCCAGTATCCAAAACATGTGAATGAGGAAAATACATTCTGATGCAAGATATTATTCCTCGGTTCAACATCAGGTGTAATTGTCAAGGCTTCTGGTTGATTAAATAATAGTGCTCAATGGAGCCTTTTCCACAATTACCAATGTGCCTTGCAGTCACAGACATCCAAATACACATGCATACGTATTTAATACAAACATCCATACATGTATACATACATACATACAAACGGAAATATGAATAGACTAATACATTCAAACATGCATGCATACATAAATACATACACGTACACATACATACATACATTATAGCTATAGGTGCATACATTAAAAAGCGACTGTTTCCTACTGAAAAAGAAATTAACACTTATAAGACATACATAGCAACTAATGCTATGCATAGTGTAGCAGGTGCCATAATTCTTAGACATACATTTCTTTGTAGTATTTAGCTTGATGTCTCCCACAGGTGACTCTACATCACAAGGTGAGATATTTCGTGCTAAATTGCTACTCTTTAATCTCCCATTCATCATTTGTTGAGAAGATTGTTCGATAATTGGTATGCCTTTGAAAGGACCATGGCTGCCAAAAGCATAGGGGTCTATGCGCTGTAATATAAAAAGGCCCATTTGAGTTACCAGTCCAAGTCTACAGAAATATTTACATGGCTAACACTTACTGATAAATCGACCACCCAGATGCCTACACTACTCTTATTATACGAGCAACCAAGTAGCTTCCCTTCCTGGATAGTAAGGTCTGCTATTTTCGACCAACCAACATCTACAACATCATGGCATCTCAAAGGCTCCCATGAGAAGACCTGATTGATTCTATCCAGTTTAGCAAAAGAATGCTGAAAAAAACAGTTAACCATCATAATATAGCTTAAAAACTCACCTTCATGTGTTCTTGTAAACCCGCCAACAATGTCCGTCCATCAGAGTTGAATACCAAAGAATGCACACCAGTCATCTGCTTAGAAATAGGTAAATCACACACTTATATGATTGTGAAACATGGCCTGGTTTTTCAGCAGCATCCCATTATTTGGGAAAATAATGAGGATGTAAGATACTTGGGGAAATAAAAACGGCAGTATTTCAGAGTTTTCCTGCATTTAAATGACACAATATGCAAAAACCTTGGCTACAGATCAATTTGAATTTTGAACACACCTCTGGTCCAGCAGATCCAATCAACTCAAAGGTCTCGAGATCCCAAAACTTCACGGTTTTATCAGCGGATCCTGCATATTCGATTTGTTTTTCTTTTGTGCATTAACATGTAAAATTTAAGCTTGCACACAGTTTCTAAACTTTCTCTATTTTAGCTTAATTGATCGATAGGAAACATAAACATTTTTCTAGACTAGAATCTTTGATAGTGTAAACTAATTCATAATATACTGCTCAAGGAATAACTTGAGAAAATTAAAATGCTTAGTAAACTAAGAAAGAGAGGTATATTAAAGGGAAAAGTACCAGGATACCCCTGGAAGTTTGTCTATTTACCAGAATGCCCCTGAAAGTTCTAAATTTACCAAACTACCCCTATGTCTAAAAAAATACACTCTATAAAGTAAATATACACTCAAATGTACAAGCCATATTTACCAAACTACCCTTCAAACAGAAAATTCTTTACTTAGTGATTATTTGGGTAGTTTTCTCTCCTTTCTTGTTCATCATCAATCGTCTTCATAAGGTCAGTACTCTCTCTCTCTCTCTCTCTCTCTCTCTCTCTCTCTCTCTCTCTCTCTCTCTCTCTGTGTTTGTGTTTATATGTAGTCATTTTTAGATCTTCTCAGGCGAGGTTCATAACCAATTGTCTGTGGTGAGAAGCTATGTATAGCTAGATCAACATAAGAATCTAAGTACTCTTAAATCTTATCCCTTGGATTAAATTATTTTTGGTCCATGACTACATATTTCTATTTACAAGCTATTTTTGTTTCCTAGAGTATTTTTGGGAGATTCTGCAGCCATATAGAATTGTGGATCATGATGAGAAGAATAGGAGGCTTTGCTAATGACATTCAAAATGTGAGTATCTCCTCCTACATATGGGAGCTTCCCATCCATTGGCCGAGACATGATCTTTCCACCGAAGCTACACATTAACTTGATTTGATCATTGGTCGAAGCCTTAATCCGAGTAAAATCAGGATCCACCCCACCGATAGAGTTTATCCGAGTGGAAGACAGGTCCGAATCAGAAAGGTAATCCAAAGTCGATACTTTGGATAGATCACCATGTTGCTTCCCCTTTACTGCGGCATGATGGTTCTGATGCGTAGGGTCTAAGGGATACCCCATTTGATGGCCGTATCTTCGTGCTCGTGGTGATGATCAAAGGAATTAGAGCTAGGGTTAAAGCTTCCCTCAGAAAGACGATGTGGTGGCCACGATGTTTTTTGGCTATCCTTACCACAATTTTCTTCTTCTCCGATGCAATAATATCCTGCACCGCCATGGATACGAAGCTTCGAAAAGGTCGATGGAGATGTCTAGGTTAGCAGAGAGCTGCTGTCGTGTGAAGAGATGGTAAATTGGGGGAGGAAATTCCTAATGATGATGGTGGTGGTGGTGGTGATGAGGCAGATGTCGAAGAGGAAGATGAGTATGGTGAAGATGATGATGAGGACGATGGATATGGTTCGAGGGGGATATGATGGGGATGTGGAGGGTTTGAGGGGGATATGATTTATGAGCCAAATTTACCAAACTAGCCCTATGGTAAAAAAGTCTAGGTTTAAGGGTAGTTTGGTAAATATGGCTTGTACATTTGAGTGTATATTTACTTTATAGAATGTATTTTTTTGGATATAGGGGTAGTTTGGTAAATTTAGAACTTTCAGGGGTATTCTGGTAAATAGACAAACTTCCAGGGGTATCCTGGTACTTTTCCCTATATTAAACCAACAAACCAAACAAATGTAACTTTTTTTCCAAAAACTAAAAATAACTAAATCAATAAAAATAAAATAAATGGCTAAACAAATGTAACTAATTGAAAGTTTAAATAAAAATAAAAATGGCTAAACAAATTTAACTAATTAAAACTTTCAATAATAAAAAAATGGCTAAAGATTTCTGTTATCTTTACGTTCAAGATTCTCAAATTAGATAGTTTCTAATTTTTGTCTTCAGATGAGTCCATCCAGAATGACGAGATCTTCGAAGTGAGGAAGCATCTGCGATGGAAAGAGATAATGGCCTTTTAACTATCGATGACAAGCGTGGTCAGATCATGGTTCATGAAGGCATGGGGTTTGCCACTTATGGTGGGATTCGGGTCTTGTTCTAGATCTATCTTAAGTGTATACTTTCGGAATCCCGATGTTATTTCGTGCCGCTTTTTTGGCCTTCCTGAAGCCTATCCGATTTTCTTTATCGTGAGCACGGGGGGCTTACATGCAAGACAAATTGCTATCGTCCAATCTCATGTAACCCCTTTGCAATGTCTGGGGCCCATTCTTAGTTAAGTATTTATTCAATAGTTTGCTTGCTTGCTTGCCTTAAGTAACTTCCTTTGCTTTATTATCATTAAGAGCATTGGAAGAAGAAGAAAGATATATTACTATATTTTAAGATATGATGTAGAAGTTCTCCAAAGAAAACTACTCACTTTATTGACAACCTCCAAGACATTTGACAATGGTCCTTGTCGAATACATGTGTATAATGGACGTATTCACACTATCCCGTTTTGGCCATTTATGTAATTAGCATAAAGGGTAGTTGCCCTAAGTCGGTCACTATATATAGTGACCTTGTAACCTTTTTGTAAGGTTGGTTGTTGTATTATTGCTTTGGGAAATAAGAAAGTCTTTCGTGCCTCTCTGTCTCTCTCTCTCTCTCTCTCTCTCTCTGTGCAACGACATAGAAACTGTCATACGCAGGTACTCAACAGCAATCGAATGCTTCTTGATCTTCCGCACAGACGACTTTCTCTACAACATCTGGTATCAGAGCCTGCACAGTAGTCGGTCCTTCAATCCGCTGTCGGCCGTCGTCTCAGCATTCGGTTTCCTGCGTCATTCGAAAAAGAGAGAAGAAGAACAAAAAAAAAAAAACGAGGTTTTGCACCTCATCGCGTTAGATCCTCTTGCTTGGAGTAAGCCATCAGGTTGTACTCTGTTCCTTGTGATCGTAACCGCTCGAGGTGAAATCCCCTTGTGTATCATTGACACGATCGTGCTCCATTCGGTTAAACGGCATCCGAAGTAGTCAACAAACGCTGCTCGCCGCTCGTTGTAACCACTCGGTGCAGATCGGTCTCAAGACAACAACCCCAATTCGTGCTTCATCCGGCTGATCGACATTCGAGAGGATCAGTTGGATCTGTCTCTCTCGTCGCTGCAGCCACCCGAAGCAGAATCGGTCCAGATAATCGGTTTCAATAATCGGTATTCGGCATATATATCCGAAGCGAACCGGGCTCACTTCGACTCGGAACCATTCGGGAAGACCAGTCGGTTCTGTCCCTCAAGTTACCGGAGTCAATTCGAGCAAGTTCAACAATACATATATTCGAAGCCGAACCGACTCAGGTTCAAATCCGACTAGAACGATATCGGGTGAGCCAACCGGCTGCACTCCAACAAGGTTCGTAGTCAACTCCGAACCGAGCTTCGTTAACCGACACCAAATTTGATGGCATCAACATCCGGCTCGTCAGAAATGAGTCTACGAAAGTTCGATGGATCGAACTTCAACTTCTGGAAGGAGCAAATGCAGGACTATCTCATAGTCAAGGGGCAAATCGATCCCATCGAAAATGAAGAACCTCCAGAAGGATACAAACCGATTGAGTGGCAGAAGCTGGACAGAATTGTCCGCGCCACGATTCGGATGCACCTATCGGAATCGGTATACTTTACGGTGCAATCGTGTACGACAGCATTCGAACTGTGGAAAACACTGTCGGACACTTACGAAAAGAAGGTCGCCGCAACGAAGATGTTTCTGATCCGGCGCCTCTACAACTTGCGGATGAAAGAATCCGATTCGGTTCAAGCACACCTCAATGAGTACGAAAGCATAAGCTCCCAAATCTCGTCACAGGGGACGGCAATTGAGGATGAACTCAGAGCAATGATACTCATGAGCAGCCTTCCCTCATCATGGGAAACTTTCGTCACAACCGTGTGCAACGCGTCAACCACGGCTGTTAAATACTCCGAAGTCACGAGCGCAATCCTGACCGAAGCAGCTCGGAGAAAGTCTTTCGCCAAAGACTCAACAGACGACGCTTACGTAGTACAAGGTTCGACAGACCGATCGAACATACGAGGAAGAGATTCCTCACGGCCGCCGAACAATCAGCGAAGACGGAGCCAGTCACGGGATAACCGAATCTGCAACTATTGCAAGAAACCCGGACACATCAAAGCCGACTGCCGCGCACTCAAGAACAAGAACTACAAGAAGAGTGGCCGGCATGAGGAGATCAATTACGTCAGCTCCTCAGCTGATGTGCTACCAGACGACCCGAATATACTATCAATCGAAAATCCAGTCGGATCAGAAGTTCTACTCACAACTGAAGAATCGAGCACATGGCTCTTAGATTCGGGCGCATCATTTCACGTGACTCCTCATCGATCCCAATTTCGGCAATATACGATCCGTCACTCCGACTCAGTTCGAGTCGGCAACTCACAACACTGTGACATCATCGGAATCGGCACAGTAGAGCTCAACCTTGCAGGTGGCTCTACACTTGTACTCCACAATGTCCGACATGTACCCGAGCTCTCAAGGCCATTGATCTCAGTCGGACAACTAGATGAAGACGGCATTCGTGCCGGTTTTTCTTCGGGAGGGTGGACACTCCACAGGGGGAACCTCCTGCTTGCTAGAGGACCCAAGATACACTCCCTGTATCCGTTACATGTTACGCTCAGAGAGGGTAACCTGTTTTTGGTGGATATTCCTGTGTCATCACTATGGCACCGAAGATTAGGACACCTAAGCAAGGCCGGCATCACGCACCTATCTAGAGCCGGATACATCCCCAAACTCTCCTTCTCCGACCATCAATTCTGCGAGCATTGCCAGTATGGCAAACAAGTAGCCGCATCACACCCGACATCAGCACCAAGAGAAACGAGACCTCTCGATCTGGTCCACTCGGACGTCTGTGGCCCAATGCCGCATCAGTCTCTCGGCGGTGCCTCTTACTTCGTCACTTTTATTGACGATTCGACTCGAAAGGTGTGGGCTTATCCAATTCGCACCAAAGATCGGGTCTTCTCGATCTTCACCGATTGGCTCGCTATGGTAGAAAATCAAACCGACCGAAAGCTGAAATGCTTTCGGACAGACAATGGGGGAGAGTTCAAATCCGAAGAATTCGTCAAATTCTGCCGACAACGCGGCATCCGACGTGAATTTACGGCACCACACAGTCCGGAGCAAAACGGGATTGCCGAACGCATGAATCGGACAATCCAAGAACGGATAGTTTCCATGCTCCAACACTCCGGACTGTCGGATGGCTTCTGGGCAGAGGCTCTACTCACGGCAGTACACATAATCAATATGTCGCCAAGTAGACCTCTAGGACTTCAAATTCCTCAGGAACTATGGATCGGCAGCAAGCCGAATTACGACAAGCTGAGGATCTTCGGATGCGAGGCGTACGCCCTTATTCCGAAAGATGATCGCCGAAAACTTGCACCGCGGTCCAGGAAATGCATTTTCCTTGGATATGGATCCGACGGCGAAATGGGATACCGACTCTGGGACCCCGAACGCAGGCAAATCGTTCGAAGTTCGGACGTTGTGTTCAACGAGTCGGCTATGAATCCATCAGTCGAAAAATCGATCGAAGTCCGAAGGGTAACGTTTTCCGATGTGCCGACCCTTCAAGAAGGCCCTGCTCTCAACACACGGTCAGCTTCACGGGTAGCTGAACCTTACACCACCGACTCGGACAACTCCGACTCGGCACAGCAGAACAATCCGCTTTCGGACCATCCGACCTTGATACCCGATGCGACCAGTCCAATCTTACCTCGACGATCCGAGAGACTGTCGCAACCTCCGGAGAGGTACTCTCCTGGAGTTTTCTTCACCGACGCCGGCGAACCGACGTCTTACGAAGAAGCATCGACATCTGTCGATTCAGCCACCTGGCATCTGGCGATGGAGTCGGAAATGCACTCCATTCGGGCAAACAAGACTTGGGATCTGGTCGAATTACCTAGGAACCGACGTGCTCTTCCTTGCAAGTGGGTTTATCGACTAAAAGAGACGTCTGATTCGACCACCCCAAAGTACAAGGCCAGATTAGTTGCGAAGGGCTTCCGACAAGAATATGGCGTCGACTTCGACGAGATTTTTTCACCAGTGGTGAAAATGACAACCCTTCGTTTTCTACTCGGCGTAGTGGCAGCCGACAACCTGGAGCTGATTCAGCTAGATGTCAAAACAGCATTCCTCCATGGTGATCTTGAAGAGGAAATTTATATGGAGCAGCCAAAAGGCTTCGTTGCTACTGGCCAAGAACATCTAGTCTGCCGACTCAGGAAGAGTCTATACGGCCTCAAACAGGCACCACGACAATGGTACAAGAAGTTCGACGACTTCATCCAATCGATCGGCTTCTCAAAAAGCGATGAGGACCATTGTCTCTTCACCAACACAGCTCAAGATGGATCACCCATCTTCCTCATCATTTACGTGGACGACATGCTAATTTCTGGACGCCACGCGGGCGAACTTGCCGATCTCATTCGGCAACTGCGGTTGAAGTTTGCCATGAAGGACCTCGGTCCGGCACGACACATACTCGGCATGAAGATTAGTCGGCATCGCGACAAACGACATCTTTTTTTGTCTCAGACCGACTATATCGGACGTGTCTTGGAACGCTTCAACATGCAATCAGCCAAATCTGCCTCAACCCCGCTCCCAATGAATCTTCGGCTCTCTCAGCGAGACTGCCCGACATCCGGCCCAGAGGGGGAAGATATGAAGTCGGTACCGTATGCACCGGCAGTCGGCTCCCTTATGTACCTGATGGTCGCGACACGGCCTGATATTTCTCACGCCGTAGGAGTCGTTAGCAGATTTATGCACAATCCTGGCCGATCGCATTGGAACGCAGTCAAGCATGTGTTCAGATATCTGGCTGGCACAAAAGACCATGGCATTCTTTTCGGTCCGAACCGAACCTCAGGCGTAGTCGGTTACACCGACTCGGACTTCGCCGGTTGTATAGACAGTCGGAAATCAACAACCGAATACTGCTTCAAATTCGGCAATGGAGCAATTTCGTGGAAGTCGAAACTTCAGGAGTGCACAGCGACCTCAACGACCGAAGCAGAATATGTAGCTGCGTCCGACGCAGCAAAAGAAGCTTTGTGGCTCAGTCGGCTGGCGCACACGTTTCGACAAGTCGACCATGACTCGGCTCCAGTTGTCTACAGCGACAGTCAAGGTGCTGTTGCCTTGTCGAAACGTGTGCGCCAGCCGACCGAGCCACAAAGCTTCTTTTGCTGCGTCGGACGCAGCTACATATTCTGCTTCGGTCGTTGAGGTCGCTGTGCACTCCTGAAGTTTCGACTTCCACGAAATTGCTCCATTGCCGAATTTGAAGCAGTATCTGGTTGTTGTATTATTGCTTTGGGAAATAAGAAAGTCTTTCGTGCCTCTCTGTCTCTGTCTCTCTCTCTCTCTCTCTGTGCAACGACATAGAAACTGTCATACGCAGGTACTCAACAACAATCGAATGCTTCTTGATCTTCCGCACAGAGAGGCACGAAAGACTTTCTTATTTCCCAAAGCAATAATACAACAGTCCTCACTCACCTTGCGAGAATTAGGGTAGCTACCACTATTAAGGATTCCTCTAATGCAAGTATGAAAGAAAGAAAGAAATATTATTGTGACTTTAAGAGGCCAAAATGCCCTATAAGACCAAACAAGAGATTACAACTTAACTGTAATTGGCTCAGTTTTGAGAACAACAAATCGAATAAATAAATGTCACCAAGTAACACAAAGTAAATAAGATAAAAAGAGATTTAAAGAATCTTGTTATCATCAAAGTAAGATTCTCAAGTAAGATATATTGTAATTTTTGTCTTCAAAATATCTCTAGCATAAGTCGACCCAAAATGGAGATGTCTCTGAAGCAAGGGAAGCACCTGCTATGGCAGGAGATAATTCCCTTTATTTTCTAATGACAAGGGTGGGGAGATCGTGATCCATGGGGCTAGGACTTACATGCATGACAAATTGCTATTACCCGATCTATATGTAACCCCTTTGTTATATCCTGGTCAAGTACCCATGCCTTGATTCACTTGTAGTATTAGTAGGAGCAATGGAGCTAAAGAAAATTGCAATTGTTTTTTGTGGATGATTTTCTATGGTTGTATTGTTGTCCTTGAACAACTTTTCTTTGTGTCTTTTGAGTTCTAGCAAGAAAGGTCCCAAGCATTGTTGGTTTTCATATTCCATTACCTTATGTAGTGGGCCTTTGTGGATGGTCTCGTGTGGCTATATTGTTGTTCTTCAACTTTTCCTATGTCTCTTAAGTTCTAGCAAGGAAAGTTTCAAGCACATTGGTCCTCATATTCCATTACCTTGCTTGGTGGGCCACACCTTGTTTAACGCCTCTTATTTCATAAAAAACATTACAATGAGATAGTGTTCCTCAAATTCCACTCCCTAATGGCACAATTGGTAAATTCTTTGTTCTCGAGGTAGCCATGCATATCTACCTACCTCAATCTCTAACCGATGTGATGGATTTTACAGTTGACCTATTACGCTATCCAATGCCTACAATAATGTATGTCAATATATTAAGATGGCTTGATGATAAATCCACCTTCTAAATTTGTAAAAAGAGTGTCTTATAGTGGGCCATCTTGAAAACAATAGGGATCGCTCTATTATTTTCCACTTTGGTATGTGTAGATGGGGATAGTCCAAGCTATACTGGAATGGCAGTAGTGCATTTATGTTATGCCATGTCACTCAAACCATTGTTGCATTTCAGCACCCCAACAATGAATATCTCCATGTTTAGCAAGTTTTATGACGTAAGTGCCAACCTTGACTACTTTCCTTTAGGGAGATCCCAAAGTCGTTGGATAGAGGTCACCGATCAAAATAATACCTTGATGATTATAGAGGCCGCTCCAACCTTTGCCCCAATTATATCATGGGGCACCAATGCTTTGCTCCTTATTATGCGGGCAATCGTTGACACTAAAGGTCTCTCTAAATCTTTCAAGTTATTTGCCTTGTTAAGATTCAATCCCCATGTTTCTACTCTCAAGAGAAGAGTTGGCGTTAGAAGTGTATGACATACCCACAATTTAGATCATGCCTCTTGGAGAGGCAAATGTGCGCATTGTCTTTTGCGAACCATTGGTTGCATATCCACAAGAAAGTCTAACACAAGTAGCCTCCCATAAGGAGAACCTAGACCCTATAAATGTTACTCCTAGGGATGTGTAGAAGTGTGTGTATGCCACCTTTTCCTCTCCCAAGAAGTAAATAGATAAAAAATGAAAGAGCAAACAGAAAGAAAAATATATTAACGTCTTTTACGAGGCCAAAATGGCCGATAAGACTAAACAAGAGACTACATCTTAAGTGTTGTCTCATCTTTGAGAACAACAAATCAAAATAAAATAAATATTACTCAATAAATATAAAAGTAAATAAGATAAAAAGAGACGAAAGAATTTGGTTTTTGGCACATGTGAGATTCTCAAGTTAGATATATTACAACTTTTGTCTTCGAAAGATCTTTAGCATAGGTTGAACAAAAATGGAGAGGCCTCCAAAGCAAGCGAAGCACCTACAATGGCAGGGATTAATGGCCTTTATCTATCGATGACACGGGTGTTAGGGTCATGGTTCGTGGGGCCAGGGCCTATGTGCACAACAATTTGAGAAAGAAGGATACAAATCCACCCAAGCAGCCCCAACGAAGGAATTGGGACAAGCCCAAGATCTAAATGGCATTCCATGCCACCTCATATGGGCTTTGAGTTGTACTCGGCACCATGTGTGCTTGACACAAGAGTCTATTCACCACACGATCACAAACTCGACGTAGACAAATCCCTCTAGCCATGACACACACAACTTACTTACACTCTTTCATATCTACACACATGCACATTTGTGTGCATGTGTTCATACACATACGAACATACTCACACTCACTCTTGTGCACATGTGCACATACTTTTACAACAAGACTTCATACAAAAACTCACACACTTATGCACCCATCCACATACAATCGTATGGCTAACATACGTCGGATGATGTCCTTTTTAAAGGTTTTTGGATCGTGGTATCCATCTCCATATATTGGTGGGAAAGACATTACCACCATCCTTCCATAAAAAAGTTTTGTTTTTACCCTTGGTCGCCCTGATTGTGTCATATGTCATGGCTAAATAACTACAACCATGATGATTTTGGTGCAAGATGCCTTAGACTGTTGTATGAGGTTATTTAGGTCTCATATTTAAAACAAGAACCAAGGCCCATGTCCAGTTCACACTAGGCCCTTGAAGGTTCTCCCAACCCTCAAGATTAAAAGTAATCCTCCTTTCTTTATATTCTCAATTTAACCCTCAAATTTGTCATCCACGCATGTACAAAACTACACTAAAAACAATCCTGCGATAAGTTATGGTCATGCCTATAACACCTACTCCAACCCTTAGCACGGAAGCAATGACAAGATAGTTGCCACTAATGACTAGATTGGGCACAAAATTCTAGAAAGTCATAGTAATCCACAAATTTTCATCACTTGTTTCCTAGTCAGCCATAGCCCATATTTGGATTCAAAAGCTCAAATATGGCATACATTAATATCCTTGGCTCTAACACTTAATCTTCATTGTGATCTAATTTCTTGAACGTGGTTATTTACGTTGCCTTTGGTTTGACAGCTTGTCGCTTTAGTTAGGATTAACAATCTCCAATGATATGCAAATACTTTTCTAGGATTCAATAACACATTCACAAAAGTCCATATTGAAAATGTATACTTTAATTACAATAACAATAAAATATTTTCAATATATGCTTGTTAAAAAGAATATATTATTACTCAAGATGAAATTATAAAATCACCTGTAGCCAATAGAAATTCATGTGGATGAAACTCTACACACAAAATTTGACCTTGATGACACGTGAAGTCATGCATTAGCTTGCCAGCTGTTAAATCCCATACCTATAAAACACTCCAAATCAAACAAAGAATTAAATCATACCACATAAGAAGATAGAACACTATCCTTGATGTTTATCCGAAAATGCCAATATGTAGCTTTTATTGAAAACCTATGAACCGAAGAAAGAAAGAAAGAAAGAAGTGACATCTTTAAAAGATCATTTGAGAAGATTTCTCAGCTTCCTGAGATTAAAAAGCAAAAAATCGGAGCACTAAGAGATATCAAGATCGCAATTATCACATGATTGCATAAAGGGTGAAAGATATTACCAAGGTGCAAGTACAAAGCAAAGAAATAATGTGCATCATAATATGTATTAGACATGGACATGCGGACACAAAAGGTGAGAGAGCGTGTGCACACTTTTGCCACATTGTCCTCTCCCCCTGAGACCACCCAACGACCATCAGGACTAAACTTGACTGCATTAATACCACGATCATGTCCTTTGTAAGTATGGATGCAGCGTTTGCGCCTAATATCCCATATCTTAAGATTGGTATCACGCGAACCAGATGCGAAAAATTCTCCGAATGGATGAAAGTCCATCGCAATACAATTCAAACGGTGTCCACTTAGGGTTCTGACAACTGCAATGATTGCCAAAATTAAAGTAAACTGTTACATTTTGGAAATGTCATTGGGCTATGTTTATAATTAGCTAGCTTACTTTTTGCTTCTTCCAAATCCCATAACTTGATTGCTCCACTTGCAGATCCAGCAGCAACCAGTGCTTCTTCATTATCAAAGGTAACCGAATTCACAGTACTTGAGTGTCCAGATAAGCTCTGAGAAGAACATTAACCAATATATATGGCTTACATATTGTACGAAAATTGATGCAAATTATAATAATTAGTGCTTTATGCAAACCCCAATTCTGCGCTTTGAAATCCTCCCTCAAATGTTTCAAAGGTTACCAAAAACTGAAAGATATACACAAACTGGCAAAACTATAAACAAAATGTTCATAACATGTACACAACTTATAGAGTAATTAGAAAAATATGAGGGGAGTCCATATTCAAATCAATAACTTCACGACTCATGAATACAATATGTCATCTAAAAACAGAGGAGCTAACCTTAGGTTTAAGGTTATTAAGGCATAGGTTCATATTTATTTGAATTTGAAATTGCATGATTCATGGAGGAAAATTTTGACATAAAAATATTACCTTGATCTTACGATTTTACGCATGGGGTTCATTAACGTTAATTCATATTTTAAACTCCGTGATTTGTGAGTGCAAATGTCCGTGAGAAGATAAAACTTTACCTTGGGTTTTCAGATTGAAAGCATGGAATGGATTACACAATAATATGTCAAGAAAAATCAGAAAATACTTGAATTTCATACAATTGTACACACATTACAGCGAAGATTTTCCAAAAATTGATAGAATTACCATGACACGATCAGGTCTAGCAACAGCCCACGTGTTTACTTTATGATCCTCCCCTCCTGTAACAATCATTCTCGATGTCTTCTTACCTATTTTCAAACAAGTCACATTCGAGCCACCATGGGCAACAAATTCCTCTAGCACAATATTTCGTTAAGGAAGGGGGAAAAAAATTTAAAAGATCTATACATGACTAATCAAATTCTCTTGTTCTTTTTTTTTTCTTTTGCACTCGCATCAAATTCTCTTTAGTGTACAGGACTTGTAAGCAATTTAGCAAAATGACAACAGAAGGAAGAATTTGATGCCAGAGATATGGCACGATCATATTCTACACATAAATAGAAACAAAATATGAGAAGAAAAAAACCCAAAACGGAAGAAATTAGGAAGGATACGGAGTTTGTAGGAACGATCCATCGTATCCGAGGATCTGTTGAACTGTTGAAAATATTGGTAGGGGGATGCTTTACGAATTAATTGTGGTTCATTTTCGGAGAAGAAGGAACCCTAACAGTGAGCATTGGAGAAGCCGATTGAGCGACTGGCGGAGAAGGAAATGATTTATTTCATGCCTCCGCAGTGAACATCAGAGAGAAATGGAATAAGAGAAACTGGAGACCAACCCTAACCCTAACCCTAACCCTAACCCTAGAAATGATGAGGGAAGAGATGGAAGGAGGGGTGGGGTGCAAAACTTTGCACCAAAGTTTTGCATGACACAAAGGCGACGAAGGTAATAATAAATAAATAAATAAAGCAAGAAAAGGGTAGTAATAAAGAAATAAATCCTTATTTTACTCGTCTCCCATTGGCTGCCATGCTCCACGTCATCCACCACCCTCCCGGCCTCTCTCTCTCTCTCCCACTCAACTTGGGCAATCTATTTAGACTCACACATACATACATCATTATCATTATTATTGTTTTTATTATTATTACTATTATTATTACTACTACTATGTTCAAAAGCCACCCTTCGACCTAATAATATTGTTTGTCTCTATGCCAAACATTAGATTGTGCCTATTGGTCTCATAAATCCTCATCGTTATTCGGTCACAATTTGTCGTTCTCCTCCCTACACTATTTACTATTCATTCTGCTTGATCCTTGGTTGGATCACCAATCTGTTGTTCTCGGTCCACTTGGTTGATCAGAATTGTTTTCTCAAGAGAAACCATTCCAACCAATCATTTTGCCGATCAACCCGATATCATTGTAGTAAGAATGGAGAGACAGAATTGATAGAAAAGGGATCAGCATTTGCATCAAAAGTGAAGATGGAGGAGAGTCAATTCAATTCCCTACCGTTAGTATCCCAACCACAAAATAAAAAGCACCTTCATGACCATCAAGTGCATAGGAATTAGAAGGCTTGGGGTTGTGATGGGCCAAAGAGCAATCAAAAGCCCAAGTTAGGAGTAGTAAAGGCGATGTGTGTGCAACATTACCTAGTTGCACTACTATAATAATTACTGATAACAATAAGGTAGTAATTAATTTACGGAGTATTGAAGATCAAAAGAGTGAACTTGCATACTTGTATGTTAGAGTGGGTGGGTGTGGTGAAGCAATTGCTACAAAATATGAAAACAAATTCAAATAGTATTACAAGTGTCATGAGGCTTACCTATAACATTATATACCAATCACAAAGTGAGGCCCATTAGGATAACATTCTTTATAAATTTAAGTTCAAGAAACGGTTTCTTCTTATTCCAAAAAAACAGGAAACGACTTTAGGCATACTAAATACACGATGACTTAATAAGCATAAAAAATGTGTTATATTGTCAATCATTTGTTGTGATGTATTGTTGTAGCATATCAAATCTATCGTGAAGGTTGTATGTTTGAGACCTAACTCAACAAAACATCTTTCCAATTTATTTTTTAACTCCTCAATCTCATCTTGGGAGAGAGGCTCAATGCTTGTCTATGCCCTATCTGTGCATGAGGGACACATGTTTTGCACCATTGTCACTAGCTTTTGATTAGGATTTTTGGTAATACCGTAGATGTGTCGATATTTTTTGTGTTCAATTGACCTCACCTTTCCATCACAATGTCGACCAATCCAAAGCAGAACCCACCTCATGGGCAAAGGTTTTTCAACAAGATCAAAGTCAATCAAGTTGGAGTTTGGCTAAGATAAAGTGTCATCTTCACGGTGGAATATTGTAACTTTGGTAAATAAAATCTTGTATTCCCAATTTAATAGAATATATTTAGATTCTTTAATCCTACACCATCTCCATCTCTTGTTTGACATGCTCATCTTTGTCCTTGTTTCTTACAAACTTTCCTCTTCATAACTTCAGTGGGTGTTTATTCACTTATGAGAAACTCCACAATATTCTTGAATCCTTGTTCAGTGGGTGTTTATTCGTCTCCATCGACCTCAAGGACATCTTCAATTCCATGAATTTCCAGAACATGTAAAAGTATAGGAGTAAAAAATGTAATTAAGAGAGAATGAAATAATAATTATTAGGATTATGTAAAATGAAATGTTTTGTAAAATGCATTTACCATCGGATTCGGTGGAGGATACGTGGTTGTCAAATTTTTATACCCTTTGTATGCGACTTTTTTATTCTCATCCATGATAGGTGAGTGCCATAAACTTTTATCTACAAAAAAAAACATTAAGTAGGTCTACTTAAAATTTTATGTTTTCACAAAAGAAAATCTTGAAACACAAATTTACACTTACGAAATGGGCCTTAAACCCTTGTATGTCGCCTCTTCCCAAGTGGGAAACATGGCCCATGTGTACATGAACTACAACAACTTTCTATTAGAGAACACAAAATCACAGACTCAACGATACAATATACTAGAATATAATATACAAGAAAGTATACTGACTAACATGATAAAAATCGAGGAGACATACCTTTTTTGTGGGGCTTGCATATTTAAACACACTTCTTTACAAAAAAGTGCCCAAGTGGTCTTGTTCATAAAGAGTGGCTTCGTGACACCATATTCCGATTCTGCAATCCTCTTGCTACACAAGTGAAAAATGATGTTTGATTGATTCTAATTAGTTTTTTTATCCTATACACAATATGAATTTAGATTCAAGTGCACGAAAATTGTCTCCACCTCCTTGTGATATACCACCCCTAATCATCTTCAGGCAAGATAACTTACTGACGATGGATGTGTCACGTTCAAATGTGCGAGAGATGCAAGATTACCTAAAGTAGATGATAATATGCTGATGTTCTTCAATGTCAAGATACAATCACCCAATCACAAATCCAAGTTTGTGGCCACGACCAGTGTTGGGCAAAGTCCCAGGAACAGTGTCAGCCTTCCGGTTGCATTGGGACTTTTGCCGGCCAAGGTGGGGGAATGCCGGAATTGATTCCGGCCAGGTTATCCTACCAACAGGAATCTAGCCGGTTGATATTTTTTCAACCGGCTAGTTATATAGTTTTTTAAAAATATAGGTATGTATATATAACAAATATATAGATTTAACTTTCCCCCTCTTTCCCCCTCTTTCCCCCTTTCTTCCCTCTCGACTCTGCAAATAGTCACGTTTCTTGATCCCTGTTCATTATTTGCTTTCGTCTTCGTCTTCTGCTCCTTCTTCTTCTTCTTCTGCTTCATCTACCCCTCCTGGAACAGACTACGTCACTCTCTTTCAACCTTCATATGGAAATGCTCTAACTGGACTTGGTGCTTACACTCCAGGTATTCTCCATCATTCCCTTACAGAACTTTCTGCGGGAAATTTCCTTTGTTTTCTCTTCATCAGGTCGATTTTTTTTACTTCTCTTCTCGAATTTCTGTGTATAATTTTGTTTGTGACGTAGAACTGTGGTGACTCAGATGTGCATATCCATGCATTACATATAAGGTATATACAAAACCATCATAAAAAAAAAAGCATGCAACATAGCTAAATATAGTTCAAACTATAACCCAAGGTCCTTTGCAAACTTCAATATAGAGAGGTAATTCAGTTGTTGAGATCTCGCTAGACTTAGTGATGACCAACTAATGGAATTGTATGATTGATTGGGTTTTGGAGGGCTTTAATTGATCTTTCAATGTTGGTTAATGACATTAAGGAAAGTAATTCCCCAAACTTTATGTATGATAGGTTCTGGCAAATGTTTCTCCCTTAGCCAGTGGAATGATGGCCAGATTCATTGACATGAAAAGACAATAAACCCTCGCATTACATAGTCTTGTACAGAGATTAGATACACTAAATGATGCAAGAATGAATCCAATGGACAATTTGGAGGCATATTTAGAATAGTGGTGGTGATTAGTGAGGATCATAAGCATATATATGTTGAGATACATTACCCAATGCCCATAGGCATATATGACATGTTACTCCCATTAATCATGGTTTCATTATATCTGAATTACCCAATGATAGATGGATCATCCAAACTTCCATCCACAGATTACCAAACTACCCATTAATCACTAACCATTACCCATTAGAGCTAGATAATGGAGTTCCTTTATACAAACCATTGGATACTAATCATTGATAGTAAAGGGGGAGGGAGGAGGGGAGAGGGACTTCTTTTCTCTTCATTTCTTGGGCTTACTGCTGAATGTCTTCTTGAACCACTTGAGGAGGCGAGTCGCGCCGTTGCGAGACGGCGGCTTGGGGCTAATAACATGGTGGTTATGCATCGGCACATTCGAAGATAAGATAGACACGCTTCCGACGCTCTTGCTCCTAGCAAAGTGTCCACCAAGGGGTGAAGGTGGGCATTGAACTTGAGTAGTAGTAGTAGTAACTGTAGTAGTACCTATGAGTAGATGGATGCCTTTGTGATCTTCTCCCACGGAATGATCATTAGCATCACCAATTCCATTGCCATTGATGTGGGCATTACCATAGCCATTGCCATTGCCAATACCATTGCCATTGTAATCCAATGCCCTCTATACAGTCCATTTCCCTTTTTTATCTTTTACTTCCTAATAGCCTAATCCTAATCTATACATTAGTCATTACCTAATCTCTTTCAAAGCATCAAGCGTGACCCAATGGATTACTATCATGATTTAGAATGCCGATCATTAGATAACCTCCCATGATTTGTCACATAAGATTTGTTATATGTCGGTTTATGCTCGTTGTCGTGAAGAGATGAAATGCAGGATGAAGTGCAAAAGGCCCCTTTGTGAGGCTTATGCAAGCATGTTGATGCCCCATAGGACAAAGTGATTGAAGTACACGCATGGATAAGGCTAATCATTTGTATGTTGTTGGTAACTTCAGGACATGACCCTATTGCAGTTCCATTTAGAGACTAATGAGGGGATCCCTTAACTTCACTAAATTGGATAGTAGATGACAAAGAGTACTACTACATGCGAAAAAATTATAGTTAGCTCCAATTAATCAAATTGCTTGTCCACTAAGAAGAGAATACCTAAAGTGATCATTAAGATGACATGGGTCACATATGTTCAATTAATCGAATTGCCTGCCCATTGAGAAGAGATATACCAAAACTCATCACCAAGATGACAAGGGTTTAGGGGATGCATGTCTCTATGTATGTATAATTTTAGAAACACATGTTGTCCTTGGGGAGTTCTTCTTTGAACAAAGTAAAAGGGGATGTTATCGAGACAATAAACATGTTGGATGTTTTTACCTATCTCATCAACTGACCTTGAACTTTCAAGTATAAGGGTAAGTTACCTTGTGTAAGTTATCTTTATGTGCATGAATTAACACTTCATACCATTGCAAATCAATTTCTGTCCATTCCTCCCATTTGTAAATCTCTATTGAAGGACCTGAACTATTGAAGGACCTGAACTAGAAGAACATGACTTCAATGCTAGCATTTTGTTGTGGCGAGAAAGCAAGGCATATCGTCATATTTTTACAGGAACATCTCAGGAGCATGATGATGAGATCGAGGACTTCATAGAAGATATAGATTAAAACTTTATAAATGTGATCGATTTTGTTTTGGAACTTTCTATATATTACATCTAATTTGATCTAATGTTGTTAATGCTACTTTATAAAGGTTTGAAAAGTGAATTATGTTTATAGAGTTAGAATATTTTTTGGTAAATATATATCTTTAGTTTTTGGGTTCCAAAATTTTGTGATTGATTTGATTTTGTATTGCATTAGATTTTTTTTTGGTTATGTGGCCAAAAAAAATTTCAACATGTTCCGGTTGACATTGTCGTTGGTAGGAACGTGGCCGGCCAAAATTTTAAAATTCCGGTTAGGTTCATGAGAAGCAGGAAAATTTCCGGTAGGGGCTACAAACTTTGCCCAACACTGGCCACGACTATCAAAGTAGAGTGGACCCAAATACACCACCACTTCCTCTCAAAATTAATGAGTTGATATTCCATGAATGCCAATATAGTCAATGTTATGTTAATTTCGGTCAATTGTCCAACATTTAAACATGTAGATACTAGGTGACCAGATTTCAAGGCTAAGCCAAGAAACATAAAACGAGGTCTACAAAATTAATGTTTTGTGGTAGGAGATGGTTTAATTATTTTGTTTAGAGAGTTCATAAGATTATATAAGAGAGAATGTTTTATATGGTAATTGAGATATTCGACTAATATTAGTATAATTAAGATATATTTTTTAGTTTAGAAAGATATCAAGATTGTGCAAACAATATTAGGTTAGGTAGACTCAATCTAAGTTGTATTGGTAGTGCAATGGTATTAAAAGAGAATTTTTTGAATTTATAAGATTGGTAAATAGCAACCAAATGAAAAAAAACCTTTCCTCAAATGCATCATAGTTCCCTTTAATATAGGTTTGTTTTGTGCTTTATTTTATTAAGCTTTATTAGCTTATCTCATGTTTTTTATATGTACAGTCAAGTGCACACTTTGATCTCAAGGAAAACGTGTGCACTTAGGGCTTTTTACATGAATTTTTTTCCTCTACACATTTTGAGAAAGCGTAGCCCCAACAACCACTCTGATAACTCAATATTATGATCAAACGCATCTTGTTGCTATAATCGCCCCTACGTTGTTGCTCAGCATGTTGTTGCATACATTATTCATAGATTCTTCCCCATGTATGATGACTTTGTGTACATGCCCAAAAATGGGTTTTGATTGCCAAACTATGAAAATGGAGGCATAGGCCTATTTCATAATCAAATGGGTTGTCCACTTGACATCTTAAGGAACTATGAAAGAATGGCCTCTAACATTGTACTCCTTTTTTTATTGCTTAAACCATGCATAAAGAAACAACTAGATCTTAAAGATTATACCAATGAGTTTTTTATGGCATAGTTATCTTCTACATGAATTGGAGTCCATATGTTGAATTCAGTTTATGTAATGTTTTAATTTTGTTTGATGTAATTTTGTCATATTGTGGTATTACCATGAACCTTAACCAAGGCCCCACCTAACCAGGGTCACATTGACCGTACCTAAATCAGGGCTCAATCAACTCCCCGTAATTAGGGCAACTCCCCATAACTTATGGGGCAAGAAAACCCCTGTCAGGCTACATGCCTATAAGATGTAACTCCAACTTAATGGAAAGGGGGAGGTTTATTCTATTATTCAGAGCACTTTAGATCCTGGTGGAGAAGACGGGCAGAGCAGCCCCAACAACACATGCCACAATGCAGCACGACAACAACAACGACAACACAAACTCCATGAGTCCAGAATTCTTGCAGCAACAAACTCAAGAACATCACCACTCATCGCCAATTGACCAACTGGTTTCGACAATGTCTAGTATTATTTTACAAGTTAACCATACTAACCAAGCCATGTTGTCATTCCTCTCAGCACGATCCAAGCCACAACAGAATCTCCTAGACCCCCGAGTTTGCCCAAAACCATTTTCCGGCCTACCATCAAAGGGCATCCTCTCTTGGCTAGATTATTTCGACATGGTGGCCAATTACCACCAGTGGCCACACCCACGGAAGGCAATGGAAATGAAGACACTTCTCGAGAATATCACAACAACATGGCTCATGCAACAACCCGAGGAGACATGCAACCAATGGAACCTGTTATGGGCAGCCATGATTCGGAATTTCGCACATCAAGATTCCCATCAGACAGCCCTACAACAACTTGAATCAATCGCCCAACAACCACGTGAACCCATCACCCAGTTCGCGGTTCGGTTTTTGTAGATCCTACGACGGGCTGACCCCAACATGTCAGAAGACATGAAGTTGTTTTTCTTCTGGCCACGCATCCAACAAGACCTCCGCCACCGGGTACGCGATCAAGGCCCGAAAACACTACACGAAGCCACCCTCACCGCCCAACGTACAGAAGCTGCAGATGCACACGACCTACACACACCAGGTAATCTCATTCACGATCATACAAACACTACGCCAACGGCCACTCCCATGGACATTGACGTCTAGAACATGCAATTACGCACAAAGCGTGCCTTGCCCGAACGAGACACCCAAGGACACCCCAAATGTTTCTACTACAACAACTACGACCACATCCTGCTCCACTACAGGAAGTGGCAAAACCAACAATAGAAGCAGAACGTCCAATTAGCCGATGATGCCTCTCTCTCTGAGTCGCCGAAAAACTAATCTACGGGGTGCCGCAGGGAGAGCCGCCCCTGCATGTTCATGCCACCACGTCATCAACTTCTCTCGTACCATGATCTCCCACCTCCAACACACAACCCAAGAAGTGCTCCTTGACTCTGGTACTAGCATCTCTTCCATTATCGCAGACATAGTAGCCCAACTGCAACTTCCCACGAACCATGCACCACCCATTAAAATCCTCTTCGGCGACCGGCAACAACTATACCACTCACATACACAAGTCACATGCACGCTCACCATTAGTTCCGCCAAGATCCAACACTGTTTCTATGTCCTCCCGCGACAACTGTTCCCAATCACTCTAGGCTGTGATTGGTTCCCCAGTAGTGGATCATGTCTCAATTTCTCCTCACGGCAGCTCGTCCTCCCAAATCACCTTCCAATCGTGCTCTTCACCAACCTGCGAGATACCACCCACACCAACCTGTGAGATACCACCCACCTCCAAGTCCTTCAAGAGGTCCTAACTCGTGTTCAGCGCAATCGATTGCAGCTGCAATTGAAGAAGTGTCGTTGGGGTAGTACACGCCTTTGCTTCCTCGGGTACGTCATCTCCTCTGATGGAATACAAATGGACCCAGAGAAGACGGAAGCAGTCCAAAAATTCCCATGCCCCACCATAGTCAAGCATCTTCAACGCTTCCTCGGCCTCCTCATGTTCTCTCTCCGCTTCATCCCACGGCTAGCTGACCTGTCAGCCCCACTGTGCACACTCTTAAAAAAAGACAAGCCTTTTCTATGGACCAACGCCTGCGAATCCAACTTGCTCCAGCTCAAATGAACGCTCCAAGCCTCTGACCTTTTGGCACACCCTAATTTCATGAAGCCTTTTAATCTGCAAACAGATGCCTCCAACGTCGGCCTCGGTGCCGTCCTGCTACAATCCGATGACAACAACCAACTATGCCCAATTGCCTACATACTCGGTCACTTACCAAAACCGAGGAGAATTACTCGACAACCAAAAAAGAGTTGCTTGCCATCGTCTGGGCATTCCACCGTTTCCACCCGTATCTGCATGGATCAACCACATCAGTTGAAACCGACCATCAATCATTACTCTCCCTCATTCGGAAGGCTCACCCACCCGGTTGCTTACTCCGATGGGTTTTGGCGTTGCAGGATTACACGTTCACTTTGCAGTATCGTCGCAATTCCTAGAACATCGTCGCCGATGGATTATCACGCATATCACTTTAGGCGAACCAGGTCACCTCCTGCACAACCGATTTCCTTGTATCCTCATCCCAAATGGCGAGCACGCAACAGCACGACAAGAAGATTCAAGACATCTGTCACCGCCTACGCGCCGAGCCCACATCATCCCTCACCAAGAAATTCATGATCCAAGATAATGTCGTACTTTTTTGCCAAGAAGGCAAGGAACCCTGAGTCTACGTGCCTGAGCAATTGTGCCTATCTTACCTTCATTTCTTCCATGACCACCCACTATCCCGCCACTTGGGCTTCCACAAGATGCTAGAAAAAATCCGTTGCAAATTCTACTGCCCGGGGCTACGCCACGAGGTCGCCTCCTACATCAAAGCATGCAACTCATGTCAGACCATCAAATCACCTCAAGTGGCTCAAGGCCTCTTACATCCGATACAGGTTCAGGCTCCATTTGAAATTGTCAGATGGGACATTTTGGGCCCCTTTCCCGAATCACAAGAAGGGAACAAGTTCATCCTCGTAATAACTGAGTATTTGACACGTTGGGCTGAGACAATCGCCATCCCAAATGCCAAGGCTACAACCATTGTCACCAAACTCCTGGAGAAAATTATCTTTCCCCACGGTTGCCCACTCCAAATCTTGCCCGATCAGGGACCCCAGTTCAATAGTGAGCTCCTAAGTCTCGTTTGTGCACAATTAGGAATCCAACAATTATTTACGTCACCCTACCATCCCTAGACAAATGGATTGATAGAGTGCCTCAATCAAACCTTAAAGCAACAAATCTCAGCCTACATTGATCCTTTGCACTCGACTTGGGACCGGATCTTGCCCTTCGTTACACATGCCTACAACACAGTTGTGTAGGCCTCCACCCGCATTAGCCCCTTCTGCACCCTCTACAACAGAGATCCGCGGTTACCCCCAGAAGCGGCAATCCCCCAACTGACCACACCACTCCACTCAAACGTAGCAGTGTCTTGGTGGTCCCACTTGCAACAACTCCAACCCCTCCTCCACAAAGCCATTGCGAGCAACCTGCACCAAGCCCAACTACGCCAAAAATGACAACACGACGCAAGCCACATTGACCATCAATACCACGCCGGTGACAAAGTCATCATCTATTTCCCAATCCGTCGTCGTGGCCTGAGCGAGTCACGCATGCATCGATGGATCGGCCCCTTCAAAGTTCAAAAATAGATACGCAACACTACCTACCTACTCCGCCGCACCTCCAACAACCGCTACACCTTAGCCCAGTAGTCCCGCATGAAGCCCTTCCATCCGCTACCACCACCCACACCCACGCCCATGTCGTCCTTCCGCTCGGAACCACCGTCCACACCCCAGCTCACTCCGACCGCATAGTAACTTCTTTTTACAAGGGGAACTGTGGTATTACCATGAACCTTAACCAAGGCCCCACCTAACCAGGGTCACATTGACCGTACCTAAATCAGGGCTCAATCAACTCCTCGTAATTAGGGTAACTCCCCATAACTGATGGGAGTGGGAAAACACCCGCCAGGCTACATGCCTATAAGATGTAACTCCAACTTAATGGAAAGGGGGGGATTATTCTATTATTCAAAGCACTTCACAATATGAAACAACGTAAAAAAAAGTTTATCTAGATTTTGACATCTATAAAAAAACACTTAATAGAATGACACACTTGTGGACACACACTTAACCAAATGGTTAATGTATGTGGAAAAAGCTATGTATGCATAAACTGGGTGAGATTTTTATTTGTTTGAAATAGCTACATGATGCAATGGAACAATCACTATGGACTAACTTTATGAATTGAGGGTTGCTCAACGAAATGACTCCTATTTTGGCTAGACTTAATTTGTTTAATACATCATCTACTTGGCTAAGAACTTCAAACGTATCGAGTGGTGCAAGGCTACTAGCTTTACTAGGATGTCTAGATGTAACTTGAGAATCAACACAACTTTAGCACTTACTTGATTACATTGTCCTTTAGGTCGATGAGAACATTTTATCACTATGTGTTCTAGGCCACCACAATATAAACAAACTATTTGCTCAACATCCTTTCTTTTCAACTTTGGTTAATGGCCCTCAATGACGTGGTACATCAATCTCCATTAGAGTGGGGTCACCTTTAATAATTGTGTTAGGTGCTTGAGTAAGGCTTAACAATGGGACAATGACCACAAATGCATAACTTTGCTCTATCCTTGAGCTCATAATATTTGTTTTCATTTAGAATGTCATTCAACTGGTTGATTATCACATTGTACTACCAAACTAATAGCATTCGTAAGTGCTATTGGATCTTTATCAAGAGTGTTGACTCAATCCTTCACATCATTGCATAGCCCATGATGGAAATGATCCATTAAGGCTTCTTTATCCCTGGAAATGAATATTAGATACAACAATGGGAAAATATATTGCATACGTTGAGGTAGGGTAATCTCCTTATCTCAATTGTCCAATCTTATTGAGTGTTGTTCTTACACTATCAATTTCCCCAAAAAATTGCTTGAAATTGCTTGATGAAACCATCAAAATCATCTAACAAGGGAGTGCCATTTTCTTAATAATGGTGCAAACTGTGTGATGTTTTGTACCTATTAATAGTATTCCTACCAATGCAACTTGAGTGGCATCCATCCAAGATATTATGGCATGCATTTGATAATAACGTACACTTCGTTTACAAATCCTCAAAATTGAGATTGAGTACCATCAAGCTTTCTTGGTAGGTGTTGAGAATCAAGCTCAACATAGTGCAACGTGTGAACACACCTTTTGAGAATATATGATTACTCAAAGGTCAAGAGTCACACCACTACTCTCTACACATTAACTATGTGTCATAGAATATGATTCTATGACACATAACTAATGAGTTACATATTGCCCATGACTATGACTCTTCACATTCCCCAAGAGAGAGTAGTTGTTGTAGTTAGTTGTTATTCGCTTAGCCGGACAAGGCCTAACACAAGGTGTCACGGAGACACTTCACCAAAGGGTGATTACGGCATAGGATTAAGATTCAATGATTACACCGACTTACGTAGGTTACACGATTAGATTGCTTGGTTAATTACACGCGTAAGATATAACAGTGATTACAGAACGGAAATCAAGACAGAAGTACAAACATCATAAGCTCTATTAATTATCCGCTCATTACAATAGGGTCCGGGCCTTTAAATAGGTTTCCGGCCCGTAGTACAAAACGGTGCCCCTCGCACCTATTCGGGATCCGTCCGGATCTAGAACGGCATACCGTTTCCAGTCCGTCCGTCCACACTATCCTCATTTACAACCATATATAATTAATTCCGTATTTTGGACTCCTTGCCGGCCGGTAACACATGGCACGCCCGTGGGACAGTACCTTGTACGTCGAACCCTTCTCGGCCCTTTCATTGTTCACCTAAATTGTCCAAATTACTTTGTTCAAGAATTTCCACTTGTTCTTCCGGTTGTGGTTGTTGCGGCTGTGCTTGCTGCTGCTGCTGTGGTTGCGGTTGGGACTGAAGCTGCTCCGGCTGCTCTGCTTGCTGCTGCTGCTCCATTTGTTTCGCTGCCTCCGGCTGCTCCGTTTGTCTCTCTGGCTCCGGCATCTCCGATTGACTGCTTCCGGTCCGGTCTTCTTCCAGTAACGGTTCCTCATCACTGAGGTTGACCGTAACTGGTTCTCGTTCTTTCTCTCCCCGGATCCGGGACCTCTCGTAACTTTCAAACTGGATCTGCGCCTCCAGCCTGTCGTCGTCCAGCTGAGCTACAAGTTGCCGGACTTGCTCTAGTTGGTCCTCTGCCAAGGCTTGAAAGTCTTCGGCAAGCTCATCTCTTATGCCGGTGAAGTCCTCGGAAGTCAGCATATAGCAATCATCTCCCTCCTTTCGCCGGTTCTCTACGTCGGCCCGGAGCAATTGGAGTTCCGCCGCGTCCGTGGCCCACTTGGTCCACCATTTGACGGAGCCGTTGTCGATCAAGCTCTTGGTCTGGTTCAACCAGGCCCGCATGATATCCTGGATGCGACTTGCTCCCATTTGTGCTCTGCTTTCCACCACTTGTCGCTCCTCCTTCAACTGCTTGATGAGGTTTGCCGTATCCTCCGCCTGCTCCCTGTAGCGCGTCAGCTGCCCTTGATATGTCGTTTGCAGCCTCTGCAGTACCTCCGCCGCTCTTTCTTTTTCCGCCTGCTGTTGCCTGAGGAGCTCTGTCCGAACCTTCTCCGCCTCTTCCAACCGTCTTCTGTTTTCCGCTTGTTCCTTGGCGAATGCGGTTGCGGTCCGATCAACTGCTTGCCGGAGCTCATCCATCCGTTCCTTGTGCTCCGTTTGCAACCGTTTATGCTCCCGGTGCAAGTTCTCAAATTCCTCTGTTTTTAGTTTGAGCTTGCCGTTGATCTGGCGATGGTTCCGGTCCTCCCGGTCCTTTACCTGCCGGAGTTCCTCTTTCAGGCGCTCTACTTCTGTTTCGGCGTTCCTCCGGAGTCTCTCCTTCTCTTGCAGCATTTTCTCCTTCTCCTCCTTGAGCCGGTCGTACGCTTGGTGGCCTTTCCGTAAGCTCTCCTCGGCCCGGCGTAGATTCTCAGCAGTCTTTCTGAGTTCTGCCTCCGCTGCCGTCTTCAGTTCTCTTTCGCGGCTCCTCAGCGCTTCTTGGGCAGCAAGCTCATCCTTTAAATCCGCAAGCTCTTGGGCTTGTGCCGCATTTCTCTCCGGAACGGTTTCCGTTGCCGGGGTCTGATTGCTATGTACAGGTTGATCCGACACTTTATTCTGTACATTGCCCGGAGTCACCGGTGCTTGGACTTGTGTTTCCCTTGTGACCCTGTCCAAGTCTTCTTCAAGGCTCCGGATTCTGGACCGGGCCGTCTCTAGATCTACGGTTGTGACGAGCAACCGTTCCTGGTGCGTTCTCTCTTCCGCCTCTATATACTCGACCACTCCGGCGATTTGTTCGCCTACCCACCGTAGCCACATGCTACTGGTGCCTTGTTGCTGTACTGGTCGGGTCGGCTCATTCACCGTGGAATTGTCTGGCCTGATTGCCTGCATATGCCGTTCTGGTTCTACTCCTTGGCCGCCGTGTGCTCTGGCTGGGCTCGCCGGCTGTTGAGTTCCGGTTCTCTCCGTCTCCGGAGCCGTTGGACTGACTTCTTCTATAGAAGTCGACAAGACCGGTTCTCTAGGCACCGGTTCCGGTTCTTCCCTTGTGGTTTGCTCAGGTTGAGTTGGGGGCGTTTCTGCCTCTCGCGGGTACGACCGCTCCCCTCCTGTCTCGGCGGTCCTACTTCTTGACCGTCGTTGGAGGTGCTCTTCTGGCTCCTCCGTTTCCTCTTCCTGTGTCACGGCATGTTTCTGTGCCGTCAAGGGTTCCGGTTCCTTCTGTCCTGGTCTCCGTAAGGTTATTTTGACGGGTCGGACCGGTGACACCTCCTCCGGTTCTGGGGCCCGTTTCTTCCCTTTCGTCGCCTTCGACGCCAGCAGCTGCTGTCGTTTGGACGCCGGCTTCGAGGTGCTTCCTTCCGATACTCTTGGCCGCTTCTTTGGCTGGACGGTCTCGACCGGCGGCACGAGCAATGTTATCCATTGAGCTACGGCGTGCCACAGCTTCCGGCCCTCCTTGCCGTCCTTCCCTCGTACCATGTCGATTGCCATGCACAACCCGTCTGCAATCAACACCGGCCAGTCCACCTTGACCCCTTCATATGTGGCTATGATCATCCCTGCCCGATTTTTTGGCATGACAGGGGGTCGGGGGTACACGTGACCGTACTCATGCAGCACTCGAGCTATCTCCCTGAATAGCGGATCTTCGCCGCCCTGCGTCCGATAGCCTTTGCCGGCAACAGAGTACTCACCGAAATATCGGGTGAGTTGCTCCGAGGTTGGGTTATCGATCTGAAAGATTCCTCCCTCCGGAAGGCCTGTTAGCGCGTGGATCGCTTCCTCGGTGATGACCTCTGTGGCGAGCTCCTTGATGACCCGGTCGGCTTCTCTGTGCGGCGGTGCCTCCATGATGGCCAAGAACCCCTCCAGTCCGTTTTGCCTGAACCATTTCCTGGCCGCTTCCGACAGCGTTTGGGGTTCCATGTCTGCTTCAAGGTCGAGGGAAGATGGCGAGGTAGAGTGGTGATGAGAGTGAGAGCGAGAGAGAGAGCGTTCTGAGCGCGGAGGTTCTCTGCGTGCAGGTTCGCGTTTGCTCAGCTTCCACTGTCTTGGTGCTTCTGTGCTTCTTGGCTCGCGAAATGAAAAGGTCTCCATGCGTTCTGCTTCTTCTTTGTGCGTTTTGGCGCCTTTTTCGAGCATGCACACGTCGTGTACCCATTTAGTATTAAGTAGCGTGGCGTCTCTTAAATGCCCACTACGTACCTTTTCGCGCCTCGCTTTCACACCCGTTCATACCTCGATTTTTAATGATGTTTTTTTTTTTTTTTTTTTTTTTTTTTTTTTTTTTTTCAATCTTTAATGACGGTGTGTGACCTTACACATCCGTAGGTCCCTTCGGACCCTGACCGTTTTCCTTACGGGTTGCCATGTCTTCCTTTGTCTCTGCTACGGGTTCCCCGTCGTCTTTTTCTTCCGGATCGATCCGTACCGATCCCGGACAGGTTCCTGGTGTAGTGCCGGTGAGCTGCATAAACGGGTTCTTTGGCATCGGTCCTTTATAGGGTTTTAGTCGAAATCCGTTTACCCACTTGCCTAGTACTTCACCGGCAAGTGTCCCTATCTGATAGGACCCGTTGTATTCCCGTGTCAGCCAATACGGGCCTGTCCATCTGAACCGGAGTTTACCCGGCATTTTGCCCATCCTCGTTTGGAAGACTAGAACCGGCTTTCCGATTTCGAACATCTTTTCGTTACCTTTTCGGTGACGGTCAACGAACGCTTTCCGTCGTCGTTGCTCCAGTTCCATGTGGAGGATGCTGGCCAGCCGTTGCTCCTCCAGTTCGCATAGTGCTGCTAGCCGCATTTCCTCCGACTTCTTTTCATTCAGCCGTTCCCGTAGTTGGATCCGTAAGCTTGGTACCTGGAACTCGACCGGCATGACCGCTTCCAAGCCGAATGCTAACCGGAACGGTGTTGTCCGGATACTCGTTTTGTATGCCGTTCTGTACGCCCATAGCGCGCTATTGAGCTTTGTATCCCAGTCCGTCCGGTTTTCGTTGACGATTTTGCGGAGAATGTTCTGCAGCGTTTTGTTGGTGGATTCCGCTAACCCGTTCGCCTGTGGGTAGTACGGTGTGCTTCTTTTATGCACCACGGCATAGAACGTTGTTAAGCTTTCCACTACCTGGCCGAGGAAATGCCCTCCTTGGTCGCTGATCAGTTCAATCGGACATCCATATCGGCACCAAATGTTTTCGTACAGGAATTTTGCTGTGGATGACGCGGTGTTGTCTCTCAGGGCCTTAGCTTCCACCCATTTCGTGCAATAATCCGTTGCCACGATGACATAACGATTACCCGTTCTCATTGCCGGTGGCTTGAACGGTCCGACAAAATCCAACCCCCACTTCTGGAATGGCTCTAGTGGAAGTACCGGTTGGTGTGGCATTCGTGCTTGCTCCGTAGGCTGGCCCATTCGTTGGCATAGGTCACATTCCTTAGCATACTTGACGGCGTCTTTTAACGTCGTGGGCCACCACAAGCCGCTCTGCCATACTTTCCTCGCCGTCGCTTCCCCGGCATAGTGTCCTCCGGCAACCCCACAGTGTGCTTCCCGTAAAATTACTTCTTTCTCGTCACTACGGACTGCCCGTCGCCATATTCCATCTGCTCCTTTGTGGTAGAGAGTGTCCCGTAACAGACAGAAATTGCGGCTCTGCACCGCCAGTCGTTTCCTCTCGTCCCGGTTCATTTCCTCCGGTGGCAGGCCCGTGCTTAGGAACTGGTGCATGTTTGTCAGCCATTTATCTTCTGATGCCACCGTGTCGTCCGCTGCCGTTTCCGGGGTGATACGGAATAACTCCGCGTCCGGGAATTCATCCGCTACTCCGTCGCCTGGTTCTCCGGACTCTAACCGGCTCAGGTAGTCTGCTACGGCATGCTGGATACCGGGCCGGTGGAAAATCTCGAATTCGAACTCCTGCAACAGCAAGGTCCAACGGGCCAACTTACCGGTCAGGGACGCCTTGGAAACTAAGTAGAGGAGCGCCGAGTGATCCACATGGAAGGAGAACTTCCTTCCCAATAGGTAGTGACGAAACTTTGTGACACTGTAGATCATGCCGAGGGCCTCCCGTTCCGTCGTTGAATAGTTCTTCTCCGCTTGGGACAGCTTCCGGCTGGCGTAATATACCGGCCGGTACCATTTGGGCTCCGTAAGCTGCATTAAGGCGCTGCCAATCGCGATGTCGGACGCGTCCACGAACACGTGAAATTCCTTGCTCCAATCCGGAGGCTGTACGACGGGTGCTTGCGATAAAAGTACCTTCAGGGCATTGTATGCCTTATCCTCCGTCTCCGTCCATTGGAACGGTGTCCGATGTACCGCGGTGTGTAATGGTGTCGCCAAGTCCGCCAAGTGGCGGAGCATCCGGCTATGCCACCGGATTTGTCCTAAAAATCGGCTTAGTGCTTTGGCCGTTTTCGGCGCCGGTGCCCCTAGTATGGCGTTTACTTTGTCCGGGTCGACCGCAATGCCCTCCTTACTTACGATGTGTCCCAGCAATATTCCACTTGAAACCCCAAAGATGCATTTTGCTGGGTTTAAGCTTAGCCGGTATAACCTGCACTTTTCAAGGCATAACCGTAGGTGCTGCAAATGGTCTTTTCCCCGGCTATAGACTGCAAAATCATCTAGGAAAACTTGCATGAAGGCAGGAATGTATTCGCCGAAGATCTCCATGATGATTCGCTGGAACGTTGCTGGTGCCGTTTTTAGGCCGAACATCATGACTTCGGCCACAAACACCCCCCATTCGGTGACGAACGCTGTCTTTTCCTGGTCGTCCGGGTGCATCCGGATTTGATTGTACCCGCTGAACCCGTCTAAAAAGCTATAAACTTCATGACCGGCGACGGCATCCAGTACTCCGTCCGTGAACGGAAGAGGGAATGCATCCGTAATTGTGGCGGCATTTAGTTTCCTGTAATCAACACACACACGGATTTTACCGTTTTTCTTGGGGACGACGACGATGGGGCTCAGCCACGTCGCTTTCTTTACCGGCCGGATGAAGCCCACTCTTAGGAGTTTGTCGATTTCCTCTTTTACTTTGGCGGCGTAGTTGGGGTTCATTCGGTATCGTCGTTGCGCCACTGGTTTCGCGTCCTTGCCTAAGTGGATTTGATGCTGATATAATTGAGGGTCCAGCCCTCGCATGTCTTCGTATGACCAGGCGAATACGTCGCGAAACTCCGTAAGCAGTTTGATCATCGCCGCTTTATCTTCCGGCTTCATTTCTTTGGCGATGTGAACCGGCTTTGATTCGCCCTTGCTTCCTAGGTTCACTTCGTCGAGCTGGGATGCTTTTACCCGTTGGGAAACGGCCATTTCCCGTTCCAATGCTTCCTGTGCTTGCCGTAATTCCCGAATCGCATCTTTGTCTGGTTCGGCTTCGGTGTCGTCGTCCCGCTGCGGCAAGTATGCGGCTACGGCTTCAGCTACATCAATCTCGAAGAGTGGTACGATCCTCGGATGTTCCTCCAAGTACTGGGCTTCTTCGTCGTCTGCCAATCCTTCAAGCATGTTCACACATTCCGCATACAGCGGTGTGCATTCCTTACCGTTGCTCGTCCGTGGTTGTGTCGGTACCCGGACCTTGGCTTTTCCGCGCCGGAAGGTAATCATATTTTTTCGCCAATTTTGCTTGATGTGTGCTGTTTTCAACCATGGTCTGCCCAGCAATAGTGGGTACGCGCCTTGCGCCTGTAGCTGCAGCACGACAGCCGAGATGTGAAATGTGTGGCCTCCTATGGTGACTTCCAATTTCCGTATTAAGCCCGTCGGCCGTACAGAGCTCGTATCCGCCATCCGTAGCCAGAACGGGCATGGCTCCCATTCATGTATACCCAAGGCATCACACGTACGGAGGCTTATTACGTTCACCCCGGAACCTCCATCGATTACGGTGCCGGGAAGTTCGTGCCCTTTGACAATAGCTGTAATCACCGGACTGCTAGTGTCCACTACCGTTGGTCCCTCCTCCGGGTTTGAGAAGAGGACTGGTGCCGGTGGGGCTATGCCGTCTGACATGCCCGTTTTTAGCCCTTCCGTAAATCGCGGCACGAGCTGTAAGAGTCTTCCTAGCGGCAACGTGATCTGACATTCTTGCAGTGCTTGCCATGTCTCGTTTTCTGGGTGGCTACCGCCGGCACTCCCTATGCTATTTGCCTTTTGCCGTTCCGCGTCAGCGACGTTCTTTTCATTGGCTTCCTTCACCCATTCCGTCGCTTGTTTTCGTATGACCTCTTGTGTTTCCCACTCTTTGGCCATGCCCCTCGACCGTGTGGTTACTTGCTGTAAATCCGCCACTTCTGGAACCACCATATTAACTGCTGGTCGTTTCTCGTAGCTCTTTACCGGGCACTGGTTACTGTAGTGGCCTTCCTGCCTGCAGTAGTAGCAGTACTCTTTACGGGTATTGCTGGATTCAGCATTGCTGGTAGCCGGCGTCGGTCCCGTAGCGAGCGGTGCGTTCTGTGCCGGTTGGCTCCTTGGTGTTCCATGTTCCGGGTCCCTGGGGTGACCACCTTTCTTGAAATTACGTTTCTTATTATTCTTATTCTTATTTCGGTAGTCCGGTCGTGGTGGATCGTAAAATCGGCCATAGTCCTCCTGGTGCCGTCGGTAACTAGGCGAATGGTCTCTGTCGTATTGCTCGTGTCGCCTGTTGGGCTCTCGATAACGGTCCGACCGCTCATACCGGTCGTAGTTATCACGCCGATTCCCGTACCGGCCATCATTCTCTTGCCTGTCTCCGTACCGGACATCCTGTGCCGGTGGGTACCGGTTCCCTCTTTGCCAACGATCGTCATCTTCGTCTCGGCTGCTTCTTGGCTCGATCCGTCGGACGGGTGCTTGTCTATTTAACAGGTTGTACTCGCACCGGTCCGTTGTATGACTCTTGGATTGACAAATCACACACTGAGTGCGCATGGTGCACTCTACTGCCGAGTGCCCGGCATTCAAGCAGATTGTGCATTGAATTGCCTGCCGGAACCGGAGATCTTCCTCGGTGGGTAACGCCCGTTGCAGTGTTCCCAGCGTAAGCCATGAGCTTGTCTTTTCCATTTCTCTGACCCGGTCAATGACCTGATCGATGGTGCATCCTCGAAAGTCGATTACCGTACACACCGTGCGTAACGGTTCCCGGAGTGCGTTTAAAAATATCGTCCGTAATTCCTCCTCCGGGGGTGCACGGGCAAGCTGGCTATGCATTCGTTGGAAACGGATGACGAATTGGGGAATGCTTTCCCCTGCCTCCTGCCGGATCGTATAAAACAGGCCCACCATAGTCGTCTGGTCGACTTCCTTGTGGAAAAAATGCAAGAATTTTGCTTTTAATTCCGCAAATGTTGTGATGGTCGCCGGGTCCTGCGACCGCCGCCATCGTGTCGCTGGTCCCTCCAACGTGACTCCGAATTCCGCTATCTTCGAGCGTTCTTCTTCCTCCGGGGTCATTCGCTGGGACGTGTGATTTGCTTCCCATGTCTGCTCGAAGTCATCCACATGCGCTTCCGCATCCGGATCATCGCGGTACTTTGAGTATTGGAACGGCATGTCGTCGTCCAGTATTAAGCCGCGGTTTAGTGGCGTTTGTTGATATTTTTCCGGTTCTTTCTCCGGTTCCACTTCCGGTTCTTCTGCCGGTACCGTTGGTGTTGGTGGCTTTGCTTCTTCCACTTCCGGTGTTGGTGGGTTGACGGCTTCCGTTTGCGGTTCCGGGTAGCCCTGGTTGAGCGGTTCCGGTTCTGGAGTCGGCACGGTATCCGACCCGTCGTCTTCCGGGCCGCCGGGGGTATCGTTGCTGCTCCGGTAGTTCGTGTGCACGCTGTATCCCCCTTCGGAATCTGATTCGTAGGCTGAAAAGGCTTCTGCCTCGTTTTCTCCGCTTGCCAGCGCCTCCAGGAGTCGTTCGGTTTCCCGGAGACTACTTAGACTGCTTCCGTCGTCCTGGTTGCGAGTTTGCCGTAACCGGAGAGATTCCTCCGCGACTCTCCGGATCTCGTTGGAGAACGAACGATCCGAGCGAATTTCCTGCGCTGCTTGCTGGAAAGTCTCACGCCGTCTTTGCCGTTCGGCGATGCGTCGAGCTCGGTCTGTAACCAAGTCGTGCGTTGGTCTAGTCATCCATTACCGTCGTTCGCTGCGAGAAAGCAGGAATCGTGGTCGCCAAAACTGTGTTATTCGCTTAGCCGGACAAGGCCTAACACAAGGTGTCACGGAGACACTTCACCAAAGGGTGATTACGGCATAGGATTAAGATTCAACGATTACACCGACTTACGTAGGTTACACGATTAGATTGCTTGGTTAATTACACGCGTAAGATATAACAGTGATTACAGAACGGAAATCAAGACAGAAGTACAAACATCATAAGCTCTATTAATTATCCGCTCATTACAATAGGGTCCGGGCCTTTAAATAGGTTTCCGGCCCGTAGTACAAAACGGTGCCCCTCGCACCTATTCGGGATCCGTCCGGATCTAGAACGGCATACCGTTTCCAGTCCGTCCGTCCACACTATCCTCATTTACAACCATATATAATTAATTCCGTATTTTGGACTCCTTGCCGGCCGGTAACATTAGTTAATGAAGAGAGAGGGTGACTACATATAAAGCACCCTTCTACTACTTCATACTAAGTTGGTTGTGACTCCTTGTAATGCTACATTTTTGTATTTCATATTCTCCTTGCGAATATACATCTTCTTCTTCTTGAGCATAGTATGAACCATACGTACCAGACGTGCATTTGCATTCGTGAATGTTTCAATCATTCGCATAAGAAAAACACCCTCAAAGAATGATAAATACCATACTTTTGGATTAACTATTTATTATGAGGTAAATAAGCCTAAAAAATGGAAAAAAACATTAAAAAAATGGGAAAAAAACACAAGAATGTTTGAATAACATTCGCATTCGTTTTCCAACGTAGGAAAAGGAATGTTATGCCAGACGAACACGAATTTTACATACTATGTGAATCTTGAGTATATTCTATTTCCATTCTATCTAATCTACCTTGTGTTTTCTCTCCGATTCTTTACATTGTATCAGAGCGGTTTGGTAGCTCGATCTAGCCCATCTGCGTGTGTTGTGCTCTACGCCAACATTCGAGAAGAACCGGTCCATCGCTATCGTAGTGCGACTACATAGCTCGTATTCGAGAGAGAAGGAAAAGAAAAGAAGGAAGAAATCTTTATCGACAATGAATACTCAAATAGGGAGCACTCTCCCTAGCGAGAAGTTAGATCGAAACAACTTCGCATCTTGGGAGTACAAGTTCCACCAATACCTTGTTTGCCAAGGCTATTGGGGTTACATCAAAGGAGCACAAGAAGACTGACCCGACCCGAAAGACGTCGACTATGCAACATGGAAGCAAGCGGTAAGCCCAGTGATGTATTGCTTGGAGACACGTGTGCATGACCACATGCTCAGCTACATTCGAGAAGCCGAGACGCCAAAGGAAGCGTGGGAGAATCTACGAAAGATTTTCGCCGCGAACACAACCGGGAGAAAGCTTCAACTCCGCCAAGAGTTGAACAACATCCAACAAAGGGATATGTCCATCACGAGCTACACCTTGAAGCTTAAGGAGCTTTGCGACTCGCTCGGCTTGATAAACATCAATGTGGACGATGATGAGTAATATGCCTCGACGGCCTTGCACCACGGTTCGGCACGATGAGGACCGTCGTACTAGCACAGGAGAATCCGCCCTCCTTCTTCGATCATCAATCCATATTGTTTGTCGAAGAAAACCATGTTCGAACAAGGAGCAACGCCTCGGAAGGCCACATGCTTTACTCACACTCAGACGATGGAAGAGGACGCAGTCGTGCAAGAAGAGGCCGATTCGGCCAAAGAAGAGGCCGATTTGGCCAAGGACGAGGCGGACGAGGCCCGACTTACAAAAACAACTCACAATTTTGGCATCGAAGAACCTTCGGAAGAAGGGGGAGCTTCCATTTCGGTCCGAGCCGACAAAGCTCAGTCGAATGCGGATATTGCGGAAAAATCGATCACCACGAAGAAGAGTGTCGTAAGAAGATGCGCGAGTCGGCTTCCACAAGCCGACAACTCACCAATTACGCCACCAACTCCGACTATGATGATCATGGTGGAATTTTTGTGATGAGACATAGAGCAAATTCTATGTCAGCTTCTACCTCGAATAACACATCTAGTCCGGAAGACGTATGGTTCGTCGACTCCGGTGCCTCGAACCATATGACGTCCTCATCAAGAATGGTTTCGAGAACTTCGAGATCTGGACCAACCCGGCTATGTCGAAACCAGACACGACACTACGCATATGATATGACACATCAACAATGTCCCATTCGACAAAGAAGGTAACCAAACTTTTATTAAGAATGTCTTGCATGTACCAACCATTACGAAGAATTTGGTCTCCGCCAGCCAAATTGTTGAGCAAGGGATGCAAATACGATTTAATCAAGGCGATTGCTTCATCGAGAAAGAGGGCCAACTCATCGCTCGCGAACGAAGAGAGGGTTGAATGTTCATTCTCGACTCGCACGAGATGAAATCGGCCATGTTCGCAATGGGCACAAAAGACGATTCTGACATAGAGTTATGCCAAAAGCAGATTGGCCATATCAACCTTCAAAAGCTCAAGGCAATGCAATCGAAAGGAGTCGTCATCGGGCTCCCGACATTCAAGGAGAAAGATATTGAAGGTGTGTGTGCCGCTTGCCAATTCGGCAAGCAACATCAGCACCCATTTCCGAAGGAGCAAAACATGAGCAAAGGCGTACTTGACGTAATTCATTCCAATGTATGGGGACCGGCTCAAATGGCTACATTCGGCGGATGTGGATACTACGTGGCCTTCATCAACGACTTCTACAGACACACTTGAATCTATCCCATGCAGCAAAAGAGCAAAGTGTTCGGATACTTTCAAAAATTTAAGAATGAAGTCAAGAAAGCCACGGGTTGACATGTACAATGTCTTTGGTTGGATGGAGGAAAGGAGTACTTCTCCGAAGAATTTTTGGCGTTTCTACGGAAAGAAGGAATTCGGCGAGAGCTTCATGACGACATACGCCACAACAAAACGGAGTGGCTAAACGAAAGAATTGGCACATCCTCAAAGTAGCACAGGCCATGATGAATGAAAAGCACATGCCGAAGTCGTTGTGGGTAGAAGCCGTGAACACAACCATCTACCTAATGAATCAGTGTACAACATCCGGCGTGCATGAGGTTACCCTGCACAAGAATTTTTTCGGAAAGAAGCTGAACCTATCACATGTTCGGATATTTGGCTCCATTGCATACGTGCACATCCCCGACAAGAAGCAACAAAAGCTCGACCCAAAGTCCGAGAAATGTATCATCGTAGGATACTCACTAGAGCAAAAGGGCTACAAGTGCTATAACCCCTCGACTCGAAAAGCCCGAGTAAATTGAAACGTCGTTTTCGACGAGTCCATATCCTGCTACGCACCAAAGACCACTTCAACTCTGATTCCGCTCGATCCGGAATTCGCCGAAATAGACATAGAACCCGAAGATCAACTCACACGCATGTTCAAAGAAAGCTCAATTACGACAAGGCTTACTGGCCCACAAGACCCTCCGAGCGATCAAAGCACATATTGGCCGAGTCCGAAGCTGGACAAGGGGAAGGCGAAAATGCCGAAGTATGAAGACGATCACTTCGATGGCAACAAATCGACTCACTCCCTCGATAGCGAGTTCGAAGGCCTTGACATCTGGAGAAATGGAGCGAAGAAAGCCTTACTATCCACAAACGAGAAGCTCCGCCGATCCACTCGTGAAAAGAACCCGATAAGTTGATTCGTCTACGATGAGTATATGGCGTACCATTACGCCTTTATGATGAAGGTAGCAATAGTACGAGAGACGAAAACGTTTTCTGAAGCTGCGAAGGACCCCAAATGGGTTGAAGCGATGAATGAGGACATGCAAGCACTCTCCAAAAACAAGACATGGGATCTTGTCCCCCACTCACCGTACAAGAAGGCGATCGGTTGCAGAGGGATCTACACGGAGAAGTATAACGATGACGGCTCCATAAACCTCTACAAAGCTTGACTCCTAGCGAAAAGACATGGAGTTGACTACGAAGAGACAGTTGCCCCGGTGGCAAAGATGACGACTGTGCCGACCGTAATTGCACTCGCAACAACAAAAAGGTGGATCGTGGCACCTCCATCAGATGGATGTAAAGAACGTTGTCGTGAAGATTCGTCACTACGTGCGGATCGTGAGGTGGAACCGCCGGGGTTCTGGACCGGAAGGACTCAAAGTTTGCACTAGCTTTAGCGAGAGAGGATTTAAGTTAGGTTTAAAGAGAGAGAGATTGAGATAAGATAGAACGTTTGATTTAGATTGAGACAGAGATTAAGATTGAACTCTTGACTTTAGATTTGAAGAACAAGATTGATACATCAATTGGATAGCGAATTTTCTTACTTTTAGTTTCTTGATTCATACATCGCCCTTGTTTTCTTCTTCATCCACTATTTTATAGACGCCCCCATGCATATGATGCATGTGAGGCTACAAGACATGCATACAATGCATGGAATGCATGTGATGCATGTGATGCATGTTTGCCATTTGGCGCTCATGCATTACATGTGATGCATGATAACCATGTCACTCAATCAAGCTCTAATATGAGAATTTACATGTAAAAATATAATGATAGAAAAAACATTTTTAAGAAAATGACTTAGCTTAGTGATAAGTCTATTGCCTCCTATCTTGGAGGTGCAAGGTTCAAGCCTTGCTTGTATCTCTTTTTATACAAACTTGTACTAGGTTTTTTTTTAGTTTAGATATTTTGTTCGTTTCACACCGAAATCGTCGCGATCAACCTATCTGATCGATCCGTCTATCCAGTCTGCATCCGACCCGGTGATCCGGTCCCGGTTCGATCGCCGTCCCCGTTCGGTTCTGGTTCGGCGACATCCGTCGTTCCGATGTCGGTGTTGGTTTCGGTTCCGTCGCCGTCCATCCGGTTTCAGTTTCGGTTTCGTTGCCGGTTTTTAGTTTCCCAAAACCATTACGAGAAGTTAAGCCATAGTTTAGCCCAAGAACATTCTATGGTCCACTCATAGACAAAAAGTAATAAGTTCTGTCTCTGCTTATATACTATGAGATCGTGATTTGTCCTATTTATGTGGGATATCTCACAGTTTTGTTTTTCTCTTCTTCTTCTCAAATTTCACACTCACATAACTTGACACTAAGTTATCCATTTCACATGTAGTAAAATGCATTCGAAAGGTCTTGAAGACATCCATCTTTTTGTACAAAGATATAAAATAGTATTTTCACTATTATTGTTTTATGTTGTGTTAAGAACCACACTCGATTTTGTACATTTCATTCAATTTTCACACCGTTGGCGAAAATCTTTACGACATCCACCCCCACCAAACCGCATGTCCTCCAACGTGCCAAGAAGAGAGAGTGTGAGATTTCGGTTACGGTGATCAATCAGATTCCTCCACGTCCTCGTGTACATAACTCAAGTTTGTAGGTTCCGTCCTACTATCTTCATCGTCGAGGTGATCGAGCTCAGGATCTTCATCGTCGAGGTGACCCAGTCCCGGTTCGATCGTCGTCCCCATTCGGTTCCGGTTCGGCAACGTCCGTCATTCCGATGTCGGTGTTGGTTTCGGTTCCATCGCCATTTGTCTGTTCCAGTTCCGGTTCCATCGCTGTCCGTCCAATTCTAAATCTGGTTCCGGTTCCGTCGCCGTCCGTTCGGTTTCAGTTTCGGTATCGTTGCCAGTTTCCAGTTTCCCAAAACCATTACGAGGAGTTAAGCCATAGTTTAGCCCAAGAACATTTTGTGCTCTAGTCGTAGACAAAAAGTAATAAGTTCTGTCTCTGCTTATATACTATGGGATCGTGATTTGTCCTATTTATGTGGGATATCTCACAGTTTTGTTTTTCTCTTCTTCTTCTCAAATTTCACACTCACATAACTTGACACTAAGTTGTCAATTTCACATGTAGTAAAATGCATTCGAAAGGTCTTGAAGACATCCATCTTTTTGTACGAAGATATAAAATAGTATCTTCACTATTATTGTTTTATGTTGTGTGTGAAGAACCACACTCGATTTTTAAGCAAGTGATGAAGATTACGCAATATCTTCATCAAAGTTGCTTTCGAATGTCAAAATCTGACAACTCCCTCTACGTACAAAATGACTCTAGAAGCCCGATTGTCATCATCCTATACGTGGATGATTTGGTTATTGGAGGTGAGCATTTGGTGGACATCAACACGGTGAAATCCCTCCTTTCCTATGAATTCAAGATGACACATATGAAGGAGGTTCATTACTTCCTATCATGATATGGCAAGATTCAAACCCATGACCTTATGTTACATGGGGCAAGCCCTTACCATTAGACTATACATTGTATATTATTTTGATTTATTATTTCACTATAGAAAATTGATATATATTCCAGATTTCTCTAGAACATTCTAGAAACTTTAGGAGTACTCCTTAAAACACTATATAAGGAGGCACAAGGCATTATTTCGAACCAAATTGGTTCAATGCCAGTCTTAAGCCTCCTAGCTACTACTGTATATTCTCTTCACATAATATATATCTTTTGTTATCATCTCTCTCTCTCTCTCTCTCTCTCTCTCCCCTAATATCTCTCTCTCTCTCTCCCTCTCTCTCTCTCACTAGAATCCGATCATAGGCCTTTATGTATTGATCTCAAATGTATGCATAGGTTTGATTGTGAGAAGGCTATTGAAGATAGTAAACAACCACACTTGAGCACCCATGTATTCCAAGATGGTTGAGGATATGTTACAAATGACAAAGATACAACATGGTGCCACACTAGAATGCAAATGGGAAGCTTTCAAGAATGTCATTCTCTCATGTACAAACAAATGTTTTTCGACCAACCGCACATCTTGGAAATGCACCAAGAAACTTAAGAAAAAATGGTTTGATAAAGAATGTCGTGAACCTCAAAAGTGCCTTATGGTTTTGGATGTAGTTAAGGATAAAGAGAATTACCAAAAGCATTTGCATGAGTATAAAAGTGTTGAGCGGGAAGCTCAACTAGAGCCGGATCGGCTGAATAAGCCTGAGCCGGCAAGCGAGATGGATCGGTAAGTTGTGAGCAACCGAGCCAGCAAGCAACAAAGCCGGTGAGCTGGGGAGCCGGTTAGCCGGATCCAATCAGTAACCGGAAGCCTAGTATTAGTGTAGACTACTATGCAATTATAGTCTCGTAGTAAGTGTCAGATGCTCGTGTCAGCATTGAAGTACGCGGTACTTCTGTCAGTCCCACAAGGACTTGTATAAATAATGCTACTAAGCATAATTGTATGTACAGAGTAATTATATCGGTTTTGAATATAGCTTTTACGTTCTGCTCTCTCTGTCTCTCTCGCGTACTCCCTACTTTCTCTGTTTTCTAACGCGTCCGCAAGTAATCGTTTACATGGTATCAGAGCGCGAGGGTTGAGAACCTCCTCTGCAGCCGAAAAACGCTTGAAAGCAAACCCTAATAGGTCGTAAAATAGCAGACAGAGAAGTGATGGATAGAGGGATGGCTAGCTCGCTCCCTGTGGAGAAACTCGACAGATCCAACTATGCATCTTGGTCGTATAAGATGCACTAGTACCTACTTGGGCATGGCTACTGGAGTTTTGTCGAAGGAGCCAACGAAACAGCACCTGATGCGGCACATAAGGACTTCCCAGTGTGGGAACAATCGACAAGTAGAGTGATGTACTGCTTCGCGTCCAGTGTCGGAGACCAGCTGTTGAGCCACATCCGAGACGCCAAGACGCCGAAGGAGGCTTGGGGGAACCTAAAGAAGGTTTCCGCCGCGAGCACTACAGCCTGGAAGCTGCAACTCCGACAGGAGTTGAGCAATGTCCGATAGAAGGACATGTCGGTGGTGATTACACGGCCCGGATCAAAGAGATCTGTGACTCACTTGCCTCTATCAACGTTACCGTAGAGGAAGACGAGATGGTACAGGTCTGTCTTGGGGGCCTGGCGGCTAAGTTCAGAGTGTTCCGAACGGCAGTGTGTACAAGGGAGAATACGTTGTCATTTTTCGACCTACAGTCAATGCTCCTTGTAGAGGAGAACCACGCTGGTGCGTCAACTAGCGCACCCACTGACAGTCGGATGCTGTACACGGAGGCAGATCGGTCCCGTGGGCGTGGTGGACGAGGAGGGTCGGCACGCAATGGAGGCGGCCGGCAAGAGCAAGAACGAAGGCACAGAGAACGTGCCGACAGCAGTTCCAGGACTTCCACAGGTAGTGTCATGAACAGTACTGAGACAGAGAAGAAATTAGTACTAAACGAAGGATTAGTACTATGAGAGGTGTGGAACTTCTTCGAGAGAAAGAAGTGAGCGAGACAGAGAGAAAGAGAGAGATTGAGAGAGAGAGAGAGTGATGATAAGAAAGATATGTATTATATGAAGAGAATATACAATGGTGGCTAAAAGGCTTAAGATTGGCGTTGAACCGATTTGGTTCGAAATAATGCCTTGTGCCTCCTTTTATAGTGTTCTAAGGAATACTCCTGAAGTTTCTAGAATGTTCCAGAGAAATCTGGGATATACATTTTCTATAATAAAACATAAATGAAAATAATATTTTATGTATTACAATGTATAGTCTAATGGTCAAGAGCTCGACCCATGTAGCATAAGGTCATGGGTTCGAGTCTTGCCATATCATGACACTATCCCCCTTTTAAAACGACGAGTGTAACGAGTCGTTTTGGATTGAGGACCCGGTTTGTCTGGATATTGACGATGGAAGTCTTCAAGAAGAGCACGAGCATTGGTGACATTCTCTCTCGGTTCCCAAGTACGCTCGTTGGGACTATATCCTAGCCAATCGACTAGATAGTAGAGCTTGTTGCGAACAATCTTGGAATCAAGGATGGCGGCAACCTCGTACTCAGGTCCATCTTCAAGCTCGATCGGGGGTGGAGGTTGGATAAGGCGTCCTGGGATGGTGCTCTCGTGGTAGGGTTCGAGGAGAGAACTATGAAACATCGGATGTATCCAAAGTTGAGGAGGTAGATCGAGACGAAAAGCGACATCATTAATCTGTCCAATAATACGGAAAGGACCTAATCGCCGATAATCTAACTTCTCACATGGACGAGTAGTCTTGATGTGTCGTCGTAGCAGCCACACCAGATCTCCAATATTAAAACTGGATGGAAGTCGATGACGATCCGCGTAGACCTTGTGTGTTTGTTGAGCTTGCTGGAGATGAGTAGATAAATCCGCTTGTATCTTGCGTAACTGCTCCAAACGATCCTCCGCGCACGGATTTGTGGACATCTCTGGGGTTTCAAGTACACTCCACCGGGGGTGACATCCCGTATAAGCATAAAATGGCGTAACTTTAGTGGATGCGTGGATAGAGTTGTTATAGGCAAATTCGGCGAAGTGGAGAATATATGCCCAGTCATCTTGATGATAGCTGAGAAAGCACCGCAAATACTGCTCCAACGTTTGATTTGTTCGTTCAGCTTGGCCGTCGGTTTGTGGGTGGTAGCCGGAGGAGAGGTTACAAGTGACCTTGAGCATGTTAAAAAGGTGCTTCCAGAATTTTGACACGAACTGGGGTCCACGGTCCCTGATGATACTATCGGGAAGTCCATGATGCTGACATACTTCACGCATGACAATTTCGGCAGTGTCTTCACTGGAGATCTCCTTAGTACATGGCAAGAAATGAGCCATCTTCGTATATCGATCGACCACCGTTAGAATCGCATTGAACCCCTTAGAGACTGGAAGATCTGTGATGAAATCTAGAGCAATGGATTGCCACGGCTTGCTTGGAATTGGTAATGGTTCTAATAAACCATATGGATGATGCCTTGGCATTTTCGCTCTGCAACATGTATCACAAGTTCGAACAAAATCCTCGACAAATTGTCGCATATAGGGCCACCAGAATGTTCATTGTACTAAATGTAATGTTTTAGTACTACCAAAATGCCCAGCTGTATATGTGTCATGACAGTTTTGTACTACTCGAAGGCGGCAAGAACCATTAGGAACATACGAAAGTTCTTTAAAGAAGAGTAATCCATCATGGTATTTGAATTGCCGATAGTCCGTACCTGGTGGTTGCGACTGTGAACACGACGCTCGAGAGGGATCAATTTGTGCTAGTATAGCTTGGGCGAACGCATCTGTCTTCAAGTCTTCACGTATGGTATCGATAACGCGGGAATCCATAAGCATGTCAAAGATCTGTGTTGCTTGTAGTCGTGCCGGTCCCAAGATGACTTGTTTTTGGTTATCGAAAGTTGGCTCGCCGGGACGGGGTGCTAGATACGAACGCCGTGATAATGCATCTGCCTTCCCTTGGTGCCTCCCCAGACGATATGTAATTTTGAAGTCGAAACGCGTGAGGAAGTGGGCCCACCGAGCTTGACGTCGATTCAATACACGAGCATCCTGAAAGTAGGCAAGATTCTTGTGGTCACTAAATACGGTGACTGGATGAGAGGATCCCTCCAGAAAATGCCTCCATTGCATAAAAGAATCCACTATTGCCAATAGCTCCTTATCATGAATTTCGTAGTTGATTTCGGCGGCATCAAACTTGCGTGAGTGAAAAGCCACAGGATGTAGCTTCTCATCATTCCCCTGTTGTGACAGAATGCTCCCCAATGCAAAATCTGATGCGTCAGCTTCGATAATGAATGGTTTTTCCGGATCGACATGAGCTAGAATTGGAGCCGATGTAAATGCCTTTTTAAGACTCTCGAAAGCCATGTCCGTTTCTTCAGACCAGATGAACGGTTGTCCCTTCCTGGTAAGTTGTGTGAGAGGTAGAACGATCTTTGAGTAATCTTGTATGAACTTCCGGTAAAAATTGGCAAAGCCTAAGAAGCATTGCACATCCCGCACCTAACGCGGAGTCTGCCATTCTACCACCGTTTTGACCTTAGCTGGGTCCATGGAGATGCCTTCTGACGAAATGATGTAGCCGAGAAATTCCACTTGGTTGTACCCGAAACTACATTTTTCCAGCTTTGCATACAGACCATGTTCTCGAAGTCGTTTTAGTACTAATAGTACATGAGAATCATGTTCTTCTTGGGTCTTTGAATAAACCAGTAGATCATCCAAATAGATGATCAAACAATCATCCAATAGATCTCGAAATATATCATTAGCCATGTGCTGGAAGACTGTCGGCACATTAGTGAGGCCGAACGGCATGACCGTATACTCGAAGTGCCCATATCTGGTGCGAAACGCGGTCTTCCATTCGTCTCCTGGTCGGATCCGTACGAGGTTATATGCTCCCCGTAAGTTGATCTTCGTGAAGAACCTGGCACCATTGATCCGTTCTAAAAGACTTGAGATAAGGGGAAGAGCATACCTATTCCTGATTGTAACCTTATTCAAGCCACGGTAATCTACAACGAGAGGAAGCGATCCATCTTTTTTTTTGACGAAGAAAATGGGCGCGCCGGCTGGAGATTTCGAATGCCGAATGAAACCATTTTCCAAATTCTCCTCTATATAGGCCCGAAGGACTTCTAGCTCGGTTGGTGACAAATTGTAGATCGGTCCCCATGGCGGCTCTTTTCCCGGTTGTAAATCGATGGGCCAATCGTACGGTCGATGATGAGGAAGTGTGTTGGCTTGTACTTTATCGAACACATCGGCGTAATGACGATACTTCTCTGGAAGTTGATCGATGGATTCTTCTTTAGTGGTGCTGGAGGGGTTTACTGATATTGCAAAGAGGAACATTTCTTCCTTGCGCCCTTCTTTATGCAACTTACGTAGCGAAATGGTTGCCATCTTCTGAGTTGACCCTTGGGTTTGTCGACACCGGATTTCTCTTGTTCTCCAATCTATGTCTGGGTTATGTAACTCGAACCACAGTAATCCTAAAACTATAGGATGTTCTGGGATACTAATAATATTAAATGATACTACACATGCTAAGTTATCTAGGACAATATTAATGGGCTCTGACTCTTCTATGATATTTCCGGAAGCAATGGAACGTCCATCAATGACTACTACAGAGGCTGGACACTGGAGTTTTCTTAGGGATATCTTATGAGCTTGAGCAAATTTCTTATCCATAAAGCAAGAGTTAGCTCCGGAATCTAGGAGTGCTAGGACATGTACTAGAGGGGTACTTTTAGTACTAACTATTACTTGGGCTACGAACACATCACTAACTTGCTTAGAGGGAATGGAACCACTAATGGGCTGCACAGATCTAGGGTTGTCCAACCAAACGGCTCCTATTTTGGCTGGACTTAGTCGTTTAACTCTTCTTCTAACTGACTAAGGACATCAAATTTGTTTGCTAGATCTGGGATATTAGTACTATTAGTACTATTAGGACTATCAGATATCCCTACTGAAATAGGCTCGGATTTAGTACAATTAGAACTAGCGACTATTTGGTTTACCTATCTTCTTGGCCTATGGGGGCAATTTATTGCGATATGTCCTGGTCCACCGCAATAAAGACATAGTCGATTTGTACGGCGTCGCTGCTTTTCTTCTTCGGATAATGGCCCTCGACGACGTGTAGTGTCAATCTCCATCGGAGTTGGAGTATTCGCTGGAGGCGCATTATATGACTCCCTCGGAAAAGGTCTTGCTACCACTGAGGCGTAGGTGGGCTCTGATCTTGCCCTCGGCATCTATAGCTGTCGTTCCGAACGTCGCTCAAAGAGGCGGTTGTCACATCTCACTACGCGATTGATTGCTTCTGTTAAGGACTTTGGCTCTTCGGGGAAGGTCAATAGTAAATCCTTGACGTCGTTGCGTAAACCATAACGGAATTGCTCCATCAACGCTTGATCATCCCAAGGGATATCGGCGGCGAGTAGGCGAAAATCTGCAGCGTATGCGGAGGCTGGACGGTCACCTTGGCATAATCACCGGATTTTGTTGATTGCGGTCCTGATGCTGTCAGTATCTCCGAAACATGCTTTAAACTCACCTAGAAACTCTTGTTGAGTAACAGAGATTCCTTTTCTAATAGTGGAGCAAACCATGACAACGTTGAGCCACTTAATAAAGTGCCTACTAAACCCACTCGTGATGCATCGGTGGGATATCGGGAAGGATGCATTTGAATAACTAATCGTACCTGGTTAAGGAACCCTCTAAACTGCGATCACGTTCATCGAACTTCGTGGGAAGGCCAATCTTGGGTTCTTTATGAATCCCTTGTGTTCCGGGCCCTTGTTGTTGCATCGCTACGATGGTTTCTTCGAGTTGTTGCACGCGTAACGCAAGTTCCCCATGTTGTTGTTGCGTTTGCTGCTTTTCTAAGGAGATTTGCTGAAGATCCCCCAACAACCGTTGGTTTTCTTGTTCCAAAGCATGGAACTTCTCCTTCAAGCATTGAAATTCCGAGAAAACAGATTGATATTCTTCAGCGCTAACAGTGGCCATGGGATGAAAGAAAAGAGGAATAAAAGATTAGTAGGAAATGAGAGAGACAGAAGGTAGGGAAAATTGGTTCAAACTGTCATGAACAGTACTGAGACAGAGAAGAAATTAGTACTAAACGAAGGATTAGTACTATGAGAGGTGTGGAACTTCTTCGAGAGAGAAAGAAGTGAGCGAGACAGAGAGAAAGAGAGAGATTGAGAGAGAGAGAGAGAGAGAGTGATGATAAGAAAGATATGTATTATATGAAGAGAATATACAATGGTGGCTAAAAGGCTTAAGACTGGCGTTGAACCGATTTGGTTCGAAATAATGCCTTGTGCCTCCTTTTATAGTGTTCTAAGGAATACTCCTGAAGTTTCTAGAATGTTCCAGAGAAATCTGGGATATACATCAATTTTCTATAATAAAACATAAATGAAAATAATATTCTATGTATTACAATGTATAGTCTAATGGTCAAGAGCTCGACCCATGTAGCATAAGTTCATGGGTTCGAGTCTTGCCATATCATGACAGGTAGGGGGAGTCATGGCGACACTGGAAGACGGCAAGAGAGGTCAGCAACGGAATGTTGGTCTTGTGGCAAAAGTTTTTGCCGATTCAGACAAATCCAGGTCTGGCAAGGCCGGCAAGGATGGCCGGCAAAGCTCGCACTACGCGAAGGGATCGAGAGGATCCAAGAACAGTAACGGGCCAGCCTTGGTGATGAAGCACGAGGCAAACTCGATGAAGAAGACCACTTCCAAATCGGAGGAAGTCTGGTATGTTGACTACGGTGCGTCGCGCCACAAAGAGTGGTTCTCCTTTTTGGAAAAACTGGATCAACCATGAGTAGTCGAAACCGGAGACGACACTCCTCACCCAATCATGCACGTCGGAGAAGTCCCTTTGAGCCATGTCGGACAGAAGGGGAAGCTAATGAACGTATTACACGTTCCGACAATCACGAAGAACCTGGTGTCGGTCAGATAGATAGTCGACCAGGGGATGCAGATCGGTTTATGCACCTCGTGTGCTTCATCGAGGAAGAGGGCCAAATTATTGCGCAAGGGCGCAGAGACGAGAGGATGTTTATCCTCGACACCAATGACGTCGGCACCGCTCTATTTGCAAAAGGACAGAAGGTCAAATCGGACATCGACCTGTGGCACAAGCGGATAGGCCATGTCAATTATCGGAGGCTTCAAGACCTGCAAACAAAACAAGTTGTTTTCGGTTTGCCAAAATTCAGCGGTCGGAAGGCCCAAGTATGTGAAGCCTGCCAACTCGGGAAGCAACACCGGCATCCATTCCCTACCGAACGTAAGTGGAGCCATAACAAGCTCGACCTAATCCATTCGGATGTGTGGGGACCGGCATAAAGTGTTAGTCTTGGCGGGAGTCAATACTTCGTCTCCTTCATCGACGACTTTACGCGGCACACATGGATCTACCTCATTGAGCGTAAGAGTGAAGTCTTCGAGTGCTTCCGGAGTCTCCAAAGCATGGTGGAATGGGAATCGGAGAGGAAGATCAAATGCCTGCGGTCGGATGGCGGGAAAGAATACTTTTCCGGCCAATTCAACAGTTATCTACAGCAAACAGGAATTCGGCGAGATTTCAGCTGCAGATACACACTGCAACAGAACGGTGTTGCCGAGAGGAAGAATCGGTCTCTTATCGATGCGGCAAGGGCAATGCTGGAGGAGAAGAGCATGCCCAAATTCTACTGGGTGGAGGCAGTCCGAATGGATGTCTACATCCAAAACCGGATCGGTGACAAGGTGTCAGCTCACGAGCTGTATTTCGGGTGGAAGTTGAATTTGAGACACCTTAAGATCTTCGGTAGCATTGCATTTGTGCATGTACCGGATGAGAAGCGGAGGAAGCTGGATGCAAAATCGGAAAAATGTATCCTAGTCGGCTATGCTCAAGACCAAAAGGGTTATAAGTGTTATAACCCCCGGACAAAGTAGGTCCGAATTAGTCGAGATGTCGAGTTTGACAAATCGGCATCGTGGTACTCCTTACCGACTCCAACTTCCAAATCTGACCCAATGCCGGTGGATGAGGCTATTGATCCTGAACCGGCCCAGGTAGAGGATGATGAAGCGTGGACTCAAGATGAGAGTCCGGAATCGTTCCGGTTGAGTGGGCCGAACGAGAGACTGAGTCAATCTGACCAGTCCGATGAGGAACCAGTGAGTAGTGGAGACTCTGCCGTGCACTCCCCGCGCAAGGAACCGAGGAGACGGTTCATGCGCAAAGAGAAGGGGAAGAAGAAGATGCAGGAATTCGAATCCACCAACGATGACTCGGATCGGTGTACATCCGACTCCGGCAACGAGAAAGGCGGATCTTCGGCAACGAAGACCAAACCGGCCAAGAAGGGCCTCAAACCGGGTAACGGTGAGTTACGCTGGTCCACCCGCTAGAAGGATCCCGTCAAGCGGTACGGGTACAATGAGTACATGGTGCATCACTATGCGTACATGACTAAGGTGGCGGAAGTGCGTGAGCCGGAGAGCTACGCAGAAGCGGCCAAGGACGCAAATTGGCGTGCTGCTATGGAGGACGAAATGCAGGCACTTGATGCAAGTGGATATACAAAACATGGGACCTGGTTGACCCTCCTCGTCACTATAAACCGATCGGATGCAAGTGGATATACAAAGTAAAGTACAACGTCGACGGTTCAGTTAACTGGTACAAGGCCCGGTTAGTGGCAAAGGAATATGCGCAGACCCACGGAATCGACTACGATGAGACCTTCGCTCCTGTAGCGAAGATGACGATGGTTCGAGTGGTGCTGGCGGTTGCTACGGCAAGGGGGTGGCATCTTCATCAGATGGATGTGAAGAATGCATTTCTTCAAGGTGATCTTGAAGAAGAAGTCTTCATGACTCAGCCTCCCGATTTTCAATCGGAGATGAACAAATCGGCGGTATGCAGGCTGAAGAAGTCGTTGTACGGCCTGAAGCAAGCCCCTCGAACTTGGAATGCGAAGATCACGCACCGGTTGCGTAAGATGGGGTTTGTGGCCTCCAAATTTGACTCTTCATTGTTCATCCAGCAAGGCCGATCCGGTCCGGTATGTATACTGTTGTATGTTGATGATCTAGTCATCACGGGACCGGGTGTTCCAAAACTCAACCGCGTCAAGTCCCAGTTATCGGACGCATTTGAGATGAAGGATTTGGGGGACCTTCATTATTTTCTAGGGATCGAGGTGATCCGAACCCCGGATGGCATATTGCTCTCACAACGACATTACGTCTTGAATATGTTGTACAAGTTCAGCATGACAGAATGTCGACCTGTATCCACACCCTTGGACCGGAACCAGAAGCTTCGTCCCAACTCCGGACCGGCCTGCAACAACCAACGGTTACGACAAATTGTCGGAAGCCTTATTTACTTGACTATCACGCGACCCGACATCAGCTATCCGGTCGGAATGATAAGTCAGTTCATACAGAAGCGGACCGTGGAGCACATTCAGTGCGTGCAACGGATATTGCGGTATGTTAGCGGCACCAAGGACCGGGGACTATTTTACCGACGAGGTATAACCGAAGAGCTCGTCGGCTACACGGATGCCGACTGGGCCAGCGATGCATCAGATTTCTCTAGGTAGCATGGTTACATGTTTTCTCTAGGTAGCGCGGCTGTTGCGTGGAGCAGCAAAAAGCAGCCATCAGTTGCTCTGTCGAGCACTGAGGCTGAGTATCAGGACGCTACCATTGCCACCTGTGAAGCCATTTGGCTTCGGCGACTGCTGCAAGACTTACGGATCGAGGTACCGACCCCGATTCTGGTCTACTGCGACGACATAAGTAGCATGCAACTCGCCAAGAACCCCGTATTCCATGCTCGCACAAAACACATAGAAGTGCACTATCACTTCGTGCATGAACGTGTCTTGAGCGGTGAGGTCGAACTTCGGTATGTTCACACGGATCGGCAAGTTGCCGACATCTTCACCAAACCACTCGGCTCAGACAAGTTGCAACACTTCACCAAAATGCTTGGTGTTCAGCATCTCGACGTGCCACACTTGAGGGGGAGAACGGGCAAAGACACCGGAACGGGCAAAGGCAAAGAGACTACCGATTGCGCCGATGAGGGAAGAACAGAAGGCGGCAGAGTCAAGAAGGACAAAGCCGACCGAAGGAAGAAGGCCAAGACCCGGACATGGTCCGATGTGGTGAAGGGCTTGGAACCAAAAGACGAATCGGGAGCAACCGATTCGAACAAGAGCTGGAACGAATCGGAGACAATCGATTCGGTTCAACAGACAGATTCGGAAGGACTGGATCAATTCAAGGCCAAGTAGACACGGATGCAGCGGAAGTCGATGCCATCACGGAGGAACCGACGAATCGGCAAGCACCGGATTCATAGCAGCGAAGGAGCTGAGAGGGGCCTATTGAGCAGACATACCGACCGAGCAGATCGAGGCGCGCAAAACAAGAGGGGTCGCGGCAAACAAAACCGGACCGGACGAGGAGCGCGAGCAAGGCGGGGCGACGCCAGGAGAAGTCGGTTGGAAGAACCGACTGCCACAGAGACTGACACTAGGATCCAACCTCAAGTTGAGCTTGAGGGGGAGTGTTGAGCGGCAAACTCAACTAGAGCCGGATCGGTTGAATAAGCCTGAGCCGGCAAGCGAGATGGATCGGTAAGCTGTGAGCAACCGAGCCGGCAAGCAACAGAGTCGGTGAGCTGGGGAGCCGGTTAGCCGAATCCAATCAGTAACCGGAAGCCTAGTATTAGTGTAGACTACTAGGCAATTATAGTCTCGTAGTAAGTGTCAGATGCTCGTGTGAGCATTGAAGTACGCGATACTTCTGTCAGTCCCACGAGGACTTGTATAAATAATGCTACTGAGCATAGTTGTATGTACAGAGTAATTATATCGTTTTAAAATATAGCTTTTACGTTTTGCTCTCTTTGTCTCTCCCGCGTACTCCCTACTTTCTCTGTTTTCTAACGCTTCCGCAAGTAATCGTTTACAAAAAGGTTTATTCAAAGAAAGAGAAGAATATGGGAAGTTACTCAACATTTTATCCAAACGCAAGAGAAAGCACATGCATGTGCTAAATTTTGGGGAAATCTAAAGGGGAAACGCGTTGAGAGTTTTGGTGACTTAACTCTTCACGACTTGTCTCTGCATTGTAAGAATTTATATGAGTTATCTCTTGCCGGAAAGATGATGTGTTATCGCTTCCCACTGAGATCATCGAGCATACTATGCATTTGAGAACACATGCAATCTTGGAGATATTAAGTGTTGGGTCCTCAAGAAATAGCTTTTCGACACATTGGTGACACCGGTTCTTCTCTATGGGGTGGAAGTATGGGGCGGTAGCATCCCTAAATCTATGTGGAAAGAGTTTGAAAATGTCCGAAAACATTTTCTTACAAAGTTTCTACAAGTTAAGAAACAAACGCCCTACACTCTCCTCCTCCTTGAGACAGGATCGCTTCCCATTGAGATCATTGAGCATACTATGCATTTGAGAACACATGCAATCTTGGAGATATTAAGTGTTGGGTCCTCAAGAAATATCTTTTCGACACATTGGTGACACCGGTTCTTCTCTATGGGGTGGAAGTATGGGGCGGTAGCATCCCTAAATCTATGTGGAAAGAGTTTGAAAATGTCCGAAAACATTTTCTTACAAAGTTTCTACAAGTTAAGAAACAAACGCCCTACACTCTCCTCCTCCTTGAGACGGGATCGCTTCCCATTGAGATCATGGACATGGAAAAGGTTTTTGAATACATGCTTAAGGTTCAAAAATGTCCCTCACATCGACTTCCTAGAATTGCGTGGGAAGCAAGCAAAAAGATCCAAAAGACGCATAAAAGCAAAATTTTGTGTTCTGGTTGGATGCAAGATATAGAAAAATGGTTTGGTAGATGGGATGCGAGACACTTGCTTCATGATGCATCATTAGATTCCTCTGTAAATGAGCCCTTTTTGCAATGCCAATGTATCATGACATGGGACAAATGTGGAGACTCGCGCTTCACACATTATACTACACATGTTGCACCTAACTACAAAACCATATTCTTTGCGGAACGGTGAAATCGTACACATCGATACATGTTAGAGCCCATACCGTTATCTGCCATTCGAACCATTGCTTCCATGCGACTTAGCTCACATGCATTGCGATGTGAAACAGGGCATTGGGACACAAGTGATGAGAGTGGTCGGCTATGCACACTTTGCCCTAAACAAGTTCGTGAGTTTGAGTATCACACTTTGATACAATGCTCTGCCTTTGATCATATTAGACCATGCTTTCCACATCTCTTTGATCGAGCCCAATCCTTGCATGAATTCCTCTCACAACCACAATGTGCACTCTCGATTGCAACATTCATTGGTAAAGTTCTTGAACATCGAGAGTCACTACTCACTTTCACACGTATCACGTGAAATGTAATATTTTTGGTCTCATAGGTCATATTTGACCTCCGAAGACGACAATATAATCTATCTATCTATCACTCTTTCCTTCTCTCGAGAGTTCTACACCTCTCTTAGTATGAATCCTCATCTTTTAGTACTAATTCCTTCTCTATCTTAGTACTCTTCCTGACAGTTTGAACCGATTTTTGGTCTCCTTCCTCCTTTTTCTATTATCTTCTTACTTCTCCCTCCCTTCATACTAATCTCTTATAATTCCCTCTTTTCTCTCATACTATGGCCATTGTTAGCGCTCAAGAATATCAATCCGTTTTCTCGGAGTTGCAATGCTTGATAGAGAATTTTCTTGCATTGGAACAAGAAAATCAACGACTGTTGGGAAATCTTCAACAAATCTCCTTAGAGAAGCAGCAAACACAACAACAACATGGGGAACTAGTGTTACGCGTGCAACAACTCGAAGCGACCATTGTAGCGTTGCAACAACAAGGACCAAGTATGCAAGGGATTTATAAAGAACCCAAGATCGTCCTTCCTATGAAATTTAATGGAACGCGATCACAATTTAGACGATTCCTTAATCAGGCACGATTAGTCATTCAAAAGCATCCTTCCTGATATCCCACCGATGCATCACGAGTGGGTTTAATAGGCACGTTGTTAAGTTGCTCGACTTTGGCATAGTTCACTCCGTTGTTAGAAAAGGAATCTCCATTACTAAACAATTTTGAAGAGTTTATAAGTGAGTTTAAAGCTTGTTTTGGAGATACTGATAGCATAAGGACAACAATCAACAAAATCCGACAGTTATGTCAAGGTGACCGTCCAGCCTCCGAATATGTTGTAGATTTCCGTCTACTCGCCCCTGATATCCCTTGGGATGATCAAGCATTAATGGAGCAATTTCGTTATGCCCTACGTAACGATGTCAAGGATTTACTCTTGACTTTCCCGAAGAACAAAAGTCATTGAGAGAAGCAATCAGTCGCCCAGTACGATGTGATAACCGCCTTTTCGAACGACATTCGAAATGTCAGTTTCCACCTACGCTTCAAGTGTAGCAAAGCCTTTCCCAAGGGAGTCATTTAATATGTCTCCAACAAATACTCCGATTCCAATGGAAATCGACACCACACATTGCCATGAACCACTATCGGAAGAAGAAAAGCAGCGACGTCGGGCAAATCAATTATGCCTTTATTGCGGTGGACCAGGGCATATTGCAGTGAATTGTCCCCATCGGCCAAGAAGGCAGGTAAATCAAATAACCGCTAGTACTAACAGTACTAAACCCGAGTCTATTTCTCTAGGTGTGTTCGATAGTCCTAATAGCCCAAGCCTTTCAAAAAAAATTGAAATCCTTAGTTAACTAGAAGACGAGTTAAACGATTAAGTCCAGCCAAAATAGGCGTTGTTTAGTTGGACAACCCTAGATTTGTGCAACCCATTAGTGGAACTCCATTTCCTCTACGCAAGTTAGCAATGTGTTCTTAGCTCAAGTAATGGTTAGTACTAAAAGTACTCCTCTAGTACATGTCTTAGCACTTTAAGATTCCGGAGCCAACTCTTGCTTCATGGATAGGAATTTTGCCCAAGCTCATTAGATATCCCTAAGAAAACTTTCTTGCCTAGCATTTGTAGTAGTTATTGATGGTCGTCCCATTGCTTCCGGAAAAATCGTAGAGTCAAAGCCGATTCAAGTTGTCCTAGATAACTTGGTGTGTGTAGTATCATTTAATATAATTAGTAGTCCAGATCATCCAATTGTCTTAGGGTTACCCTGGTTCGAATTACATGACCCAGACATAGATTAGAGAACGAGAGAAATCTGGTATCGGCAAATCCGAGGATCTACTCATAAGATTGCAACCATTTCTCTACATCAACTGCACGAGGAAGGACGCAAGGAAGCAGTGTTTGTCTTCACGGTATGAGTAAAACCTTCTAACACTACTAAAGAGGAATCCACAGTTCAACTTCCAGAGAAGTATCGTTAGTATGTCGATGTGTTCGATAAGGTACAAGCCAATACGCTTCCTCACTACCAACCGTATGATTGCCCCATCGATTTAAAATTGGGAAAAGAGCCACCATGGGGACCTATCTACAATTTGTCACCAATTGAGCTAGAAGTCCTTCGAGCCTATATAGAGGAGAATTTCGCAAACAGTTTCATTCGACATTCAAAATCTCTAGCCGACGCACCCATTTTCTTCGTCAAGAAAAGGGATGGATCACTTCGTCTCGTCGTAGACTATCGCGGCTTGAAAAAGGTCACCATCAGGAATAGGTAAGCACTTCCCCTTATCTCAAGTCTTTTAGAATGGATCAATGGTGCAAGGTTCTTCACAAAGATCGACTTACGAGGAGCATATAACCTCATACGGATCCGATCAGGAGTTGAATGGAAGACTGTGTTCCGCACCAAATATGGGCACTTCGAGTATACGGGCATGCCATTCGGTCTCACTAATGCACCAACAGTCTTCCAACACATGGCAAATGATATATTCCGAGATCTCTTGGATGTTTATTTGATCATCTATTTGGATGATCTACTAGTTTATTCGAAGACCCAAGAAGAGCATGATTCTCATGTACTGTTAGTACTAAAATGGCTTCGAGAACATGGTCTTTATGCAAAACTAGAAAAATGTAGCTTCGAGTGCAACCAGGTGGAATTTTTGGCCTATGTCATCTCCTCAGAAGGCATCTCTATGGATCCAGCTAAGGTCAAAATTGTGGTAGAGTGGCAGACTCCACGTTCATTGCAAGATGTGCAATGGTTTTTAGGCTTTGCAAATTTCTACCGCAAGTTTATACAAGATTACTCAAAGCTTATTCTACCTTTCACACAACTTACCAAGAGGGGGGGCAGTCATTTGTTTGGTCTAAAGAAGCGGACATGGCTTTTGAGAGTCTTAAGAAGGCATTTACATCAGCTCCTATTCTAGCTCATGTTGATCCGGCAAAACCATTCATCATTGAGGTAGGCATTTCGGATTTCGCCTTGGGTAGCATTCTTTCACAACAAGGCAATGATGAAAAGCTACATCCTATGGTTTTCCACTCACGCAAGTTTAACGCCACCGAAATCAATTATGAAATTCAAGATAAAGAGCTATTAGCAATAGTGTCCACTCTTTTACGCAATGGAGGCATTTCCTAGAGGGATCTTCTCATCAAGTCACCATATTTAGTGATCACAAAAATCTTGCCTACTTCCAGAATGCTCGTGAATTAAATCGATGCCAAGCTCCGTGGGCCCAATTCCTCACTCGTTTCGACTTCAAAATTACATATCGTCCTGGGAAGTAGCAAGGGAAGGCAGATGGGTTATCGCGGCGCTCATATCTAGCATCGCGTCCCAGTGAGCCAACATTCGATAACCAAAAGCAAGTAATCTTGGGACCGGCACGACTGCAAGCAACGCGGGTTTTTGATATGCCATTAGATTCCCACATTATCAATTCTCTACATGAGGACTTGAAGACAAATGCTTTCGCTCAAGCCATTCTAGCACAAATTGATCCCCCTCGGGAATCTTGTTCATAGTCACAACAACTAGGTACGGATTATCGACAATTCGAATGTCATGATGGATTACTATTCTTTAAGAAGCTCTTGTATGTTCCTAATGGTTCTTGTCGCCTTCGAGTAGTCCAAAATTTTCATGACAAATATATAGCTGGGCATTTTGGTAATACTAAAATGTTAGATTTAGTACAACGATCATTCTGGTGGCCTCATATGTGACGTTTGGTCAAAGATTATGTTCGGACATGTGATACATGTTGCAGAGCAAAGATGTCAAGGCACCATCCATATGGTTTATTGGAACCATTACCAATTCCAAGCAAGTCGTGGCAATCCATTGCTCTAGATTTCATCACAGATCTTCCAATCTCTAAGGGATTTAATGTGATCTTGACAGTAGTAGATCGATATACGAAGATGGCACATTTCCTGCCATGTACTAAGGAAATCACTAGTGAAGAAACCACCGAAACTGTCATGCGTGAGGTATGTCGGCATCATGGCCTCCCCGACAGTATCATCAGCGACTATGGGCCCCAGTTCGTCTCGAAATTTTGGAAGCACCTCTTCAAAATGCTCGAGGTCATTTGTACCTCTCCTTCGGCTACCACCTGCAAACAAACGGACAAGCAGAACGAACAACTCAAACGTTGGAACAATATCTTCGGTGTTTTCTAAGATATCATCAAGATGAGTGGGCATATATTCTCCATTTCGCTGAATTTGTGTATAATAACTCTGTCCACTCATCGACTAAGGTCACACCATTTTATGCTTATATGAGTTATCATCCCCGGTGTTCAACTACGGATACATCCGATATTTCATAGTTCTCTCCTATAACCCTATCAAGACAGCAATATCCTAGGTCGTATCAAACCACCTCCACACCCGATCGAGAACTTGGAGATGGACCTGAGTACGAGGTTGCCGCCATCCTCGATTCCAAGATTGTTCGCAACAAGCTCTACTATTTGGTTGATTGGCTAGGATATAGTCCCAGCGACCGTACTTGGGAACCAATAGAAAATGTGATCAATGCTCGTACTCTTCTTGAAGACTTCCATCATCAATATCTAAACAAACCGGGTCGTCAATCATTGTTTTAAAGGGGGGATAGTGTCATGATATGGCAAGATTTGAACCCATGACCTTATGTTACATGGGTCGAGCCCTTGCCATTAGACTATACATTGTAATATGAAGGATATTATTTTCATTTATTATTTCACTATAGAAAATTGATGTATATTCCAGGTTTCTCTAGAACATTCTAGAAACTTTAGGAGTACTCCTGAAAACACTATATAAGGAGGCACAAGGCATTATTTTGAACCAAATCGGTTCAACGCCAGTCTTAAGCCTCCTAGCTACTACTGTATATTTTCTTCACATAATATATAGCTTTTGTTATCATCACTCTCTCTCTCACTCACTCTTTCCTTCTCTCAAGAGTTCTACACCTCTCTTAGTACTAATCCTCATCTTTTAGTACTAATTCCTTCTTTGTCTTAGTATTGTTCCTGACACTTCCAAGGCATCGAAGTAATTCGGATTCTGATCGGCATTATGATCTCTCAACGGCACTACATCCTCAACTTGTTATACAAGTTCGGGATGACTGAGTGTAAATCTGTGGCAACCCCTCTCGATCGAAACCTTGACTCCAGCACAGACGAGTGCGAGCCGACTCAATATCGTCAACTGATTGGGAGCCTCATCTATCTCACAATCACTCAACCCGACCTCAACTATCTGGTCGGCCTCCTTAGCCAATTCATGCAAACCCCTTGAGATATCCATTTCAATCACGCTAAGCAAGTATTACGATACGTGAGTGGCACAATGGATTACGACATTCTCTACGCATCGTCCACACCAATTCAACTCGAGGGGTACACGGATGCCGACTTGGCCAGAGACAGAGCTTATCGACAATCGACCTCCTATCTTGGAGTAGTAAGAAGCAGCCTATCGTCGCACTTTCGAGTACGGAGGCCGAATACAAGGACACAGTCGTAGTTGCATGTGAAGTCATATGGCTCAAGAGGATTTTGAAGGATCTGGGCGTTACCATCAAGGATCTGACTCCCATTTACTGTGACAACATGAGCAATATATATCTGGCTCGGAACCCAGTGTTCCACGCACACACAAAGCATATCGAAGTGCACTACCACTTCATTCGAGAGCATGTTCAGGCCAGAAATGTCGATCTTCTACACATTAACACGAATCTTAAGACAGCCCACATCTTCACCAAGGCCCTAGGAGCCGACAAGCTTCGGCAATTCATGTCAGACCTTGGATTGACGATCCCTAACTTGCCAAGCTTGAGGGGGAGTACAAGCAGGAACCGTATACCGTTTGAACCGGTGTCGTAGTGTATTTTGTACACTACGTGAAAAACGTATATAGTATTAGATTCAATAAAAAATGAAGAAATAGAAGAAAATAGCAAAATAAATGGAACATGCATAGGGCAAGATTCGAACCTTGCACCTCCATGTTAATAATGTAATGTCTTACCATTACACTAGCATTTCATTAGTGTTAAAGCATAGATGTCCCACGTAGAAAGGTAAATTCATGCTAGGATAAACATTAGAAAAACGCATAACAAAAGAAAAAGCTACACATACACATCTAGCGTGCATGATAAAAAACGCACAAGTTAGAAAAAAGCATGATCACTTTAGATAAAGCATATAGTCTATCTATAGGAAAAGCATGGGGTCTATAGTTAGAGAAAAAGCATGGATTACTAAGACTTCCTCATCACTACATAAGGATGGGGAGCACAATGTAATTGTGTGTGAAATATTTGGAAATTGGATATATTTCCGAAAACACCAACCGATTAATATAATCGTGGGATTCACGAAAATAATATAATCTATACTTGTGGGATTCACAAGTTTCTTATATCTTTCTTTCAATCTAAATACATATTCTTATCTAAATATTGATTAATCGAATACAATACACTCGTGGGATTCACGAAATTTCTATCTCTCTTTCTAATAATCTATTCATTACTAGCCTCATCTCATATTCTTCTTTCTCCTAGTCCAAAACCCCGGTGGTTCCCACCCGACTCACGCAAACGATCCGGAGCCGAAAGGCACGACACAGTTGGTGAACCCGACGTGAAGGCGGGTGGCAAGGAGATGGAGAATCAACAAGAGGCAATGAGCATAACGATGATGATGATGTTCGAGCGGATGCTACAAGAACAACGAGTGATGTCGGAGATCACGGGGGCAGTAAAGCGGCTCGTACAACGAAACGGACAATTCAACGGAAACGATGTGTCATGCTATCTACGTGACTACAAGGCGGAGATGATACGATGTGGGATACCGGAAGGATTGCAAGTGACATCCTTCAATCGGGTGGCCACGAATGAGCTACAAGAAAGAATCTACAAGATACGGCAACAAAACTCGACATGGGGGTCATTCGAAGAAGCTTTACGAGAGACATATGATTACAAGAGATCAAAGGGACAAGATCGGCGAAAATTCGACGAATGGGTGGCATCGGAGAAGACCCACCGAAGTGCAACACAAGCATTCCTAGAGTTCGAGCATCGTCTTGCTCAACTCTCGGAGCGGGAACAACGCTTGGTGGGGGAGGATAAAGTCCTAATGTTCGTAAAATCGATCGATCGAAAAGAAAGGAAGGACATCGGGATTGAACTCGAAGACGATGACGGTACGAATGGTCTTACTGAAGATTGGGCCGAAGTCCAAAGGGTATGCCGGAGACATGATGAGAGGAAGATGAGAATCTTGTCAACGACATGGTCGATGAAGGATGGTCGATTGAAGACAAACGATGGAGCCGATATGAAGACCGAAATACAACATGATGGTGCGACGGAAGAGGGTGTAAAACAAGCTACCCTCTTGTCTTGCGAAAGAACGATGGCGAAGGATAAGGCCGATAACCCAAGTGTAGAAGAAGATTTCGGAATACAAGTGTCCGAAACATCGGGTGAAAAAGGGGTAAGCATAATTGATGTTTGCATAATTGATGCAGTGAAAGAGAGCAAGGAGGACTTGATTGAGGAGGTCGCCACGAAAGATGACATCGAATCGGAGGTGGCTATGGACGAATCAATGGCGGATTGCCATATCGAGACTTCCCCACCACTGATTCCAGAGACTCCGGCGGTTGCGATCGAAAGGCAACGTGAGACCGAAGAGACGGAAGGTGGCGGAGAGAAAACGAATGTCGAAGCCGACGAATACGATGAAGAGATAGCCGAGAAGAATGCTAAGGGTAAAACTACGAAAGAAGGTAATACCAAGGATTCATGCCAACAATATCTAGAGACTTCGGCGGTTGTGTCCGAGAACCAACGTGAGACCGGAGAGACGGGAGATGGCGGCGAGGAAGGTAAAGTCGGAAGTCGGTTCGGATGGAAAATGATCCATCCGAAATTCCAATCTAAAAGAAAGTGCGACAATGCGGAGGTCGGGTCTACGACGGGAGAAGCGCGTAATACAGAGCACGCTCTACGGCGAATAAAGAAACGCGTGTTATGGCGAATAAAGAAGCACGCGCTACGGCGAGAAAAGAAGCATGCATTACAACCACACGAGGACCGAACAACGAGCACATATCAGAGGACCTACGTAGCGAACAACGGAAAGAAGTGCCGAAAGTCGAACCGGACAAGGCAGGTGAAAACGAAGAAAAGAAAGCAAATCCGGACGAAAAGAAAAGAAAAGAAACCGACCCGAAAGAGCACTGAATCGGTAAAAACCGATCAACCGAGTCCGGATCGACCGAATACAAATCGGAAAGGAAGCCGAACTAAACGAAAGACGATCCGACGAGACCGAATCGGAAGTAAGCTAATCCGACTAAACCGAAAATCCGAAAAGAAGTCGAGATTGATGAAGAAAAGAAAGAGGGCAAGAAAAGATACTACCGCGGATGACAAGGACCAAGCGGGCCATGCAAAAAGCGAACGAAGACTATGGTGGATCGGATGTCGACAATGGTTCGGGTGGAAAGAATGGATGTGCTCCAAATGGAGAGACAAAGTCAACATAACAAGAGAAGTCGAGGGTACTACGAGCCGGCAACGAAACCAATCGGGTAGAGACCGGACGGAGGAGACTAACAAACACCAACAACTTCGGCACATACCGGAGGATGTGCGGGTTTGGAGGGGTGAGTGTCGTAGTGTATTTTGTACACTACGTGAAAAACGTATATAGTATTAGATTCAATAAAAAATGAAGAAATAGAAGAAAATAGCAAAATAAATGGAACATGCATAGGGCAAGATTCGAACCTTGCACCTCCATGTTAATAATGTAATGTCTTACCATTACACTAGCATTTCATTAGTGTTAAAGCATAGATGTCCCACGTAGAAAGGTAAATTCACGCTAGGATAAACATTAGAAAAACGCATAACAAAAGAAAAAGCTACACATACACATCTAGCGTGCATGATAAAAAACGCACAAGTTAGAAAAAAGCATGATCACTTTAGATAAAGCATATAGTCTATCTATAGGAAAAGCATGGGGTCTATAGTTAGAGAAAAAGCATGGATTACTAAGACTTCCTCATCACTACATAAGGATGGGGAGCACAATGTAATTGTGTGTGAAATATTTGGAAATTGGATATATTTCCGAAAACACCAACCGATTAATATAATCGTGGGATTCACGAAAATAATATAATCTATACTTGTGGGATTCACAAGTTTCTTATATCTTTCTTTCAATCTAAATACATATTCTTATCTAAATATTGATTAATCGAATACAATACACTCGTGGGATTCACGAAATTTCTATCTCTCTTTCTAATAATCTATTCATTACTAGCCTCATCTCATATTCTTCTTTCTCCTAGTCCAAAACCCCGGTGGTTCCCACCCGACTCACGCAAACGATCCGGAGCCGAAAGGCACGACACCGGGTACGAGCCGAAGCGGACATTGGAGGTCGTCCGAACCGGATACCAGCTGAAGCGGACATCAATCGAAAGGAACCGACCCGAGTTGAGCTTGATGGGGCGTGTTGCGAATCAAGCTCAACATAGTGCAACATGTGAACACACCTTTTGAGAATCTATGATTACTCAAATGTCAAGAGTCACACCACTTCGCATTCCCCAAGAGAGAGTAGTTGTTGTAGCTAGTTAATAAAGAGAGAGGGTGACTATATATAAACCACCCTTCTCCTACTTCATACTACATTGGTTGTGACTCATTGTAATGCTACATTTTTGTATTTCATATTATCCTTGTGAATATACATCTTCTTCTTCTTGAGTATTCTATTTCCATTCTATCTAATCTACCTTGTGTTTTCTCTTCTCTCATTTCTTTTCTCTCACACATACACACATAACACACATCTCTTCCGCTACACAAGAATCATATCCGATTCTTTATAGTAGGTTAATCTTGGGTTCTTGTGGGGGTTGTGTAAAGTCGGTTTTTAATTTATTGGCACAATTAGATAGTAGAGTTGCTTCAAGTTTGTCCACTATGTTGTTGTGTTTTCATAAGAATTGGAATTGTTGTAAATCCCAAAATGCCACGTATGTTGTTGAAAAAAATCAAGTTCAAAGAGACCACATGTGTATTCTTGCTTGTTGATAGACTCCATTGCTATGATAAAGCTTGAAAAACTCCTAAAAAGGGAGGGAGAGTTATTATAGTTCAAACTATTGAAGTCGTAGCCGAGAACAAGATGGAATGACGAGAGATAACAAGAAAACAATAGGGAAAATAAAAGGAGAATTTAATTCTAATTTAACAAGAAGAACAAAATTACAAGAATATGTCGAAGATTGACATTGAACTAGAATGGTTCATCAATCACTAAAGCACCTAATTATATAGCATGGTTGGACCCATGCATGCTTGCCAACTCGGATCCATACATTATCTCCACTTGGCATTCATCCAAGCATGTCATTTGGTGATCATACATTAGTGTGTACAATGTGGTGAATTTTGTAATATTATGTTTATAGTCTAGATTATTCATGAAAAGTGATATCCTATTTTTATTTTATATATGTATATAGATAGATATAGATAGATATATATCCTATTTTGTATAGATGTTCATGACAACTATGACCTATTCCTCTTATTATTCGAGAACTTCGTTTATTTCTTGGTGTTAGTTTTTTATGAAAGTCTATTAGAAAATTTCACAATTGACTATGTTGTTTCATGATATGTTAAAATGTCAACGAGTAAAGTCTACTAAACTAGTTCCTTAGAATAACCACTTGCAAGAATGTTTTATCATCCTCATGGAACACGGATACATTGCTCCTACACTTATATTGCCTAACCTTTCGAAACCTTTCTAGGTTGAAACTAACATTATTAATAATGCAATTGGTGTCGTCCATTACCACAATGAAAAACCTAATGGTTTCAAGAATAGTAAACTTCATTCTACTCAATGTTAATATTTAGCTCAAGAAAAATAACTTTTTTGCGGTCATTCATGCACTTAAAATTTGGAGACATTATTTGTATGGAAATCATTTCTAGCAATCACAAACCATTGATCTTTAAAATATTTTGTCAATCAACATGATCATCTTGGTTGTAAATGTCTTTAGGTATATCTTATCCAAGACTTTGATTTTCCCTCTTGTTAACACAAAGTTTCAATGAACACAATTGTTGATGTTCTTAGTCATATTCGTGAGGTTAACATGCTAGTACCATTGATGACAGTTTCTTCAACGGATACTAGATGAGAAATCTAGGAAAGATACCATTAAAATCAACACACCCTCAAATTCAACCTTTCGCATTTCTAATAGTTTACCGTTGTTGTGATGTTGCAAAGGAGAAAAACATCTAAAACCTAGGTTTTATAATAGGTTAATGTTATGGTCAAAGAAGTAAATGGAATGTGTACTTGAAAGAAGATGAGAGTACATCAATGAGGACGCCAGTTTGAACTGTTAAGGGCAACGGAAGGGGGGGGGGGGACAATTATTTATGTTACTCGCAATATAGGAATGGCAAATGTGATTCAATGAAATGAGGAACACACTTTTGTGAGGACTCATTGCACAAGTTTCTATTGTTGGTGAGAGGACTCATCACCATGAATAGTTAGGGAGGAACAAAGCAGAGGGCCTTGGATGGTCATTTTGAGATTGGAGGCCCTGGCTTTGTTGAAATACAGTTTAACACATGGTAGTGAATCGCAAGGGTAAATAGGAGGCCGATAATGTGAAAAGACAATGTAATCGTATCGTAGTCTCACTACACCGAAACTCAAGGATCTCTCTCAAACATATTCGCTAATTTTGTTATTACATCCTCTTTATTGTCGATAGCCTACGTAATAGCGTCAAGCATTGTAAAAGATTAGGGATAACATGATCTCAAGTTTATTTAGGGTTTTATGTTAGTTGAAGGAAAAAAATTATCTTTATGTATTAGAGAATTTTACATTTGATGAAGAATGTAAATTCATGGATTGTAATTTTTTTCTTCTTATTTGTATTTGCTCAATGATTGCTACGGAATGTTTGCAATCATTCTAATCTCTAAAAAAAAAACTTGCCATAAACTATGCTATGAAGTGCAAATTTATGTAATCAAATGTTTGTAATATCATGTGAATAAGGTTGAGCAATATAAAGTTGTAGGTCTTCTACGTCTCCTAGATATCCTAATAATAAATGGGAAAGTATATCTATGGATTTTATTGTTAGCTTTCCCCGAACATGTTAAAGAGGACACATTTCTATATGTATTGTTATCAATTGACAAACAAAATTACTTAGATGTATACTAGCCAAAACCACAATAAACTTCATGAATTGGCTCATTGATTTGTTAACAAGTTATTCTGATTTACAAGTTATTGATGGATGTAGTTAGTGATAGAGATTTTAAGTTCAATAGTAATTTTGAATTCGAATCTTTAAAATCTCAAAACTACTTTGAGCACGAGTACCTAAGGTCATCCTCAATTTGATGGTCTAATTAAATGAGTCAATCAAATTATTGAAGATATGCTTTGAGTCTATATGACGAAGAAGCCTACAATTGTCATGATGACACTCGTATTATGCCTCGAAAATATTTGAACCCACAACCTTGTTGTACACATATCAAATCCTTAACCATTGTAATAATATGCTTATATGTATGGTTGTTAGAATTAATAATCTAATATAATAAGAATATTCTATCACTCTACATTCTAGAATGACCTAGAATATTCTAGAGTGTTCTATATACTAGAACCTTCTAGATTACTCTAGAATGTCTTAGAAGATTCTAGAGTTGTCTATATTACTCTACATGGACTTATAAATAGGGATCTATTAATCATTTTAAAACCAAATTGGTTCAACGTCATTCTATAGCTCTCTTTTGCCTACTCTTTGTAATCCTTCTTACAATAAAATATAATACTTTCCTCTCTCTCTCTCTCTCTCTCTCTCTCTCTCTCTCTCTCTCTCTACAGTTTGAACCAATTTTTTCATTTCTTCCTCTTCCACAAACCCTAACAAGTTCACTTCTTTCTTCTCCTCTATCCTTGTAAGCTATGGAGTCCGTGAGCAAACAAGAATATATGTGTGTTCTTTCTGAGGTCGTCATGCTCACGAATAAATTTGTTGCATTAGAGCATGAAAATCAAAGGCTACTTGGGGACCTACAACAAGTGAGTACCAAAAAAGCTCAACAATATGAAGAGTTATCGTAACGAGTTCACCAACTCGAGGCTAGTATATTATCATTACGAGAACAAGTATCAGGGGCTCAAAACTCCCCTAGAGAACCAAAGATTAGCCTCCCCGCTAAGTTTGATGGTACAATGTCTTTATTTCGAGGCTTTTTGAATCAAGTTCGTTTGGTTATTTAGCTACATCCCAATCAGTACCCAACTGACGCTGCTCGTGTGGGATTAGTGGGAACCTTGCTATGCGGTACGACATTAGCATGGTTTGCACCACTCCTCCAGAAGAAATCACCATTGTTGGAGGATTTTGAGGCATTTGTTAAGGAGTTTCAAGCTAGTTTCGGAGACACTAACACCACTAGGACGGCGATAAACAAGATTCGAAGGCACCGACAAGGAGATCGTCCCGCGTCCGCTTACGCAGCCTCATCTCTTGGCATGCGATATCCCTTGGGATGAAGCGGCCTTAATGGATCAATTCCGTCAAGGTTTGCGTAATGATGTCAAAGATCTTCTTCTTAGTTTCCATGAAGATCCAAAGTCTCTTACAGAGGCAATTAGTCGAGTCGTGCGATGTGATAATCGCCTATTTGAGCAACGTTCTGAACGCCAACAAATGTTACACCGCCAACCAGAACAGACTTACGCTTCTGTCGTCGCAACGCCTCACAAGTATCCAGACCCATTACAAGGGATGGACCAACTCCGATGGAAATAGAGTCAACACAATGTCGAGGGCCTTTATCAGATGTTGAGAAGCAACGACGTCGAGCACACCGCCTATGTCTATATTGTGGCGATCCAGGCCATAAGTCGCAATGCCTCCACAAGTTTTCAGACCCATTACAAGGGATGGCCCAACTCCGATGGAAATAGAGTCAACACAACATCTAGGGCCTTTATCAGATGTTGAGAAGCAACGACGTCGAGTGCACCCCGCCTATGTCTATATTGTGGCGGTCCAAGACATATAGTCGTGAATTGTCCACATAAACCTAGACGTCAAGTATACCAAGTAAGTGCACATGACAACCCTACTTCAAGTTCCATTGTTACTTCTAATAACATAAGTAAGCCTAATAGTCTATGACATGAGAATAGATTTGATGTCTTGAGCCAATTAGAGGATTTGTTAAACGAGTAAGTCCAACCAAAATAGGAGCTATTTGGTTGGACCATCCTAGCTATGTAGAGTTAGTTCCTAGTCGTGGTTCCATTTCATCAAATCAAGTGAGTAGAGTTTTTTCTGCACAAGTCGAGCTTCCCACATCTACATGTCATCGAGTCCTAGCCTCTACCCTCCTAGATTCTGGAGCCAAATCTTGTTTCATGGATCGTGAATTTGCATTGTCACAAAACATCCTCTTGAATAAGATCCCGAACCCAGTAGCAGTAGGAGTCATTGATGGCCGTCCCATAGCATCAGGTGATATAGTCGAGGAGTGTGAGCCAATTCGTATAGTTCTTGGCGATTTGGCAAGCATAATCTCTTTCAACATTACTCGCAGTCCAAAACACCCAATAGTTCTAGGTCTCCCTTGGTTTGAACTCCATAACCCGAAGATTGATTGGATGAAAAGAACAATTGAGGACACCAAGGAAACAAGAACAAAGCTTGCATCCCTCACATCTCTGACATTTGATACTAGATCCCATAAGTTATCGACCATCTCTCTATGTCGGTTACATGAGGAAGGGGGGAATGATGACATGTTCGTAATCGCAATAGTGGCAACTCCATCATCCACCTTACATGAAGCGGACATTAAACTACCAGAGATATACGAAGAGTTCTCAGACATCTTTGATAAGGTGAAGGCCAATACGTTGCTGGAGCATCGGTCATATGATTGCCCTATTGACTTACAACCAGGGAAAGAACCTCCATTGGGCCCAATTTATAATCTCTCCCCTATAGAGCTAGAGACTTTGCAAGAATATATCGATGAGAATCTGGCAAACGGATTCATTTAGCATTCTAGATCCCCTATCGATGCACCTATCTTCTTCGTTAAGAAAAAGAATGGGTCTCTTAGGTTTGTCATGGATTATCGAGGGTTAAACAAAGTGACTATCCGGAATAGGTATGCTCTATTGTTAATCCCAAACCTTTAGGAACGTCTCATTGGAGCAAAATATTTCACGAAGTTCGACCTTCGTAGTGCATATAATCTTAGTTCGGATTCGTCTGGGGGATGAATGGAAGATTGCTTTTCGCACTCGCTATGGACATTTTGAGTATAATGTAATGCCATTCGGTCTCACGAATGCACCTGCAGTTTTCCAGCATATGGTGAATGATATTTTTCGAGATTATCTCGATATCTTCACTATAGTTTACCTAGATGACATTTTGATCTACTCGAAGACCCAAGAGGAGCATGATGAACATGTTCGTCAGGTATTACGTCGACTACGAGAATATGGTCTCTACACAATTAGAAAAGTGTAGTTTCGACCAGAATCAAGTGGAATTTTTGGGGTATGTTGTATCATCGGATGGTGTTGCTATGGACCCCATGAATGTTCAAGCAATTTTAGAGTGGCAGACGCCCCTTTTAGTGTGCGATGTGCAATGTTTTCTTGGGTTTGCAAATTTTTATGGGAAATTTATTAACAATTATTCCGAGGTCATGCTTCCGCTCACACAACTCACACACAAAAATCAACAATTCATATGGAGTTCAAGTGCAGCCAAGGCATTTGAAAGCTTAAAACAAGCATTTACAACAACACCTATTTTAGCACATGTTGACCCAACAAAACGCTTCATCCTTGAAACTGATGCATCTAATTTTGCACTAGGGAGTGTCCTATCGCAAACTAGAGATAATGGACAGCTACACCCTGTCGCCATTCATTCCCGAAGTTTGAAGCTACAGAGATCAACTACGAGATTCATGACAAAGAACTTCTTGCAATTGTGGATTCTTTTCAACAATGGAGACATTTTCTAGAAGGTTCTTCTCAGCAGATCATTGTCTACAACGATCATAAAAACCTAACATATTTCCAAAATGCTCGAGTCTTGAGTCGGCAACAAGCCCAGTGGGCGCAATTTTTGACTCACTTCGACTTTCTAGTGTCTCTTTTAGTATGTGACCCTCTTCCCTTTTTATAGTGCTTCCTCTTATGTGTCTTTTTCTTTACTCTTTTTTTAGAGTTTCTTTGTTTGTGCTCATCTATTTCTTCTTTTCCTATCTTTTGTTTGATTCTTGCGCTCCTCTATTTCTACTTTTTCTATCTTTCACTTGATCTTTGTGCTCCTCTATTTATGCTTTTTCTATCTTTAGCTTGATCTTGAGTCATGCTTCTTATCTCCAACGTGATTCATGCAATTACCTTCTTCACCTTAGTAAACCTTCTTTAACCATAGTTAATGTGACGACCATGGTAAATCTTCACATTAAGCTTGAGCCTTCATGCATCTAACTCGTTGCATATATTGTCTCATTACAAAAATCAAAATAAAAGCACACAATATGTTCATGTATTATTTTCACAAAGAGAGTTTTTATTATATAGTAATTTCCCCCTTGTTGGAAGAAGCCACGATAGATAAATTGATATTGAAGAGTATTATAGGGATAATGTATGCTAAAGTTATTGAAGGTAAACATTTGCCACATGGGATCTTTAAATATGACATTCTTTGGATAATTTTATCTTACACTACAAGGAAGAGATAACACTAGGATATGGCTAGCATATAGCTATCCATGGAGCATTACTTTTAAGTTTTAATCATAAACCTACCATATTGTTGTTCTACTACCTACGTGTAGTGGTAGTTATTACATAGCAAGCCTCACTTTTTTATATCGAACTTCCCAAATCCCTACTTCATGTCTAAATATTAAATGTAATTCCCTTGTTTCCATGGTGAACATGCATATGCATATCACAAGTCACCACTAGGAGAAGGCAATGGCTCAGCTCAAGCCTAAACTGAGCCATTAAATTATTTTTAACCAGTTTAATGGTTTGGAGGTTCAATTCAGCTCAATTCAGGCTTGAGCTTCCACCGATTCGAGCTTGATTTGACAAGGCTCAAGCCGAACCTAACCGATTTAGGGATTGATTTGGTTCAAGTTAGAAAACTGCCAAACTGGTTAAGGCTTAACCCGTTTGGTTTGGACAAGGCCAAACCGGTTAAGCCAAAACCGACCACTGTTGATTCCTACTCACCACCATGGACATGTGGAAATGCATACTGTTGTTATCAACATGAGATTAAGCCAGTAGGTGCACATGGCTTAATCTAATACCTCCCTCATGGTCCAAATGCTTCAGAAAACCTCTCAAATGCAAGTAGTAACTCTTCATTTTCATGTTCCAGACCCTCCTAGACTGCAAAAGAATCTCTCTTTGTTTCTGTTTCACACCATAGTTTCTCCATCTGTTTTGTTTTTAGTAGTGGTAGGCGTAAGTTCTATTAGCAGTCACACCTTGGGTTTGAAACCTACAAATCCTCAACATTTTCTTAAACCTCTCTTTCGCTAAAATCCTAAAGAGATCCAACATAGAAAGATAAGAATGCATGGATTTATAAAGGACTGTCTCCTTTAATGAAGCAAAATGAATCCCCTCTGAATCATTACTTCAGCATAACAAATATTTAACTGGAAGATACCCAGTATAATTAGTAACCATCTTTACTAGCACAGACAAATTCAGACATTGTACTAAAACTAGTGAGACTGGAGATTATATGTACAAGTAACTAGTGAGACTTGAGGCTAAGTTAAACATGTTGCTTGACTTATGCAAATTTTATTGCTTTGCTAGCAGGGTACATAAACTGGTAACTCACATACACTTAACAGAAAAAATGCAGTGCATCCCTCCACAAACATCAACCTAGATTACTATAATCATGAATCTTACTATTAGCAAAGCAATACATGTGTGCATCGCTCTAGAGGCATGTTCATCAAACTAGACTACCATAAAAGTAGACTTAGCTCCAATATTTGGCTTCTCAGGTACCATATCTGTATTAGGTTCGCAAGTTCAATCCTTGTGCATCATTACTAACAAACACATAGCTGGAAAACATCTAATATGGCCGGTAACAATGTTTACTAGTATACACATACAGATGCAATATACGCCTGCATTAGTATTTCTCTTGCAAAGCAATCCAACTGCATCACTCAAGAGATTTCTGATAAATGATGTCCATTAAATTAGCACCAAGCCAAAAGATCAAGGGATAAATAGTACTCATTTAGATTTGTGCTTTTCATCACGCTTGACACCCATATCCAAGCTCAGAGGAACATTATGTACAGACTTTCCTAGTATTATGCGAAGGATCAAATATTCATGACACTTGAAAAAAGAAACAAAGAAACAGAGCTTAGTGATCCTAGTCTCCTCCAATTGCCCTTCAAATTAATGTTTAAGTTTAGAGATCCATAGCCAGACCTTTAGGAACAAGTAAAATAATAACAATAACCAAAATGTTAACCTTCAAGCAAGCCCCCAAGTGGTGCCAAGCTGAATAGAAACTTCACGAAGCGTAGTTACAATCCATTTCTCAGGGTAATTAGAAGTGGAGGCTTCCTCCAAAGAATCCATCAATTCTCTTTTCCTCTCAGATGAGAAGCCCAAGCAATCGGAGCCATTGTTTGTTACAAGGTCAACTACCTGCAAAATGAAGAGCATTCGTTAACATGATTAGCTTCCTGTGGATAGAGCCAAATGCTTTTCAAGAATGTAAATGAACGAAGGGAACTGTTCAGAAACACCCCTGAGTTTTTCTTTGTATCTTCAAAGGTGCCCTTAGTATTTCCCAACACCCCCTTGGTAGAAACCCCAAAAATAAAAATGAGAAAAGGGGGATAAAACTCAACCATATAAGAGCTCTTTGGGGTTTGACCAAGGGCATCCAGGGAAATAACGGAAAAATAAGAGTACTTTGGTAAAATAAAGAAAAATTCAGGGAGTATTTGGCGTTTTCTTTTCCCCCAATTAGAACCTGTTGCAGCCAAGGTATGATCACATCCAGGAAGCTTTGATGCAACATGAGCAGTATAATGGTTCCCAAAAGCTCTTGAGCTGTGCCATTGGAAAGTTGTTCAAGAACCGGGCCTGTCCTACTCATAAGACGAACTAAAAGAAGTTCATCTCCTGCACAAAGCACCTCGACATACGCTGAATCAACATCACCAGAACGAAGAAACTCAGCAGCTCTTGCCCAAAGACTCCAAAATGGACTTTTCCCTTGCCCACCTACAACTGTCTTGTGTCTCATGACTTCTTGCTTCACCTCACTACTCAAATGGGTCCTTTCCGATGTAATGGCTTTCAAACCCTCTGGTGCCTTTAACCTTCCATCTTCTCCTCCTGCAACCCTAATGGCTGCGAGGGTTGCTTCATCCTTTGATGCTTGCCATATACTCCTTGCTGAGGGACCTTCACCATTGCCAAGCCTGGATGAAATAGGCCCTCTTTCTTGGATGCCTTTGGTTAAGAAACTGTTACTATCACCTTCATTTCTTGCTCTTCTAAGCAAACTCTCAGGAGACACATCAAGGTGAATTCTCCTAGAGTTATTATTACAAGCCTGTGTTTCTGAGAAAACATTTCCCGGCAAAGGAGCACATGCAGATGATCCAAATCGCAATTCTCCAAATCCAGCAATATTTGTGCCAATCCGTGGGCTTCTTAGCGGTGACTTTCGGCCACTTCGTATACCTTCAGATGAGAGAGGTCTCTCCTGAGAGTAACCAGAAATATCAGTTCGCTTGAGAGTTCTCGAACCTATGTCGTCTAAGGTAGCATGAACCTTGTTGGAGAATCGACCAGAATCTCCCTCGTACCTTCCATTCATTAAATCCATGACTAGGTGAGCCATATTTGACTCTACACCAGAAATCCTTGCCTCTAACTTGAGTAAGCTTTCTTCTGACCGGTTCATAAACTTCTGTTAGAGTGTTTCAAAAATATGATGTGTATTAGCAATACAGTTTGGAATCTTATAGCTTCATAAATAAAGAACTATCCAGTCTCATAAGCTACAGATAAAAAAGGCAGAAGCCTTATAACAAATCAAAATGAGTTTTAAGAGTAAAAACAAAGAAATACAAATGGATGCAAAACCTAAAGGGTTGGCAGAAAATGTGATGCACGGAGGACAAAAAAAATTCTAAAGCATTCTTTGAAAACAAAGTAGGCAACAAGAATAATGAAATTTAAAAAGCAAAATAATACTAAGATCCAAATGTTCAAAATATATAATCTCAATGTAACAAGGAATTGCCAGATCAAGGGAAATCCTGAGGATATGGCAGGTGGGGCAGTAGTCCTTAAAAAATGAATTATGCAATATGTGATCAAGGATGAAAGCTTGATACACTCTGACCTAGGGCAAGGCTATAAGCTCATTATTAAATCCAACCTTTAACTATGATTCTAATTTCGTCGGCCTATTTGTTACATTATTGATATCTCTTGATGTTTGCAAATATCTGGATAAAGTTAAGAATCGTGTGATGAATCATAAAACCAAGCATGGCCAACAAGCGTATAGAATCCCCACAAACACTGTGTTCATAATTGAGCTTAGTTGTGTGTACTAGGATTTGTCCAGAGAAAATATATTACCAGATCATTACAGCAATCTTAACAATACCTGCAATAGCTCAAGAATACTTGATTGTTGATTCTCTATGTGGCAGAGTTGCCTTTTTATGAGAGCTGAATCATTCTCTGAAATGGAAGATTGACTCTCAACAATGCTGCTGCTTGAACTATCAACTGTTCCTGCCCCAACAGACCAAGATCCCATATCAACCTCTTCAAGTTGGGAAGATGAATCTACTACACGTGAACTTTGCTTTGTCACTGAACTCCTGCTCTTTGAACTGCTCATGCAAACACTTTCTTTAAAGCCTTGATTCTCTAAGCTGATATGTGGCGAATTTTCCACCACTGATGTCTCTCCAGTTTGTCTACCATTCGAAGTTTCAAGTAGCTCAAGATGATCAACAATTCGTCCCAAAGTAAAACGTTCCTGAAAGCTCTTTCTTTCTTTACCTTGCTGTTTAGGAGTCTCCATATCATCTTGAATGCCCCCAGTCAAGTGAGGTACAGAAATGTTTATTTGCCATTTATCGTTCTTTTCTGTCTTACCAAAAAACGGTGCATTTCCTCTCTTATCAGTGAGAGGAGCACGTTTTTTCTGAGAATCACCATGAATCTTATTTGCACCTGACCTAGTGTGAGTAAACCCAAAGCAGCCAAAATCTGGTATCTCATTATCCAAATGATTTTGATCCATTCCTTCAACTTTTCTTTTTGCTATCACAATGTCTTGACTCTCATTGCAGCTGTTTTCTGAAAAGAAATTAACTTATCAGAGTCAGTTTAGCTTGACCAGAAGAGTGATGGTCTCAAACAACGATCATGATCATATATAACATACTGATAAACTGAACAGCATCTTCCATGCATTGTCTCATAACATATGGATTATTCGCAAAAAAAACTGTCAATAGAAAGAAGCAAAATATATATAAAGCTAAGTATTCTAGAAGTATTCTACCTTTTTTTTAAATACTTAGAATACGTATTTTACTGATAAAATACATTAAATACATAGAATACATGTAGAAAGAAGCAAGATATATACATAGCTAAGTATTCTAAAAGTATTCTACCATTTTTTTAAATACTTAGAATATGTATTTTACTGATAAAATACGTTAAATACATAGAATACGTTAAATACATGGATACATGTAAAATACATTAAATACTTCTTAAAGTTTAAAGTTTTCTGTTTTCTTCATTTTTTCTTTTTTTCTTTTTTTCTTTTTTTCTTTTTTGGAAACCATAATGCTTGTTAAATACATAGAATATGTGGAATACTTAGAATACATGAACATTTTAAAATGACAGTTTCTAAAACATAGAATATGTCTAGAATACTTCAGGGTATTCTAAACATAAAATACAAGTTTTTTAACAACTATGAGATAGTGCCAGAAACCTACAAAAAGAAGGACTTTAAAAAACCCAGATCATCATTTCTAACACTACGAGCAAGCCAAATAACCATATCATCCTTACTAATCATGTTCACAAAATCAATGTCCAAGAGTAGATGTAAGATTCTACATGCAAAGATATAGCAAACTAGACTCTCAGGGGAGAGAGAGAGAGAGAGACTTGCGTCTATGATCTAAAGAACAACGAAGTACAAAGTGACAAAATAGCAGTGACTGTCTTCACAGGGCTCATATCCCAATGTGGCATAATGATCTTTTTTTGTTTCTGTTTCATATGATAGTCATAAAGCAGTATATACCTTTGATGGAAGAATCTTTATGTACTCCAGAATCTGAATCTGGAAACCTTTTCCAAACTTGCAAAGTCTGGATCACCATGTCACGAACAGGTTTCACCTGTGAAAAAATTCAACCAAATATCTGTAATTAAATCCTCAATGGAGGAGGAAAACAAACTATGAACATAGCATAACAACATCACATGCGAAAACCAAGTTCAAACCTTGTCAAATCGGCAACTTTCAAGCGATTCAATCACTGAAGGCTTAAATGAACTTAAAGAAGGGCAATTAGTAGCAGAGGCAATAGAAGCAAGCGTTTCAGAAGCAGATTTCCTTGTCGCCCAATCGCTGCTCTTAAGACTCTCTTGGACACAAGCCATTACCATCGCAAGGGACTGATATGATGCAGCTCCACCTGCCTGAAACACGAAATTTTTTGATAGAGTGTCTTTTGTTATATAAAAGTTAAGATGAAATTTTCATAAGGAAAATTTCGTTATTTGAAGTTATAGAAAATTTTCCCTCTTACAAAATCCAGCTGGTTTTCTACAGAAGAACAAACACAGTAAACCTTCAATTCACAACATCAAGATGGTTTTGCACCAAATTTTCTTAGGAAACCTTCACTGTACAGAATTGAGATGGTCTTACACTCAAAACAAACATAGAAAACCTTCACTGTATAAAATCAAGATGGTTTTATACACAATAAGTTTTTGTATAAAATGTCCATTACACAAGAAATGATTTTTTCTACAAAACCTCCAATACAAGCATGAATGAAGTTTTTCTACAAAGGTTCATCTTTCTGAAAAACTGTTTTTAAAATACTACATATAAAGAAAAGTTCACAAGCACTGTCTCAAAATGGTTAAAATCAGCACAAAATAGATTTATCTTTCAGACAGATTTGCCAGAGAAAATTTACCTGCACAATGCTGGCTATAACAGAGAGAAGAGCAGTTTTAGCACTGAAAGTAGAGCTGTTCAAGAGCTTAATAATGCGAGGACATAGCCGTTGCAAAGCTCCAGGAGGTGGATCTTTCAAGTTATCAATAACTTCAGAAAGACACATGGCAGCTCCTACTTGAACACTTCTGCTTTGCTCGTTCAATACATCAAAGAGAGGTTTGGCAAAGACACCTAATGCTCCTGTGAAAGCATTACCATTAGTTTCTACTCCTCCATTGCTGTTCAGAGGAGAAACCTTCGCTGAGAGAGTTCCCATGGCTTCAGCACAAGCGTCTCGAATGCTTGAATCAGGGTCTCGCAGACGTTTCACTATGTTGTTCACTATCTTTGTGAGATGAGGAGATAGAAGCTCCTCATGAAGAGACGCGAGAGTCCCAAACATCTTCACACATTCTTTGCGTACTGTGCTTTTCTGTTGCGAGTCTGTTTCATAGAGACAAGAAAGACACAGAGAAATACCTTCTGGAGTCAAGCTCTCAGCAATTCTTTCGAGCTCTTCTATGGCGATGTGTTGCGTATCTCGATCCGAGAGTTTGTTAAGAGCAGTGATGATGCGTTGCTTCAATTCAATAAGCAAGAGTTGAGGAGTTGTTCCTCCACCTGTCTTACTGCTACTGTTTGACCTAGATCGGTTGCCATCACTAGGTGTGGTACTGCCATTGCTGCTGTTACTCTTTTGTGCCATATTGAAACCCTAAATTTCAGAATCTCGACCAAGATCTTGAATTCAAAGATGATACGGCAGATTTGTTAATTCAAAGAAGTGCCTGATATGCTAAGATGATGAACTCGAAGAGATTGTCTGATAAGCCAATATCGTCAATCAAAGAGAAAGGCCAGTTTGCTGATCCTTTTTTCTGTACACAAACGATCACAAGGGAAGAAATTGGGAGGGGGGGGGGGGTTAAACAAAGCGTTCCGGAACAGGTAGATTTTGATTCTCTGTGTTGAATGTGGAAGGCCACATTGCGAGGGAGAGATCTTGAAGAAGAAGAAGAAGAAGAATGGAGGTTGGAGGAGAAGAAAGAAGGTGAGGTATCATGCCTTCAGTGCTTCGGAAGAGGAGGGGGTAAGGTTGTGATGTATGTTGGTTTTAAGTGATCGATGGAAGCTCGACAAGTTGACAAGGCCAAGGAAGGGAGGAGAAGAGGCCACAGAGAAGAAGAAGAAGAAGAAGAAGAAGAAGAAGAAAACAAACGACGAAAAGGGAGAGAGCGTTTCGTGAGAGAGAGAGAGAGAGAAGAATGGCGATGGTGATGGTGATGGCGATGGCGATAGGCGTCCTGACTCCTGTAGGTAAAAGTTTCAAAACGCGCCGCTTCCCTCGCTTGGAAGACACGAGAAAGAAGAAGAGAGAGAGAGAGAGAGAGAGAGAGAGAAGGCCAAAAGAGATGCAGAGAAAGATGAAGAAAAGAAGCAGCAGGAGATGGAAGGAGACGAAGGAGACGACGAAGAAGAGAGAGAGAGAGAGAGAGGAGAGAGAGAGAGAGAGAGAGAGATCTGACAGACACTCTTCACTCAGACGGACAGACAGAGACAGACAGACAGACAGACAGACAGTCAGAGAAAAGAGGGCTCGGATCAGGGGGGAAAGAGTCCTTCGCCTAGTCAGCGTGCTTCACAGTGACCTGGCACTATGACCTGGCACCTGATGATGACGCGGCCCCAGCCACTGCAGTTGATCTGGCAGCCACGCCTCCTGACGTGGCAACCAACCGCAGCAGGTCGCGTCACCGTTTTTTCGCGCGCCTGTTCTTCATACAAAAAAAAAAAAGCACCAGAACGAGGAGTCCAGAAAGCAGCCGACGCCACGTCGATGCTGACTTGGAGTCAACCAGGTGGCATGTTGGGCTTATGACGTGGCACGGCGCTACGTGGTTCCGTTCACTGACAAGATGACGTGGCAGGAACCGCGTGGAGGCTGCCTGCTGACGTGTCATGGGCTGGGGCCCAAGTCCACAGATTTTTATTTTATTTTTGCGTGTTTGTGTTTCGCTTTTCAATCTTCTAAGCCTTTTTCAACCTTCGTTTTCCTGCTTTTTGCTTTTTGCTTTTTGAGCGCGCTTTCCTTCGCCACCTTTCTTTGGTTTATCTCAATTTTGTGAAGGGGGAGAGGGGGGGGGGGGGGCTCCAAACTTTTCTCAGCTGCTTTCTTTTTCGTTTTTGTAGTTTTTCGGTTTTTCTTTTACTCATTATCTTCTTTTGTGAGGTGCCCCTCCTTTCTCTTCTTCTTTTTCTCCAACTTTTTTTTTACTTCTCTCTCTCTCTCTCTCTCTCTCTCTCTCTCGTGCCCCTTCCCTTGTAAATTGTTTTTGTCTCTTTGCTCTCTTTTTTGGGCATTCCTTGTGCTTTCTTCTTCGTCATCATCTTCGTAGCCTTGTTCTCTACGGGCAAGTGAAAACAAATTTGAAAAGGCATATGTAATTTGTTCTCTCTTCAACAGGTTTCTCGATTCCGATTCCTGTGTCTACTCTCCATATCCCATTAGTGGCAAGCATGTGACTTGCGGCAACAATGTGTTGCGGAAAAGGTTGTGCCTTTGTTTTCAAACATGGATGGTTCTTTCTTCACATTATACGTTTCTGTGATGAAAAGAGAGTATTTGGTGGGAGTGTATGTTGAAAAGCTCTATTCTTGTGTCTTTCGGTGCAATTTTTAAGGTAGGAATGGAGGCACTTTTTGCTACTTGCCTTTCCGGGAGGCTCGACTTATGTATTGAACGAATTGGAAGGGTATTAAAGAAACATTAGTGTTTGTTCTTTCCATTTCTTAGCTTTGTTATGGGTCTCCCACTTGTACCATATGGCAAGTTGCATTGTCACAATAGTTCTAAGCTTTGTTTTACAAAACTAACCCCGACAAAAGGCTAGCTACTTACTCTATGCATAATAAATGCCATTCTTGAAAGTTCACTAAATGACATTGGGCATGCCGAACTTTATAGTTTTTTTGTTGTTTCCTACTGGGAGAACTTAATCTTTCAACACAATAAACATGTCCCACCAATCCATTCATGAAATTCTATGTATCATGAACTTATGGCAATGCCTCAATTAGTGTGAAAAGTTTATTGTCCATCTATCGTTCACATGTGAATGATCTCTTATTGGCAGGTTATTGGAAAGAAAGTTTTGAAGAGTCGTATATATATTAATGAAGATAAGACTGTGTGCATGATTCTGAATTGTAGATTATGTCACGAAGTATTCTTATCTCATTAAAAGTTTAGATAAGATTTTGAACAAAACAACTACGGGTTTTGTCATTAGGCAATGTAAGACACTAGTGAAGTTCTTTCACTAGTATAAGGACCCAAAAGTGTGTAGACTTTGAATGACAATCAAACTTCCTTGCAATATGCCACATGTATTGTTCGCTACATGCGAGGCAAATAATAGTTGAAAGGAAAAGAGAAGATTTATTCAATAAAACTTGGTGAATGGGCAGTATTCCATTTATTGTTGAATTTGAGTATATGTAACATGTGGTCGGCAATATATGTTATCATTAATGTAATGATCACATAATCTTTGTTCGGTTACACATTGAGTTTCTTCACACAAAGAGTGTAATCCTAGAATGTATTTATAACATACACTAGATGAGCATGATTTTAAGGCCCATGGATTTTATGATTCGTTTGAATGTGGCCATCATTCTCTCACTTGTTTGAGGTTCTTTCTCTACCTATCTTGTATCATAAAGCCACATATACATTTTTGTGTCAAAGCAAAAGCTTATGTGCTAATAATGAGTTTGCCTATAGTTCCCTAGGGCACCTCACACTCATTTTACAATTCTCTTCATGATCAAGAGAAAACATATACTCACATCAATTAGGTCAACCAACGACTAAGAATACAAACACCCCATGGTTGGTATCTCTATTTCACTACAAAGGGGCTTGACCTTGATTTTCCTCAAAGAGAGAGAGAGAAAGCATGTCTGAATCAACACATTCACTTCAAAGTTGGCAACCTAGTAGTATTATGAGTTTGATCATAAATAGTGTTCTTAATTACATTTATGGTAAGGGTGTGAACGAGGCAGAAATAACTAAATCAAATTTATAGTGGTTTACTAGTTGTTTATTGTTTGTGGTTCCTTTGTGAGCATAACACACACTATAATTTATAGCTTTTTTGTTTTTTATTGTTCGTATTGTCCTTTTGCCTATTATTTTGTTTCCATTCACACTTTTTGCAAGTGCATGATTACACATTCACTAGATCCCATAAAAAATACAAAACTCATTAAATGTTTACTTTGTTCACAACCAACCAATGCCTAGATAGTTATGCTAATCTCCGTTATGATTCATGAACATGGAAGTTCAAAGTTCAATGTAAAAGGATAACATGGTAGTAAACATGAATACAAACTACACAAACTCATAAGCATAATTTGGTTACACGAATTTATATCCACATACAAGATTAAGACAATAACGGACTTGATATGTTGCATGATTGCTTGAAACAAGGACATTGCACCAATCTAATAACTAACATTAGCTTGTACCCCATGACCATCAACCAATATAATTGTATAATGAGGTTAAACCCGTCAATTCTAGAAACCTTTGGAAGCTTCAAAGTAAACGTCTTAAATTAATGGATAAAATTAATGGATACCTAAACTTTAGGATTTCCCAGTTGGAGGTTTTGTTTGTGACCTTGACTTCCACTTTAGTGACAAATGACCTAGATTGATTGTGTTTATTTACTAGTGTTGTCAAAAAATTCAAGAGTACCCAAAACCTCGATGGGTGAGATGTAGGTCTCCACGTGCACTCCACGATGTCACAGTCGTGGTAATGCCTTGTTACTTTTGTTGAAGAATGCGGTTATCTTAAGTATAGTTTATTTAGAGCATTGTTACTTTTGATGAAGAAAGTTTTACCCTATAAACAAATACATGGTTCCTTGTGATCACTTTAATCTCCTTTTTAAGAAGATTAGGGCTCCACCATTGTTTACAAGGGTTGTTGCTTCTATGTTCCAACAACTCACTTTCATGGGAAGGGCTACATATTGTGACATTAGCAATCAAGTATTGGCAACATCATCTTGCTATGGATTAGGATACCCTACAAAACCTTGTTAGGCAAGAGCTCACTGAAGATTATGTGGTCATAATGGATATTGATTTTCCTTGGTTTTCATCCTTATATTATTTTGACACCATGTCCCGATATGTATAGTTCAACCTTACACAATGTATTTTAGGCGTGCTAGCGTTGGGAAGGTAATATCATGTGTCTTTATCTACATGCTTGCATGACAAAACTATGTCCCTTTAGGGCGATTTTTAATTTAATGAGATTATGGTGCTTTGTACATGATAAAAATCTCTATGGGCTTCAAGGTGCTTTATGTATAAATTAGAAAGGACGTTGTTGTGTTTTATGAACCTCAGAAAAACCCAAACTCATGAACATTCACAAGATGGACATCAATTGTGGGAGAACTAGTTCAATCTATCATTGACAAGTATAATCTAAAAGATAATTGGGCATAGAGGCGTAATTGAATTTAGATATTTCTCACCAAAGCAAGCTATCAAAGTAAGGAGAACCTTGACCACTCATTGAATTGAAGATTTTGGTTTGAATTAGAATAGGTTCCTCTATCTTTGTTGTTCTATCTTTTTTCAAGGGAGGCTATTGATGTCCATGAAAGTTTGTGCCATGGCAACCTAGGGGATAGTTGTCTTATGGGGAACAATTCTTTTGTCTTGGGTATATACAAGTTCCAAATTCCAATCCACAATCTGGTGAAGGATCCAAAATATCCCCATTAAATTTTATCTTTTATATTTATTTTGGTGTTGATCATTTCATCCTCTATTTTGCATTTGTGTGCAGGGGCGCACTTCATTCACTATCATCAATCACCACTTTCTTTTGTTTGTGTGCCTTTTCATTCTTATCCCATGACCATCTTACATCTTTATCCCCTTTGTTTTGTTTACAATGGGCTCCTTAAAAGGTATTGCCTAGAAACAAATTAGGTTTTGCATTGACGATGCTATTGGGACTACATATGAGATAAATTTTAACTTTTACATATATTTGTTTTACCATATATTGCTTCTTGAAAATTACACGTCACCACATCTCATGGTCTCCAAATAGTTACACAACCATCTCGTTGCCCAAATGACAATTTCAATTTGAACCAATCATCAATACCAAAAATAAAATAAAAAATCTACGTATATGAAGTTAGATCATTGTATCTAAATTGAGAATATGCCCATGGCCTTGATTCAAGAACTTGTAAAAAAGTTTGTCAAAACTTACAAATGTAATTCTAATCTTATAAGCAATTAGACATTGTATAAAATAACTTGGATAATCTCCCAATTGAAATACACAAAAAAAGCAATTACCCATAGCTAATCCTCTCATAATTAGAGTTGATTGTAATGATAGATCCCCAATCATTCCTCTCCAAATAAAGACCAAACATATCATAAGATTTGTTGTAATTCATGATCAAACTTTCTTGCATCCCATTATTGTTTACCTCGAGAAGTAACTAGTAAACTCATACTTTTGGATTTGGATATTCATTTAATGGCCCATAAATTTCATAGTTGCAAGATGTGTTTGAGACCAAAACCATGGGTATCTATTACACAATATGTCATGGAAGAGGAAGGCGCACTGTGCAACATATGGGGGAACTATGATTAAGGCATTGGGCGAGAATTCCTCAATTAAGGTATTCCATTTTCAGATTCCTCTCTCTTCATATGTTCAAAAATCCATAACGCAGCAATAGAATTCCTTGGGAATGGAGTTAGTCGTGTCCCCTCATTTATTTTATATTGACAGGGAAAAGATTGTTCGTGGTCTTCATTTTTTTGTTTTGGCTAGGGGTCATAGAGGTGGGTTTTATGGTTGATGCACAACCTTAGAGATTTCTAAACTTGGTTGATGCATTTCATCTAATTGTGGGTTTTGGCACAAGTTGCAAAGTACATAATTGAGACCCCCCACTTGTGAATGGAAGAGAAACTATGATTGGATTGGTGTTTATGGGGTAAAACCCAAGATTTGCAAGTGACTAGCAATCCCTATCCCTATGTCAATCTCCCTATGTTTGAAGTAGTAATTGCATTACTTTGTTGAAATTTATATGTCACATGAAATTGATGTTTTACCTTAGATGAAAATATACTCTAATATTTGATAGTATCACTCTAAGAGGACGATCCTATTTAATATGTCTTAATATCCTAATAAAAATGTATTAAAAATATTGATATAATACATTCAATTGAAAAGAGATCGAGAGACCATAGTGGATTAGAACAAAGGATTTGCCCCATACATGCCCTTTGGATAAGAGTACAACGAATTACGATTATGAAAAAAACATCATAATTTAGATGACAAGTTGCCATTTGTGGAAGCAAACACGAAGAAATTACGCTTATAATAAATCATCTAGATAATCTATTTCCCGTCTTTTGTACGGTAATATAATAATGCATTGTTTGTATTAGTCCATTTATAGGCCCCACACATGTATGCCTCTTAACTTGTAAGGGAACACGTCTAGTGAACCTTGAGGGGGGGGAGAGGGGTTTGTCATTCTTCAACATATATTTGAGAGAGAAATCAATTGTAAAGGACCTTTATAGTGCAGAAGAAGTTTGAGAATATTAATGGGTAGTGTGGCACATGGACACAACTTTTTGAAACATTGTGGTTTATAGTTCCTAAAGAAGAAGCTATATTTAACCATTTAGGCAATTGTGATGAGCTAGAATGGAAATGATCGCATTTTATTGAGTTTTGGAAATGTGTAAGTTAATACCTTTTTGCCTCTACAAAAAGTCAATTAGTATTGTGTACACATGCCATTTGTACAACCTATCCATGGCATGACCCTAATTGAATTGTCTCCCTTTAATATTGATTTCTTCCTCCCTTGTATCCTCCTTGATACCACTATATTTTCACACAAGGGAACATCCCCCTTGCATTATGGAAGAACTCCCGTCGAACATGAGGAAAATACCTCAAAAACTTGTAGAATAATCTATTTCTTGTCTTTGTACCATAGATTATGCAATATTTGTGTCAGGGGGCGAAACACAATCTATACTAAATGGGAAAAGGAAAATAAACATTCCTATAAAATTTGAGGCTGGTTTACTCACATGCCAACTAGATAATAACTAAAAATATGGCACTAGAGAAAGGCGATGACTTAAATCAAATGATTCAGCATCTTTCCAAGATTGAGTCTTGAATTGGGTGCATATTTTGGCCATGGTTGATAGATGCACCCAAATGTTGACAAATTGATGGTTTGATAATAGATTATTTCTTGGTAGATCTAGTTGAGCGAGGGGAGGATGTCAACAACAAATTATCTGACTACTATTGTCTTGAACACGTGGGTGATCACTGATGAACTAGGAGTCGAGGAAAACCTTCCACCACACACCTATCATGTGTACACAGTACTACCTACCAAGATTATACAACAAAAAAATGGGAAGCGGGTGTGATATCGAACATAAGGACATTGATATTTGAGACCACTTTAAACAGGAGTTGTGGGATGTGGACTAATAGTGTGCCTTCAACTAAGTAGAGAAGCAAAGAGGCCAAACACAACTTTTGATGACCTTGCACAAGTAAAGGAAATTGAGTTAGGAAATGGTGTAGACACACTGCAGAATTATGGTTTGGATTGTATGTGCAAATTTCCACCTAGGTGCACACATGTTCACTCGGTGTCTTTGAAACTTCTTCCATGGTGTTTCTAGATGGATATTCGAGAGCTTGGAGATTGCCATTGATGGTGGCTGTAAAGAATCGGGCGTGATTTTGTGCAGTGGAAGAGATATGTGTGTGTGTGAGAGAGAGAGAATAGAACGTATGCAAAAAACAAGAATTCTAGAAAACTGGTATTAACAAGGGGAATAATAGCCAACATTACAAAGAGAAGGAGAAGGTGCTTATGTAGTCACCTTCTCTCTAAGTTCTCTCACAAGAACCGCCTTTTGGGAAAGAGGTGGAGTCTTAACTACTTATGAAATATTTGTCATAGGACTTAACTTCTATGACACATTAGTTATGATACAAAGGACGTGGGATTTTCACACACTTGGGTATTCCTAAGGTGTGTTCCCACACTAGGGAAGTTGAGTTTGATTCTCAAACCGCCCCCTCAAACACAACTTCCGGTCGACAGATAGTTGGTTTGGACTGGTCTTCGGATCAACTTCAAGTCGACTCCGGCTTCGACTAGATTTAGAATAGTCTTCAGGACGACTTCGAGTAAGCTCTGACTTCTGTGTTCATTTTGCTCCGTTGGACTTCGTGTCGGATGGCTGGTCAACAATGGAAAGACCCAGGTTCTCGTGACCTACCGCAGCTTGTCGATTCCCTGAGCCTTTGTGACATATCTGTACCATTTCAACGTCGTCAATGTTGACATTGATCGACCTGAGGGAGTCGCACAACTCCTTGATCTTCAAGGTGTAGAGGCCGATTGACATATCCCTCTATTGAATGTTGCTCAACTCTTGGCGAAGTTGAAGGTTTCGTGCGATTGTGTTGGCCGCAAATATCTTTTTGAGGTTCCCCACACCTCTTTTGGCATTTTGGCCTCACGGATGTAGTTGAGCATGTGATCATGAACGGATGATGCAAGTCAATACAACCGTGATATTGATGCTTCTTGGTGCTCCCAAGATGCAAAGTTATTTCTGTCGAGTTTCTCGGTAGGAAGAGCGCTTCCCATATGAGTATTCATGTTGAAATGACTTGTTTGGAGCTAGTTATGTGCTCAGTGAGCACTCTTTATACAATTCCTCAAAAGGACTAACACAAGTACTATCAGTACTTGAATGCTCATAAAGAGCATCTGACACAAACTTCTAAAGATATTCCTATTACTATAAATAGGAATATAAGGACTAACAACCCAATGACCTATCATTCAGCCGATAGACTGGTTGGCTTCTTCAACCGATTCTCATTAGTCAACTTAGTTGTCGGCGGAAGAGCCTTTCGACTCATGTTGAGCTAGTCTCTCAACACTCCCCCTCAAGCTCAACTTGAGGTTCTTCATCAACTCCAGTTGGTCCACTGCTCCAACACCTCATGGCTACTTGCCTTCTTGCCCCCTCTCCACGACCCGTCCGGTCCCGCGCTTCTTGACTTGCTCGATCGACTTTTATGATCTCAAGGCCCTCGATGACCTTCCCCTTGCCTCTGCGACTTCAGCGCCCCTTGATCCGTTGGCTCTCTTGCCTTCACATTTTCTTTGGCTACTTTTCATCCGTTTGGCCTTCACGTGATTCGGCTCGTCCAAATCACTCATCTTGTCCAAATCGGTTGTCTCTGATTCATCCTCCTCTAGGCCCTTCACCACATCCGACCATGTCCTGGTCCTGGCCTTGGCTCTACCCTTCTTGGCTTTGCTACTTGTCTTGCCTCTCTCTTGCCTCCACCTCCCCCTTATTCGGTTGTCTCCGGCTCCGACTATCTCGTTCCGCTCCCCCTATAGTCGGTTGTTCTTCTCTTAGCCGATTTTCTTCCAGTCGTTCTCTTCTTGGATTCAGCTTCCTTAGTTGACTCTACTCTCTCCCTCAAGTTCGACACATCAAGTTGAGAGGAAATAGTGCTCGGCCACAACCGAGTCTTAAACTCACAATGGAAGGAGAAACAGGAAATAGGAATAAGACGATTTGTGCACTTACACAGAATGAGACAACACTAGATGTTTACGTGGAAAACTCTAATTGGGAAAAACCATGGGAACCCATAGACTCCGAACAGAATCATTATAGAGAGGGGTACAACGGAATGAGACTTGGAGGCAATGACCTCGAGCTCTATGTCTTCGCAAATTGACGGTTACAAGAGAAAAACTTTCTGTATCTCACACACTGTCTCTATGTGTCTATACAACAATGTCTCTATGCACATTATTAATAAAGTGACTTCCCTAAGTCATATTTATACTTATATGAATTTAGGACTATTTACAAATATGGCCATGACAGGCACACTAGAAGCATATTTAATGATATGTCCCTGGATTCGGTTCACACCGGATCCGTCCGGTTCGGCTCCTCCGGATGGGATCCGGAGGGACCGAATTCCCAACAAGCTCTGCCTTCACTCCGGCATGGGACATCTTGTCATTCCGATCCGTCTTTGGCACATGTCTAGCTTGTCTGTTGACAACACCTTGGTCAACGTGTCCGACCCGTTCTCCTTTGTATGGATCTTCGTTAGCATGAACTCTTTATCTTCTACCTTCTCTCGTAGCTAGTGATATCTCCTCTCGATGTGCTTCGTCCGAGAGTGGTAGACCACGTTGTCGCGTGGCGCGTGACACACAGGCCAAACGTCGCGATGTGCGTGTCACACATGCGTGGACAAGCACCGGGTCTCTATCCGCTAGTGGTTATGGAGGAGATGAATTGGCCATTTTAGGTTTATTGTCGGGTTGTTCTTTGTTGTCGAAGACGCACACGAACTAGAATTAGCGGTGCGGTGGGTTGATGCATAGGCGGTGGTAATGTGGTGGTGCGCAACGTTTTAGCGGGCGACGACGATGGCGAAACAATCTTTGCCAGTGCTATTTCCTTCTTGACGAGAATTCCAAAGATAGAGTGAATGACCACACGAAATGAAATTGTAGTAGCCGAAGTAATGCACTAATGTGGCTATGTTTGAGAGAGAGAGACGAAAATTCCAATTCGGGGTTTAAACCCTTGACTTCAATGTTAAGAAATAAGACATGTCACCAATAAGATAACTAGGTTTTATTATTATTAAGATCTTGATTCAATACATAGCTTGATTCCATACATAGATTGATTGACCCCCCTCTCTTTTCTTCCCCCCCCCCTTATATTGATGCCCCCATGCATATGATGCATGTTAGGGTGCAAGACATGCATACAATTCATGTAATGCATGCGATGCATGTTTGCCACTTGGCGCTCATGCATTACATGTGATGCATGATGTCCATGTCACTCATTGAAGTTCTCATGTATGAGAATTTACATGTGAAAAATATAATGGAAAGTACAACTTTCAAAGAAATGACTTGGCTCGGTGGTAAGTCAATTGTGTTATGTAAGATTGTCCCTCCTTGTGGGGGAGTCGGTCGGAAAGCCGAAACGAGAGTCAGTTGGCCAAAATCGGTCAGGAAACCGAAACAAGAGTCAGTCGGCCGAAATCGACCAAAAAGCCAAAACAAGAGTCGGTTGGCTGAAATCGAAAAAAAACCGAAATTGGATTCGGTCGAATGAAAGTCGGCTGAATTTAAGTTCAAATGAATACGCACATACATATATATACATAGTCATATATATATGTGAGATAAGTTAGTATATATATAGAGAAAGAGTCATATTAGCGGCATGTATATGTGGGATAAATCGTTGAGAAGAAAACAGTGAGAGAAGTGCGAAAGTGAACCCCTCTTGGTTTTCTCCTTTCCACATGATTTTCACACCGTTGCCGAAAATCTTCCCGATAACGTTTTTCATGAGGTGGATGACATTTTGAATGTTGCAGTGGAACCAGAATTCCTCCTGCAGGATCCCTAGCTCTCCGATGAAGTCCCTCATCAAGATTACCTCTTTGCCGGCGTCTACAACCACCATGTACTCCGCTTCCATTGTTGATAGTGCAACGAACTTCTGCAGCCTCGTCTGCCATGATACGGCTCCCGCTGCATATGTCATGACATATCTGGATGTGGACCGACTGGTATCTACATTAGTTGGCATGTCCGAATCTGTGAATCCTTCAAGTTGGGGTTTTCTTGACCCAAATCGAAGGCACATACTCGAGGTGCCTTTCAGGTACCGGAGTATCCACTTGACCACGGTCTAGTGATCTCTTCCCAGATTGCTCACGAAGTGGTTGACCACTCTGACAACATATCCAATATCTAGCTGAGTGCACACCATTGCGTACATCAAGCTTCCGAAGACAGAGATGTATGGTATCTTCATCATCTTCGACTTCTCTGCCTTTGTCTTCGGGCTCTGCTTCCTGGACAACTTGTAGTTTGTCGGAAGTGTCGACCAGACCGGTTTCGCATCCGTCATGCTGAACCATTGTCTTTGTCACGTACTTCTCCTATGACAACCATAATAGCTTCTTCGTCCGGTCCCGGATATGTGCATCCCCAATATCTGTCTCGCCGGACCCAAATCTTTCATTGAGAAGGTCTAGTTCAAGGCCTTCTTCAGATTCCTGATTTTTATTCGGTTCGGTCTGAAGATCATCATGTCATCCACATACAACAGGAGTATCAGGAAGTCTCCTCTGTCAAAATTCTTCACAAATACACAGTGGTTAGCTTGTGTCTTGTGCTATCCTTGGTCGGTCATGAAGGAGTCGAACTTCCGGTACCATTGTCGGGGAGCTTGCTTCATTCTGTATAAGCTCTTCTTCAACCGGCATACCAGGTGCTCCTTCTCTTTCTTGACAAATCCCTTTGGTTGTTGCATGTAGATCTCTTCTTCGAGGTCATCGTGTAGGAATGCCGTCTTGACGTCTAGTTGCTCGACCTTGAGGTCCATGCTTGCTGCAATGCTCAACACAGTCCGGATGGATGTCATCTTGACTACCGGGGCAAAGATCTCATTGAAATCCACTCCTTTCTTTTGTTGAAACCCCTTCACCACGATGCCGAGGCCAAATCCGGATGTGGAGTACCCGACAACGGAAGACCTGGTGAGAATTGGATAACGAGTACCCGGCAAGGAAGACCCGGTGAGAACCGGATGTTGCAGGCCCGGTGAGAACCTCTCATCGGATGGAAGGGACATATATGTAAATATGTTCCAGAGAGCCCACTGGGGCTATATTTGTAAATAGCCCGAAAGTCATATTAGTATAAATATGACCTAGGGAAAACTTAATAGTATGTTGTTGTAGTTGGTTGTGTGATTATCGTTGTTGCGATAATTTTGTGCGTAACTGTGTACAGAGAGAGAGAGAGAGAGAGAGAGAGAGAGAGAGAGAGAGAGAGGACAAGAGAGCAAGAGGTCATTGCCTCTGTGCCCCCCACTGTTGTAATCTTGATATAGTGATATTTTGCAGTCTGAGGGCTGCCGTGGTTTTTCCCAGAATTGGGTTTTCCATGTTAATATACTGTGCATTCTTCTTTACTGTTTCGTGCTTAGATACATCTCTCCACATCCCTGTTTTTTCTGTGATTGATCCGACGTCTCGGTTGTGGCTGAGCATAGCTAAGAGAAGCGTATTCCTATCACCTCTTCGGTTGATTCGGTTTCTTGTTCGAATCCGGCCGGTTCTTCGAGTGTCATCCAACTTCCGGCCGGATGGGTCCTTGTGTCTTCCGACCAATCTTTGTTGGTTGACCCGGAGTCCACTATCTTCTTCTTTGACTCTCCGTCGGCAATAGTCTTGTCTTCGATGAAGACAATGTCTCGACTCCAGAACACCTTGTCGACCAAGTCCCACACTCATCATCGTCGTATCCAAGGAATATGCATGGCCGGGACTTCGGATCCAATTTCTCTCTCTTGTCCTTTGCAACATGCATGTATGAGAGACGACCGAACACCTTCAGATGCCAGTAAGACATGTCTTTACCGATTCGTACTCTTTGTGGTGTGTCTCCCTCCAAGGGTGCTGAGGGTGATTTGTTTATCACATAGGTCGTTGTCATCAATGCCTCAACCCAAAACTTCTTGGGTAACTTTGCATGTGCTAGAATGCTCTAGACTCTCTCCATTATTGTACGGTTCATTCCCGGTCAACCCGTTCAGTTCCGGTGTCTTCGACACAGTGAATTTGAATAGGATAACCTTCGACCAATAGTACTGCTCGAACTGCCCCCGGTATTCTCATCCGTTGGTCTTGACCGGAACGAGGTTCGGTTTCCAAGCAATCGGTGCACTTCTCAAAATGCACATCTTTCACCTCTCGAATGAGGTTGTCCTCGGCAAGTTCCACATTCTTTTCTACCTCATGTGGCACAACCTCTTGTGCTACAACTCACTGGCATTGTCGGATGCCACGTTCACTTCTTCCCGGCATATCCGGGATGCATCAGGTACAACGTGTTGATCTTCTGGGATCGGGCCATGATCAAGGTTCCTTTGTAGAACTTCATGACTCTATTCCATATGATACCCATGTAACCTTCATCATCTAGCCGATCGACTGATATCAAGTTCAACCGAATCTCTGGAAAGTGTTGTACGTCCTTCAACAACAACTTGCACCCGGTTGACGTTGTCAACCACACATCTCCTATGTTGACAATTTGGCATGCACCTTCATTTCCCATCCAGACAGAATTGTGATCTCTAGTTCTGTACGATGAGAAGCACTTCCGGTCGGGGCTTAGATGGAACGACGCTCCAGAGTCGACCACCCATATCGTCTCGTCGATGACAAGATGTAGCTCACTCTCCTCGATGATCAACAATAGCTCTTTCTCACTTGTCACGATTGCCGACATTCCTCTTCTTTCCGAAATCTTCTTCGGTTCCAGAATGTCGGTTCCCCCTTTGGCCTTCCGGAAGTTTCAAGGACTAGGTCGGAGCCCATAGATGCCTCTATCGTAGCAAAACCATTTGCAAGGGAGTCATATAATGCATCTTTGTCAAATACTCAAACACCGATGGAAATTGACAGTACACGTCGTCATGGACCATTGTCAGAAGAAGAAAAGCAATGAGGCTGAGCAAATCGATTATGTCTTTACTGCGGAGGACTAAGGCTTATTGTAGTAAAATGTCCACATAGGCCAAGAAGACAAGTAAATCAAATAGTAACTTGTACTAAACCCGAGACTATTTCAGTAGGAGTGTCCAATAGTCCTAATAGTACTAATAGCCCAAGTCTATCGAACAAATTCAAAGTCCTTAGTGAGTTAGAAGAAGAATTAAACGACTAAGTCCAACCAAAATAGGAGCCGTTTGGTTGGACAACCCTAGATTTGTGCAACCCGTTAGTGGTTCCATTCCCTTTAAGCAAGTTAGCAATGTGTTCTTAGCTCAAGTAATAGTTCGTACCAAAAGTACCCCTCCAATACATGTCTTCGCACTCTTAGATTCTGGAGCCAATTCTTCCTTCATGGATAGGAATTTTGCCCAAGCTCATCAGATATCCCTAAGAAAGCTTCCTTGCCCAACATCTGTAGTAGTTATTGATGGTCGCCCCATTGCTTCCGGAAATATCGTAGAAGAGTCAGAGCCGATTCAGGTTGTCCTAGATAATTTGGTGTGTGTAGTATCATTTAATATAATTAGTAGTCCAGAGCATCCAATTGTCTTGGGGTTACCATGGTTTGAATTTCATAACCAAGACATAGATAGGAGAACAAGAGAAATCCGGCATCGACAAACTCGAGGATCTACTCATCGAATTTCAACCATTTTGCTACATCAATTGCATGAGGAAAGTCACAAGGAATCAATGTTTGTATTCGTAGTATCAGTAAAACCTTCCAACACCACTGAAGAGGAATCCATAGTTCAACTTCCAAAGAAGTATCGTCATTATGCCAACGTGTTTGATAAGGTACAAGCCAACTTACTCTTCCTCACCATCGACTATATGATTGTCCAATTGATTTACAAGCAAGAGAAGAGACACCATGGGGACCGATCTACAACTTGTCACCAACCGAGCTAGAAGACCTTCGAGCCTACATAGAGGAGAATTTGGCAAACGAGTTCATTTGACATTCAAAATCTCCAGTTGACGCACCCATTTTCTTTGTCAAGAAAAAGGATGGATCACTTCGTCTCGTCGTGGATTAGCGTGGCTAGAATAAGGTCACCATCAGGAATAGGTATGCACTTCCCCTTATCTCGAGTCTTTTAGAACGGATTAATGGTGCAAAGTTCTTCACAAAGTTCGACTTATGAGGAGAAAATAACCTCGTACGGATACGACCGGAAGATGAATGGAAGACTGCTTTTCACACCCATTATGGGCACTTCGAGTATACGGTTATGCCATTCAGTCTCACGAATGTGCCATCAGCCTTCCAACACATGGCAAATGATATATTCCGAGATCTCTTAGATATTGGTTTGTTCATCTATTTGGATGATCTCCTAGTTTATTCTAAGACTCAAGAAGAGCATGATTCTAATGTACTATTAGTACTAAAACGACTTTGAGAACATGGTTTTTATGCAAAACTGGAAAAATGTAGTTTTGGGTGCAACTAGGTGGAATTTCTAAGCTATGTTATCTCCTTGGAAGGCATCTCTATGGATCCAGCTAAGGTCAAAACTGTGGTAGAGTGGCAGACTCCACGTTCGTTGTAAGAAGTGCAATGTTTGTTAGGCCTCACAAATTTCGACAGCAACTTTATACAAGACTAGTCAAAGCTTATTTTGCCTCTCACACAACTTACTAAGAAGGGGCAGTCGTTTGTTTGGTCTAAGGAAGCGGACACGGCTTTTGTGAGTCTTAAAAAAGCATTTACATCAGCTCCTATTCTAGCTCAGGTTGATCCGAAAAAACTGTTCATCATTGAGGGAGACACGTTGGATTTCGCCCTTGATAGCATTTTGTCACAACAAGGCGATGATGAAAAACTACATCTTGTGGCTTTCCCCTCGTGCAAGTTTGATGCCGCCGAAATCAACTACGAGATACATGACAAGGAGCTACTAGCAATAATGGACTCTTTTGCACAATGGAGGCACTTTTTAGAGGGATCTTCTTATCAAGTCATCGTATTCAGTGATCACAAAAATCTTGCCTACTTCTAGAATGCTCGTGTATTAAATCGACGACAAGCTCGGTGAGCCCAATGCCTCACTCGTTTTGACTTCAAAATTACATACCTTCCTAGGAAGCAGCAAGGGAAGGTAGATGCATCATCACAACTCTCGTATCTAGCACCTCATCCTGGTGATCCAACGTTCGATAATCAAAAGCAAGTAATCTTGGTACCAACACGACTGCAAGCAACGTGGGTTTTTAGCACTCCATTGGATTCCTGCATTATCGATACCATACATGAATACTTGAAGACAAACACTTTCCCTCAAGCCATTCTAGTGCAAATTGATCCCTCCCGGGCATCCTGTTCACAATCACAACAACCAGGTACGGACTATCAACAATTCGAATGTCATGATGGATTACTATTTGATGAGGTAGAGATGATAGAAAGGAGAGATAAGGAAGATAAAAAGACCCAAAACCACAAAGATCTATTGCTAATGAATAATTATGATGGAAGGAAGAGACAAAGAAGATACATAAATCCAAGTCTACAAGGATAAATTGATAACAACTCAACCAACACTACGTGAATAGGCAAGAAAACATCACAAGAAAGAGACTCTCCTACCACATTACTCTTCTTCCTTTATATAAAGTTCTCTTCCCCTAGATAAGCTTCCCTTGCTTTCTTTTTTATGCTTTTTTTTAGAGTTTTCATCGAGTCCTATTCTTATCTATGACACAACGATCTTCAAATCATCATATCTCCCTCTTCCAAGATCTAAATTTAGATATTTAAAAAGCTATGGATAGCTCTCTTCACAAGCTTTCCAACCCATATTTGCACATTATATTTGGCTTCCAAACGAATGAGTTATGAGGGTTCGTTTCAGACTGTGTTTTGGTGGCTTGCTTTTTTCTTCTTTTACTTTTCTCCATCTTTCTTGCTTTTAGTTTGACTTATCCTTAAGACCTTAGCTCGTGATCTTGCCCTCTAGATGTGAACGCACCATACCTTATATTCTTGTAGACTTCAAAACCTTGAATTCTAAAAACACTTTCACACTATTCTTTAAGAAACTCTCGTATGTTCCCAATGGTTCTGGTCGCCTTCAAGTGGTCCAAAATTGTCATGACACATATATAGCTAGACATTTTGGTAGTACTAAAACGTTGGATTTAGTATAACGATAATTTTGGTGGCCTCATATGTGACGATTTATCGAAGACTATGTTTGGACATGTGATACATGTTGCAGAGAAAAGATGCCAATACATCAACCATATGGTTTATTGGAACCATTACCAATTCCAAGCAAGATGTGGTAGTCCATTTCTCTAGATTTTATCATAGATCTTTCAGTTTCAAAGGGATTCGATGCGACCTTAACAATAGTAGATTGATATACGAAGATGACACATTTTCTGCCTTGTACTACGGAAATCACTAGTGAAGAAACCGTCGAAATTGTCATGCGTGAGGTATTTTGGCATCATGACCTCCCATATAGTATAATTAGCGACCGTGGACCTCAATTCGTCTAAAAATTCTGGAAGCATATCTTCAAAATGCTCAAAGTCACTTGAAACCTCTCCTCCGGCTATCACCCTCAAATAGATGGACAAGTAGAACGAACAAATCAAACGTTGGAACAATATCTTCAGTGTTTTCTATGCTATCAACAAGATGATTGGATGGATATTCTCCACTTTGCCGAATTTGCTTATAATAACTCTATCCATTCATCAACTAGGGTTACACCATTTTATGCTTATACAAGCTATTATCCTCAGTGGTGTGTATTCAAAACTCCGCAATTACCCACAAATCCTTGTGCAGAGGATCATTTGGAGTGGCGCAAGATACATGCAGACCTATCTAGTCGTTTACATCAAGCTCAACAAACACAACAGGATTATGCAGATCGTCATTGTCATCCATCCTGTTTTAACATTAGAAATCGGGTATGGCTATTACGACAACACATCAAGACTACTCAACCATGCGATAAATTGGATTATGGATGATTAGGTCCTTTCCGTATTATCGGAAAAATTAATGATGTCATTTTTCTTCTTGATCTACCTCCGCAACTACGGATACATCTGGTTTTTCATAGTTCTCTTCTTGAACCCTATCAAGACAACACTAATCCGAATCATATTACACCACCTTCACCCCCGATCGAGCTTGAAGCAGGACCAGAGTACGAAGTTGATGCCATCCTCAATTCCAAGATTGTTCGCAACAAGCTCTACTATTTGGTCGATTGGCTAGGCTATAGTCCAAGCGAGCGTACTTGGGAACCAATTGAAAATGTAGCAAATGCTTGAGCTCTTATTGAGGGCCTCCATCGACAATATCGCGACAAACCAGGTCCTCAATCTAAGATGACTTGTAACACTCGTCATCTTAAGGAGGGGGTAGTGGCATGATATAACATGGTATGGCTTCAAAATTTGAACCCATGACCTTGTGTCACATGGGTTGAAGCCCTACCATTAAGTTATACATTGTAATATAAAGAATATTGTTTTCATTTATTATTTCACTTAGGAAATCCATGTATATTCTAGATTTCTCTATAACATTCTAGAAATGTCAAGAGTACTCCTAAGCACACTGTAAAAAGAGGCACATGGCATTATTGAGAACCAATTCAATTCAACGCTAGTCTTAAGCCTCCTAGTTGTTCTTGTATCTTTCTTCATATAATATAATATACTTCTTGTTGTCATCATTATCTTTCTCTACACACACACACACACACACTCTCTCTCTCTCTCTCTCTCTCCCTCTCCTCTCTCGTGATTCTCACACACTATTTCCCTTCTTAGTACTAATCCTCATTCTGCTACTCTATCTTTAGTACTTATTCTCCTTGCCTCTAGTACTATCCCTGACAATGGGAATTACCAAGATGCGGATTCGTCGAAGACGACATCACGGCTAACTCGGACTTGCTTCGAACGGGGGTTGTAGCACTTGTACTCCTTCTGTTCGTTTGAGTAGCCCACTAGGATGCACCAGGATTTTGCATCGAGTTTCTTCCGCTTCTCATTTGGCACATGCACATAGGTAATGTTGCCGAATACCCGAAAGTGCACCAAATTTGGCTTCCGCTCGAAATACAACTCGTGTGGCGACACATTTGTCCTTGAGGCAGATGTCCGATTTTGTATGTAGATAGCAATCATAATTGCTTCGCCCCAATAAATTTGGGCCATGCATTTCTCTTCTAGCATCGCCCTTGTCGCTTCTACCAGCGTCTGATTCCGACATTCGGCCATGCCGTTCTGCTCCGACGTGTATCTATAGGAGAACTCTCATCGTATTCCCTTCGTTTGTAGATAATTCGTGAACTGGCCGAAAAAGTACTCTTTTCCGCCATGCGATCTCAGACACTTGATCTTCCTTCTGGTTTCTCGTTCTACATGAATCTTCAAGTCTCGGAAGCATGAGAAGACTTCACTCTTCTTCTTGATTAAGTATATCTAGGTGTGCCTGCTGAAATCGTCGATGAAGGAGATGAAATATCGACCCCCGCCGATGCTCACATTTTGAGCCGGTCCCCACACATCCGAATGATGAGACCGAGCCGATTTCGGCTCCGATTCTTGTCATTGGGGAATGGAAGCCTATGCTGCTTCCTGAGTTGGCAAGCTTCACATATTTGGCTTCCTGTCCACTAAACTTCGGCAGTCCGGAAACCATGTGTTTCGATTACATCTCCTGAAGCTTCTGGAAGTTGATGTGGCCAATCCACTTAGGCTAGTGGTCGATGTCTGACTCGACCTTCTGTCCTTTCGCAAACATAGAGGTGCATACATCATTGTTGTTGAGGATGAACATTCTTCCATGCCGGTGCCCTTGCGTGATGATCTGGCCTTCCTCCTTGATGAAGCAACCGTGATGAGTAAATCAGACATGCATTCCTTGATCTACAATCTGGCCGATTGAGACCAAGTTCTTGGTGATCGTCGGGACATGCAGGACATTCCTCATGAGCGCTTTCCGGCCAACATGGCTTAGAGGGACATCTCCAATGTGCTTGATGGGATGTGGGGTGTCGTCCCCAATTTCGACTACCCCCGACTTCTCCGGCTTCTCAGGCTTCTCGAGAAAAGAGAACCACTCTTTGTAGTTTGTCATGTGGTTTGAAGCTTCGGATTCCACATACCAAACTCCTTCCGATTTTGAGTCAGATACTCCCATCCGGTTGGCCTTAAGCTTCATTACGAGGGCCGATCCCGACCTGGCTCCCTCCGAGCTTCCGGCAAAGTGTGATCGATGACGCCTGACCACGTCTTTCTGGCTCAATCTGAATTTTTCCGAATCAGCCCTCTTCTTCCAACACTCGTTTTCTTTATGGCCTTTCTAGCCATAGTACCAACATTTCGTGTCAGCCTTTCCTTACCAATTTTCGGCGCCGCTTTGAATTCCCCTGTTTTCAGAGGGTCTGGAATTGCTGTCGGCACCATCTTTGTGCCTCTGATTCTGCTCTTGTCGGCCGCCTGCATTGTGCTCCGATCCGCCTCGACCACCACGACCATGGGGCCTCTCTGCCTCCATGTACACCATCTTGCTGTCGGTGTACATGCTCGTTGGCGCACCAACATGATTCTCCTCTACAAGGAGCATTGACTGTAAGTCGAAAAACAAGGGCATATTCTTCGTTGCACATACCGCAGTCTAGAATGCTCCGAACTTCAACGCCACAGACCTGCACCATTTCATCTTCCTCGATGGTCACGTTGATGGAGGCAAGTGAGTCACATATGTCTTTGATTTGGGTCGTGTAGTTGGCCATCGACATGTCCTAATGTCAGAAATTGCACGACTCCTGTCGGAGTTGCAGCTTCTGGGCTGTGGTGCTTGTGGCGAAAACCTTTTTCAAGTTTCCCCAAGGTTCCTTTGGCGACTTGGTGTCCCGGATATGGATGAGTAGTTGATCACTGAAACTGGATATGAAGCAATACATTACCCTACTTGCTGCTTGTTCCCAAGTTGGAATGTCCTTGTGTATCATGTAAAAGCTATTGTGAGGAAGCATAGACAAAATCGACTAGTCTGGTTAATAGCAGAACACAGAACGAAGATTTAATGGAAAGCTTGAGTACACGAGAGAGAGAGAGAGAGAGAGAGAGAGAGAGAGAGAGAGAGAGAGAGAGAGAGAGCAGAACTCAATTCAAAATAATAATACTCAATGTGTACAAATGTCCTATTGAACACTTTTTATACAAGTCCTTAAAAGGACTGACAAAAGTATTGACAAAAGTATTGACAAGGACTTCAATGCTCATATGAGCGACTAACACTAACTCCAAGGAATATGCCTACGTACTAGGCTCAGACTGTAGGCTCCAACGGCCTACCGGTTCTCACTATTCCGGTGTACGATCTGGTTCTCTAATCTAGCTCTAGGTTCCAGATACCAGTCTATTCAGACACTGATCCAGTTCTCCACTCCGGATACCGATCCGGCTCTGCCTTATTTAGCCGATCCGGATCTGGTTGAGCTTGCCCGCTCAACAATACACTTCCCGGCTTTGGCGTCTAGCTTCCTCTACTTTTCCTTGGGCACATACACATATGCTATGCTTCCGAACACCCTTAAGTGTGCCAAGTTTGGCTTCTTCCCGAAGTACAACTCGTGTGGCCACACTTTTCCTCCGATTGCAAATGCCCAAATTTGAAGGTACATAGCTGTTCTGACCGCTTCGACCTAGTAGAACTTGGATATGCTCTTCTCCTCGAGCATTGCCCATTCCACTTCTTTGATTGGCTGATACTTCCTTTCAGCTATGTTGTTCTGCTCCGCATATACCTAAAGGAGAATTCACGTCAAATTCCCTCTTGCTATAGATAATAGTTGAATTGGCCGGTGTTGTGAAAAAACCGTCACTATGTGCGGATTGTGAGGTGGAACTGCCAGGGTTATGGACTGGAAGGATTTAGAGCTCACTTATACAACACAAGCAAGATTTACACATAAGACACATAGGTGAAAGAAAACATTTGTTTATATCAAAATAATAGATTCCTTTATAATATAAGAATCGTGTTACAACGGATTGGATATGAAAATGAGAGATTGTTTTCCCCAAAGAATCGAGAGAAGAGAAACAAAAAATAGAGGAAAAAGAGAGTAGAATATATAATGAGTCATTTGTTGATCATGGTCCTTGATGTTCAGTTACATGCGTCCACACATGACCTTTACTTTAGTTGCATGCATCCACTTTTGGTTGCATGGCCTCTACTTTTAGTTGGATGCGTCCACTTTTAGTTGCATGGCCTCTACTTTTAGTTGCATGCGACGTTTGTATATTCACCATATGATCCAATCATCCATAAAGTTCGGCCAGCGCGTCCCCAACCGAGCCGTGTACGCCTCCACCAAAACGTGTGCGCGCGTCTCCGACTGAGCCATGCACGCCTCCGTGTGCGCTTGTCCCTAACCGAGCCGTAGACGCCTTCGTGCGCGCACACGTCCCGACCGAGCCGTCGCGCGCCCACCGAACCGTGCACGCTTTCGTGTGGCACGTCCCCGACCGAACCGTGCGCGCGCCCACCGAACCGTGCATGCTTCCGTGTGGCACGTCCCCAACCGAACCGTGCACGCTTCCGTGTGGCACGTCCCCAACCGAACCGTGCACGCTTCCGTGTGGCACATCCCCGACCGAGCCGTGGACGCCTTTGTGCACGTACACGTCCCGACCAAGCTGTGGACACATCCGTGCACGCACACGCCCCGACCGAGCCGTGCACCGTGGCCGATCAAGCCGTGACCCAAAATCGGCTCTGAGCAAATCATCCACACAGTTCAGCCCAGATCACCTTGGTCATTTAGTGCTCAAAACACAAAGATATGAAGTAATGTGTTTTGGCCATGTGCGCATGTCCCCGATGGAGCCGTGGATGCCACCGTGCGCACGCACGTCCCCGACGGAGCCGTGGATGCCATCGTGCGCATGCACGTCCCCGACGGAGCCGTGGACGCCTCCGTGCACGCGCACGTCCCTGACGGAGCCGTGGATGCCTCCGTGCACGCACACGTCCTGGCTGAGCCGTGGACACTTCCGTGTGCCGTGGCCGATCTAGCCGCGACCCAAAATCGACTCCGAGCAAATCATCAACATAGTTCAACCCAAATCATGTTTGTCATTCAATGCTCCAAACACAAAGACATGAAGTAATGTGTTTTGGCTCTGCCTATATATTGTTGGATCTGATGTTGTCCTAACTATGTGGGATATCTCATAGTTTTGTTTTCCCCATCTTTTGAAACTTCATAGTTACATAGCTTGATACTTAGTTATCTGTTTCATATGTAATAAAATGTGTTTGGAAGCTCTTGAAGACGTCCATCTTTCGTACTAAGCCATTTAAGGTAACCTAAAATAATTATTTCATTACTTTTCTTATCGTGTGTGAAAAATTACACGACACCGGAAAAATATTCTTTTTTGCCATCCGATCGTATACACTTGATTTTCCTCTCTGTTTCCCTTTCGACTAAAATCTTCATGTTCTAGAAATAGGAGAAGACATCACTATTCTTGTCTATGAGGTAGATCTAGGTGTGTCGACTATAGTCATCGATGAAGGAGACGAAATATCGACTCCTGCCTAAGCTCACATTCTGTGCCACTCCCCACACATCCGAATTGATCAAATCAAGCTTATTTCGGCTCTGATTACGCGTGTTGGGGAATGGAAGCTAGTGATGCTTCCTTAACTGGCAGGCCTCACAAACATGACCCTTTTGGCCATTGAATTTCGGCAAGCTGAAAACAATGTTCCTCGTCTACATCTCATGAAGTCGTGGGAAGTTGACGTGGCTGAACCGCTTTTGCCACAGGTTGATGTCAAACTCGACCTTTTGCCCTTTGGTGAACATAGCGGTGTTGTGGAGGATTCTGGCCACTAGGAGAAAGGTCCATCGGTTGCGTGGAAATGGGGATGTGCACATTTGCACATGAAAGTCCCCTTTGTATAAAAAAAAATGTAAATAAAGGGAGTATTAATAAGTGTTGGGAAGTCGGTCCCTCTGGATGGGATCCGGTTATGAATGAAGAGGACCCGGTGAGAACCGGAAGAGAAGACATATTTGTAAATATATTTTGAGTAAGCCTATTGATGCTATATTTGTAAATAGCCCTAAGTTCATATGAGTATTAATATGACCTAGGGCAATCACAAAAGAGAGTGTTGTCATATTGTCGTATGTGCATAACTGTTGTATAGAGTGAGAGAGACACAGAACGATTTCTGTTGTAACCGCCAGTTGGCGAAGACATAGAGCTTGAGGTCGTTGCCTCTGAGTCTCACATTGTATTCCTCCCCTCATAGTGATAGTTGGAGTTCGTGGGCTCCCGTGGTTTTCCCATTTAGGGTTTCCACACAAACATCTTGTGTCATCTCTGTGTTAGTTTGTTTTCTTCCATTCGTTGTTTAAGTTTTGTTGTGACCGAGCGCTATTTTCCGCACAATCTGGTATCAGAGCGGACAACGGAGGAGAATACCGGGGGCAGTTCGAGGAGTGCTGTTGGTCGAAGGGAATCCAGCTCGAATTAAAGTAGACAACACAAACCTTCAGAAACAAGTTAAGAACCTTGAGACATTTAGGGAAGATGGTGAAATATCTTCCCTAGAGGATATTAAGGACAAGATCAAAAAGGTTAAGGAAGAGGTTAAAAATGATATGGAATTAGCAAAAACTGGGTGGGTTGATGTAGTAAAACGTAATATTAAAAAGGAATTAAAGGATGAAAATATTGTAAACACTATCCTTGAGGAAGAAAAAATGCGTCAAGCTCGACGCCTAAATGTACGAGTTACTGGGCTCAAGGAAGGGGTATCTCCTGATGAAGATGCACAAACATTAGGGAAAATGTTGGGGTATGAAGCCCTACCAATCACTAAAACTTGAAGGGTAGGATGGGAAACCACTAGGAAAAGAGCTTTGGTCCTTCAGTTTAAGGACTTAGAATCTAGAATTGCATTTTTAAAAAAGAGACTAATTCTTCGAGGATTGGGCAGGGACCCTATCTACCTTGATGAAGACCTGACCAAGATGCAAATTGAGCAGCCTAAAACTTGTATGCCGTGAGTCATACAAGCTTGTAAAGAGGGGCATCGTGATTTTTACCGAGACGGACATGTGATAATAAATGAGCGCACCGCCAATTGATGGCGTGTGGCCCATGTGACAAACAAAAAACTTAGGATGACTTTATGGAACTGTAACGATGCACTTTTGACACACCCTGGCCGTCTAGAGGAGATTTTGAAGGTATTTGACATACGTTTTTTAGTAGAAACACATTAGAGCCCAAATCGAGGACTGCCACGAGTTGACGGTTTTCGTTGGGAACCTGTCTTTAGACCTACCTCACATCGACATACTACTAGAGGGTCTGGAGGGGTTGCGATACTATTTCAGAGAGAGATACATAATAGGATAGAAATACTAAAGAAAGACCCAGAAGCCCGTTTTATGTGGGTGAAAGTCCTCACTAGCAAGGATCAGGCGATATTTATCGCCGTGTGTTACTTCCCCCCGAAAGGATCCCGGTATAATATGGATGGAGAGGCGACTATAGTTGATGAAGGAACGCTGCATGGGCCTTCTCCATACGAACCTTTATCGGATGACATAATCTGATATTCTTCTCAAGCGGAAGTCTTCCTTGTAGGAGATTTCAATGCGAGAACCCAATCCCGACAATGCACACTATTTCAGATGGATAGAAATGTTGAAATGGTGAATATCGACCCTTTAGACTTAGACATAATGCGTATATCAAAGGATGAAGACGCGGATGCCACAAGCTTTGGCCATCATCTACTTGAACTTGGAAGCCGACACCAGATGATCATATATGTAAAGATTCAAGAGATGGATTCTTGTGAAGCGGAAGAGATATTAGTTATGTGTGTGTATGCGAGAGAGAGAGAGAGAGAGAGAGAGAGAGAGAGAGAAGGAATAAGACACAGAGAATACGCAAGGTAAGAGTATATTAACAAAAGAAAAAGACTCAACTGAATACAAGGTGGGAGGAGGGTGGTTTATATAGTCACCCTTTCTCTTCATTAACTACAAGACTCATGGAGCATGGGGAATGTGAAAGCTCATAAGTTATGTGTCATAGAATATGATTCTATGACTCATACTAAATGCTAGAATTCAAAGAGGTGACATAATGGAGACTCTTGACTGTTGGAGTGTCTATTCACTCTCAAGGTGAGTTCACACACTAGACCAAGTTGAGCTTGATTCTCAACACGCCCCCTCAAGCTCAAGCCGGCTCGGTTTCAGACGGTATCTGAAATCCGCTTTGACTCGCGTTCCGGAATCCGCGTCGACTCGCATTTATGCGGAGTTGCGGAATCTGTGCTCCAGCTTGCGTTGTGTGTAGTTGCGAAGTTTGTGCTTCGGCTTGCGTCTTTCTTCGCGGCTTTGTGCGGTAGATCGGCTCTTCGCGGCTTCGTTGTGCGATTGCGTAATCCACACGTTATTGCGTAGTGTGCGCGGTTTGCGGAATCCACGCGTTGTTGCGTAGTGGCTTCAGTACTCCCCCTCAAGCTTGGCAAGTCAGGGATTGTCAATCCAAGATCGGTCCTAAATTGCCATAGCTTGTCGGCTCCTAAGGCTTTAGTGAAGATGTCGGCTGTTTGAAGATTGGTGCTAATGTGTTGTAGGTTGACATCGCCAGCCAGAACGCGCTCTTGGATGAAGTGATAGTGCACTTCGATGTGCTTTGTCTGCGCGTGGAACACTGGGTTCCGAGCCAGGTAGATACTGCTCATGTTGTCGCAGTAAAGGGAAGTTAGATCCTTGATGGGTACACCCAGATCCTTGAGTATCCTCTTGAGCCATACAGGTTCACATGCGGCCACTACCGCGCCCCTGTATTCCGCCTTTGTGCCCGAAAGAGCGATGGTTGGTTGCTTTTTGTTGCTCCAGGATATTGCTCCGCTGCCGAGGGAGAAAACAAATCCGGAGGTTGATCTTCTATTGGCTTTGTAACCGGCCCAATCGGCGTCTGTGTACCCCTCGAGGCGTATTGGCATCGCGGTCTTGTAGAGGATGCCGCAATCCATTGTGCCGCTCACGTATCGTAGAACTCGCGTAGCGCAATCCAAGTGAGTATCACATGTTGTTTGCATGAATTGGCTAAGGAGACTGACCGGATAACTGAGATCGAGTGGTGTGATCGTGAGGTAGATGAGACTCCCGATGAGTTGCCGATACTGAGTCGGCTCACACACTTTGGTGCTGGAGTTTGCATCTAGTTTGAGATTGCGATCGAGTGGGGTTGCCGCGGATTTGCACTCAGCCATCCCGAACTTGTATAACAAGTTGAGGATGTAGTGCTGTTGAGAGATCATCATTCCGGCCAGAGTCCGAATTACCTTGATGCCGAGGAAGTAGTGGAGCTCCTTCATGTCCGTCATCTCGAACTTGTCGGAAAGGAGGGATTTGGCTTTATTGATTTCGACGAGATGCTCACCTCCAATGACTAGGTCATCCACATATAAAATGATGCCGATCGGACTTGCGGAATCGCTTCGTATGTAGAGGGAGTTGTCCGATTTTGACATATGGAAGCCGATTTGATGAAGATATTGCGTTATCTTCGAATGCCAAGCACGCGGTGCCCGCTTGAGGCCGTAGAGTGGCTTCTTGAGTTGGCATACGGCTTTTGGATGAATGCGCGATTTGAAGCCGGGTGGTTGTATCATGTACACCTCCTCTTCTAATTCGCCATGTAGAAAGGCATTCTTGACGTCCATTTGATGGATGTGCCACCCTTTCGCCGCGGCAAGCGCAATTACGGTCCGTACAGTCGTCTTCTTTGCCACCGGGGCAAAGGTCTCGTCGTAGTCAACTCCGTGCATTTGGGCGTAGCCTTTCGCTACAAGTCGCGCTTTATAGCGGTTGACGGAGCCGTCTACTTTGTAAATCCGTCTGCATCTGATCGCCTTTTTGTGTGGTGAGATGGGAACGAGATAGCACATCTCATTCTTGCGTAGTGCCTGCATTTCCTTGTTCATGGCTTCGATCCATCGCGGATCCTTGGCTGCTTCGGAGAATGTTTCCGGCTCGCGTACTGTCGCCACCTTCATCAAAAAGGCATAGTGATATGCCATGTAGTCATTGTAGCCGAATCGGCTAACCGGATTCTTTTCACGGGTGGAGCGACGAAGCTTTTCATTTGTAGAGATGAGGGCTTTCGTAGCTCCGATTGGTACATCAAAGCCGCCAAACTCACTGTCGAGTGAGTGAGTCGACACATCATCATCGAAGGGATCATCTGCGTATTCCACCATTTTCGGCTTGCCTTTGTCCATCTTCGGGCTAGGCTGTGATGTGCTTTGATCGCTCAAAGGCTCTTGTGGTCCGCTCAGTCGGGTCGTGATTGGACTTTCTTCGAACTTGCGCGTAAGGCGATCTTCATCCTCTATCTCTTGTTTGGTGGATTCCGGGTCGAGCAGAGTCGGAGTCGAAGTTGTCTCTGGTGCATACCAGGATGCAGACTCGTCAAAAACAACATCTCGACTTACTCGAGATTTTCGAGTTGAGGGGTTGTAGCACTTCTACCCCTTTTGCTCCAGTGAGTATCCTACGAGGATACATTTCTCCGACTTCGGGTCGAGCTTTTGACGCTTCTCGTCGGGGATGTGCACGTACGCAATGGAGCCGAATATCTGAACATGTGATAGGTTCGGCTTCTTTCCGAAGAATCTTTCATGCGGAGTGACCTCGTGCATGCCGGATGTTGTGCACCGGTCAATTAGGTAGACGGCCATATTTGTAGCTTCGGCCCAAGAAGACTTGGGCATATGCTTCTCATTCATCATTGCCCGCGCTACTTCAAGGATGTGCCGATTTTTGCGCTCGGCTACCCCGTTTTGATGCGGAGTGTGTCAGCAAGTGAATTCTCGCCGAATTACTTCCTTTCGGAGATACGCCGTTAAATCGTCCGAGAAGTACTCCTTGCCGCTATTCGATCGAAGACAACGTACATGTCGGCCCGTGGCTTTCTCGACTTCATTCATGAATTTTTGGAAGTGTCCGAACACTTCGCTCTTTTGCCGCATCGGATAGATCCAAGTGTGCGTAGAAAAGTCGTCGATGAAGAGCATATAATATCGGCATCCGCCGAATGTCGCCGTTTGAGCCGGACCCCATACATCGGAATTAATTACGTCGAGTACGCCTTTGCTCACGTTCTGCTCCTTCGGAAATGGGTGTCGGTGTTGCTTGCCGAATTGGCATGCTTCGCATACACCTTCAATTTCCTTCTCTTTGAATGTCGGGAGTCCGATGACGACTCCTTTCGATTTCATTGCTTTGAGTTTGTTGAGATTGATGTGGCTGATTCGCTTATGCCATAGCTCTATGTTGGACTTGGCTTTCGTGCTTTTTGCGAACATGGCGGATTTCATCTTGGGCGAATTGAGAATGAGCATCCGACCCTCTCTTCGTCTGCGTGTGATGATTCGGCCTTCTTTTTCGATGAAGCACCCTTCTTGGTCGAATCATACTTGCATCCCTTGCTTAACCATTTGGCCGACCGAGACCAAATTCTTCGTGATGGTGGGAACATGCAAGACATTTTTAATGTATGTTTGCTTACCTCTTTCGCTGAACGGAACATTGCTGATGTGCCGAATCGGGTGTGTAGTGTCATCTCCGGTTTCGACATAACCGGGTCGCTCCGGCTCTCGAAGTTCGAGAAACCATTCTTTATGGGATGTCATATGGTTTGAGGCTCCGGAGTCAACAAACCATACGTCCTCCGGATTGAGGGCACTAGTTGAGGAGTTGAGGTAGAGGCCGACATAGAGTTTGCTCTATGTTTCATCATGAACATTCCGGCACGGTCGGAGTTGCGTGCATACATTCCGCCACGATCTTCGTAGTCGGAGTTGTTCCCGTACATTCCGCTATATTCTTCGTAGTCGGAATTGTGCGCGTAATTCGTGAGTTGTCGGCATGTGGAAGCTGATTCACGCATCTTCTTTCAACACTCTTCTTCATGGTGGCCGAGCTTTCCGCAATATCCGCATTTGGTTGCATTTTGACGGCTCGAGCCGGAGTGGAAGCTCCCCCTTCTTGCGAAGGTTCCTCGTTGGCTTCCATTTCTCAGCCAAAATTAGGAGTTGTTATCGTAGGTCGGACCTTGTCTGGCTTGTCCATGGCCGTATCGGCCTCTCGACCGTCCGCGTCGTCTTCCTCCGTTCGAGTGCATGTAGAGCATGTGGCCTTCTGACTCATTGCTCCTTGTACGCATGTGGTTTTCTTCGACAAATAGCATTGATTGGAGCTCGAAGAAGGAGGGAGATTTCTCCCGTGCTAGAACGGCGGTTCGTATCTCGCCGAACCATGGTGCGAGGCCTCCAAGGCATATTTGAACCATCTCATCATCATCGATATTTACGCTTATTGAGCCGAGCGAATCGCAAAGCTCCTTGATCTTCGAGGTGTATTTCATAATGGACATGTCGCTTTGTTGAATGTTGTTCAAATCTTGGCAGAGTTGAAGCCTTCTTGCGGCTGTGTTCACCGCGAAAATCTTTCGTAGATTTTCCCATGCCTCCTTCGGCGTCTTGGCTTCGCGAATTTAGCTGAGCATGTAATCGTGAACACATGTCGCCAAGCAATACATCACGTGGCTTGCGGCTTGCCCCCATGTCGCATATCCGGGCGCCGCTTCGGCGGGTCGGTCTTCATGCACTCCTTTGATGTAGCTCCAATAACCTTGTCCGACAAGGTATTGGTGCATCTTGTACTCCCAAGATGCGAAGTTGTTTGGATCCAACTTCTCGGTAGGGAGAGCGCTCCCCATTTGAGTATTCATTATGTCGATTGGTCGGGCTAATAGAGTCCCTAGGGAGGAAAGGCTATGTAGGTTGTGCCACATAGAGATAGAGGATGAGTATCACTTCTCATGCAAGTGCCCAACTTATGCCAGGATACGAGTGGAATACAAAGACATATTAGGACCCTCTTTCACCCTCTCCAAACTATTAGATACCCGGGATCTAAAGAGACTAGGTAGGTATATCTGAGAGCTAAAACAACATAGGGAGAATAAATTACAAAGTGTTAACCATAACCCTTTTACTATTCATCAACTTGTAACTAGTGTAATTTTTCAAGAACAAGGGGAGACGATGAATGTGGATACAATTACGCCACTCGGCCTCTCTCTTGAGGAAGTTGAAATGCAAAGAACAACCAAACGCCCTCAGATGTTGGGCTTCAAAACAAACTGACACGTAGTAGAAAGGATTAAGAAGATAAGGGAACGTGAGCTACGTCGACTAGAAGCTATGTTTGGGGTACCTTTTACATTGGGGCCACGGGCCACATCCACATCGAAACCCTTTGACCTCCCATTTCTCTTCGAGAGACTTGGATGGAAATGAAATTAGGCCTAGTATAACATCATTTTCATTGTAGAACATGTTTGTTTTTTTATTTTACTAGAACTATTTAGCTTAAAACTCTATTTTTTATTTTTATTTTTTACTTTCGATGAATGTGTATTTATCCCATTTTTTGTTGTAAACCATTTGTCTCATGGGCCAATTTTGGCCTTAGAAGAAATTAATATATCTTTCTCTCTCTCTCTCTCTCTCTCTCTCTCTCTCTCTCTCTCTCTCCACACACACGCAGTTCTTCTGCTGCATAGAATCATCACCAATTCTTTACATGGTATCAAAGCATGTGGTTGCTTGATCAAAGCCCATCACCTCTGTGTGTGCTGTGCTCAATCCCGTGTTCGGAAAGAACTCGCTAATCGTTGTAGTAGCAACTTGGACAGTTTGTATCAAAGAGGTGAAGAAGAAGAAGTTCGACAATGAATACTTAGATGGGAAGAACTCTTCCTACCGAGAAGCTCGACAAAATAAACTTTGCATCTTGGAAGTACAAGATGCACAAATACCTTGTCGGTCAAGACTATTGGAGCTATGTCAAAGGAGCAAATGAAAATCAACCCAACCCAACACATGCCGACTACCCAACTTGGGAGCAAGCGGTGAGTCATGGGTTGTATGGCCTTGCATCACATGCTCAGTTACATTCGAGAGGCCAAAACGCCAAAGGAGGCATGGGGGAACCTAAAGAAGATTTTCGCGGCCAACACGACCGCAAGAAAGCTTAAACTCCATCAAGAGTTGAATGATATACAACAGAGGGACATTTCAATCGGCAGCTACACCTTGAAGATCAAGGAGTTGTGTGATGGCCTCGGGTCGATCAATGTTAGCATTGATGATGATGAAATGGTGCAAATTTGCCTCAGAGGCTTAGCACCTCGGTTCAGAGACATTCGGTTGGCAGTCCTCGAGAGGGAAAATCCTCCCTCGTTCGATGTCCAGTTGATGTTACTGGTCGAGGAGAATCATGTTTGAACAAGAAGAAATGCGCAAGGACAAATGTTCTGTTCAAACATCAATGGAGGAAGATGCCAATTAGGCCAAGGCCGAAACAACCAAGAGCAACCCCGAGAACATAACTTCTACTACCGACAAGACGCTTCGAACACGCGAGGCAGAGCGTCTGGAAGAAGGGGGAGCAATCATGCTGGACCCAGCTGACAAAACAATCCCGCCCAATGCAGATATTGTGGTAAATTCAACCACTATGAGGCAGAGTGTCGGAAAAAGAAGAGTGAGTCAAACTCCACAAGCTGACAACTCACAAACTACACCTCCAACTCCAACTACGAGAATCGTGGCAGAATGTTTGTGATGAGCCATAGAGCGAACTCGATGACAACATCCAACCCGACCAACACCTCCAAACTAGAAGATGTATGGTTTGTCGACTTGAGTGCATCCAACCACATGACCTCCCACGAGGATTGGTTCAAGGAGCTACGAAAGCCCGAACGACCCGGCTATGTGGAAACAGGGGATGACACAATTCACCCCATTCAGCATGTTGGCAATGTCCCATTTGGGGAAAAAGTCAACCAAACCTATATAAAAAACGTTCTACATGTTCCTACAATAACAAAGAACTCAGTCTCATTTGGCCAAATAGTCGAACAATGTATGCAAGTCCGCTTCAACGATGGAGGATGCTTCTTTGAAAAAGAAGTCCGACTTATCGCTCGTGGTCGGAGAGAAGGTCAGATGTTCATCCTCGACTCTCACGAGGTGAAATCGGGAATGTATGCCAAGGGCTAGAGAGCCAACACTGACATAGAGTTGTGGCTCAAGAGGATAGGCCACATCAACCTCCAAAAGCTCAAAGGAATGCAGTCGAAAGGAGTTTTCATCGGACTCATGACTTTTACTGAAAAGGAAATCGTAAGCGTGTGCGAAGCTTGTCTATTCGGCAAATAACACCGACATCCAATCCCAAAGGAGAGGAACGTAAGCAAAGGGATCATGATATAATACATTCAGATGTATGGGGACCAACCCAGACGTAAACATTCGGTGGTTGCCGGTACTACGTAACGTTCATCGACGACTTCTCCAGACATCCCTAGATTTATCCCATGCACCAGAAGAGTGAATTGTTCTCGCACTTCTAGAAATTCAAGAACGAAGTCGAAAAGGAAACCAATCGTCATGTGTGATGCCTTCAATAAGATGGCAGTAAAGAGTACTTCTCCGACGCCTTTACCGCATACCTTTGACAAGAAGGAATCTGGCGGGAGTTTACTTGCCGACACACACCTCAGTAGAATGGAGTAGCTGAACGCAAGAACCGGCACATACTCGATGTGGCAAGGGAAATGATGAACGAGAAACATCTGCCAAAATCACATTGGGCTGAAGCGGTGAATACGACCGTCTATTTGAGGAATCGCTACACAACATTTGGAGTGCAACGATTAATCAGATAGACGAATCCAACGAGAGTTTACTTGCCTACACACACCTTAGTAGAATGGAGTAGCCGAACACAAGAACCGGCACATACTCGAGGTGGCAAGGGCAATGATGAACGAGAAACATTTGCCAAAATCATACTGGGCTGAAGCGGTGAATACGCCCGTCTATCTAATGAATCATTGCACAACATTAGGAGTGCACGATGTTACCCCTTGCAAAAAGTTCTATGGAAAGAAATTGGATCTATCCCACGTCAGGATATTTAGTTCAATGGCATATATACATATTCGCGACGAGAAGTGGCAGAAAGTCGATCCCAAGTCGGAGAAATGTATACTTGTAGGGTACTCACTCGAGCAAAAAGGGTATTTAAGTGCTACAATACTTACACCAAGAAGGTACAAGTGAGTCGGGATGTCGCATTCGACGAGTCGGCATCCTAGTATACAGTCGAATCAGCCCCATCCGACACAGTTGAAATTGAGTTCGAGATAGATGCGGAGGAGGATGATCGACCGAGGCTCACATAAGAGGAAACCTGTTGTTCGGCCAACAATCGATTACTGTGCGTAGCTGACACAATACGTCGAATGTTATGATCCAAACATTCTATCAAGATGATTGTGGTAGAAGGATGGATAGACGTATTAGTCACTAATTAAGACTTGATATCTGCGTAATTATGATTGACTATTAGATCTTAATATAATCACTTAGTAGGCATAACAATTCGGTATCAACACTAAGAATAGTACTACAAAGAGAGACTGTCGACACAGAGATATCCTAACCACTAACTTATATTAATACCAAAATAGAACGATAGAAATACAATGCTCTCAATCCCTTTTTATAGGTAAAACCGAGCGTCTTTTACCAAGAATACACTTGCCTTTCTTCGGCAAGAAATATCACAAAACTGTCTAACTAATTCTAATATATTTATTTTTATCTACTTGGCAAAATGCCGACTCATCGATCCGTGTCGTCGATCTGACTCCGACTCCCTCGTACTTTTGAACCTTGTTGACTCTTACGCTTTCAGACCTGTCCGACTCCAACCCTCCGACTCTGTAGCCGACCAGCTAACACTTGGCATACCCGTGGGACAGTGGCTTGCACGGTTGAACCCACGCTAATGTCGTACTCTTGATTTGCGGTGGAGTCGGGGTCTTCCTCGTCATCGTCACGGAGGATGTCGAACAATGACGGTTTTGCTTCTATCTCATGTTTTGTGTCAGTCCCGTTCGCATCTTTGTTTGTTGTTTCAACATCTTCGGCCTGTGGTGGTTCAGTGGGAACTCCAAGTGCTACAGCCTGCTGCCGGTGTTCTCATTTGTAGTCATCTAAACATACCGAAGTGTCGATGTCATGGGCATTAAATTCTTCCATCAGGCGATTGATGTCCTCCCTGTGGGTGGCCACTAGTTCATAGAAGTCGCGGGCGAAGTCTTCTTGGACTACTATAATGGCTTCTTTGCTGTTCTTGAAGAATCCTGGGCCCTGTTTGTTACGATTATCCCTGTCGGCATGTAACAATTTTAGTTCTGCTGCCTGCATTGACCAGGTCTTCCAACCCTTGTCGAGGGTGTTTGTGACCAACTTTAGCGTTTTGAGCTTGTGAGCCTTTAGAACCTGTCGCTTTGTCTTCATTCATACTGACATGATACTGCATTGTGGCAAGTTCCTTGCGCATCTCGGCTATTTGAGCGTCTGCCGACCCTTGTTCTTGCATTAATTTCGCTTCGGCCACCAGTAATTCCAGGCTTTTATTTTCATATTTAACTTCGAGTTCAGCACACATACGTGTCAATGTGGTGTTTGCTGACTTGAGTCGTTCCTTTTCCTGCTCATGCTTCGTCTGTACTTCAGACCAGTTGAGTATCATCTCCGCCATTTGATTTGCAAAATATTCCTCTTGCACCCGGATGTACTCCTCTAATTCTCGTACTTTGTCTTCTTGTGTTGTCATCGCCTCCCTTTGACGCTCCAACAACTGCTTTAACGGCTGAATTGCATATTCTTTGTGATCCAACAATGCTCCTATTTATTTCTGCAAGCGCTATGCGGTCTTCCATTTTTTTTGATCTTCTCCTTGGTTTTAGCTGCTCTGTCGTTTGCCTATTCGAGCTAGTTTTCTGTTTCGTGCAGTTGATCCCTGAGTTGTGTATCGGGTACCTGCACATGAGTCTCTGGCTATGTTAGTTTGTCCTCTGCTTGACAGAGTCTCTCCGACAAGTTTGTGTTATCCTCTTTAGCACTCGAATATAGATAATTTAATTGATCTGCTGCCGCCGTAGCTTTCTGACATGCCTCGGCCATGTCTTTTGCGGCCTTGTTCGTTCGTGTGTATTCTAGATGGACTTCTACCAACGTTGTGTGCAATGGTGGCATTTGAATTGCCTTGCCCCTAGATCTGGCATGTCTCTGTCGACCGATTCGATCTAACTCTGGTTGATCCTCCCACTCGACTGCGTCAATCATGGCCTTCTGAATCATAAGTCGATCCTTGTGTTCTTGGGTGAGTATGTCAAATGCATACTGTAATCGCTAGGCAAGCCATTCAACAGGTTCGTAGGATGTGCCAAACTGTAGAATCACTGCTACTTCATGTGCTGTCGGGGGTAATTTCTGTAAGCCCAATACTTTGCTTGGGGTCATTGAAGATGATTTTCCCTTTTCTCGACTACTTGTGACAGTCGGGTCGACACATGTCTCTTGTTCCTCTTGTTGTGTTTGCTGCTACTTTTCTTCAACTCACTTTCTCTTCTATGCCTGTGCGTCATCTTTTGGTTTTTGAAATCTTCGACGTTTCTGCTTCGTTCGGTATGGAGATGGTTGATTCTCAGCCTCAAAAATTAGAATTGATTCTTGGGTAGGGTGTGTTTGTGGAATTGGTTCCTGAATAGGTCAGGGTTGGAAAATCAGAGGCCGTATTGGCTCCGGTTCCAGGGTGTCGAAATTCGGAGTTGGCTGTTGCTCCCTCTAAGGCTCAGCTTCCGATTGTCGGGTTGGGTCGGACTCTTGGTTATCAATGGTTGTTGGCGCCAGTTCTTGCCACTCTTCACGTGGTACTTCCTTCCGGGCCCTTGATGTCGACCCTGGTTGTGTTGGCTGCCCCCTTGTCTGTCTTTGGGGTCTTACGCCAAGTCTCCGAACTCGGAGTTAGACAGAGTACTGTGAGCGATCTACCAAAGATTGGCTTCATTGGTTTGCCGTTCTGCACCCCCTTGAGTTGATCCTGCAATGCCTCACGTGTCAAGTATCCTCAGTGGATCGTTTCCCCTTCATAGGTAGGAATAATGAATCTTGCCCGCTGCTTGGGCATACAGTAAAATCGGGGACTTATAAAAGCTACTTCTTGGAAGAGCGAATCGCAAAGCTCCTTGATCTTCGAGGTGTATGTCGTAATGGACATGTCCCTTTGTTGAATGTTGTTCAACTCTTGGCGGAGTTGAAGCCTTCTTGCGGTTGTGTTCACCGTGAAAATCTTTCGTAGATTTTCCCATGCCTCCTTCGGCGTCTTGGCTTCGCGAATGTAGCCGAGCATGTGATCGTGAACACATGTCGCCAAGCAATACATCATGCGGCTTGCGGCTTGCTCCCATGTCGCGTATCCGGGAGCCGCTTTGGCGGGTTGGGCTTCATGCGCTCCAATAGTCTTGTCCGACAAGGTATTGATGCATCTTGTACTCCCAAGATGCGAAGTTGTTTGGATCCAACTTCTCGGTAGGGAGAGCGCTCCCCATTTGAGTATTCATTATGTCGATTCTTCTTCTTCTTCTTCTTCTCTCTTCGAATGCGAGCTATGTAGCGAAGCTACGATAGTGATGAGCCGGTTCTTGGTCGTCGGCGTGGAGCACAACACACGATCACAATGAGGCGAATGGGCTAGATCGAGCTACCAAATCGCTCTGATACCATGTAAAGATTCGGATATGAATCTTGTGAAGCGGAAGAGATGTGAGTTATGTATGTGTATGAGAGAGAGAGAGAGAGAGAGAGAGAGAGAGAGAGAGAGAGAGAGAGAGAGAGAGAGAGTGAGAGAGACAAGGAATAAGACACAGAGAATATGTAAGGTAAAAAGTATATTAACAAAGGAGAAAAACTCAACATTATACAAGGTGGGAGGAGGATGCTTTATGTAATCACCCTCTCTCTTCATTAACTACAAGACTCATGGAGCATGGGGAATGTGAAAGCTCATAAGTTATGTGTCATAGAATATGATTCTATGACTCATACTAAATGCTAGAATACAAAGCGGTGTCTCTTGACCGTTGGAGTGTCTATTCACTGTCAAGGTGAGTTCACACACTAGACCAAGTTGAGCTTGATTCTCAACAGTTACAAAGGTTGTTTTTTCCTGATCATTGGGATGTATATGAACTTGATTATAGCCACTGAAGCCATCAAGAAAGCTGTAAATTTTGTGGGCTGCTATTGGATCCAGCACACCATCTGTAAAAGGTAAAGGAAATGCATCCATTACTGTTACAACAACATTAAGGTTCCTGTAGTCGACACACACCTTGATTTTTCCGTTCTTTTTGGGCACAATGACAATCGGGCTTAACCAAGTTGCCTTTTTAACTGGTTGAATAAATCAACTTTGAGGAGTTTGTTGATTTCTTCCTTTACTTTCATAGCATAGTTTAGATTTAGTTGGTACCGACGCTATTGTACCGGCTTCACATCTTTATGTAAATTTATCTGATGTTGACAGAATGCTGGATCTAAGCCTTTCATGTCTTCAAATGACCAGGGAAACACATCTTTATATTGACGCAGTAGACAAGTTATGCTCTCTTAATCCGCCGACTCCATCTCTTTGGCTATTAGAATGGTCTTTGGTGCGGCGTCGACGTCGGCTAAGTTTAATTCTTCGAGCGTCAATGCTTGAACTCTTAGGGATACTTGCAACTCCCTCTCCATGGCTTGCTGTTGCAGTCTTAATTCCTTCAATGTTTTGTCATCCACAACAACTTTTTCTTCTTTATCATCTTTCCCCATATAAGGAGTAAGTGTTTGTGGGATGTCTACTTCGAAGAGTGGAATGAGCTTCAGGTTGTCTTCAAAATATTGATCTTCTTCAGCCTCATTCTAACCTTCCATCATATTTACTGCTTTTGCATGAACAGGAAAACACTGTCGGGTTATGCTGACCTTTTTCTGTGTTGATACCCGAATGTTATTCTTTCCCTTTCGGAATGTTAAGGTGTTCTTATTCCAATTTTGTTTAATGTTTGCTGTGTTTAGCCAAGGTCTCCCCAATAATAATAGATATGCACCTGGTGCCTCCAAATGAAGTACTACTGCCGAGATTTGAAAAGTGTGACCCCCCTAGAATGCATTCTAATTGTCGAATTAGACCCAATGGTCGAACTGTACTAGTGTCAACCATCCTTAACCAAAATGGACACGCATCCCACTTGGTAATTCCGAGACTATCACATGTGGTTTTATTGATCACATTTACACGCAAGCCACCATCGACAATAGTACTGGGAACTTCCTATCCCCGAATTAACACCTTTATTGAGGGACTCTGTTCATCCATGATTGTCGGTCCAGTGACCGGATTGCTATAATTAACCGACAATTGTTCAATTCCATTCTGCACAATAAGAGTCACGACCTTTTTTGTGAACTGGGGTACTAATCTTAACAACCCATCCAAAGGTAGTGATACTTGACAATCAACCAAGACTTTCTTTGCTTCCACAACATAAGGTGTTATCTTTGATGCGATTTGATCCACTGTGAGTCCATCCTCTATTGCAACATTTTCCTGTAGCATGCTCATGACATTGTTATTATTAGCTTCTTCGATCCATTGTTTAGCTGTCTTACGAACAACTTCCTGAACTTCCCATTCAGATTGTTTTCCGTTGCTACGAGTGATTACCTATTGAAGCTCGAGCACGGCCATATTTACTATCGATGCCTTGCCTTTTTCTTTTGTCAGGCATTGATTTGCATACTGTCCATCTCTTTTGCATATGTAGCAATTTGAAAATGATGAGCCACTAGATTCTCCGGGTTCATATTGAGGTCGATGAGCATCTTGAGTTTCAGGATTATCTTGTTGAGAAATCGATGCGGAATAGATCACAATAAACGAACTACGCGCTGAAATACGAATCACAAGAATACACTAGAAAGACAAGATAAACAGATGTACACAGAGATTTATGTGGAAACCCTAAAACGAGGAAAACCACGGGTGAACAAAATCTTCACTATACAAAGTGGATATACAACACCGAGAGGAATACAACACTTTGTCGAGTGTATCAGCCGCACAGGGCTCTTCGCGTCTGCTGTTACTCACACAACTATGATGCAGCTCACACACACACTCTCTCTCTCGCTCTCTTGCACACTACAACTTTAGTTCTTACACTGTTTTTCACTAAACAAAAAGTTTGCCCTAGTTGCATATATACTTATGCAACTTTCTATTTATTTACATACGTAGCCCTCATGGGGTGCACACTTAGACTATTTAGAATTATAGTCTCCCGAGTTGGCTATATACACGTTTCTGGTTTCGGCCGAGGCCGAGTCATTCATCAACTCAGCTTCAAATAGTTCACTCACCATTTTCGACTCTTCGACTGTCAGCTTTCCGGACAGTCGGATCTTCCCTGTCATCGATTGTCGGCTTTTCGATCAGTCGGTTCTTCCTCTCACTGGAGGGACATATTCCCAACAAACTCCCCCTTCACTCATGTGGGAGGAAATCTGTCAGTCCTGTATGTTGTCGACAAACTTTGAGTCTGTCCATAGGTAGGCTCTTCGTAAGCATGTCGGATCCGTTGTCGTCAGTATAGATCTTTTCGAGAGAAAACTCTCCTTCTTCGACTCTCTCTCTCAACCAATGATACCTTCTCTGTATGTGCTTGGTCCGAGAGTGGTATGCCGCGTTCTTGGCTAGATTTATGGCACTTTGGCTATCACAATGAAGCAAGAACTCCTTTTGCTTCATGCCTAGTTCGGTGAGAAAATTTCTCATCCAGATCAACTCTTTTCCGGCTTCTACCGCTGCCATATACTCTGCCTCTGTAGTCAACAAGGCTACAGACTTCTGCAGTCGTGACTGCCACGACACTGTTCCCCTTGCATGGGTCATCACGTACCCTGACGTGGATCGGCTTGAGTCGACATCTCCTGACACCATACCTTAGGCACACCCCCGAGGTGCCATTTAAGTACTTGAGTATCCATTTTACCGCTGTCCAGTGTTCTCTCCCTGGATTACTCATATATCGGCTTACTGCTGCAACAACAAATGCTATGTCTGGTCTCATACATACCATAGCATACATTAGACTGCCGACGACTGAGGCATATGATACCTTCTTCATCTTAGCCTTTTCCTTCTGCCCTTTCGGACACTGCTTCGCATTTAGTCTGCAATTTGTCGGTAGCACTGAGCCGACCGACTTTGCGTTCGACATGTTGAACCTCTCTAGGATCTTCGTCACATACTTTTGTTGTGACAACCATAGCACCTTTCGAGCTCTGTCTCGGGTTATGTGCATTCCTAGGATTTGCTTTGCCAGTCCAAGGTCTTTCATGGCAAATGATTTGCCGAGAGCTTTCTTCAAGCTTCCAATTTTCCTTGTGTCTTGACCGACTATCAACCTATCAACATATAGCAAGAGAATCAAGAAATCTCCTTCTACTACCTTTTGACGAACACATAGTGATCGGCTCGTGTTTTCTGGAATCGATGTTCCACCATGAAGGACTCGAATTTCTTGTACCATTGGCGTGGAGCTTGTTTCAGACCGTACAAGCTTTTCCTCAGTCGACACACTAGATTCTCTTTAACTTTCTCCTCAAAACCTTCGGGTTGATGCATGTAGATCTCTTCGTCTTACTCCCCGTGTAGAAATGCGGTTTTGACATCCAACTGTTCGATCTCCAGGTCCAAACTGGCTGCTATGCTCAAAACAGTTTGTATGGATGTCATCTTCACGCATGGTGCGAATATTTCGTCAAAGTCGACGCCCTTCTTCTATTGGAAACCCTTCAGCACAATGCGGGCTTTATACTTGGGCTCGTTGTTGACTTCTCCAGTCTTTACCTTGTAGACCCATTTATTCCTGAGTGCTCCCTTACCTTTAGGCAGCTGTACTATGTCGTAGATGTAATTCGCGTGCAAGGATTCCATCTCCTCTTGCATCGCGTTCAACCATTTTCCTCTACTCTCGTCGGCAATGGCTTCTCCATAGCATTTCGGTTCACCGTCATCAATCAAGAGGACATATTGACTGGCATATGTAATCGGTGCCTTCCTTTCTCTGAGTGGGTATCTTTGTCCACTCATTGTTGGCTCCAGTCCGGATGACTCTGCCAACTCTTCTCTTTGCTCGGGATTCTGCTTGTCAATCGGCATCTCCAGGTTGGACAACTCCAACTCATATTCATCAATTGACTTCAGCAGCTCTGCCGACTCTGACTCATAGTTTGTCGGTCTTTCCGAGTCGACCGACTCGGATTTGGCTCTGTTGGCGAGCTGTCTCCTTACAGTTGTCGGTGACGACTCACTTGGCCTTAAGTCAATGGTAGTCGAGGTTGACTGGGGGGTCGGTTCCGACTTCTGTTGCTTCCAGTCTTCGAGTGTCCTGTCTTCTAGAAAGACTACATCCCGACTTCTCACTACCTTCTTGACAACTAGGTTCCATAGCTTGTAGCCGAACTCATCTTCCGAGTATCCCATGAATATGCATGCTTTCGACTTGCCGTCGAGCTTTTATCTCTGATCCTTTGGTACATGCATGTACGCCAAACATCCGAACACCCTCAAGTGTTGGTAGGAGACATTCTTCCCTATCCACACCCTCTGTGGGACATCACCCTTTAATGGCACTGAGGGAGACCTGTTGATCAGATAAATAGCTGTGTACATCGCCTCAACCCAATAGGATTTTGGCAGTTTTGCATGGGAGAGCATGCTCCTTACTCTCTCCATGATTGTTCGGTTCATCCTCTCTGCAAGCCCGTTCAAATCTGGGGTCTTTGGTATTGTGTATTCGATTCGAATACCTTGGCTCTTGCAGTATTCTTTGAACTGCCCTTTATACTCGCCATCATTGTCGGTTCAGATAGTCTTCAGTTTCCGACCCGACTCTCTTTCAGTTCTTGCCTAGAACTCCTTGAAAACCGACAATACTTGATCCTTCGACTTTAGTACGAAGTCCCATGTCTTCAGACTGTAGTAATCAATAAACGTTACAAAGTACTGTCCTCCTCGATGCGATGGAGCATCCACATAGCACACATTCATGTGCACAAGTTGCAGTGCAACTTCTCTTCTCCTCGGTGGTCTCATGTGGAATGCCGCCCTGTTCAGCTTTCCGGCTAAGCAGTCGACACACTTCTCCAGGTGCACTCCCTTGACTTCTGGTAGAAGTGTCTGGTCTGCTAATAGGTGCATTCCCTTCTCACTCATGTGGCCTAGCCTCTTATGCCATATCTCCCCTGCCGAGTCAGTTGCCACGTTTACTTCCGATTTGCACAGTCGGTCATGCATCATGTACAATGTGCCTTCTTTCTATGCTCGGGCCACTATAAGGTTTCCTCGGTAGAACTTCCACTTGCCATTCCCAAAACTACCACTATAGCCTTCGTCATCTAGCCTTCCAATTGATATCAGATTCAATCTGATATCGGGGATGTGTCGAACATACTTCAACGTTAGTCGACACCTTGTCGACGTCATTAAGCACACACTTCCGACTCCGGTTATCTCGCACTCTCCACTATCACCCATCTTTAGATAGCCATGATCCCCAACTATGTAAGTTGAGAAATACTCTCTCGACGGAGTAATAGGGAAGGATGTGCCGGAGTCGATCACCCACGTGCAATCTTCACTTGCAAGATTTGCACTTGTCTGTTCACAAAAGAATAGGAGTTCTTCATTGCTTGTAGCAATGGCTGAAGTGTTCTTGTCATTCAGAATCTTTCGGGGTTCGACATTATTTCTGACACTCTTGTCTTTCTTCATGTGTCGGTAGTCCTTCTAGAAGTGTCCAGGTTTTCCGCAATAAAAGCACACGTGCTTACCTCTGGACTTCGATATGGCATGCGATTTGTCCATTCGCTGCAGACTTCTTCTTCACTAGTCTCTTCCTCTGTCCATATGTTGAGTCAGATTCGACTCCGTTTGGGACAGGACTCCTTTGTCTTTCCTCGCCTCCTCGTTTAGGATGCTTGTCTTCACCGTCCGTAAAGACAAGTTCTCTTCTTGACAGGAGGTGCTGAGAGTAACCACCAGGTTCTCCCAACTTTCCGGCAGCGTACACATCAGCAGGATGGCCTACATTGCATCATCCAAGGGAAACTTTGTCGCAACAAGTTGATTTACATGCCCCATAAATGTGCTGATGTGTTTGACAATGCTCTCACCGTCTCTGTATTTCAGCCGTACGATTTTTCTCATTAGTGAGGTTTTGTTTAGCGCGTTCTTCCTCTCGTACAAACCCGACAGCTTCTGCCACATCTCGTGGGCATTCGTGTCATTCGCCACATGCTGAAGAACACTTACATCGACACATTGTCGGATTGTGGCCACCGCCTTCCTATTTAGAAGCTTCCAGTCCCACTCCAATACCCCCTTGGGTATTTCTGCTCTGTCGACTGGCTCGTGCAGGTCTTTAACTATGAGAAGGTCTTCCATCTTTATCTTACAATCTGCATGGTTCTGTGAGTTCAGAACTATCATACCTGGGAAACTGCTAACACCTCCTTCCATGCTTGCACCTCAAGCTCTGATACAAGTTTGTTGAGAAATCGATGCGGAATAGATCGCAATAAACGAACTATGCGCTGAAATAGGAATCACAAGAATACACCAGAAAGACAAGATAAACAGATGTACACAGAGATTTATGTGGAAACCCTAAAACGAGGAAAACCACGAGTGAACAGAATCTTCACTATACAAAGTGGATATACAACACCGAGAGGAATACAACACTCTGTCGAGTGTATCAGCCACACAGGGCTCTTCGCGTCTGCTGTTACTCACACAGCTATGGCGCAGCTCACACACACACACTCTCTCGCTCTCTTGCACACTACAACTTCAGTTCTTACATGGTTTTTACTAAACAAAAAGTTTGCCCTAGTTGCATATATACTTGCGCAACTTTCTGGTTATTTACATACGTAGCCCTCATGGGGCGCACACTTAGACTATTTACAATTATAGTCTCCCGAGTTGGCTATATACACGTTTCTGATTTCGGCCGAGGCCAAGGCACTCATCAACACGACTTCAAACAGTCGACTCACTGTTTTCGACTCTTCGACTGTCGGCTTTCCGGACAGTTGGATCTTCCCTGTCATCGATTGTCGGCTTTCCGATCAGTCGGTTCTTGCCCCCACTGGAGGGACATATTCCCAACATATCCCTGTCCCTAGAATCATGTTGAAATTTCCGAGACCCTTTCTACTTTCAATTGTCATGAAATTGACGATTTAGTGGTCGATTATCATCATTTCTTTTATAGTTACTGGAGTTGTGGTCATCCTGATTCCAACTTCCCCTGTAGGGCTGTTGATTGTTGTTATCTCGTCGAGGAGAATAGTCCCGATCATAATCATTTCGACTATCCCGTTGGTAGTCATCTTGATGATCTTCATCATATCGGTCAACACACCGATAGTCACCACGCCGATAATCGTGTCTTCGATTATCCTCTCGTCGTCTATCATTCCGCCGATTATCAACTTGCCGCTCTAATTGATACCACTTATCATATTTTGGTCGATCGTCTCATGTGACCGATTCTGATTTTCCTAGTGCGACTATTTTATTGAGCAAATTATACTCACATTGCTCGACTGAATGAGCTTTGGAATGGCAAATCGTTCAATGTGTGTGTAGATTGCACTCTATTGTCGAATGTCCTATGTTGCGACAAGTCATACATTGAACAACTTGCCTAAATCAGAGCTCGTCTAATGTAGGTAAGTTGTGATGTAATGCGAAAATGTTCATACTGTTATGATTGTGCGTTCGATCCATTGCCAAAGCTTTATCTACCACTTGCTCCAATGATTGATTCTGGAAATCGAACAGTGTTAAAGTTGTTCGAAGAGCCTCACGTATAGCCTCCACAAAAATATCTTTCAATTCCAATTCTGGAATTGGTCGTGAAATTTGAAGTCATAAATTTTGAAAATCGGATCACAAATTGTGATATCGTTTCATGTGACTCCTGAGAGGCCACATAGAATTGGCCTATTACATCCTTTTGGGGGAATCTTGCGATGAAACAATTGTGTGAATTTCGCCGCTAATTCTGGGCATACCAATTTGCTGACGGACCATCCAATGATAGGACAAACTCAGCTATTTTGGAATTTACCTTGGTTGCTGCCGATAGTCGTTGTGCTACATGCTTCACTTCCCATGTGGTCAGAAAATCTCTTATATGCGCTTCCGCATCGGCACCCTCTCTGTATTTTGAGTAAGGGTACGACATATTGTCGTCTCCCCAAATGTTGAAAAAAGAACCTTGCTTAGACTGCTCCTCTTCTAAATGATTATCTATTAAATCCTAGATTCTATTCCACTCCCTATGAGCTTGTTCGAAATTGTCAGCACTACCTTTTGCTACACGTTGAGTCTTTGCTCGTGTGTGAGGACATTTCCGGCCGACAGGTGTTTGCGAACTAGACGACATCCATTCCACCTTGTTCTCTGCCTATTGCAGATGTAACCGGGCGTGCCAAAATTATTGTGTTGTTCGGCCAATAGTCGATTACTGTGTGTAGCCAACATAATATGTCGAATGTTCCGATCCGAACGTTCTATAAAGATCATTGTGGTAGAAGGATGGATAGATGTAAGTTAGTCACTAATTAAGACTTGATATTTGTGTAACTATGATCGACTATTAGATCTTAATATAATCACTTAGTAGGCATAGCAATTCGGAATCGACACTGAGAATAGTACTACACAAAGAGACTGTTGATCGAGGTTGTTAGGTATGTTACGTATGGTACGGATACCATACTTATATAACGTTTTGCTACGCGTATAGTACTTCCCAATTTAAAAATATGTTAAATATGTTTTTTAATAGGTTAAATACTTATAAAATACGTAAAATACGTATTTTACGTATAGTACGTTAAATACTTATAGAATTTGAAAATTATTTACCTTTCTAAAAAATATTTGTAATATTGTAAAAAGCATCTATGTTTACACAAATTTGTGATGTACATTATTTCTACATCCTAAAATGCATAGAAGACATTTGAATATTTCACATCCTAAAATACTTATAATATGGATGTCGACCTTCACTTATTCTATAAATCAGTGTAAGTGTGTATCAAGATGTTCTATTTCAAATTGTAATTATTTACGATTATGCCTTCATATATTGAGGAATCGTCTACGATTATCACACTTAGGATAAGTTTCTGTTTTCTTTTCTCTCTTCTTCATCATCATCTTCTATTTTCTGTGATTATCACAATCAGAGTCAAAACAGGTTTCTGCCTTCTTTTCTCTCTTTTTCTTCTTTTCTTCTTCTTCTTCTTCTTCTTCCTCTTCGTCGTCGACATCTCTTCTGTTCTTCTTTCTTTTTTTGCTTCTTTTTCACTAAAATCTTTTTTTCTTTTGCTTTTTGTTGGGGTTTTACTTACAGTTTTTTATAAATACGTATTATACCAGTTTTTTCAAATGTACGTTAAATACCGTATGGACAAATGTACATGATATTTGACTGAAACAACATTGAGGTATCGTACGTACTATACAAATATGAGGTACTATACGTATTTAAACGTTAAATACGGGTACATAAATAACCATGTTGTCGACATAGAGATATCCTAACCACTAAATTATCAATTGTCACAAAATTGTCTAACTAATTCTAATATATCAATTTTTATCTACTTGGCAAAATGTTGACTCATTGATCCGCGTTGTCGATCTGACTCCGACTCCCTCGTACTTCTGAACCTTGTTGACTTTGACGCTTTCAGACTTGTTTGACTCCAACCCTCCGACCTTGTAGCCGACCGGCTAACAAAAGCCCAATCTCAACCAGGTTGAGTGGACCACAAGAGCCTCCAAGCGACCAAAGCATGTTGCGATCGAGTTTGAAATAAGACAAAGGAAAGGACAAAATGCATGAGTGTGAAGACTCAGATGGAAATGAATCGACTCACTCACCTAACAGTGAGGATAGTGGACTAGATATACCCATCATGAGGACACCAGGAGAATCACGTCGCTCCACCCAAGAAAAGAACATAGTCAACCGATTCAGCTACAACGACAACGTGACATATCATTATGAATTCATGATGAAGGTGGCGACAGTCCGAGAATTAGAAATATTTTCCGAAGCCACAAAGGACCCTAGATGGGTCAAAGCGATGAATGAGGAGATGCAAACACTCTCCAAGACATGGGATCTCGTCCCTTCTTCAAACCACCAACAAGAAATTGGATGCCGGTGGATCTTCAAGGTAAAGCACAACGCCGACGACATTGTCCATTGGTACAAGGCCCAACTTGTGGCGAAGGGCTACGCGCAGATGCACGATATCGACTACAAAGAGACCTTTGCCCCGGTAGCAAAGATGACTACAATTTGAACCGTGATTGCGCTTGCAGCAGCAAAAGGGTGACATCTCCACCAAATGGATGTAAAGAGCACCTTTCTCCAAGGCGAGTTAGAAGAGGAGGTGTACATGATACAACCACCTGGATTCAAGTCGACTACGCATCCGACTATTGTCTACCGACTCAAAAAGCCTCTCTACGGTCTCAAGCAGGCATCGAGAGCATGTCATTCGAAGTTAACACAATATCTTAATCAAATCGTCCTCAACATGTCCAAGTCCGACAACTCTCTGTTTATCCGGAGCGACTCTAGAGGACAAGTATTTATCATCATTTATGTGGATGACTTAGTCGTTGGAGGAGAGCATTTAGCAAATATTGAGCACATCAATAAGTTCCTCTCCAGCCGATTCAAAATGAAAGACATGAAGGAGCTTCATTACTTTCTATGAATAGAAGTAATTCAGACTCCTGATAATATCATGGTTTCTCAAAGGCACTATATCCTCAATCTTCTTTACGAGTTTGGGATGACACAATGTAAACCCGTCACTACCCCTCTCGATTGCAATCTAAAGCTAGATGTCGACTCAGGCCCAAGAGAGTGTGAACCGATGCTCTATGTCAACTAGTCGGAAGCCTCATCTACGTCACAATTACCCGACCCGACCTGAGTTACCCTGTCAGCCTCCTTAGCCAGTTCATGCAAATTCCGCAAGACATCCATCTCGACTGTGCTAAGCAAATGCTAAGGTATGTGAGTGGAACCATGGATTTTGGCAATCAGCCACACTGATACAACTCGAAGGTTATACCGATGCCAACTGGGCCGACTGGGCCGACCGACGATCGACATTTGGATTTGTTTTCTCTCTTGGCAGTGGTGCCATGTCGTGGAGTAGTAAGAAATAGCTAACATTCTCACTGTTGAGCACCGATGCCGCATATAGGGGCACGACCGTAGCTGCATGTGAAGTTGTTTGGCTCAAGAGAATATTGCTTGCAACACATCAACACAAACTTGCAAATGGCCGACATCTTCACCAAGGCCTTGGGAGTGTCATGATATAGCATGGTCATGGGTTTGAAAGGATTTGAACCCATGACCTTGTGTCACATGGGTTGAAGCCCTACCATTAAACTATACATTGTAATACAAAAAATATTGTTTTCATTTATTATTTCACTATAGAAAATTGATGTATATTCTAGATTTCTCTAGAACATTCTAGAAACTTTAGGAGTACTCCTAACAAAACTATAAAAAGAGGCACGAGGCATTATTTCGAACCAATTCAGTTCAACGCTAGTCTTAAGCCTCCTAGTTGTTCTTGTATCTTTCTCCTTATAATATATATATTCTATTACCATCATCATCATCTCTCTCTCTCTCTCTCTCTCTCTCTCTCTCTCTCTCTCTCTCTCGTGAGTTCCACACCATCTTCTCCTCTTATGTACTGATAGTACTCATCCTCCTCTATCTCTAGTACTAATTCCCTCGCCACCTTTAGTACTATTCCTAACATATTGAACCGAATTGGTCTATCTTCTTACTTCTCCCTTCCTTCATACTAATCCTCTTATCCCTCCTGTTTCCAATACTATGGAAACTGTTAGCGCTCAAGAATATCAATCCATTTTCTCGAAGCTGCAATACTTGAAAGAAAAGTTTCTCGCATTGGAACAAGAAAATCAACGGGTGTTGGGGGATCTTCAAAAAATCTCTTTAGAAAAGCAACAAACGCAACAACAACATGGGGAGTTAGAGTTACGCATGCAACAACTTGAAGTAACCATTATAGGTTGCTACAATAAGGACCAAGTATTCAAGGGATTCATAAAGAACCCAAGATTGGCCTTCCTATGAAATTTGATGGAACGCGATAACAATTTAAAGGATTCCTTAATCAGGTACGATTAGTCATTCAAATGCATCCTTCCCGATATCCCACCGATGCATCATGAGTGGGTCTAGTAGGCATGTTGCTAAGCGGCTCAGCTTTGGCATGGTTCGCTTCGTTGTTAGAAAAGGAGTCTCCATTACGAAATAATTTTGAAGAGTTTATAAGTGAGCTTAAAGCTTGTTTTGGAGATATTGATAGCATAAGGACGAAAATCAACAAAATCCGACGATTACGTGAAAGTGATCGTCCAGCCTCTGCTTACGCTACAGATTTCCGTCTACTCGCCTCCGGTATATCTTGGGATGATCAAGCATTGATGGAGCAATTTCGATATGGCCTATGAAATGAGGTCAAAGACTTACTCCTGACTTTCCTTGAAGAACCAAAATCATTCACAGAGGCAATCAGTTGAGTGGTATGATGCAACAACCAGCTTTTCAAACGATGTTCGGAACTCCAGTTACAAATGCCAAGGACCATGCCAAAACCCACATATGCCTCGGTCGCAACAAAACCATTTGCACGGGAGTCATACAATGCATCTCCGGCAAATACTCCAGCACTGATGGAAATTGACACCACACGTCGTCATGGACCATTGTCTGAAGAAGAAAATCAACGATGGCGAGCAAATTGATTATGTCTTTATTGTGGAGGACCGGGGCATATCGCGGTAAAGTGTCCACATAGGCCAAGATGATAGGTAAATAAAATAGTAGCTTGTATTAAACCTGCATCTATTTCATTAGGAGTTTCTGATAGTCCTAATAGTACTAATAGACCAAGTCTATTGAACAAATTTGAACTCCTTAGTCAATTAGAGGAAGAGTTAAATGACTAAGTCCAACCAAAATAGGAGCCGTTTGGTTGGACATCCTTAGATTTGTGCAACCCATTAGTGGTTCAATTCCCTCTAAACAAGTTAGTAATGTTCTCTTAGCTCAAGTAACAATTAGAACTCAAAGTACCCCTCCAATACATGTCTTATCACTCTTAGATTCCGGAGCTAATTCTTGCTTCATGGATAAGAATTTTGACCAAGCTCATCAGATATCCTTAAGAAAACTGCCTTGCCCAACCTCTGTAGTAGTCATTGATGGTCTCCCCATTGCTTCTGGAAATATTGTAGAAGAGTTTGAGCCAATCAATGTTGCCCTAGATAATTTGGTATGTGTAGTATCATTCAATATAATTTGTAGTCTAGAACATCCCATTATTTTGGGTTTACCATGGTTCGAGTTACACAATCCAGACATAGATTGGAGAATAGGAGAAATCCAGTACCGACAACCCCGAGAATCTACTCAAAAGGTTTCAACCATTTCACTACATCAATTGCGTGAGGAAGGACATAAGGAATCAATGTTTGTATTCGCAGTATCAGTGAAACCTTCCAACACCATTAAAGAAGGATTCGTTGTTCAACTTCCAGATAAGTATCATCATTATGCCGACATATTTGATAAGGTACAAGCTAGTACTCTTCCCCACCATTGACCGTATGATTGTCCCATTGATTTACAACTAGGAAAAGAGCCAACATGGGGATTGATCTACAACTTGTCACCAACTGAGCTAGAAGTTCTTCGAGCCTACATAGAGGAAAATTTGGCAAATGGGTTCATTTGACATTCAAAATCTCCAGCCGGCGCACCCATTTTCTTTGTCAAGAAAAAGGATGGATCACTTCGTCTCGTCGTCGATTACCATGGCTTGAATAAGGTAACCACTAGTCTTTTAGAATGGATTAATGGTGTAAAGTTCTTCACAAAGATCGACTTACAAGGCACATATAACCTCGTACGGATCCGACTGGGAGATGAATGGAAGACCGTTGTTCGCACCCGATACGGGCACTTCGAGTATATGGTTATGCCATTCGGTCTCACCAATGCGCCAACAGTCTTCCAACACATGGCAAATGATATATTCTGAGAGCTCTTGGATATCAGTTTGATCATCTATTTGGATGACCTACTAGTATATTCGAAGACTCAAGAAGAGCACGATTCTCATGTACTATTAGTACCGCAAAACTAGAAAAATGTAGTTTTGAGTGCAACCAAGTGGAATTTCGAAGATATGTTATCTCCTCGGAAGGCATCTCTATGGATCCAGCTAAGGTCAAAACTGTGGTAGAGTGGCAGACTCCCCGTTTGTTGCGAGATTTGCAATGTTTTTTAGGCTTCGCAAATTTCTACCGCAAGTTTATACAATACTACTCAAAGCTTATTTTGCCTCTTACACAACTTACCAAGAAGGGGCAGTCGTTTGTTTGGTCTAAGGAAGCGGACACGGCTTTTGTAAATCTTAAGAAAGCACTTACATCAACTCCTATTATAGCTCATGTTGATTCGAAAAAACCATTCATCATGGAGGCAAACGGGTCGGATTTCGCCCTTGGTAGCATTCTATCACAACAAGGCGATGATGAAAAACTACATCCTGTGGTTTTTCACTCACACAAGTTTGATGCGAAATCAACTACGAGATACATGACAAGGAGCTATTGGTAATAATGGACTCTTTTGCACAATGGAGGCACTTTTTAGAGGGATCTTCTCATCAAGCCACTGTATTCAATGATCACAAAAACCTTGCCTATTTCCAGAATGCTCGTGTATTAAATCAATGACAAGCTGCATGGGCCCAATTCCTCACTTGTTTCAACTTCAAAATCACATATCGTCCTGGGAAGCAGCAAGGGAAGATATATGCATTATCACGACGCTCGTATCTAGCACTTCGTCCCGGTGATCCAACATTTCATAATCAAAATCAAGTCATCTTGGGACCAGCAAGACTGCAAAAAACGCGGGTTATTAACACTCCATTGGATTCCCGCATTATCGAGACCATACATGAAGACTTGAAGACAGACTCTTTCGCTCAAGCCATTTTAGTGCAAATTGATCCCTCGCGAGCAACATGTTCACAGTCGCAACAACCAGGTATGGTCTATCGACAATTGGAATGTTATGATGGATTACTATTGTTTAAGAAACTCTTGTATGTTCCCAAAATTATCATGACACATATACAATTGGACATTTTGGTAGTACTAAGTCATTGGATTTAGTATAACGATCATTTTGGTGGCCTCACATGCGACAATTTGTTGAAGACTATGTTCGGACACATAGATTGACACATGCGCGATATTCGTGATATTCTCCATGCGCAATATTCGCAATATTCGAGAATACAAAATGGGCCCAAGAATATTAAAATACCATTCGTTCTACAAAATAAATATAAACAAAATTATTTATTTATTTAAATAAATTTATTTCACCTAAAAAAGAACAATTATTCATTAATAGATTATAGTGTCAAGAGAGTTTATGAAACTTATTTTAATTAATAAATTAATTTATTAATTTTTAAAATACGAATACTTTTATATTTATTATACAAATATGATTAGTATCAACTTTGAAGATATGATTAGTTTGAAGTACTATTTTTAATGTCAAAATAAAAATATCCATAAACTTTAAGGGAATAAAAAGTGAGAAATTAATGAGCCTTTATTTTATTTTATTTATTTATTAAAAATAAAACAAATACTTATAACTTATAAGTTATACATTTATTATAAATATTTAGTAGTGTCAAGTCCCCAAGACCCTCTTTTATTATCCCTACTTATTGCCAAGTTCCTTTTTTTTATCCTAGGAAATTAAAAAAGAAAGAGTTCTCCTTTTTTTTTTGTTGGGTCAAACGAATACTTGACCACCCATTCGTATTCGTATTCGTTTGCATTCGAATGGGAAACCCAACGAATGCGAATATGTCAATCTATGTTCGGATATGTGATACATGTTATAGAGCAAAGATGCCAAGACATAATCCATATGGTTTATTGGAACCATTACCAATTCCAAGAAAGCCGTGGCAGTTCATTTCTCAAGATTTTATCACAGATCTTCCAGCTTCAAAGGGATTCAATGCGATATTAACAATAGTAGATCGATATACTAAGGAAATCATTAGTGAAGAAACCGTCGCAATTGTCATGCGTGAGGTATTTCGGCATCATGGTCTCCTGGATAGAATCATCAACGACCGTGGACCTCAATTCGTCTCGAAATTTTGGAAGTATCTCTTCAAAATGCTCAAGGTCACTTGTAACCTCTCCTCTGGCGATTATCCTCAAACAAATGGACAAGCAGAATGAACAAATCAAACGTTGGAACAATATCTTCAGTGTTTTCTAAGCTATCAACAAGATGATTGGGCAGATATTCTCCACTTTGCCGAATTCACATATAATAACTCTATCCACTCATTGACTAGGGTGACTCCATTTTATGCTTATACAGGCTATCATCCTCGATGGTCTGTATTTGAAACTCTGGAGTTTCCCACAAATCCTCATGTAGAGGATCATGTGGAGTGGCTATGCAAGATACCCTTAGACCTATCTACTCATTTACATCAAGATTAACAAACACAGAAGGATTATGTAGATTGTCATCAGCTTCCGTTTAGTTTTAACAATGGAGATCGGGAATGGCTATTACGACGACACATCAAGACTACTGGCCCATGCGATAAATTGGATTATCGATGATTAGGTCCTTTCCAGATGGAACGAAGGTGTTGGACAACGACTCGGCCTACGTGAGGGTAAAGAGCCAGGACGGGAGTCACTCCGTCCAATTCTTGATGATTCGGCCGAACCATGAGTGAAGTAGGGACTCTCTCGGCGACGAAGGCTGGGAGGATTTTTGAAGAGGGAAATCAAGGCGTGGGGCTATGATAGTCTGGACAACCGGCCGAAACCCCACACTTGTACATTAGGTAGGAAATTTTGGCTCTCCAACAATGGAGGATGTATAGTATCCGACATCAGCGGATAGGAAAGATGATAGGTTGAGGGGCGCTTAAGGGCATAGAGAGCCATAGGCCCCGATGACTCGATCAATGGGATCGTGGAGGTGGTTTCGTTCGACGACACCCTTGGGGAAACCAAGAAGGTGGTCAAAGGAGATCTAACCGATGACCTGACGATTTCGGTTAATTCAATCGAGATGTACGAGGAGATTGCAAAGTTCAGGCAGATGAAAGGGGTCGTGACTGACCCAAGTTTGTGAGACCCGCGCGGCATAGGGCACTGGTTCACCGAGGAGACACTATGAAAGCTCAAGATTGGTGGTGGTGGCTTCCTACTACCAACAGAGGAGTACAGGTTTCGGAGAATGATCAATAGTCACAAAAAGGAATTTGCTTTCTCACCGGAAGAGATCGGGTGCGCCGACCCGACGATTGTTGAGCCTATGGTGATCTTCACGGTACCGCATGTGCCATGAGCCTCAAACCAATTCTGGTACAGAGAGTGCACATCCCAAAGTTGATGGAGCTGCTCAAGGAGAAGATTGAGATGGGGATCCTCGAATCGTTGAGTGCCCCCTATTCGAATCGGTGGTTCAAAGTGCCGAAGAAGAATGACACTCTGTGCTTTATACCGGACCTACAACCAGTCAACGAAGTGACAATCTAAAATACAGAGGTTGGCCCGACCATCAACATGTTCGCGGAGGCCTTTGCAGGAAGGTCAATCTACTTGGTTGGAGATTTGTACTCGGGGTATGATTAGTTCCAGCTAGTCGTTGCAAGGAGGGACATCACGACGATTCGAACCCCTCTCAGCTTAGTTCAGATGTGTACCCTGCCACAAGGAGGTGCACATGGTGGTGCACGTGGTAAATGCGATGAATAAGGTTCTAAGGGATTGCATACCGAATATAACCATGTCGTTCCTGGATGACATCCCAATAAAAGGGTGCTCTGAGGATCAGAAGGACGAGACCATCGGTAAGGATGGGTGTAGGAAGTTCGTTGCCTACCACATTGCCGACTATGAAAAGATATTGCAGAAGTTGAAAGGCACCAGGTTTACATTCTTAGGAGACAAGTTGGCATTTGCACAGTCGCAGATCTTGGTGGTCGGACACCTATGTGGGCTGTACGGTCAGAAACCGTCCTCCGTGAAGGTAGAGGCCTTCTCAGCGATGAAGGAGTGCAGGACGACCACAGAGGTACGATGATTCCTAGGAGCATGTGCCTTCTACCACATTTGGATTCACCACTATGCGCATATTGCTGAGCCACGCTATGACTTCCTAAAGAAGGAGAGAAAGTTCCAATGGGGAGAAGAGCACATAGAGGTTGTGAGGAGACTTAATGGTGTCGTGAAAATCTGTCACTATGTGCGGATCATGAGACGGAACTGCTGGGGTTTTGGACTAGAAGGATTTAGTGCAACACGTACAACACAAGCAAGTTTTAAGCGTAAGACCAGTGGGAGAGACAAATCATTAGTTTATTGCAAAGAAAATCGATTCTTTATAATTTCAAAATCGTGTTATAATGGGTTGGGTATGGAAATGAGAGATTACTTTTTCAAAGAAAGGAGCCAACAACCATGCAAGGAGTGGTCCGATATGAATATGAGAGATACTTTTTGACAAGAAAGATCGAGTAAAACAAAGCTAGGAGTTTGATATCAATATGTGAGATAATTTGTTTCTCGAATCCGAGAGGGAAGAAGAAAAAAACTAGAGGAAACAAATGGGACATATATCGAGCTCCTTGCTGATCCCCCGTCCCCAAAGTTACTTTGCATGTCCACTTTTAGTTGCATGGCCTCTACTTTTAGTTCCATGCTTCCATTTTTAGTTGCATGCCTTTTACTTTTAGTTGCATGGGCTTGCTTTTAGTTGCTTGCGACCTTCCATATAATTTGGCCAAATGACCCAATCATCCATAAAGTTTAGCCCATGCGCAATCCGTATGTGCGTCGCAACCAAACTGTAGATGCGTTAGCGTGCATAAGTCCCGACCGCGTAGTGTACGCATCCGCGCACAAAAGTTCCAACCGTGCTGTAGTGTACGCATCCACGCATGCGCGCGCTTGTCCGCACACATGCGTACATCCGAAAACGTCCACGCGGCCATACATACACGCATACGCCCGAAGCATTAACACGGCCGTGCATATGGATGTACGCTTGAAACATTAACACGGTCGTGCATATGTGCGTACACCCGAATCGTGCACAACACACAATGTAGCCCAAGTCACCTTGAACTTTTTGTGCTCCACACATTGATAAAATGAATATGTTTTGGTTTCCCTTATATATCCTGGGTTCCAATGTTGTCCTATCTATGTGGGATATCTCACAGTTTTGTCTTGTCTTTCTTCTTCTTCAAACTTTACACTCACATAACTTGATACTTGTTTATCCGTTTCATGCGTAGTAAAATACGCTATGAAGCTTTTGAAGACACGTATCTATATGAATACATTAAGCTAATCTTAAATAATTGTTTTACTAAGTTTTCATATCGTGTGTGAAAAACCACACGATATTCACCCCCACCAAACCTGCACATCCACGGGTATGTGCCAATTGTGGTGAGGTTCCTCTTTTAATTACTCTTTTTCAACCTCGATGTTCGAGGCTATATCATCCAGAGCTTCGATCTCAAGATTTGGGGCCTCTCTTCTCTTAACGATTTTGATTCTTTTCCCTGCAATTGGCAAAGCAAGTCGAATTCCATCTAACTCCGCTAAAAAATAGGTTGTATTGCTTCCTATTTTCTTGACCATATACGAGCCAAACCATCGTTTTGCAAACTTTCGAGCAGTGCTATATTGATTATCGAGACTACTATCATAGACAAGAACCCAATCTCCTTCTTCAATTTTTCTTTGTCGAAGAAGATGCTTTCTATCAAAATTCTCCTTGTTCTTCAATCGAGCTTGGTGCAATCGTTCTATTGCCAACTCGACATCTTCGGGCCTTCGTTCTAATTGTTGAATCCTCATGTCTAGCAAGTCTTCCCGACTCATTTCCTCTTGCCATGGCAAAGATGTCCACGAAGCAACACTTTGCTCAATAGGCATTTTTGGTTTTTGTCCTAATATGAGTTCGGCGGGCATATATCCCGTAGTCATGCTATGTGTAGTTCTATCTGCCCACAATGCATAAGGTAGTAATCGTGGCCAATTTCCCATCTTGCCGTCGCAAGCCTTTGCTAGAGCTTTTACAATTGGACTATGTCCTCGTTCCACCTTCCCATTTGCGTCCAGGTTGTATGCCATGGTGAGCGATAATTTGACGCCTATTCGCATCTAATTCTCCCCTATCGGCTACTATTTTTCCGACACATCCGTATCGACAAATAACATCTTCAAGGAGAAACTTACAAACCACCGAAGTTGTTTTATTCCTTAGCGTCTATCCTTTTACTTGGTTGGTGAGATCCTCTCTTGCTAGCACGAGATATTTCATTTGCCCCAATCCCATTGGCATAACCACTATGTCTACCAACCACTTATAGTGCATTGATAATGGATATGTTGGATGAAGTTCATCCCTATGTTGAATATTCGAGTATAATTGGCATTGCTCACATGTTTCAACATAGCTTGCTACATCTTTGTAAACACTCGGCCACCAATACTTCTCCTTGAGCTTTGCAAATGTTGCCCATATACCACGATGACCTACCCACACACTATCATGAAATTCAGCAATTAGTGTTTGTTGATCCTGTTTCTTGCACACCACTTGAAGTGGAGTTCCATTCTTCTTCTTCGGAAACTTCCATAGATGTCCTTCTTTGAGGAAGAACTTGTAGGCCTTCTTCCTAATTCGGTAGAAGTCTTCCTTTGACCATGATTCCTCTTTTGTAAGAGAGCTTAAGTATTTGCCAATTTCGATGAATTCACCCTCATAATCTTCTACTTTGAACACTGCTAGCACCCGAGCACAAGAAACCGTAAAGAAGTTTAGGCCAACATCCTCTTCGTCAGAGTGCAAATCTTCTTCACCCTCATACCTCGCCCTTGACAACATATCGGCCACCACATTACGCTTTCCATTTATATGCCAAATCTCGGGGTTGAGGGACTTGATATAGGAAATCCATCGCAGCATAGCAATATCCGGTGTAGCACAACCGGATATCATTCCGAGAGTAGGTAGATAGTCGGTTTCGATTATGACCTCTGTTCCTATGAGGTAGTCACGGTCGGTTTTAACCGCGAATACTATTCCCCATAGCTCTCTCTTTACTTGGGCATACTTCCTTTGTCTTTCGGTTAAAACCTTCGCACCGAATCGGATTGCATACCAATTCTTTTCTTTGTCTTCTTGGTTTATCACCCATCCAATTCCGGTTGGGCTCGTATCCACCATCACATATATCGGGGTACCATCGGTGTAGTCGGCTTTGCGCTGTGCTGGAGCTTCCAATAATAGTTTCTTTAGCTTTCGAATCACGTAGGTATGCTCATCTTCCCATTTCAACTTCTTCCTTTTCTTTAATAGTTCATACAATGGTTCAATGACATGGGCATAATGTGGAATCCATATGTGATAGAATGCACATGCTCCCAAGAATCTTCGCACCTCCGTTTGAGACACACATTCTTCTTTCATTTCTTGAATAGCGTTCACCTTGGATGGAGATGGCTTCTGGCCATAAGACCCACATAAGTGTCCTACTACCAATATTTCTGGTTGACCGAATGCAGACTTCTCTCCTGAAAACGTGAGATTCGCATCCTCAAGCTTTTGCAACACCTTCTTGCTATCCTTTATATGTTCAATGACGAATCTTCGGCAACCATCGTTATCTTTCGATTCATCTTTTTCTTCCACCAAGCATCCTTTGATTGGAATGTCGTCTAAGAAGGGCATTGTGATATCAGGGATACAATCCCTCAACACTTTGTTCATGGCATTCACCATGTGGGCTACTGAATTTGTTGCACCTTGGGGTAAGGTGCACATCCTTACCAACCCAATCAGCATCCTCATTGTCGTTATGCCTCTACTATCGACGACCAATTGAAATTGATCATAGCCCGAGTAGAGATCACCAATGGAATAGATCAATCTTCCCACGAAGGCTTCGGCAAATTCATCCACACTTGGACCAATTCCAGCATTTCGGATCGTCACCTTGTTGACGGGTTGGAGATCTTGAATAAAGTGTAAGGACCCATTCTTCTTCGGCACCGTAAACCATATATTGGAGTAGGGAGCATTGGATGGCTCAAGTATTCCCATCCTAACCTTTTCCTTTAGAAGCTCAATCAACTTTGGAATGTGAGCTCTTGGAACCGGTATCGGCTTGAGGTTCCAAGGTACATGCGGCACTGTAAAAATCACCATCGGCTCTATCATCTTCGGGCCGGCACATCCGATCTCTTGTGGAGAGAAGGCGAAGGATTTCCCATGTCTCTCAAGCATTCCACGGAACATTCTCTCCTCTTCGGGGAGAAGGAAATCTTCCCTTCCAACTTGTAGCTTTCCTTTCGTCTCTTTGGTGAAGACATGACCTATTGCCTTTGGATCCCTTAAGCTCGGATCATTAGCAACTTCGTTCATCTTCTGCCAGCTATCTTCCGGTAGCGGAACCGCAATTGGCTTGATCTTCTTATCCACCGTTTTATATTTTGTGTTGACTTCAGCTTCCTCCATCAAGATGCCTCGATAATATTCATCGATGATAGCGTACATGTTGACGGAGTTAACCGAAATCACATTTTGATCATGAGGGTAGCTCAAGTCCACGACTTCCTCGATTTCGCCGATGGTGTCATTAAATGAGGCTTCCTCTAGAATGTGAGACACGAATTCTTCTTCTTTGATTATGCTTTCTTCTTTCAGCATCTTCTCGAAGTCTTGTATTTGACGTTTGTCCTTCTTGTTGAGTAGTGTTAGTTTACATGCACACCACTAGGTGTCATACATGTTGCTTCTCCTTGCGATCCACTTATTTCGCTTCCTTGTGGGGACTTATGATTGCTCGGAATATTTGTGCCCCACGCTTCAATAGTCCGCTCTAAAAATCCGAGGATTCGCCTCCAAGGCTATCTCGGTTCCTTTCGTGATTAGCGCGCACCGTAGGGAATTGAACATATCTTTGATTGTCAAGGCGCTTGACTCGTGCGAAGGCCGCTCCATTATCGAACACCTTAGTCTCCATTTGGGACGATGTGATATATGGTTGCCCTAGGATGACGGGATGTGAAGCCGAGTCTTGCACGAAGAAGTGTTGATCCATCTCCACATCTCCAATTGTGACTTTAACGTTGGGGCAAGCTCTGTACAAGTCTTCCATGGCCTTCGTTGCCGCTCGTATCTTCCATCCATGGTTTGCGTTGATCGGCCATCTTCCTTTCTTGTAGAATTCGGTCGACATGAGGTTGATCTTTGAACCATGGTCAATCAAGGCTACCACGGTCTCCTTCTTCTCTCCGATCTTCACCGGCGTCTCCGTTGTCGCTCTTGCCCAATGAGGCCGAGAGTAATGGTTGTCCGCCATCACTTCTTCTTCCTCCTCCTCTTTGGATCTTGCCATGGTTATGGCACTTGTTTTCACCTCTTCTTCATCCGATTGTTGCCGCTTCTGCTTAATCAAGTCCACGATAATATCGTGGAACTCCTTCTTAGCGATCCCAAGTAGCTCTCTCAAAGTAAGGTCGACATGGCTGTCTAAAACCTTCTCCTCAAGGACCTTTCGCAAGTTGGTTGTTTGTTCTATGTCCGACCTTAGCTTGTAAGTCAGTGCCACTCGTTCCTTTCCTTTCTTCACAGATTCATCGACTTCCATCCGAGAAGGTTGGCTCGATCCACCGGGCTTCATGCTTGTTTCTCCTATCTCTTTTCGTGGCGTAGGTTGGGCTTGTCCTTCTTTCCCTGCATTCCTTGTATTATGATGCTTTGATGTGCCATCTTCTTCACCAGTTCTTTTCCTCTTCTCTTCAACAAGAGCTTCATAGTTGTCACACACAACCTCCGCAAAGCTTGTGTTATCGTCGACTGGATCCGACCATCCGGTAACTCGTCGCACATTCTGATCAGCATGTTTTAGATCCTCTAAATCTAATTTTCCTTTCTTTTCACACTCAAATACCGTTGGCCTAAACCCAACTCCTGGCTTGATTGTCTTTAGATTCTCTCTTCCGACTCGTATTCCTGCCAATGCAGCGTAGTGCATGGCTTCCAAATGCCTTGCATCTTCCTCTTCCACGATCTTTTTCAGCCTGCCTCTTCCAAAGTTCACTCGTAGTGGCTTTCGGGTCTCACTCGAGTGGATCATGTTGCCGTCCAAATAGACGACATTCTTGCGAATCACATCTTGCAAGTCAGTGCACTCCCTTCGCGAGTGCTCGAAGCTGTCGCACCACACACATCTATACGCTTCTTTTCCCTTGGGCCCACGTCGACCTAAGTTGGCCAACGATACCACTTCAAACTTCTTGGAGAGCTCTTCGATTATGGATTCTTCCATCGCTTTCTTGTCGAAATTGTTGATCGGCTTGCTAGGCTCGATCATCATAGGCGCCTTCCTCCTCCACGATTGTGGATTCTCCATATCAGTTTCCTCTTGCCATTGTCGACATTTATCAAGATGGCTACAAGCCTTCTTCACCGCTGCCTAGTCTGCTACCAAGCCATTTGGTTGTGTTTCATCCTCCAAAAAGTTACCCAATTCACGCGAATCTTTCGCATCCACTGCCTTCAGGAATAGTAGGACTTTATCTCCATCGAGAACTCGTTGATCAACACTCGGAAGTCGGTTATACTTCTGATCAAATTCGGCATATACTCCAGACGCACACATATTCTTCCCTTTCTTCTCGATCCAAGACATTAGTGTATGTCGAGTCATCCATGATGTGTCTTCAAGCATGTATTCAGCGAGAAGCGCCTTTTTGAACTCTACCCAAGTTGCATGCTCGTTTTGGATCTCCATGATGCGCTCGCGGATCCTTGGTTCCACCACACGTTTGAAGCTAGAAATTTGTTTGAGATCATTGGTTTCCCTTTGTTGCATCTTGTTCCGATAGGTAGCAAGAAAATCCGTGATGTTCTTGCCACCAAATCATCCAGCTATCTCAATTGTACGATCAATAGCTTTGCTGATTAAAGCTTCTCAGTCTCTCACCTTCAGCATGTATTCCACTACAAACACCATGCCTTTTGTTAATTCCTCTCCTTGAGTTCCGCTTGTTGAAGCCATTGTTGCACTTGATATCCTTCCTACCGCCTCTTTCACGTCGTGTTCATCACTTAATTATGTCGTGAAAATCCGTCACTATGTGTGGATCGTGAGACGGAACCGCCGAGGTTCTGGACTAGAAGGATTTAGTGCAACACGTACAACACAAGCAAGTTTTAAGCATAAGACAAGTGGGAGAGACAAATCATTAGTTTATTGCAAAGAAAATCGATTCTTTATAATTTCAGAATCGTGTTACAATGGGTTGGGTATGGAAATAAGAGATTACTTTTTCAAAGAAAGGAGCCAACAACCATGCAAGGAGTGGTCCGATATGAATATGAGAGATACTTTTTGACAAGAAAGATCGAGTAAAACAAAGCTAGGAGTTTGATATCAATATGTGAGATAATTTGTTTCTCGAATCCGAGAGGGAAGAAGAAAAAAACTAGATGAAACAAATGGGACATATATCGAGCTCCTTGTTGATCCCAGGTCCCCAAAGTTACTTTGCATGTCCACTTTTAGTTGCATGGCCTCTACTTTTAGTTCCATGCTTCCATTTTTAGTTGCATGCCTTTTACTTTTAGTTGCATGGGCTTGCTTTTAGTTGCTTGTGATCGTCCGTATAATTTGGCCAAATGACCCAATCATCCATAAAGTTTAGCCCGTGCGCAATCCGTACGTGCGTCGCAACCAAACTGTAGACGTGTCCACGCGCAAAAGTCCCGACTGCGTAGTGTACGCATCCGCGCGCTCGGCCGCACACACGCGTACGTCCGAAAACGTCCACGTGGCCATACACACACGCATACACCCAAAGCGTTAACACGGACGTGCATACGCGCGTATACCCGAAGCGTGCACACCACACAATGTAGCCCAAGTCACCTTGAACTTGTTGTGCTCCACACATTGATAGAATGAATATGTTTTGGTTTCCCTTATATATCCTGGGTTCCAATGTTGTCCTATCTATGTGGGATCTCTCATAGTTTTGTCTTGTCTTTCTTCTTCTTCAAACTTTACACTCACATAACTTGATACTTGTTTATCCGTTTCATGCGTAGTAAAATACGCTATGACACTCTTGAAGACACCTATCTATATGAATACATTAAGCTAATCTTAAATAATTGTTTTATTAAGTTTAATATCGTGTGTGAAAATTGACACGACAACGGGATGTTGACAACGACACCAACTCTTTGGATGATAGTTTATGGGAAGGAGTCCCTGATTTATGTGACGGTCAACACGAGTTTGACCAGAATCAGATGGGTGATTAACCAGGATGATGAAGGTCGTGCACGATTCTCCATATGGTTCAGGGCGAAGTTATTGAGTGAGCGGCGACGAGGATGCTCCCAAGGAAAACAGGAGCTCTAGGGTATCGTTTCGACGGTAAAGGCTGATAAGGACTATCTAATTGGGGCGGAGGTGTAATCAAGGCAAATTATCTACTCATCCTTGGAATGATTTTCGGATGCGTGACTCTGAATCTGGTGATGCTCAGGTGGATCGTGTATATTAAGTCCCTGAATCCAGAAATACAACACATTTCATGGAATGATAATACCATGGCCGATATGTTATGAAGCACAAGGTATGAAGGAGAAGACGACATGGTATCAGAGAATGAGGAAGTCAGAGTTGACATCTTCTATTCAACTCGACTATTGATAAATGGATGAAGCACTCCGATCCTGCACATGCTCAACGAGGACAACTATGAAGGAGAGTGGCTTCTTATCGGGAGGTTCCTGATCACGATGACGACAGATGTAACATTGATGAAGGACGAGGTTAGTCGAATCCGGAAGAAGGCGTACAAGTTCTTCCTAAAGGACGAGGTCAGTCAGATCCAAAAGAAGGCGTACAAGTTCTTCCTGAAGGACGGGTTAATATGGCAACATCCAAAGAAGTGGAATGACACATCACTCCGAGTGGTGAATCGGAAAGAGGACTAGTCGTTACTACTAGTTGAAATTCAAGAGAGTCCCTAATCTAGACATCGAGGAACATGGGCCACATTCGAGAAGCTCATGGAAAGCTACTGGTGGCCAGGGATGTACAATGACATGCAGCACTTCGTGACGACATGTGAAAGCTGCTAGGTACATTTCAGGATGACACACCACAACGAGCTACACCGGACCTTCCCGTCAGCCACTCACTTCAAGTGGACGGTCGATTTGGTGACAATGTCGAAAGGGGTAGGCCAGATGAGGTACCTAGTGCTGGCAAGGGAAGAACTGACGAACCAGGTGGAAGGACGAGCCTTGACGAACAAGACGACCGCGTCCATATGCCGTTTCCTAATCGAGGACGTGACCATCCGAAGCTACGTAGCTGTTCGACTGACTAGGGGTCAAAATCTCCCTCACATTAGCATACAACCCAACGGCAAATGGGAAGGGCGAGCGAGGATATAGACTGATTGTGAAGGTGATTGTGTGAGCATGTGATGGACGAGTCAGAAATTGGCCACGACTCCTGTCATATGCGTTGTGGGTCAATCAAACTTGTTAGCCAGTCGGCTACTTGAAGGATAAAGGTTGACACGTCAGAGTCAGAGTCTCGAAGTCGGACAGTATGAAAGACAGATTTGAAAATGTAATTTTAGCCGAGTATAAAAATATAGTAATTTAAGAAATAGGATAGTTTTAGTATAACTATAGGTTCTTGCCGAATAGACAATTGTACAATCTTGGAAAAGACTCTCAGGTCGCCTATAAAAAGGGCCCGAGAGCATTGTATCATCATCATTCAGTCTGGTTTTAATATAGCTTTTTGTAGTTGGAGTATTTCTTCGTTGAATGTTCTATCATTTACTATGTTAACTGTGTCGAATGTTCTACTTTTATTGTTCCACATTTACTGTTCTACTTATTTATTGTGTCCAATGTTTGAAATATTCTCTACTACACCGATTATGTTATACTAACTGTCAATCAGGATTGTATGTTCTAGTTCTAAGTAATTAGGTTTTCAGTCTCCATTGTTTTATATCAAGCTCTGAGTGAGTGTCAACACAACCCATCTCTCCAACCACAATCATATTGATAGAATGTTCTCGGTAGTAAGACGTTTGACCTATTCTGTCTGTCGACTATTGACAGAACAATAGAACTATGCATAGTTCGGTAACAAGGGATATGCCGGTCGAGCTCATGTTTGGACAGAATCCGACCATGCCACTAGAGAGGACGATCACCTCGTGGATGACAGTCGATTGAACGGACAAGATGAGCCAGGCAGAGCTGCTGGTCCCGTGGATTCCACAACTTGAGAGAAGGTCAAAGGACCTGGAATGAGTGAGGGAGAAGGTACAAGAGATGAGAATGAAGAACAAGGAATGGTTCGATCGGATGCACCGACTTCGACCAAGCAAGATAGAAGAAGACAACAAGGTGTTGGTCTATGACAACAACCTCGACAACCAACACAAGACGATGTAGAAGTTCGCAAGACAGTGGTTCGGGCTGTATGTGGTGACGAGTGCCAACGACAATGCCACGTATTATCTTGCGGAGCTGAATGAGACGAGGATGGCCATGCCGGTGGCGGGAAAATTGATCAAGGTCTTCAAGAAGCGAGAGGAGGTAGAACCAGATCTGGAAATAGAGGACCCTAATTAGGAAGAGGATGTTGGTGCAAACGAGGAGTCGGAGGAGGACCAAATAGGCGACGGATCGGAGCAGGACGAGTAAAGGTCAATCAAGAATAATCCATTGCAGCACTACTTGCCACATGACGGAGGATGTGTGGTTTGGTGGGGGTGGATGTTGTGGAGGATTCCGGCCATTAGGAGAAAGGTCCATCGGTTACGTGGAAACGGGGACGTGCACATTTGCAAATGAAAGTCCCCTTTGTAAACAAATGTACTAAATAAAGGGAGTATTAATAGCTACATGAAAGCGTAATTAATAGGTACTTTTATTATCCCACAAAAAGAGGGAATAACAATGAGTGATGGGAAGAAATCCTGGTGGAGGATCTCTGATAGAAACACCGTTGTGATAATAGCCTGATGTAACGTCGACCTTCCCTCTCCTTGGAGCTATAAAAGGGAGGGAAGGCGACTGTTAGAGGGATTCATCATTTTGGAGGGGAAGGTGTTGTCGGTTTGTGCTCTCGATGTTCTAGTTCTTGCTCTGTGTAGTCAGTTGGGAGAGTGACACCTCTGCTCGCGTAGGAAGCCCGTGTGCTCCCGACTCGAGGCTCATCAGTCTATGGGTGTGTTAGTTGAGCTCAAAGCTCTGCTCGCCGGTCAGGGGTCGTCTCCTTTCTTTCAGTCTTAATTCGTTATTGGTATTGTTGTATCCGTTCTCCTCTCTCCTCTCTCTCTCTCTCTCTCTCTCTCTGTGGTGTCAACGTTTGTATCTTGTATGTGGTGTCCAGAGGTGTCGCTCTTCCCTCCTCTATGTCGCGTTTACTCACTATGTAGCAGAGCCCCGTGTGCTCATTTTTCGGAATCTGGGGGTAGTGCCGGATCGGTTATAGGTTCTACAAGCTCGTGCACTCAATAAGCACTCCAGAAAATGAAATAGATAGCCACTGCAAGCTTACTAGCATCTCTTCCTCCGACCCCCTACTCCAAGACTCTCGTGGTCTTGCCGATCTGACATGTACACATGGATATTCATGATAGCGGTCTCGACGTTGTTTGTCTCGATATAAACATCATCCCTTCTCAGTGCCCTTGTGCGATGATTTTTCCTTCCTCTTCAATGAAGCACCCATGATAAGTAAACCAAACTTGCATACCTTGGTCAACTATCTATCCGACTGACACTAGGTTCTTGGTGATTGTCGATACATGCAAGACGTTCCTCATTATCCCTTTTTGGCCAACATGGCTCAAAGGTATGTCTCGGATGTGTTTGATGGGATGAGGGATATTGTCCCCGGTTTCGAAAACCCCTAGTTGTTCCGGCTTCTCTAGAGTCGAGAACCAGTCCTTATAGTTCATCATGTGGTTCGAAGCTCCGGAATCCACATACCATACCTCATTCGGCTTTGAGGTGCTCATCTTCATCGAATTGGCTTTTGCTTCATTACGAAGGCATGGCCCATTTTGGCTCACATTGAGCCCTCGACGAGTGTGAACTTGGTCGTCTCTCGAAGTCGGCTTTGCTTGATCCAACTTTGTCCAAATGAGTTAGTTTCTTCCAACACTCGCTCTCCTTATTGCCCTTTTGACCACAATACTAGCAATCGGTGGCCTTGTTTTGCCGGCTACCGGAACCACCTTGACCCCCCCTACTCGTGGAGACTCCACTACTGTCGGCACTTCCTATGTGCCTCTGGTTTTCTTCTTGTCAACATCCTCCATTGCATGCTGACCCACCTCATCCACCACGACCACAAGGTTGATCCGCCTCTGTGAACATCATCTTGTTGTCAGCGTGCGTGCTTGTTGACGCACCCGTGTGGTTCTCCTCTACAAGGAGCATCGACTACAAGTTCTTGTTAATGTTCCTGTTGTTTGGAAGAAAACTCTTCGTCTCTGTGTTGATTCACTTTCTCATCTATAGAGGATTCTTCTAATCCTCGTGCTCTAATACCATGTAGAAAATAAGATGTGGAAGCTTGCACACACACACAATCAATTGAGCTGAACTCTGGCAACAATTAAGTAAACATAGAGAATGGAAAAATACATAGTAAAATTGAGAGACAGAGACAGAAAGGGCAGACAACAAAACTTAATTCAAAATAACAACACTCTGCTCATCAAAATGTGCTCCGTGAGCACTATTTATACAAGACCTCAAAAGGACTGGCACAAGTACTGTCAGTACTTGAATGCTCATAAAGAACATTTGACACAAACTCCTAAAGATATTCCTATTACTATTAATAGGAATATAGGGACTAACATCCAATAGACCTATCCCTCGGTCGACCAGATGTTCGCGTCTTCAGCCAATTCTCATTAGTCGACTCAATTGTCAGTTTCTTCAACCGACTCTCATTAGTCGACTCTGTTGTCGGCTTCTTCAGCCGACCGGCCTATCGGCCTTTAGCCGTTTATCTCATGTTGAGCTTGTATCTCAACACGGCAAAAGCTAGATCCCCAAGTCGGAGAAATATATCCACGTAGGTTACTCACGATAGAAAAAGGGGTACAAATGCTTCAACCCCTCTACTCGGAAGGTTCGTGTGAGTCAGGATGTAGTCTTTGACGAATTGGCCTCATTGTACAAACCTGAACCATTTACGAATGAACTTGACAACACAGAAAATGATGTTCAACTTGTTGAGAAATGAATCGTCAATCCACAATCATGGAATGATCTGAAATACACAGTTTGGAAACAGAGAAGACAATGTGCACAGATTTTACGTGGAAACCCTAAAGCGGGAGAAAACCATGGAGAATAGAGCTTCACTATATATAGTGGATATACAAGGACGGGATTAGAGTACAACACTCTCTCTGTGGAGTGTATCCACCATGTAGAGCTCTTACAAAAAACGGCTATGGCACCGCTGTCGTGTGGTTTTTCACACACGATATGAAAACTAGTAAAATAATTATTTACGATTAGTTTAATATATGGATTTGGAAAGATAGATGTGTTCAAGAGCTTCATATCGTATTTTACTACGCATAAAATGGATAAACAAGTATCAAGTTATGTGAGTGTGAAGTTTGAAGAAAAAAGAAAAGACAAGACAAAACTATGAGATATCCCACATAGATAGGACAACATTGGAACCCAAAATATATAAGGGAAACCAAAACATATTCATTCTATCAATGTGTGAAGCATAGAATGTTCAAGGTGACTTCGGCTACACTATGTGGTGTGCATGCTTCGGGCATATGCTTGTATGCACGAAACGTTTCGAGCGTACGCACGTGTGCATGGTTGTTTTCGGATGTACGCACGCATGGACGTCTACAGATGTACGCGTGCACGTTTCAGATGGACGCGTATGTGCAGACGAGCGTGCGAACGCGTGTGTGCGCACACGCGTATACGTGGATGTTTCGGACGGACGCGTGTGTGCGCATGCGTGGATGCGTACACTACGGCGCGGTCGAGACTTTTGTGCGTGGATGTGTACACGTTTCGGACGGACGCGTGTGTACGCATGCGTGGATGCGTACACTACGGCGCGGTCGGGACGCGCGCATGCGTGGATGCGTACACTACGGTGCGGTCGGGATGCGCGCATCCGTGGATGCGTACACTACTACGCGGTCAAGACTTTTGCACGCGGACGCGTCTACGGTTTGGTTGCGACACATGTACGGATTGCGTACGGGCTAAACTTTATGGATGATTGTGTCATTTGGCCGAATTATACGGACAATCGCATGCAACCAAAAGCCAAGGCCATGCAACTAAAAGTAAAAGGCATGCATCTAAAAATGGAAGCATGCAACTAAAAGCAGAGGCCATGCAACTAAAACTAGAGGCCATCCAACTAAAAGTGGGGATGCAAAGTAACATTGGGGAGGAGGATCAATGAGGAGCTCGATATATGTCTCATTTTTTTCCCTCCTAGTTTTTTTTTTCCCTCATCTTTTCTTCTTCCCTCTCGGATTTAAGAAACAAATTATCTCACATATTGATATCAAACTCCTAGCTTTGTTTACTTGATCTTTCTTGTCAAAAATTATCTCTCGTATTCATATCGGACCACTCCTTGCATGGTTGTTGGTTCCTTTCTTTGAAAAATTAATCTCTCATTTCCATATCCAACCTATTGTAACACGATTCTGAAATTACAAAAAATTGATTTTCTTTTGTTATAAACTAATGATTTGTCTCTCTCACTTATCTTATGCTTAAAACTTGCTTGTGTTGTACATGTTGCTCTAAATCCTTCTAGTCCAGAATCCCGGCGGTTCCGTCTCACGATCCGCACATATTGACGGATTTTCACGACACCGCTCACACAGACTCTCTTCCTGTTCTCACACTTCTCTATCGTTCTCTACAACAAAGGATCACACACAGTTCTGCATCACTCATTCTCTGCGAACACTACTTGCCCTAAGTGTATTTATACTTATACCTTGTATGGGCTATTTACAAATGTAGCCATTACTACACAACACTACTATTATTATCTATAATAATAAGTAGCCATCAGTCGACCCTAGTGTTGATTGTCCAGCCGTCCGGATTAGTCAGTCACGTCTTCGACCTGGATCTCCTTTCTATTGACTCACCTAGTCAACTCTCATAGTTGACTTTCTCACAGTCGACTCTTCAACCATTGGTACTCGGCCCGAGCAGTTTGCTCCTCGTAGTCTTCGACTGTCAGCACTTCTTAGCGTGAACAATTGGTTCCTCCCACTGGAGGGACATATTCGGAACAAACTCCTCCTTCACTCCTGTGGGGAGGGGTCTATTATTCTTGTCCTCTATCGACAGACTCTGAGTTTGTCCATCGGTAGGTTCTTTGTCAGCATGTTAGATCCATTGTTGTCAATATGGATCTTCACGAGGTTAAACTCTCCCTCTTCGACTTTCTCCCGCAACCAGCGATACCTTCTCTGTATGTGCTTGGTCCAAAACTGGTATGCAACATTCTTGGCTAGGTGTATGGCACTATGGCTGTCAAAACAAAGCAAGAAATACCTTTGCTTCATTCCCAACTCGCTGAGAAAGTCTCTCATCCAAATCAGCTCGTTGTCGGCCTCTACCGCTGCCATATAGTTTGCTTTTGTGGTTGACAAGGCCATAGACTTCTACAATCATGACTGCCACAACATTGCTTATTAGAGACATGAACTAATGTAAGCATTAGGTAAGGATAGAATATAGATAGATAGATAGAAAGGAGAGAGAGAAAGAAGGGTGTCAATCCACCCGACTACCCCCGAGCGAAGGGATCGAGACGGACTCGAGCCTTGATCGGCGTCCCATACCACCGCCGTGGCGTCGAGTCGTACCTGGTGCTGGCGCGCTCGCTACAAGAGTTGACCCACCACAAGATAGAGTCTCGACGTAGTCAACAAGATGATGAAATGAGGGTAGCTGGGCCTCTTATTTATAGCGATACCCAAGGCCCCTAGGCAAGTTCACACTTGGCCTAATGGGTTGTCTCAATCCCGAGGATTAAAAGTAATCCTCCCCTTCTTTACACACTTGTTTAACCCTCACACTTATCCACGTGGCTAGAATACTACGGTAAATTCTCACCACGGGATATTATATGGTCATGCCCATAACATACTCCCCCTCTTTAAAACATTGCAGTCTTGCAATGGAAAGTTAGGGAAGTTAGTTCTGAGAGTATTTTCGCGTTCCCATGTGGCATCTTATATTAATTTATCCATCCATTTTATTTTAAATTCTCAGATTTCTTTAGTACGTAATTTTTTTGTTTTATCATCGAGAATTCTTTCTGGTACATGTGGTTTAGAAGATAATTCTTTAGAAGTAACCAGAGTTTCAGTTGTAACTGTATTGTCGCAAGAACTGAGAAGTTCTTTTAAACGACTCACATGAAAAACTGGATGAATTTCAACACCTTCGGAAAGAGTGAGACAATAGGCCGATGACCCAATGCATTTGAGGACTGTAAAAGGTCCACAAAACCGTGGGGCTAACTTAGCACACTTACCCTTAGACAATGTCTTAGAATCGTGAGGTACACGTAAAAATACCTTCTGTCCAGGGTTGAATACATGAGGTTGCCTATTATGATCGGCACAAAAATGCACTCTATCTTGAGCTGTTTTTATATTATCTCGTGCAACATGCAACATATCTTGCATATCCCGAAGAAAGTTTTGCGTACTTCGCAACTCATCATGATGTATATTAACATGAATCGGGGCTCGTGGTTGAAAACCATACATCAACTTAAAAGGACTATATCCCGTCGACGTATGCTTGGAGCTGTTATAAGCAAACTCCAAAATTGGGAGATAACGTTCCCATTTTGTTGGTTTAGTACCAACGTATGCTCGAAGCATGTCCTCAATAATTTGATTTACTCGTTCTGTTTGTCCATCAGATTGAGGATGATCCGTGGAGCTCATGCTCAACGTAGTTTCTAACTTCTTAAAGACTTGCATCCAGAAGTCACTAGTAAATTTTGGATCTCGATCACTCATGATATCCATCGGTAACCCATAAAAACGAAATAACTCGTCAACGAATTGGTAAGCCAATTCAGGAGCTGTTACCGTGGTTTTAGTAGCAATAAATCTGGTCATTTTAGTTAGTCTATCAACCACAACCTAGATGGCATCATGGCCTTTTTGGGTGTGAGGAAGGCTAACAATAAAATCCATGGATATATTGTCCCACTTATTATTGGGAATGTCCATGGGATGCGGCTTTAAGTCGCTCGGCTTTGTTAACCTGCCATTGGTGACATTGTATTCCTAAGTGTACGATGTATTCCAGGGTGCCCTGCTGAGGGTGCATCATGGCATTCAAAAATAATTCTCTTTTTGACCTCAGGCAAATCTGGAACACAAACCTTCCCATTATAGTAGAGCAGACCGTTAGCAATGTGGAAGTATTCCTTCAAGGATGTGATGGTGTCTATTCCAGACTCAACTCTTGCCCAATATTTTGCAAAATAACTGTCATCAGGATACTTTCCTCGAAGGTGATCATAAAGATCTGATGTTATTTTAATGAAGCTAAGCATGTTAACTTCACAGATGCGACTTAGTGCATCAACGACAGTGGTCATGGAACCTTTACGATATCGTATGGAAAAATCAAAGTCTTGGATGAGATCAGCCCATTGTGCCTTACGACCTTTCAGGTCTTGTTGGTCACAAAAATATTTCAAGGACTCGGGGTCCATAGTTACCACAAAACGATTTCCATAAAGATAATGGCACCATGTTTTGAGTGCATGTATAACTGCAAATAATTCCTTTTCTTGAACGGTATACTGACATTGAGCAGAATCAAGTTTCTTACTCTCGAATGCTATTGGTTTACCATCTTGATATAAGACAACACCTATAGCATAATCACTTGCATTGGTTTCAACCTCAAAAGGTTTTGAAGGATCGGGTAAAAGAAGTGAAGGAGCCTTGCACACCAGGTCCTTGAGTTCCTTAAAGGCGAGGTCTAGTGTAGTATTCTAGACAATAGGTTTTTTAGACTTACACGTTTGACCTTTTAGAAGATCAGTAAACGGCGTCGTCAATTGGGAGTAATTACGAAGGGATTTTCGCAAAAACCCTACAAAACCAAGGAATGATCAAACTTCTCGAATGTTCCGAAGAGTGGGCCAAAGCTTGATTTTCTCGATACGAGAAGGATCAATTTCAACTCCTCGTTTGGTTATGAGATGTCCAAGATAAGTAAAAGAAGTGATGGAGCCTTCCACACTAGGTCCTTGAGTTCCTTAAAGGCGAGGTCTAGTGTAGTATTCCAGACAATAGGTTTTGTAGACTTACACGTTTGACCTTTTAAAAGATCAGTAAACGGCGTCGTCAATTGGGAGTAATTATGAAGGGATTTTCGCAAAAACTCGACAAAACCAAGGAATGATCGAACTTCTCGAATGTTCCGAAGAGTGGGCCAAAGCTTGATTTTCTCGATGCGAGAAGGATCAATTTTAACTCCTCGTTCGGTTATGAGATGTCCAAGATAAGTAATTGATTTCTTGAAGAACTCACATTTTGAGATCTTCGCATAAAATTGTTTGTCACGCAATGTTTGTAAAAGAAAGCGGACATGTTTAGCATGTTCTTGTAATGTACGGCTATAAACTAAAATATCATCCAAGAAAATAACGACAAATTTTCCAAGTTGTCTCGGAAAATGTCATTCATTTCTTGTTGAAATATAGTCGGAGCATTGGTCAAACCAAAAGGCATAACCAAAAACTCATAATGGCCATAGCGCATACGAAATGCCATTTTAGGAACATCTTCCTCACTTATACGTATTTGATGGTAGCCAGTACGGAGATCAAGTTTCGTAAAATACTGAGCTCCCTAGAGATGGTCAATTAGATCGTTAGCCCGGGGCAATGGATACGAATTCTTGATCGTCACTTTATTTAAGCGTCGGTAATTAATACACATACGCCATGTGCCCTCTTTCTTTTTAACCAAGAGAACTAGTGCACCCCATGGAGATTTACTATAATGTATATAACCCATTCGTAAATAGTCCTTGAGTTGCTTAGATACCTCATTCTCTTCGGATCGACTTAAGCGATAAGGAGTTATACTTATTGGTGCAACGCCAGGTACAATATCTATATGATGGTCTATATTATGTTTAGGAGGTAACCCATCTGGTAGTTCACATAGAAAAACATCAGGAAAATCATTTAAGATTTTATCAAGTTGTTGTTGTTCAAAATATGTTAATTGAACCAAGACATTATTGATATTGTAAACGTGAATGTCCGGATCAAGTACACAATAAAATAGAGTAGAACAAGACAACTCAGATATTGATGGAGAGGAAAAAATCGAGAGGGATTGTTTTTTTACACATTGAATAAAATGAGTACAATTGTTCAGTACAAATGTTATTGAATGATGAACCCAATCAATAGATAAAGAAGAGTTTTTATTATAGAACTAGGGATAACCCAATATTACATCAGTGGTACAAAGATTCATTACATGGAAGTCTACTTCCTCTATATAAGTATCAATACAAAATTCCCAATGAATGAATCGCCCCGTTGATGTATTGTACTCTTCCATCAACCAAGTGCACTGTATAGGTGTGATCACTTATGGTGGGTTGGATTCCCCATATCTGAACCAAACGATCATTCACAAAGTTGTGTGAGCTTCCCGAATCAAACAAAAATTGTACGGGAGATCCATTGATATACCCGTTTGCACGTAGTAAATCATTGGGACCCATTACATAGTGAGGGAAAGAACTTGACAATTACTTAAATGATGTGTATAGACCTAAAGGACATTAGAAATCTGACCTTTATGGTCTGCAGCTTTAGCTTTGTTGTCGTACTCTTTCTGTTGGAGCTTTCGACATTGGTCTTTTGTATGACCCTTCTTTTTGCAGAATATGCAAAAAGGATGTTGTTGCTTACAATCGTGATCCATGAATTCATTAGGTGTCTTGCGTTTCCCAGAGAATTGCGACTGCTTAGTCCAGGGTGCTTTGTTGGGTTTGTTGTGGTCCTCCTTCGAAGTGTGTTGATAGTGAAGAACTATTTGAACAGCCTCTTCAAAGGATTTTGGATTCTTATCGTGCACTATCCAGTGATAGTTCAAATTGGGGATGCCACTGACAAAACAATCTATTTATTAACCAATTGTCCCCTTCTAGACTTGATTTTTGGATTTGGGTTCTAACATGCTGGACATAGTATTCTAGTGAGGAAAACATCCTGCTAGAGAGGTTCATTAAAGCTTGAGCTGCCTCGGTTCGAGAGGGAGGTTGTAGAAATTGGCCCTTAAAAACTGTGACAAAATCTGTCTAGGTATCGGGCAATTTCCCCAAAGTACGGAGCCCACACCACCACGCGGCGTCCTTACCCCCTAGTTCTCGGCCGACATATGCAATCTTCGTACTATTTGGCATGGGATAGAGCTCAAAATGAGACTCCCATCGGCCCAGCTACGTGCAGATTGCTTCTTCGGTTCTTTCCTTTTTTTCTCCCGTAAATGGCTTAACGACAAACGATGGCTCACCATGTCGCTCATCAGGTCTATTAGTCTCTCGTTGTAAACTAATGACACGTGCCTGGAGCGCACTTTGAGATTGTTGAAATTCGGTCATCTGTTGAGCGGTGAAACTGAGGTATTGGGTTATTTGCGAAAAATACATCTCAATGGACATTTGTCCAGGAGGATTTCCTTGAGTTCCTTCCACTTGAGCGGATGACATCGGGTCGTTATTTTGAGCCATTGAATGGTTATTTCTGGCACAGAAATAGGATAAGGTCAGACAAATAGTCATAACATCATGTCGTGATATAAACATATCATGGGCAAATATTAATCAATATAATGATCTCACGTCATTACCCCTGTAGATGTATGAGATGAGGTTCAAGATCAGGTTACATGGTAACACAAAGGTGTTTTAAAAACCATGGGGGTGACAAATTAATGTCTTTCCTTGATCTTTGTATCGATTTTTTCATGGTGGCTCCCCAAGGCTCAACCATGTATGTTTGTGTCATGAGTAGTTTATACACGAAAAAAATGTTAACAATAAACTATGTTTCTGTGCCCACATATGTGGTTTCGGCTCTTTAAGTCCTATTACGAGGACCCCGAAATGCACTTAGACCTCAAGTTTAAACATGTGTTATAGTGATATGTATCAACGATGTTGTATGGTCCTGATCAGATTTGAACTCGAGACCTCGAGAACAAATGCATTAAACACTTGAGCCAACCAAGTAGGTTGCTCTTCTTGAATGTTTAATGCTTCATGCGTATAAGAGATATGCGAGGCATTTTCCCATATATGTTTTTTTAAAAGAAACATATATGTCAAGAGTCCTTATTTCCCCCTCGTTTACTACAAATTATGTTCCAGTATGTTACCTAACCTCAAGTCTCGTAATTACGATGGCATACGCTGAAGTGCAACCTAATGGTCAAGCCAAATGAGCCCTCTTTTCGTAGTAGGCCCATGTGGCCCATCACATGGTTACGTCATTATGAATGCCTTTCGTAAGAATGATCTCCTGGTGGCATCCTATCCATGTAACGAGGGAGGGATGTTGGATATGTGTGTCATAGGAGCGACCTCACATGAAGTGGGTCAAGCCCTACGTTGTCGACATCATTGTGGCTATAGGCATTTCTTTACGTAATAAAATCGAAGTCACCAACGGGAATGTCAACAATAAAAAATTGTTGAAAAAAGGGATGGTGAGAACGTCATTCTTACAAAAATGTGAGGACGGCCACCAAGATCCTTTCCCCGAAAAGGAAAACATTTGATATAAAGATCACGTAATATCAAATATAGACATATGTTTATTTATCACATGTATACGATCAAATGCGTATACATATGACCACATATGTGTACATATTAAAAAAAATCGTAACATCAAATAGCCAACATATGATGAAATCGAGACACGTAATCGAGGCATGTAGCATCTACGCACACGAAACATCCAAAAATAAGGGTTAATTGTAATACGCAATTGAGGTATTGACCTCATACGCATACGTCACCAAATACATATCATTTACAACGAAATCGAGGTATTGACCTCATATGCATACGTAACATATGTATATGAGTGTAATACGCAATTGAGGTATTAACCTCGTACGCATACGACACTAATCACATATTAAATATATGTCAAATGAGGTATTGACCTCGTGCACATATGTAAACGTTTCATACAACCAATTAATTACCACTACAACATCATTAAATTAATGAAAACAATTACATATAGACTATACACATGATTAGATGGGAGAAGAAAAAATAGAAAAAAGAAGAAGGAAAGAGTTATCGAAGTTCCTTTGTTGATCGTTATCTGGATCAAAGCCGGCCGCACATCGATCGATCACCATCAATCAACAAAACAAAAGAGAACAAAAGAAACATTAGAACATAGGCTCTGATACCAACTATTAGAGACATGAACTAATGTAAGCATTAGATAAGGATAGAATATTGATAGATAGATAGAAAGGAGAGAGAGAATGAAGGGTGTCAATCCACCCGACCACCCCTGAGCGAAGGGATCGAGACAGACTCGAGCCTCGATCGGCGTCCCATACCACCGTCGTGGCGTCGAGTCGTACCTGGTGCTGGCGCACTCGCTACAAGAGTTGACCCACCACAAAACAAAGTCTCGACGTAGTCAACAAGATGATGAAATGAGGGTAGCTAGGCCTCTTATTTATAGCGATACCCAAGGCCCCCAGGCAAGTTCACACTTGGCCTAATGGGTTGTCTCAATCTCGAGGATTAAAAGTAATCTTCCCCTTCTTTACACACTCATTTAACCCTCACACTTATCCACGTGGCTAGAATACTACAGTAAATTCTCACCACGGGATATTATATGGTCATGCCCGTAACACTGCTCCCCTTGCATAGGTCATCACGTACCCTAACGTGGATCGGATTGAATCTACATCCCCCGACACCATACCTTAGGCCTACCTTCGAGGTGCCCTTTATATTCGCCACCATTTTCGGTTCGGACAGCCTTCAACTTCTGATCTGACTCCCGTTCGGCTTTTGTCGGGAACTCCTTGAAGAACAAAAGTACTTGATCTTTTGACTTTAATACAAAAGCGCACAACTTCCGACTATAGTCATCGATAAAGGTTACAAAGTATTGTCCGCCTCAGTGTGACGGAGCATCTATATAGCACACATCCGTGTGTACTAGTTCCAGTGGCACTTCTCTTCTCCTTGGTGGTCTAGAGTGGAATGCTGCTTTGTTCTACTTTTTGACTAAACAATCGACACAGTTCTCCAGGTGCATTCCCTTTACCTTTGGTAGAAGCCTCTCATTGGCCAACAAATGCAGTCCCTTCTCAGTCATGTGGCCTAGCCTCTTATGCGATATCTGTCATGCCGAGTCGGCTGCCACATTCATATACAATGTGCCTTCCTTCTGTGCTCGGGCCACTATAAGATTTCCTCGGCAAAACTTCCACTTGCCATTCCGAAAACTACCATTGTATCCTTCATTGTCTAGTCTTCCAGTCGATATCAGATTCAATCTGATATCGGGGACATGTCGAACATCCTTCAGAGTTAGCCTACACCTTGTCGACGTCATCAGGCAGACACTTTTGATTCCGGCTACCCTGCATTGCCGACTGTCACCCATTTTTACATAACCATGGTCACCGGCTATGTAAGTCGAGAAATACTCTCATGATGGAGTTGTGTGAAAGGATGCACCGGAGTCGACCACCCAAGTGCATTCTTCTCTCTCAAGGTTTGCACTTGCCTGTTCGCAAATGAACATCAATTCTTCATTGCTCGTAGCAATGGCTGAAGTGCCCTTTTCATCAGGAATCTTCCTGGGTTCGACACCATTATCGACACTTTTGTCCTTCCTCGTGTGTCGGCAGTCCTTCTTGAAGTGTCCAGGTTTTCCAAAATAGAAGCACACGAGCTTACCCCTAGACTTCGACCTGGCTTGAGACTTTTCTCTCCTAGGTGAACTTCTTTGCTAGTCCTTCCCTCTACCGATGTGTTGAGCCAATTTTGACTCCGACTGGACAAAAATACCGTTGTCCTTCCTTCTCGCTTCCTCATTCAGGATGTTTGTCTTCACCGCTTGTAAAGACAAGTTGTCTTCTTGACTGGAGGTGCTGAGAGTAACCACCAGGTTCTACTAGCTATCCGACAGTGTGCACATCAACAAGATGGCCTGCATGGCATCATCGAGGGGAAACTTGGTTGCAACAAGTTGATTTAAATACCCCATGAATGTGTTGATGTGTTCGATGATGCTCTCACTGTCTCTGAATTTCATCCGTACGATCTTTCTCATCAGTGAGGTTTTATTGAGGGCGTTCTTCCTCTCATATAGACCTGACAACTTCTGCCACATCTTGTGGGCATTCGTGTTGTTCGTCACATGCTGAAGGACACTTACATTGACGCACAGTCGGATGGTGGCCACTGCCTTTTTTGAGAAGTTTCCATTCCGACTCTAATACCCCTGTGGGTATTTCTGCTTTGTCGATCGACTTGTACAAGTCTTTGACTATAAGAAGGTCCTCCATCTTTATCTTCCAGTCTACATAGTTTTGAGAGTTTAGAACTATCATTCCTTGGAAGCCGCGAACACCTCCTTCCATGCTTGCACCTCAAGCTCTGATACCAGTTTGTTGAGAAACAAATCATCAATCCACAATAATGGAATGCGTTGAAATACACAGTTCGGAAACACAGAAGACAATGTGCACATATTTTACGTGGAAACCCTAACTCGGGAGAGAAAACGACGGAGAACAGAGCCTCACTACATATAGTGGATATACAAGGACGGGATTAGAGTACAACACTCTCTTTGTGGAGTGTATCAGCCACGCAAGGCTCTTACAGAACATGGCTATGGCGCCGCTCACACAGACTCTCTTCCTGTTCTCACACTTCTCTATCGTTCTCTACAACAGAGGATCACACACAGTTCTACATCACTCACTCTCTGCGAACACTACTTTCCCTAAGTGTATTTATACTTATACCTTGTATGGGCTATTTACAAATGTAGCCACTACTACACAACACTACTATTATTATCTATAATAATAAGTAACTGTCAGTTGACCCTAGTGTTGATTGTCCAGCTGGCCCAACTAGTCGGTCGCATCTTCGACCTGGATCTCCTTTCTGTTGACTCAACCAGTTGACTCTTCAACCATCGGTACTCGGCCTAACCAGTTTGCTCCTCGTAGTCTTCGACTGTCGGCACTTCTTAGCCTGAACAAACGGTTCCTCCCACTAGAAGGACATATTCCCAACACAACTAAGGTTAATATCCAAAGAGAGTCCAATCTCCAACCGATTGAGGGGACCTCAAGAGCCTCCAAACGAGCAAAGCATTTCACGGCCAAGTCCGAAATCGGACAAAGTAAAGGCAAAAATGCCAGAATATGAAGACTATCAATCTAACAACAACGACTCAACTCACTCGCTCGACAGTGAGATCGGTGGCTTTGATGTGCCTATTATGAGCACACGTGGTGTGCAGAAAGCCATTGCCACGGAAAATGAAAAACTCTGACGCTCCACCTAAGAGAAGAATCCGATTAGTCGATATGGCTACAATGACTATATCGCATATTATTGTGCCTTTATGATGAAGGTGGTGAAAGTTTTAGAACCGTAACGTTTGTCTGAAGCCGCTAAAGATCCATGATGGGTCGAAGCGATGAACGCGGAGATGCAAGCACTCTATAAGAACGAGACATGGGATCTCATCCCTCACTCACCGCACAAGAAGGCTATTGGCTGCAGATGGATATTCAATGTGAAGTATAATGGCGACGATTGTGCCAATCTCTATAAAGACCGACTCATAGCAAAAGGCTACGCACAAATGCACGGTGTCAATTATGAAATGAACTTAACCCCGGTGGCAAATATGATGATTGTTCGAATCATGGTTGTACTTGCAGCAGCAAAAGGGTGGCACCTCCACCAGATGGATAGAAAGAACGCCTTTCTACAAGGCCAATTAGAAAAGGTGTACATGGTCCAACCACCCAACTTCAAATCTAGCAACCATTTGAAAGTAGTCTTCCGACTAAAGAAGCCTCTCAATGACCTCAAACAAGCACCCAGAGCATGGCACTCGAAGATAATACATTGTCTTCATCGAATCGGCTTCAGAATGTCAAAATCCGACAACTCTCTATATGTAAGAAGAAATTCCGAAAGTTCAATTTTCATCATCCTATACGTGGATGATCTGGTCATTGGAGATGAGCATCTAGTTGACATCAACTAGGTCAAGATCTGCCTCTTCAAAAAATATGAGTTCCTAGGTATTGAAGTAATTCGGATTCTAGGTGGCATCTCCCAACAACATTACATCCTCAACTTATTATATGAGTTCGGGATGACTAAGTGTAAGTATATGGCAACCCCTCTTGATCGAAACCTAAAGCCAAATGTCGACTCAGGCACAGAAGAGTGTGAGCCGACTCAATATCGACAACTTATTGGAAGCCTCATCTATCTCACGATCACTCGACCCGACCTCAGCTATTCGGTCGGCCTCCTTAGCCAATTCATGCAAACTCCACATGATATTCATTTGGATTGTGCTCAACGAGTGTTATGATAAGTCAGTGGAATGATGAACTACAACATTCTCTATAAGTCGGTCATGCCAATTCGACTCGAAGGATATATAGATGCCGACTGGGCCGATTTCAAAGTTGATTGATGATCGACTTCGGGCTTCATATTGTCAATTGGGAGAGGAGCCATGGAGCAATAAGAAGCAACCACCCATCGCATTGTCAAGCACAGATGCCGAATACATGGGCGCAATTGTGGCTGCATGTGAAGTTGTTTGGCTGAAGAGAACATTGAAGGATCTCAGCATTCCTATGAAGGATTTGATTCCCCTTACCTGCGACAACATGAGCAATATTCATTTAGCTCAAAACTCATTGTTCCATGCGTGCACATTGTCATAAAGATTGTGGTTAATTGTCACAATCGTCGGGGTTCTGTGACTCGGGGATGATCGTGTGGATGGTGCGATGACAAGAAGGCAAGAAGGCAAGATAGATGCAACATTGTCGCGAAAAGAATTTTATTTGTAAAACACCACTTACAATATTTATTTGCCAAACGGTACTTGGCAAGACTGAAACTCACAACCTCTATTCGAAAAGAAGTGTTTAAAATAGACCACTTCAACCTCTTTATTTTCTATTAACTTAATTCTCTTTCTCTTTATATATACCAAGTTTATCTTACAAAATTTGTTTTCCAAAAGAAGTTGTTCTGAGAGAGTTCAAACTCACGACCTTTTGTTGGCGAAGAGGCATTTGAGATACACCACTTTAACTCCTTCTTTTTCTTGTATTGCTTTTCTTTTATTTAACTTTTGTCTTGATTTATGTAGGCCACCATCTTCTTTGGCGAGCTTTGCATCCCACACCAATGCGAGCTTCTTCACTGGCTTTGTCTTCCTCACCTTCTCCTCCTCTCTATTTTCCCTTCTCCCCTATTTAGCCACAATGGGAGTGGCTTCTATATGGGGGGGGGAGGGGGGTCAACCGCCCAGCCACCTTCAGGCGGTTTTTTTTATTCTCAATTTGATTTTGTTTTATTTGTAGTTTAGGGTTTAGGGTTTAGGGTTTAGTTGTACATTTGAGAACTTACAAAAATGGCCCTTATTTAATTTCGACTTGTAGTTGTACATTTGTACATTCGATTTTGTAGTTGTCATATCATAGCCTGCTTCGTTGTCTTTGATTCAACTATTTGAACTCTGTACTCCGATATCATATGAGGATGCTATGAGCTTTTTAATTCACATGGGCGCTCTTGTTTGCCCCTTCATGACTTCTGCCACAACTTTCCTTTTTCTTCATATCTCTCACCGTGAATTTCAAATTTAGATTTTATTAGGTCATATCATAGCCTAGTTCGTTGGTTTTGATTCCACTATGTGAATTCTGAAATTAGATATCATATGAGGATGCTATGAGCTTTTTGATTCATGTGAGCGCTCTTGTTTACCCCTGCATGACTTCTACCACAACTTTATTTTTTCCTTCATGTGTATTGACCTAAATTTCAGAACTTAGATTTTATTAGTTCATATCATAGCCTGCTTTGTTGGCTTTGAGTCAACTATTTGAACTCTGAAATCCGATATCATATGAGGATGATATGAGCTTTTTTATTCATGTGAGCGCTCTTGTTTGCCCCTGCATGACTTCTGCCACATATTTACATTTTCCTTCATGTCTCTTGCCCTAAATTACAAAACTTAGATTTCAGTAGGTCATATCATAGCCTACTTCTTTGGCTTTGATTCACCAATTTGAACTCTGAAATCCAATATCATATGAGGATGATATGAGCTTTTTGATTTATGTGGGCGCTCTTGTTTGCCCCTCCATAACTTCTGCAACAACTTTACTTTTTCCTTCATGTCTCTTGGCCTGAATTTCAAAACTTAGATTTTATTAGGCCATATCATAGCCTAGTTCGTTGGCTTTGATTCAACGTTTTGGACTCTTAAATCCGATATCATATGAGGATGCTAAGAGCATTTTGATACATGTGAGCATTCTTGTTCGCCCCTGCATGACTTCTACCACAAGTTTATTTTTTCCTTCATGTCTCTTGGCCTGAATTTCAAAACTTATATTTTATTAGGTCAGATCATAGCCTACTTTGTTGGCTTTGATTGAACTATTTGAACTCTGAAATCCGATATCATATGAGGACGCTATGAGCTTTTTGATTCACGTGGGTGCTCTTGTTTGCCCCTACATGACGTCTGCAACAACTTTCCTTTTTCCTTCATTTTTCTTGCCCTGGATTTCAAAACTTATATTTTATTAGGTCATATCATAGCCTACTTTGTTGGCTTTGATTCAACTACTTGAACTCTAAAATCCAATATTATATGAGGATGGTTAAAAACTCTAAAATCAAATATCATACGAGGACGCTATGAGCTTTTTGATTCATGTGGGCGCTCTTCTCTGTCTTTGCATGATTTCTGCCACAACTTTACTTTTTCCTTCATGTGTCTCAACTTGAATTTTGAAATTCATATTTTATCATGCCATATCATAGCCTGCTTCATTGGCTTTGATTCACCTATTTGAATTCTCAAAACCGATATCATATGAGGATGTTATGAGCTTTTTGATTCACATGGTCGCTCTTGTTTGCCCCTCCATGACTTCTACCACAACTTTACATTTTCCTTCATGTATCTTGGCCTTAATTTCAGAACTTAGATTTTATTAGGTTATATTATAGCCTACTTTGTTGACTTTGATTCAAATATTTGAACTCTGAAATCCGATATCATATGAGGATGGTATGAGGTTTTTGATTCACATGGGCGCTCTTGTTTGCCCCTACATGACTTTTGCCACAACTTTACTTTTCCCTTCATGATTCTCGCCATGAATTTCGAAACTTAGATTTTAATAGGATATATCATAGCCTACTTCGTTGGTTTTGATTTAATTATTTGAACTCTAAAATCCAATATCATATGAGGATGCTATGAGGATATGTGGGCGCTCTTGTTTACCCCTGCATGACTACTACCACAACTTTACTTTTTCCTTCATATCGCTCGCCATGAATTTCTAAACTTACATTTTATTAGGTCATATTATAGCCTACTTCGTTGGCTTTGATTCAACTCTTTGAACTCTGAAATCTGATATCATATGAGGATGCTATGAACTTTTTGATTCACGTGGGCGCTCTTGTCTGTCCTTGCATGATTTCTGCCACAACATTACTTTTTCCTTGATGTCTCTCACCCTAAATTTTGAAACTAAGATTTTTTTAGGTCATATCATAGCCTACTTTGTTGGCTTTGATTCAATTTCCTTTTCTTGTTTTGTTTTTTTATATCATATGTAACGGTAATGGTTGTTAATATGTTACATTAATAGTACATTATTACATAGTGGCGTTCGATTTAATGAGGGGTGGGTTCCCCGCCCGAGATTGATTTGGTAGGGAGTGGGACAACGTTTCCACTCGTTAACCCCACGGTGTTCCTGAACGGATTTGGGGGTGTGGGTTCCAAGTATGGTTTGAGTCGAAAGTCTTTGACCTTTTGTCGTAAAATTTCCCCAGCGAGAGTGTTGAGCTTGAAGGTGTCGTTTTCAACGTTGACTATCCAATACGCCCCGCTCCACCGGAATTGGACCTTGCCCAGCATTTCCCCCATGCCTGTTTGGAACACGAGTACGGCCTTTATGATTTTGAAAGATTTCTCGTAACCCCTTGATGCCGGTCGACGAACGCTTTGTGACGACATTGTTCCTATTCCAGAACCGCCATTGTTAGTACCCTATCTTCGTTGGGTTCGAGAAGTTGTTGTAGTCATAGTTGTTCTGACTATTTTTCAGGAAGGCGTTCACGGATCTGTATCCTCAAGCTTGGAATCCAGAATTCTGTTATTTTGTGTGCATTTTGTGTATCACATATTCTTTTACAGACCAGCAACCAAGAAGAATGGAGCCGAACGAACAATAATAGAAGGAAAGTTGAAGACCAGCCCGACACATTTCAACTTGGCACCTTGGCCAAAGAAGTGCTACGACAAAAGGTGAATGGGTTTCGCCTAAAACCTTACCTGGGACCAATGCCACCTAACCCGTTCCCCGCCGGAGAGGACAAAGCCGGAGAATCCGTGGAGTAATTATAGAGACCTACTTGTACTATAGTGTAAACATAACATTGTATGTAACCGTTACAAAAAGAAAAGAAAAAAAGAAGAAGAGAAGATAGCGACACTATTAAAAGGACTTCATGCATACACAAACTTCTAGAGCAAGAACACGTGGCACCACGATGTCTCACAGACCAATGAACCCTAGGCCACAAAAAGAAGAAAATAGAAGGTTTTTTGCATAGTACAGAAACCAATCGTCTAACCCTCATCGCTCTCATCGCTCTCCTCACTCACCTTCCTCTCCATCATAGCACAGAGCTCACGTTCGCCATAGCTAGCATACCTCACCCTCTACCCAAGACTCTCACCCACCTACTATGCCGATCCCTATTTCTGCCGCCTTGCAAAGATGGTTCGTCGAAAAATGCCTAGATGGATACATCAAAGTCGCTGAGGCACCCGCTCACCTTGAAGCCCTGGACATTGCTAGGAAACTCAATATCGACACGGTCACCACCACATCCATCCGGTAGAAGCTTGACCTGTCATCGCTTGGAGAAAGAGATTTCGACATCCCTCCTGCAGAAACCTTGCAGAGATATTTCAAGGCATATTCGGCGTCTGCCAAGGCATACAGGACGAAGGAAATCCCCAACCCCTTCTTTCGCGAAATAGCCAAGTTCTTGTTGGAGGCTAGATGCGTGCATGTAAATGCCAATGGGATGCCAAAGCAGAAGGCAGACATCATCATTGATACCTTTGAAGGGCGCACGATCGATTGGGGGGTCATTACGGGATGAGCGTTACGAGAGGGCTTGCACACGTATTAGGGTGGCAAAAAGCTAAGGCCAATCATACAACAATATCTGACGATACTATTCCCACCCCGAGTTCTGCCCGCACCACAGCGCAACAAACCCACGCCGCCGCCACGTTCCGCGAAACGGACTGTTGAGAGATCAAGCTCAACTTAGTTTAGTTAGTTAGTCAACACATGTAACTTAGTAGTTACCTAGATAGAATCTAGTTAGTGTGTTGACCATAAAGCCTTAAATAAGATTTTGTACTCGAGTGGGATACATTGTAGATCCACCACTCCATGCTCATTTAATAAAGGACTTACACGTTGTACCTATATTCTCCTAGCACATGTGCACCCTTGCACATGAAACCTATATATACCTCATTGAAGGTATTTTTGTATTTGATGATAGTTGATGATATTTACCTTTTAATATACTTTATCATCCCTCATCTTGTTTTTGTGTTCATAAGTGTACTTCTCTCTCTCTTCCTCTCATGCACACATACACGCACATATCACTTAATCTTCCGCTACATAATCACTTAACTTAATCACATAATTAGGTATTAATTATTCCTTAATTAATTACCTAATCCTTAACATGGTATCAGAGCGTGTGGTTTAGCATATCCACTAAGCCCACTCGACACTCCGTGATTGTGTGTTCAAAACGCCGACGACAAATTCTGGCCATCCGCTACCGTAGTGCCACTACGTAGCATAAGTACATGATCGAAGAAAGAAGAGCCAACAAGGATGACACAAAACAACATGAACACACAAATGGGTAGCTCGCTCCCTAGCGAAAAGCTAGACCGGAGAAATTATTCATCTTGGTAGTACAAGATGACCCCATACCTCGTCGGCCAAGGGTATTCGAGCTACATCAATGACACACTCGAGAACAAGCCCGACAACACAAACGCCAACTACCCAACGTGGGAGCAAGAAGCGAGTCGGGTAATGTATTGCTTGGCAACATGTGTCCATGACCATATGCTTAGCCACATTCGAGATGCCAAGACGCCTAAAGAGGCGTGGGAAAACTTAAAGAAAATGTTCGCCGCCAACACGAACGCCCCCAAACTTCAACTCCGGCAAGAGTTGAATAACATTCGGCAAAAAGACATGTCCGTGTCGGACTACACCGCCAAAATCAAGAGCATTTGTGACTCGCTTGGCTCCATCAACATAAACGTCGATGAAGACAAGATGGTTCAAGTATGCTTGGGCGGCCTCGCACAACGATTTGATCCAATACGGATGGCAATCTTGGCGAGAGATAACCCTCCTTCGTTCTTTGACCTCCAATCGATGTTATTGGTCGAAGAAAACCACGTCCGAACCAAAAGCAAGGCAACAAAAGGACAAATGTTCTTCTCGAATTCTGACGGTGGTCGTGGAAGAGGTCGTGGTGGTAGAAGAGGAAGCCATCGAGGAACCTTCGAAAGAAGGGGGAGCTTCCAAGCCGAACAAGGTCGGCAAACGAGGCCCGCAACTTGCAATTATTACGGCAAAATCGACCACTATGAGGCGGAGTGTCGGAAGAAAAGAAGCAAGTTGGCGTTGACAAGCCGACAACTCACAAACTACGCCAACAACGTCGAATATGAGGATTACGGCGGAGTATTCGTAATGCGGCATAGAGCGAACTCTATGACGGCTTCCAACTCCGCAAGCATCTCCAATCCAAAAGACATGTGGTTCATAGATTCCAGCGTCTCACATTACATGACATCCCACGAAGAGTGGTTTCGCAATTTACGAATGCCGGATCGACCCGGCTTTATAGAGATTGGAGACGACACCACACATTCCATTCGGCACATCGGCAATGTTCCATTCGGGAAAGAAGGTGAGCAAACATGCATCAAGAATGTCTTGCACGTGCCCACAATAACAAAGAATTTGGTCTCGGTCGGCCAAATCGTGCAAGGCATGCAAGTCCGCTTCAACAAAGAAGGATGCTTCATCGAGAAAGATGGTCGAGTCATAGCTAAGGGGCGGAGAGAAGGCTGAATGTTCATCCTCGATTCGAACGAGGTGAAATCGGCAATGTACGCTAAAGGTCTCAAAAACGAGACGAACATCGAGACAAAAGAATCGGCCACATCAACCTCCAACGGCTCCAAGCTATGCAAACAAAGGGAGTCGTCGTCGGACTTCCGACATTTGAGTCAAAACGAGTCGATCGAGTATGCGAAGCGTGTCAACTCGGCAAACAACATCAACTCCCATTCCCGAAGGAGAGCTACGCAAGCAAAGGCCTCCTCGACGTCGTACACTCGGATGTATGGGGACCGGCTCAAACGCCGACGATCGGCAGATGCCGATACTACGTAACCTTCGTCGACGACTACTCACGCTACGCGTGGATCTACCCGATGAAGAAGAAGAAGAGTGAAGTGTTCTCCCACTTCCAAAAGCTCAAAGGGCAAGTCGAAAAAGAAACCGGTCGGCATTCGATGCCTACGATTGGATGGAGGAAAGGAGTACTTCTCTGAGGAATTCACCTCCTACCTCCAAAGTGAAGGCATTTGGAGAGAATTCTTGTGCCGACACACACCCCAAAAAAATGGAGTAGCCGAAAGGAAGAATCAGCAAATACTCAAGGTAGCATGCGCCATAATGCATGAGAAGCACATGCCGAATTTCTATTGGGCCGAATCGGCATCCACAACCGTCTATCTCATGAACTGGTGCACCACCAATGGAGTCCATGACCTAACTCCATTCGAGCTCCTCGTCGGAAGGAAGCCGATCTTGTCGCACCTCAAGGTGTTCGAAAGCATTGCGAATGTACGTATCCCGAACGAACAATGACAAAAGCCCAATGTGAAGTCGGAGGAATGCATGCTCATAGGATACTCGTTCGAGAAGAAGGTGTACAAGTGTTACAACCCTTCTACCCAAGTGGTTCGGGTAAGTTGAGACATAGTCTTCAACGAGTCCGCATCATGGTACGTTGAACAAGAGGTAGAAGATGGAGATCGCTTCGAACACATGTTCGAAGAAAGTTCGATTACGACCGAGCTTAGTGGGCCACAAGAGCCCCCACGCGACCCAAGCACGTCGTTGCCAAGTACGAACTTGGACAAAGGCACAGGTAAGATGCCCGAATAGGAAGTCGATCACCCCAACGACAATGATTCGGATGGATCGGGTCCCTCACTAGATAGAGAGTTCGGTGTACCCATCATGTGGACACCCGGAGTAAAGAAGGCGCTCACATCGGCGAGCGAAAAACTTTGACGCTTATCTAGAGCTAAGAACCCCGTCACGCAGCTCGGCTACAACGAGTATATGGCCCATCATTACACCTTTGCGATGAAGGTAGCGGTCGAAAAAGAGCCCAAAAGCTCCACCGAAGCGGCTCGTAACCCACGATGGGTGGAAGTAGTCGACCTTCACCCACACGCTACAAGCCTTTGTCACCGGCTTGAGGGGGAGGACTTGAGATTGCCACAACGAACGAAGCCGAAAGCCGGACGGAAACCGCGCAAAAGCCGACATCGAAAGTTGGACAACGCCGAAAACAACGTGGAATATGGGACTCCTCACACTTGAGCTTGAGGGGGCGTGTTGAGAGATCAAGCTCAACTTAGTTTAGTTAGTTAGTCAACACATGTAACTTAGTAGTTACCTAGATAGAATCTAGTTAGTGTGTTGACCATAAAGGGTTTAGGGTTTAGGGTTTAGGGTTTACCTAATCCTTAACACGGAGGTTAGCGGAGTTGGCCACCACGCAATGGGAGGATGAACCCCAATCGGCCCAGCCTAGCACGCGGACAACACAGGAAGAACGGCTGGAGTGCAGGGAGGAAACTCCGCAAGAGTAGGAAGTCGAGCAATGCTAGGAAAGCCCAAGGCCGAAACGGCGGAGGCTGGACAGGAAAGATGGGCGCAGATTAGTTAAAGACACACTTGTGGCCATTGAGGCGACTGTTGTGGTTGATAGTTTCGTAGCTAAGGAGCCCAACACCACTTTCGAAATAATCCAAGAACCATAGCCGATCATTATGGCCTAGTCACAGTGGGGCAAAGGCGTATTTACGGTGGAAAGCGAGGTCCTGAAGTATCCGGACATTCCGGACACAGCCCATGAGTTCGACGCACTATTACAGTTCGAAACTACTTACGAACTCATGGAATTTTTGGCAACGCAACAAATAAAAGTCTCACAACGAATGGCTGAGGAGCACGTAGAACAATAAATGATTGAGTGCGCGCAAACACAAATGGCGGAAAGCGATGATGAGGGGCTGCTAGCTAGAGTAGGCAGATAGCGGAATGTCAGTATACACCGAATGGGAATTGAACTACCCCCATTAAACGCAGCCCTCATCGAGGTTCATAGGGAATTGGCTAAGGTCAGTATCGGTGCCAAAGATATGGCGATTAAAAACAAAAATGTCGGGAAAACAATTAAACAGACCCAAGTTGAGCTACAAAAGGCCAACGAATGCATCGTGGAGCTGGAACGGAACGCAACTACAACACTACAGGAATATTGACCAACAGACAACACCGCTGAGGCCCAGTCCCTAAGAGAAGAGGTTGAAGCGTAGACTGCCATTGCCTCAAAAGCAGAGAGGGCCATGCAGTTGGCGGAATCCGAGATTGACCGCCTCCACTCCGAACTCTGCCAATCCTCCGACAGAGAAAAAGACATCCGGGCCAAAGGCCGAAAGGCAGTGAAGACCCTCGAAGAGAAACTCAGAGCGGAGGCAATAGCACACACCCGCACGAAAGAAGAAAACACCAAACTACGGGAGCAAGCGCAAAAATCGGAAACGGCGATCACTGGACTCCGGGCGTTATTGGAAAAGAAGAAAGTTTGGTACGAAGAGCAGCTCATACAGGAACAGGAGGTGAGGCATCAGGTCGAAATCCGCTTGAACAATGAAATGGGAAAGCTAGAGGGGAATTACACTCGAAGGAATCTCAGTTATGGGCAGGAATGAAGAGCAATTACGAGGAAGCGGTTGTGGTCAATAAGCAAGAAATTGAAAACCTCAAGAAAACCCTAAAAGAAGTGCATAACCGCTTCCAAGTAATAACTGACAACGTGCGCATACTTCTTCAAACAAATTGGGAGAGGTTTACGGTGCAATTACAAGCGGCGTTAGACAAAGGCTGGATGGTGTGGGCTACACAAGCGGCGGAGTTGCGTACCTATCGGGCGGACTGGGAGAACCGAAGGAAAGACAGCCGAGGTTTCTACAAACTCAATGAGGAAAGCATTGCGGCAATACGATGTCGTGAATATTTCCAGCTATAGTGAGAAACCGGGGTGGAATGGGCAAGTCGGCAATGTGCAACATGTGCACATGTATAGTGTAAAATGGTGTATACAATAAGGAGGAGAATTTATCCCACATTGTAACGTCTCTCCCTCCTTGGGCTATAAAAGGAAGGGAGGGGTCTCTTGTGAAGGGGTTGCCCATTTTGAGTTGTAGGGGTATACCAATTTTGTCTATGGTCATTATGTTTCGTAGGGTTAGTAACTTCTTCTTCTCCTCCTTCTTGAGAAGTCGGGCACCGCAACCATGGCGGCAAAGCTGTTAGGGCTAACTTCTCTTCTTCTGAGCGTACCCGACTCGAAGTCGGGGTTGTATCTTTCCCCTTTGTAATATAAACACTTAGATCTGTTTGTGCATATTGGTGTTTCTAGTGGTGTCGGGTGTATAGCTGTAAAGAATCAAGAGATGGATTCTTGTGAAGCGGAAGAGATGTGAGTTATGTGTGTGTGTAAGAGAGAGAGAGAGAGAGTAAGTGAAACACAGAGAATATGCAAGGTAAAAGTATATTGACAAAGGAGAAAGACTCAACACTATACAAGGTGGGAGGAGAGTGCTTTATGTAGTCACCCTCTCTCTTCATTAACTACAAGGCTCATGGAGCATGGGGAATGTGAAAGCTCATAAGTTATGTGTCATAGAATATGATTCTATGACTCATACTAAATGCTAGAATACAAAGTGGTGACATAATGGTGACTATGGACCGTTGGAGTGTCTCTTCACTCTTAAGGTGAGTTCACACACTAGACCAAGCTGAGCTTGATTCTCAACACGCCCCCTCAAGCTCAAGTCGGGTCGGTTTCAGACGATATCCGAAATCCGCTTCAACTCGCGTTCCGGAGTCCACGTCGGCTCGCTTTATGCGGAATTGCGGAATCCGTGCTCCAGCTTGTGTTGTGCGTAGTTACGAAGTCTGTGCTTCAGCTTGCGTGCGTAGTTGCGAAGTCTGTGCTTCAGCTTGCGTCTTTCTTTACGGTTTTGCGCGGTAGATCGGCTCTTTGTTGCTTCGTTGCGTGGTTGCAGAATCCACGCATTATTGCGTAGTGTCTTCAGTACTCCCCTTCAAGCTTGGCAGGTCAGGGATCGTCAATCCGAGATTGGTCATGAATTGCCATAGCTTGTCGGCTCCTAAGGCTTTAGTGAAGATGTCAGCCGTTTGAAGATTGGTGCTAATGTGTTGTAGGTAGACATCGCCAGCCAGAACGTGCTCTCGGATGAAGTGATAGTGCACTTCGATGTGCTTTGTCCGCGCGTGGAACACCGGGTTTTGCGCCAGATAGATACTGCTCATGTTGTTGCACTAAAGGGAAGTCGGATCCTTGATGGGTACGCCCAGATCCTTCAAAATCCTCTTGAGCCATACGGCTTCACACACAGCTACGGTTGCACCCCTGTATTCCGCATCCGTACTCGAAAGAGCGACGGTGGGTTGCTTCTTGCTACTCCAGGTTATTGCTCCACTGCCGAGGGAGAAAAAAAATCTGGAGGTTGATCTTCTATCGGCTTTGTAGCCGGCCCAATCGGCGTCTGTGTACCCCTCGAATCGTATTGGCATCGCGGTCTTGTAGAGGATGCCGCAATCCATTGTGCCGCTCATGTATCGTAGAACTCGCTTAGTGCAATCCAACTGAGTATCACGTGGTCTTTGCATGAATTGGCTAAGGAGACCGACCAGATAACTAAGATCGGGTCGTGTGATCGTGAGGTAGATGAGACTCCCGATGAGTTGCCGATACTAAGTCGGCTCACACGCTTTGGTGCCGGAGTTCGCATCTAGTTTGAGATTACGATCGAGTGGGGTTGCCAAGGATTTGCACTTAGCCATCCCGAACTTGTATAACAAGTTGAGGATGTAGTGTCGTTGAGAGATCATGATTCCAGTCGGAGTCCGAATTACCTCGATGCCGAGAATGTAGTGGAGCTCCTTCATGTTCGTCATCTCGAACTTGTCGGAAAGGAGAGATTTGACTTTATTGATTTCGACAAGATGCTCACCTCCAATGACTAGGTCATCCATATATAAAATGATGACGATCAGACTTGCAGAATCGCTTCGTATGTAGAGGGAGTTGTCCGATTTTGACATCCGGAAGCCGATTTGATGAAGATATTGCGTTATCTTCGAATGCCAAGCACGCGGTGCTTGCTTTAGGCCGTAGAGTGGCATCTTGAGTCGGCAAACAGCTTTCGGATGGGTGCTCGAGTTGAAGCCGGGTGGTTGGATCATGTACACCTCCTCTTCTAATTCGCCTTGTAGAAAGGCATTCTTGATGTCCATTTGATGGAGGTGCCACCCTTTCGCCGCGGCAATCACAATTACGGTCCGCACCATCGTCATCTTTGCCACCGGGGCAAAGGTCTCTTCGTAGTCGACGCCATGCGTCTAAGTGTATCCTTTCGCTACGAGTCAAATTTTGTAGCGATATACGGAACCATCAGCGTTATACTTCACCTTGTAGATCCATCTACATCTAATCGCCTTTTTGTGTGGTGATGTAGGAACGAGATCCCACATCTCGTTCTTCCGTAGTGCCTGCATCTCCTCGTTCATTGCTTCGATCCATCGCGAGTCCTTCACGGCTTCCGAAAAGGTTTCCGGCTCCCGTACTGTCGCTACCTTCATCCTAAAGGCGTAATGGTACGCCATATAATCGTTGTAGCTGAATCGGCTTACGGGGTTCTTTTCACGAGTGGATCGGCGGAGCTTTTCATTTGCAGAGATGAGGGCTTTCTTAGCTCCGATTGGTACCTCGAAGCCGCCGAACTCACTATCGAGTGAGTGAGTCGATTCATCGTCATCGAAGCAATCGTCTTTATATTCCACAATTTTCGCCTTGCCTTTGTCCATCTTCGGTCTAGGCCGTGATGTGCTTTGATCGCTCAAAGGCTCTTGTGGTTCGCTCAGTCGGGTCGTGATTGGACTTTCTTCAATCACGCACGTAGGGCGATCTTCATCCTCGATCTCTTGGTCGGCAGATTCCGGGTCGAGCGGAGTCGGAGTCGGAGTTGTCTCTGGTGCGTACCAGGATGCAGACTCGTCAAAGACGACGTCTCGACTTACTCGAGATTTTCGAGTTGAAGGGTTGTAGCACTTGTACCCCTTTTGCTCCAATGAGTATCCTACGAGGATACATTTCTCCGACTTCTGGTCAAACTTTTGACGCTTCTCGTCGGGGATGTGCACGTACGCTATCACTCCGAATATGCGGATGTGCGATAAGTCCAGCTTCTTTTCGAAGGATTTTTCGTGCGGAGTGACCTCGTGCACGCCGGATGTTGTGCACCGGTTCATTAGGTAGATGGCCGTATTTGCAGCTTCGGCCCAATATGACTTGGGCATATGCTTCTTGTTCATCATGGCTCGCGCTACTTCAAGGATGTGCCGATTTTTGTGCTCGGCTACTCCGTTTTGTTGCGGAGTGTGTCGGCAAGTGAATTCTCACCGAATTTCTTCCTTTCGGAGAGACGCCGTGAAATCGTCCGAGAAGTACTCCTTGCCGCCATCCGATCGAAGGCATCGTACATGTCAGCCCGTGGCTTTCTCGACTTCACTCTTGAAATTTTGGAAGTATCCGAACACTTCGCTCTTTTGCCGCATCGGGTAGATCCAAGTGTGCCTAGAGAAGTCGCCGATGAAGAGCACGTAATATCGGTATCCGCCGAATGTAGCCATCTGCGCCGGGCCCCATACATCGGAATGGACTACGTCGAGTAGACCTTTGCTCACGTTCTGCTCTTTCAGGAATGGGTGTCGGTGTTGCTTGCCGAATTGGCATGCTTCGCATACACCTTCAATCTCCTTCTCTTTGAATGTCGGTAGTCCGATGACGACTCCTTTCGATTTCATTGCTTTGAGTTTGTTGAGATTGATGTGGCCGATTCGCTTGTGCCATAGCTCTATGTCGGAGTCGGCTTTCGTGTTTTTCGCGAACATGGCGGATTTCATCTCGCGTGAATCGAGAATGAACATCCGGCCATCTCTTCATCCGCGTGCGATGAGTCGGACCTCTTTTTCGATGAAGCAACCGCCTTGATTAAATCGAACTTGCATCCCTTGCTCTATAATTTGGCTGACGAAAACCAAATTCTTCGTAATGGTCGGTACATGCAACACATTTTTAATGTAATTTTGCTTACTTTCTTTTCTGAACGGAACATTGCCAATGTGCCGAATCGGGTGCGTAGTGTCATCTCCCGTTTCGACATAGCCGGGTCGGTCCGGCTCTCGAACTTCTCAGAACCATTCTTGATGTGATGTCATATGGTTCGAGGCACCGGAATCGACGAACCATACGTCTTCTAGACTGGAGGCACTAGTTAAGGTAGCGGCTGACATAGAGTTTGCTCTATGTTTCATCATGAATATTCCGCCACGGTCGGAGTTGTGCACATACATTCCGCCACGATCTCCGTAGTCAGAGTTGTGCCCGTACATTTCGCCACGGTTGGAGTTGTGTGCATACATTCCGCCACGATCTTCGTAGTCAGAGTTGTGTGCGTAATTCGTGAGTTGTCGGCTTGTGGAAGCCGATTCACGCATCTTCTTTCGGCACTCTTCTTCGTGGTGGCAGAGATTTCCGCAATATCCGCATTCGGTTGCGTTTTGACGGCTCGGGCCGGAGTGGAAGCTCCCCCTTCTTGCGAAGGTTCCTCGTTGGCCTTCGTTTTGCGGCCGAAATTGGGAGTTGTTGGCGTAGATCGGACCTCGTCCGCCTTGTCCTTGGCCGAATCGGCCTCTCGCTCGTCCGCGTCCTCTTCCTCCATTAGAGTGCGTGTAGACCATGTGGCCTTCCGACTCATTGCTCCTTGTATGCACGTGGTTTTCTTCGACCAATAGCATTGATTGGATCTCGAAGAAGGAGGGAGATTTCTCCCGTGCTAGAATGGCGGTTCGCATCGCGCCGAACTGGGGTGCGAGGCCACCGAGGCATATTTGCACCATCTCATCATCATCTATACTTACGCTTATTGAGCCGAGCGAGTCGCAAAGCTCCTTGATCTTCAAGGTGTATATCATGATGGACATGTCCCTTTGTTGAATGTTGTTCAACTCTTGGCGGAGTTGAAGCTTCCTCGCGGCCGTGTTGGCGACGAAAATCTTTCGTAGATTTTCCCACTCTTCCTTCGGCGTCTTGGCTTCTCGAATGTAACCGAGCATGTGGTAGTGAACACATGTCGCCAAACAATACATCACATGGTTTGCGACTTGCTCCCATGTCGCGTATCTGGGAGCCGCTTCGGCAGGTCGGTCTTCATGCGCTCCTTTGATGTAGCTCCAATAGCCTTGTCCGACAAGGTATTGGTGCATCTTGTACTCCCAAGATGTGAAGTTGTTTCGATCCAACTTCTCGGTAGGGAGAGCGCTCCCCATTTAAGTATTCATTATGTCGATTCTTCTTCTTCTTCTTCTTCTCTCTTCAATTGCGAGCTATGTAGCGAAGCTACGATAGCTATGAGCCGGTTCTTGGTCGTCGGCGTAGAGCACAACACACGATCACGATGAGGCGAATGGGCTAGATCAAGCTACCAAATCGCTCTGATACCATGTAAAGAATCAAGAGATGGATTCTTGTGAAGCGGAAGAGATGTGAGTTATGTGTATGTGTAAGAGAGAGAGAGAGAGTGAGTGAAACACAGAGAATACACAAGGTAAAAGTATATTGACAAAGGAGAAAGACTCAACACTATACAAGGTGGGAGGAGGGTGCTTTATGTTAGGAAACAGGTCCCTCCGGATGGTGAAGACTCGGTGAGAACCGGATGAAGAGTACTCGGCTACGGAGATCCGGATGGTGCAGACCCGGTGAGAACCGGATGAAGAGTACCCGACTACGGAGAGCCGGATGGTGCAGACCCGGTGAGAACCAGATGAGGAATACCCGGCTATGGAGAGGTAGATGGTGCAGACCCGGTGAGAACCGGATGAGGAATACCCGGCAAGAGCCGGATGGTGAAGGCCCGGTTGAGGAGTGCTCACCGGATGAAGGGACATATTTGTAAATATGTTTTTGAGACTCCATCGGGGCTATATTTGTAAATAGCCGAAAAGTCATATTAGTATAAATATGACTTAGGGCAAACTTTGTTTATGAGGAGAGTTGTTGTCATTCTTGTTTGCGAAAGATTAGAGCGTGCAACTGTGTACAGAGAGTGAGAGAGAGGAAGAGGTCGTTGCCTCTGTTGTAACCGCCGCCTGTGGCGAAGATAGAAAGCTTGAGGTCGTTGCTTCGGTGCTTTACCATTTTGTACATTCCGACATAGTGATAGTTTGCAGTCTGTGGGTTGTCGTGGTTTTTCCCGTATTTGGGTTTTCCACGTAAACATCCTGTGTACTCTTCTCTTCAATGTGTCGTGCATTCATTCCTGTATCTTACTCCGCCGGTGATCACGGTTGTGTCCGGATGGGGAATGAAGGTACATGCCAAATTGTCGGCATAGGAGACGTGTAGCTGGCAACACCAACCGGATGCAAGTTGCTATTGAAGGATGTCCGACACGTTCCGAAGGTTCTTCTGAACCTGATATCAGCCGGTCGGCTAGATGATGAAGGCTACACGGATAGCATTCGGAACAGTGTTATGAAGTTCAGTAAAGGGAACCTGATTGTGGCTCGAGCCCGAAAGGTCAACACGCTGTGCCTGATGAATGCCCGGTTATGCCCGGAAGAAGTGAACATGGCATCTGACACTGCCGGTGAGTTGTGGCACAAGAGACTATGCCACATGAGCGAGAAGGGGATGAAGAGGCTTGCAGAAGACAACCTCATTCCAGTGAAGAACGTGCACTTGGAGAAGTGCACTGATTGTCTGGCCGGTAAACAAAACCGGACCTCCTTCCGATCGAGGCCACCGATGAGACGTAATGCACCACTGGAGTTGGTGCATACTGATGTATGTCAAGTGGATATGAAGTCACATGCCGGATCGCAGTACTTCATGACGTTCATAGATGACTACAACCGGAAGCTGTGGGCCACACTGTTGAAGCCGAAGGATCAGGTACTATCCGTCTTCAAAGAGCTCCACGCGAGAGTGGAAAGAGAAACCAGCCGGAAGCTGAAGGCGGTTTGAGCAGATAACGGAGGTGAATACCGGGGGCAATTCGAGGAGTACTGTCACTCGAAGGGAATCCGGCTCGAATTTACCGTGCCGAAGACGCCGGACCTAAACAGGCTGGCCGAGAGGATGAACCGGACCATAAATGAGAGGGTCCGGAGTATGCTGGCGCATGCAAAACTAGCCAAGAAGTTTTGGGCGGAGGCACTGTCGACGGCGACATATGTGATAAACAGATCACCCTTAGTACCCTTGTACGGAGACATGCCACAGAGAGTCTGGACCGGTAAGGAAGTATCCTACCGGCATCTGAAGGTATTCGGGTGTCTTGCGTACGTGCATGTAGCTAAGGACCGGAGAGAAAAGTTAGACCCAAAGACCCGGCCATGCATATTCCTCGGTTACGGCGACGATGAGTTCGGCTACCGAGTGTGGGACCCGGTCGACGAGAAGGTATTCCGGAGTCGAGATATTATCTTCATGGAGGACAAAACACTCGCCGACTGGGAGTTGGAGAAGAAGATAATGAACTCCGAGTCGACCGGTAAGGATCGATTCTACGATGAGCAGACCCAACCGGCAAGAGACCGGTTAGCACTCGAGGAACTAGCCGGTTACGGTGAGGATACCGAACCGACAGAAGAAGAAATAGAGGAAGCCGAAACCAGAACCGGCCAAGACCCCGAATCGGATTTGGATGGAGAGCAAATGGAGGAGCCGATTACCGAAGCCCAGAGACGAAGATATCCTCTCAAAGAGAGAAGGGCCCCCTGGAGATTTCCGGATGCAGAGCATGTGTTGCTGACTGATGAGGGGGAGCTAGAAAGCTTCGAAGAAGCGAAGGATGACACCCACAACCGCAAATGGTTAAGTGCCATGCAGGATGAAATGGATTCCCTACATGAGAACCATACGTACGAATTGATGGAGTTGCTAAAAGGAAAGCGGGCACTCCGAAACGAGTGGGTGTACAAGTTGAAACCGGGAGATGCCAACAACCCCCCGAGATACAAAGCCACAATCATGGTGAAGGGGTTCCATCAGAAGAAGGGCCTGAACTTCGACGAGATATTTGCCCTGGTAGTAAAGATGACCTCCATCCAGACGGTGCTGAGCATAGCGGCAAGCATGGACCTCGAGGTAAAGCAGCTGGACGTGAAGACGACATTCCTTCATGGTGACCTCGAAGAGGAGATCTACATGCAGCAACCGGAAGGATTCGTGGAGAAGGGGAAGGAGCACCTGGTATGCCGGTTGAAGAAGAGCTTGTACGGACTGAAACAGGCTCCCCGACAATGGTACCGGAAGTTCGACTCCTTCATGACCGATCAAGGGTACCACAAGACGCAGGCCGATCACTCCGTGTTTGTGAAGAAGTTCGAAGGAGGCGACTTCCTAATACTCCTTCTGTACGTGGACGACATGTTGATCGTCGGACGGGACCAAGCCAAAATACGGATGCTGAAGAAGGCTCTGAACCAAACCTTCGCGATGAAAGACTTGGGTCCGTCAAGACAGATGCTGGGGATGCATATTATCCAGAACTGGTCAATGAAGCAATTGTGGCTGTCACAGAAGAAGTACATGACAAAGGTGCTTCAGCGGTTCAACATGTCAAATGCGAAGCCGGTCGGATCGACACTTCCGGCAAACTACAAGTTATCCGGTAAGCAAAGCCCGAAGATGACAGTAGAGAAGGCGGGTATGATGAAGGTTCCATATGCCTCTGCCGTCGGGAGCTTAATGTAAGCAATGGTGTGTACCCGACCAGATATAGGATACGCAATCGGAGTGGTGAGCTGGTTTATGAGCAATCCCGGCAAGGAGCACTGGAACGCGGTCAAATGGATACTCCGGTACTTGAAGGGCACTTCAAATATGTGTCTCCGATTCGGCTCCGGAAAACCTCAACTTGACATTTTTACCGATTCGGACATGTCGGCTGCTGTGGATACCAGCCAGTCTACATCCGGGTATGTAATGACATATGCAGGGGGGTTTGTTTCGTGGCAGTCGAGGCTGCAGAAGACGGTTGCGTTGTCAACCACGGAGGCGGAGTACATGGCGGTTGTGGAAGCCGGCAAGGAAATATTATGGATGAAGGACTTCATCGGAGAGCTACCATTCCCGGACGAAGCATATCTAGCGAAGGTATCACTGGATCCGGGAAAGAGTAGATGACCAGGAGTTCGCGGTGAAGAAGATTCACACGGCCGAGAACGGGTCAGATATGCTGACTAAAGTACTAATACCCGACAAGCTGGATGCATACCGGAAGCGGATCAAACTAGTAAGACATCCCATGCCGGAGTGAAGGGGGATTTTGTCAGGAAACAGGTCCCTCTGGATGGGAAGTGAGAAGAACAGTACTGATGAGCAAACTCGGCCGCGGCCTTGAGAACCGGATGACGAAGACCCAACTACGGAAGACCCGGTGAGAACCGGATGACGGAAGACCCAACTACGGAAGACCCAGCTACGGAAGACCCGGTGACAACCGGATGACGGAAGACCCAACTACGGAAGACCCAGCTACGGAAGACCCGGTGAGAACCGGATGACGAAGACCCAGCTATGGAAGACCCGATGAGAACCGGACAAGGAGTACCCGGTTAGCGCCGGATGATGCAGGCCCAGTGAGAAGTGCTCACCGGATGAAGGGACATATTTGTAAATATGTTTCTTAGAGTCCATCTGGGCTATAGTTGTAAATAGCCGAAAAGTCATATTAGTATAAATATGACTCAGGGCAAACTTATGAGATAGTTGTTGTCATTCTTGTTGGCGCAAGATTAGAGCGTGCAACTGTGTACAAAGAGAGTAAGAGAGAGGAAGAGGTTGTTGCCTCTGATTGTAACCGCCGGCTGTGGCGAAGATAGCAAGCTCGAGGTTGTGGCCTCGGTGCTTTCTTATTGTACATTCTGACATAGTGATAGTTTGCGGTCTGTGGGCTGCTGTGGTTTTTTCCCGAGTTTGGGTTTTCCATGTAAACATCCTGTGTACTCTTCTCTCTATCGTGTTGTGTTTCATTCCCTGTTTTTTGTGTTTTATTCTAGGCTCGGTTGTGGCCGAGTGTTGTTCAAAGGGAGTGTGTAGTTCCTGTCAGAAAGCCCTTGGAACCGATTCCGGAGAACTCGGCATTCGGGCCCTTACGCCCACATGAGACCGAGGAGATGGATGACGATATGGAGGAGTCTTGGCACGATTCCAGCGAAGATGGATGGGAAATGGCCCGCGAGAAGGTCGACGGAGGAACTAGGAAACGACCCAACCGAGGACCGAACCACGTGGCGCACCGATTCGAGTGGAGCACGATCCGGTCATGGATTGTTCGACCAGGGCCAGAAATCGGCATGAAGGTACCGATACGGAAGAGGGTGCGGAACGAGCCGCCCTCTTTTACATGGGGAGAAAGACCAACTCGGCAAAGGTCGGGAATTGAAAGGAAGGTGATCAAGGGTTTAGAAAGAGTCCGGCAGGATCGGCATCGGAGCCGAAACTCTGGACATTGGACAATCAAGCCCAAGGGGGCCTTGGTTGATCACAGAGCGGATGCTATACACCGACACCAAAAGGGGGTCGGTGGCCTAGGAGGAGTCGCCAGAAGACGTTACGAAATCGGTTACCCCACATCTTGACCGGAGACTTCGGCAGTTCGAGCCAACATGGCAACGTGAGACCAAAAGAGAAGGGAAATGCTAGGGAAGTGCAAGAAAGGGGAACAACGGTGATGGAGAGAAACGGAAAAGGTGGTTGAGTGAAGTATGGGTCCTCCACACTCGTTCCCGAGAGTTCGGCGGTTGCAGATCAACATAGGACCGGAGAGAAGGCGGGTGGCGGTGACGACGTGGAGGTCACAGCCAATACAACTGATCCGGATGGGGAGGCAATGATGGGACAGTCCTATGGGATCCTCACACCAATCCGGAGACACCGGAAGTTCAAGCCGACATGGCAACGTGAGCCCGAGTGTGAAGGATGGTGGTGGCAGGAAACGGGAACCGGCGATGTGGGAAGTGCAGATGGGCAATCCTACGGCGATCCTCACACCGATTCGAAGACACTGGCAATTCAAGCCGACATGGCAACATGAGACCGAGTGAGAAGGGTGGTGGCGGCAGGAGAACGGGATCGGGTAGAAGGGACGGCAAAGCGGTCACTAACGGAAACCGTGTTGGAAGGCAACGGGGAAGGCGGGAGAAGAGAAAGAGAGACCGGTCCTATGGGATCCTCACACCAATCCGGAGACACCGGCAAATCAAGCCGACGTGGCAATGTGAGATCGAGTGAGAAGGATGGTGGCGGCAAGAAACGGGAACCAGAAATGCAGGAAGAGCCAATTGGGAGCCGGTGAGACGGGAACCAACAAGACTCGAATTGAAGAAGGGGCAAACCCTTACCGGCCGGTTACGGTTTCGGAAGAAGCCAGTAAGGGCAAGCAAGGAGCGATGTGCCAAGCCGGAAAAGCACACCCGGGAGCGGATCGATCGGTGTTCGGCACAGGCGGTGCCGAACAAGGACGGCGGAAGACGACACACGGCGGTGCGCAACGGACTGCACGGTTGAAGACCAAAGACGGTATCAAGAGCTAGAGAAGGATCCTTCACACTCGCTTTGGAGATCTCGGTGGCTCAGTTGGAGTGGCAATGACTGGCGTGGCAAGCCAAGCCCGAGATAACGAGCCGGTGGGGGCGAGGGGACGACAGCAAGCAGAAGGCTCCGGACCGTTCGCAGCGGCGCGAGACGAAAGGGGGGCCAAGCGGGCTACTATGGGGTGTTCCTCGGACACGGAGGACTCCGGTATGTGGAGAAGAAGGCATTGCACAATCTGGTCGGGCAAGGGCCGACAATGCGTGCGAAAGGGTAACCGGAGTTCAGCACAGTGGTGTTGAACTACGCAGAGAGAGTCAGCACGCGGAGGTGTTCGGGATGCAGAGACGATCGAACCAAAGGAAGGACATATGCGGCATGCGATGGGTGGAATCCGGTGTGCGATCGGAGTGACTGGGGGCCCAATCGGAGAACATACACGATAGACAAAGTGACCGAGTCGGCAACGGCGTTCGGGAGGACCGATTGGCAAGAAAGGCGTCAACGCTGGATATGGGCGGGGCCGGTAAGGAGCCGGCGAGATGGTCGGGTGTCGGTAAGGCGGAGGACCCGGATAATCACCGTCGTCGAAATCTCTCACCCTCTTCCTTTCTTGGCACATACTGGTGCATGTGCGGTTTGGTGGGGGTAGATGTCGTGAAGATTTCTGGCTATAGTGTGAAACCAGGGTGGAATGGGCAAGTCGGCAACGTGCAACATGTGCACATGTATAATAGTAAAATGGTGTATAGAATAAGGGGGGAATAGCCCTTCTCGTTTCCTGTGCATAAGACTCGGCGTCGCGCGCATGCCTTTTTTTTCTCTCTCTCTCTCTCTCTCGTGTTTGGTTTCCTCCGGGTCGTGTCCAGAGTCGGTTTTCTTGGCATCCCTTTTCTCCCTCGTCCAAGACCCCCATGGTCCCACCCCTTCTACACGCATGTGCGAGGACCTAGCGTAGGATTATTGCATGCTAGCGAACTAGCACTCTGAGGAACTCGCGCAGCTTCTGGACGATTTCAGCGAAGGTCAGGAGGATATGTTTCACCAAATCATGCAAACAGGCAGCACGCGACCAAGCGCGGAACCCATCGCGATACCAGTAAGTGATACTGCCGAACAAGAGGAACCTCAGCCCTTGTCACCGGAAATAACAACTACGGTAGACAACACGGGACAACAAGCGGAGCCCATCACGATATCGAAATGTGAGAGCACCGAACAGGAGGAACCTCTGCCCCATTCACCGGAGCGGACGACTATGGCTGACAACACGGAGGAAGTTACGGACAAGATAGAGCCTCAACATACCGAGCGCCCATAGATGGATGAGCCAGCCATAGTAGAACGGGATGAGCCAGCAGAGCCTAGACCGCATACATAGGGAGAGATTGACCACATGGAAAGCCCCACCGAGCAAGTAAAAAACATGGAACCGCGCAACGACGCGCCTACGGACACTACATCGTCCCCGGACCAGGACATCGGAGCAGAACCAAACATCTGGGCTATTTTGGAGGAAGAATAAAGGGGTGGGTCCGACGTGCCATGGCACTGTCCCACAGGCGTGCCAAGTGTTGTCCGCCAGAATAGTAACCGAAGGACAAAAGCATAGAAATATTATAATATAGTAAAAGTGTAAGAAATGCATGTAACAGTTCACACGGGAAGCGTGAACGGCTAAAAGACCCTATGTATGTATATATTTAGGGCAGAAATCCTCTTAAGGTAAGCCAGCTGGATATACCTTGCACTCTACTGAGCTAGATCACTCTTAAGGTAAGCTAGCCGGCTATACCTTGCTTTTGTGATTGGAGCCGCTCAAAGTGGAATCTCTATCAAATTGGCCTCAATTGTGCTTTACCAGGTTAGACACAACCTACTCATTTATTGTAATCACTCAAAGCAGATCCAGCCCTAGGAGCAACTTCATATGTGCTTCACTTGGCCAAACGAAATTTGGGAAGAATAGTTTAAATCTGTTCCTCCAATCATCGTAGTCACTTGAAGCAAGATCGACCTGAAAAGAAGGCACATAATCTATGATTGTCCTCTAAAATTGGTATTAGGAACCTACTTGGCATATAGTTGTACTCAACTCGACTAAGCAATATTCGGGAAGACCAGTCAGTCGTTTATGTCCCTCCACTCATTGTAGCCACTTGGAGAAAACTCACCATCCAATAGTCATCTAAAACCCAATCGACAAACTCATGTCCAAATCGGGCTAGAACGAATTCGGGTGACCTAGTCGGGTGCATCCTGCCACTGTTTGTAGCCAACTCTTGACACAATCTCCCAAGGCTAGCATCAACATCTGGCTCATCAGAAATGAGTCTATGGAAGTTTTGATGGATCGAACTTCAACTTCTAGAAGAAAAAAAACGCAAAACTATCTAATAGTCAAGGGCCAGATTGACCCAATCGAGACTGAAGATGCTCCAAAAGGATACAAGCCAAATGAGTGGCAGGAACTAGATAGAATCGTCCACGCCACAATTCGAATGCACTTGTCTGAGTCAGTGTACTTCACAGTGCAATCATGTTCGGCCACCTTTCAACTATGGAAGACACTCTCAAACACTTACAAAATGAAGGTTGCCGCCACAAAGATATATTTGATTTGGCGCCTCTACATCCTGAATGAGTACGAAATTCTAAGCTCCCAAATTTCGGCCCAAGGGACGACAATTGAAAAAAAATTGAGATTTATGTTGCTCATGAGTAGTCTCCCCCCTTCTTGGCAAAATTTCGTCACAATTGTGTGCATTGCGTTGGCTATAGCAATAAAATACTCTGAAGTCACAAACGTAATCCTGACAAAAGAAGCTCGGAGAAAATCTTTTGCAAACGATTTAGCCAGTGACACATATGTAGTACAAGGTTCAACTGACCGATTGAACAATTAAGGAATAATCCCAACCACCAAACAATCAGCGAAGTCGGAGCAAGTCCCCGGACAATCAAATCTGCAACTATTCCAAGAAACCCGAACACATCAAGGCCGATTGTCACACCCTCAAAGCTAAGAATGATAAAGCTCAGCGAGTTGATCAGAAGGGTGCAGGCATGAGGAGGTCAACTACGTCGGCTCTTCAGCTGAAGTATTGTCAAATGACCAGAACATTCTGTTCATCGAACACTCAATCGAATCAAAAGTTCTACTTGCGACTGAAGAGTCAAGCACTTGGCTCTTGGATTTAGGCACTTCATACCATGTGACCCCTCACAGATCCCAATTTCAAAAATATTCGATTTGGCATTCTGACTCTGTTTGAGTCGAAAACTCACAACATTGTGGTATAATTGGAATCGGCATTGTAGAGCTCAATCTTCCAGGTGGCTCTACATTAGTACTACACAATGTCTGACATGTACCTGAGCTCTCACAACCGCTGATCTCAGTCGAACAATTGGACGAAGACGACATCCGTGCTAGCTTCTCATCAAGAGGGTGGACACTCCACAAGGGGAACCTCCTACTTGTTCGAGATCCAAAAGTACATTCATTGTACTTGTTGTATGTCACACTCAGAGAGGGTGACTTGTTTCTGGTAGACATCTCCGTGTCATCACTATGGCATGGACGACTTGGACACCTCAGCAAGGCCGGCATAACGCACTTATCCAGAGCTGGATATATCCCCAAGCTCTCATTCTAGGACCACTAGTTTTGTGAGCACTGCCACAACGGCAAACGGACTGCTATCTCACAACCAATGGCATCACTATGAAAATCGAGCCCACTTGATTTAATCCATTCAGATGTTTGTGGCCCAATGCCACATCGGTCCCTTGGTGGTGCTTCCTACTTCATCAGCTTTATTGACGACTTGACTAGGAAAGTGTGGGCATACCCGGCTAGAACTAAAGATCGAGTGTTCTCGATCTTCCAGGAATGGCTTGGCATAGTGGAAAACCAATCCGGCTGAAAACTGAAATGCTTGCGGTTTGATAATAGAGTGTTAAGATCGGAACCGGCCACAACTAGTTACACTTATAATATTCGGGTGCAAAGATCAAGAAAGATAGTGCATAGACAAAAAAACTAGAAGACAGAAAACACAAGTGCAGAGAGACAAGATTTAACGTGGAAAAATTGAAAAGGGAAAAACCACATAGAGTCCTCGTACTCCAAACATATCACTATTTGGTAGGAGGAATATACAATAAGACACTCGAAGGCAACGACCTTGATTTCTTCTTCGTCTTCAGACGATTACAAAGTTACAACTCCGTTCTCACTCACCTACTGTCACTTAGACTCAGTTACCAAGGCAACAACCCACTGTGTAACTTATTGCAACTATAATCATTCCACTACACTAAAGTTTGCCCTAGCTGTATTTATACGTACATACAACTTTTTGGCTATTTACATGCATAGCCCACAAGGGCACATTTAGACTATTTACATATATGGTCTCTCAATTTCGGTTTCGGTTTTCAATTTCAGCCATCCGATTCGGTTTGTTCTCTTCCCATCCGGAGGGACCTATTTCCCAACAAACTCCCCTTCACTACGACATGGGGTACTTCTCCAATCTGACTCTTTGTCGGCATGCACTCAGCTTCTCCACCAGTAACACCTTCATCAACATGTCTGACCCGTTGTCGTTTGTGTGGATCTTTACTAAAGTAAACTCCTTTTCTTCTACTCACTCTCGAAGCCAATGGTATCTTCTTTGAATGTGCTTGGTCCTCAAGTGGTAGGCGGCATTCTTCGCAAGGTGGATGGCACTCTGGTTATCACAGTGGAGTCAGAATTTCTTTTGCCGAATTCCCAATTCTCTGATGAACTCCTTCATCCAAATTATCTCATTGCCGGATTCCGTTGCGGCCATATACTCGGCTTCCGTGGTCGACAACAACACGGCCTTCTGCAGCCTTGACTACCATGAGACAACCCCCCTTGCATACGTCATTATGCATCCGGACATGGATCGACTGGTATCCACATCAGTCGACATGTCTAAATCCATATAACCTTCCAATGTGGGGTTACTTGAGCCGAATCGGAGGCACACGCTTGAGGTGCCTCGTAAGTACCGAAGTATCCACTTGACCGCTACCCAATGTTCTCTTTCAGGATTTCTCCTATATCGGTTGACGACTCTGACAACGTATCCGATGTTCAGCCTGATACAAACTATCACGTACATCAGGCTTCCGAATGTCGAGGCATAAGGGACTTTTGACATCTCAGCCTTCTCGGTTTTCAATTTCGGACTCTGGCTTCTGGACAACTTATAGCTTGTCGGTAGTGTCGAGCCGACCAGTTTTGCGCTTTCCATGCCGAATCTCTGGACCACCTTTGTCACTTACTTCTCCTGTGACAACTACAAAAATTTCTTTGTCCGATCTCGAACAATGTGCATACCCTGAATTTACTTTGCCGGACCCATATCCTTCATTGCAAACTACCTACGCAAGGCCTTTTTCAAACTTCCCATTTTCCTCTAGTCTTGTCCAACAATTAACATGTCATCAACATACAACCAGAGGATGAGAAAATCTCCTCCATCATACTTCTTGACAAAGACACAATGATCAGCTTGTGTCTTGCTAAAACCATGATCCATTATGAAAGATTCAAACTTTCGGTACCATTGCCGAGGTGCCTGCTTCAGCCCATACATGCTCTTTCTCAATCAGCATACCAGTTTTCTTCGAATCCTTCTAGATGGTGCATGTAAATATCTTCCTACAAATCTCCATGAAGGAAAGCAATCTTGACGTCTAGTTGCTTGACTTCAAGGTCCATGTTGGCAGCTATGCTCAACAGTGTTCGGATTGACGTCATTTTCACAACCGGGGCAAATATTTCGTCAAAATCCACACCCTTCTTCTGCTGAAAGCCATTCACAACAATTTATGTTTTGTAGCTGGGTGCATTCCCACCATCTCTCGACTTTAATTTGTATACCCACTTATTCTGGAGTGCCCTTTTCCCTTTCGGCAACTTGGTCAGTTCGTATGTGTGGTTCCCATGCAAGGAATCCATCTGCTCTTGCATGGCACTTTACCACTTTTGATTGTGGGTATCGTTCTTAGCTTCTTCAAAGCTTTCCAGCTCCCCGACATTGGTTAGCAGTACACGCTCTTCATCCGGAAATCTTCGGCCAGGCCTTCTTTCTATTAGGAGATATCTTTTACCTCCATTCGGCATAATCGGTTCTTCTTTGATTTCTTCGGCCAAGTCGAATTCGGTTCCTTGTTCCGCTAGTTCCCCTTGTTCTTCACTTGGTTCTCAATTTTTCCAAGTATTAAATAGGCTGACTGACTCATATTCGATTTCGATCGAATCGACTTCTACTCGATTCGGTAGTTGGAGACTTATTCTCAATTTCCCAATCAACAATCTTCTTCTCTTCCATGAAGATGATGTCTCAACTCCTAATCACCTTCTTCTTGATTAGCTCCCATAGCCGATAGACGAGTTCATCTTCACCATAGCAGAGAAATAGGCACGGTCAGCTCTTGGGATCGAGTTTCCTCCTCTGGTCCTTAGCTATATTCACATAGACCAGGCAACCGGATACTCTTAGATGTCGATATGACACCTCTTTGTTGGACCATACCCTTTGTGGTATGTCACCTTCCAGTGGAACCAAGGGAGACCTGTTTATCATATACACAACTGTCATCAGCGCCTCGGCCCAGTAAAACTTCGGCAATTTCGCATGTGCCAGCATACATCGGACTCTCTCCCATTCGCTCGGCCATCCCATTCAGTTCTGGCGACTTCGACACTATATACTCTAGTCGAATACATTGGGTTCAGCAGTACTCTTTGAAATGCCCTTAGTATTCATCGCCATTGTCCGTTCGGACCGCGTTTAGTTTTCGGTCAGTTTCTCTCTCGGCTCTCACTTGGAACTCCTTGAAAACACCTAGTACTTGATCCTTTGTCTTCAGCATGTTGGCCCACAACTTACAACTGTAATCATCAATGAAGGTAACAAAGTACTATCCATCCGAATGAGATTTAGCATCTACATAGCATACATCGGTGTGTACAAGTTCCAAAGCAGTTTTCCTCCAAATCAGAGGCCTTCGTCGGAACGCAGCTTCATTCTATTTGTTGGCTAGGCAATGGGCACCCTGTTGGAAAATCGGTCCCTCCAAATGGGATCCGGTTGTGAATGAAGAGATCCGGAAACTGGATTGGATGGACCCGGTGAGAACCGAAAGAGAAGACAGATTTGTAAATATGTCTTGAGTAAGCCTATTGAGGCTACATTTGTAAATAGCCCTAAGTTCATATAAGTATAAATATGACTTAGGGCAATCACTTTAGGTGTATGTATGTGTGTTGTTATTGTTGTTGATGTATTGTTGTACAGAGTGAGAGCTACAGAGAGAGAGTGTGAGATATAGAGAAATATTTTGTTGTAACCGCCGGTTGGCGAAGAAACAGATCTCAAGGTCGTTGTCTCCAAGTCTCTGATTATACCCTCTTTTCTTCATTGTGATAGTTGGAGTCTGTGGGCTCCCATGGTTTTTCCCATTCAGGGTTTTCCACGTAAACATCTTGTGTACTCTCTTTTGTGTGTACGTCTATTCTCATTCCAGTGTTGCACTCTTATCAAAGTTATTCAAGACTCAGTCATGGTCGAGCAGTATTCCGCACTATTCCTCACAAACTGGTATCAGAGCAAACAACACAAGAAATGGAAGTTCAAGCTCACCGGCTCCAACTACTCAGTGTGGAAGTCGAAGATGAGGGACATGCTGGTGGTTAAAGATCTTTGGTTGCCGGTTCAGTTCAGGGACAAGAGACCGGATAAGATCGACGCCATAGTGTGGGAGGTGATGCACATGAAGAGGATGGCCTACATCCGGTGCTTCATCGACATGAGCCTATACAACAACTTCAATGAAGAGAGCAAGGCTCATGAACTCTGGGAGAAGATCAGCATCATGTTCCAAAACAAGAATGTTGTTAATCAGGTTTCGGTATTCCGGAAGCTATTGAGGCTCCGGTATCAAGACGGCTCCAGTATGGCGGAGCACATGAATGCCTTCCAAGGGTTGATGCATCGAGCAACCTCTTTGGAAGTACCTCTCTCCGATGAGGTACTTGCATTGCTCCTGCTCGGTTCCCTCCCGGATAACTGGGAGACGTTAGTTGTCACGTTGGGCAACGTCGGGCCGGAAGGAAAACTGTTGTCCCTAGCAAGGGTAAAATCAAGCTTGCTAGAAGAAGAAGCTCGTCGAAAGGACCAGGAGTCCGGAACCGATCTGAAGGCCTTAGTCACGGAAGATGACCACAATCGGGGAAGAGGCCGGTATCGGAGTCCCCAAAACCGGGACAAATCAGGGACAAGGTTGAAGTCAAGAGGGAGGCCCACATGCTTCTATTGCAGGAAGCCGGGACACTTCCAGAAGAACTGTCGGCATTTCCAGAAGAAGAAAGAAACCGGCACTACTGATTCGAAGAAGAGTTCGGACCAAAACGGTTCGGACCGGAGACGCCCGGATCAGAAGGGAACGTCGGCAATCATGACAAGTGAAGAAGAACTGATGCTCATTACCCAAGAGAATGAGTTAAACCTTGTTGGCGACAAGACAACGTGGGTTGTTGATTCCGGAACGTCATTCCACCTGACACCGGATCGGAAATGCTTCTCATCCTACACAGCCGGTGATCATGGTTGTGTCCAGATGGGGAATGAAGGTACATGCCGAAACATCGGCATAGGAGATGTATTGTTGACGACATCAACCAGATGCAAATTGTTGCTGAAGGATGTCTAACACGTTTCGGAGGTTCGACTGAACCTGATATCAACCGGTCGGCTAGATGATGAAGGCTACACGGGTAACATCTGGAATGGTGTTATGAAGTTTAGCGAGGGAAGCTTGATAGTGGCTCAAGCCCAGAAGATCAACACATTGTACTTGATGAATGCCCGGATATGCCGGGAAGAAGAAGTGAACGTAGCATCCAGCACTGCTGGTGAGCTGTGGCACAAAAGACTGTGGCACATGAGTGAGAAGGGGATGAAGAGGTTTGCCGAAGAAAACCTCATTCCGGTGAAGGACGTGCAACTTGAGAAGTGCACCGATTGCTTGGCTGACAAGCAAACCGAACCTCCTTCCGGTCAAGACCACCGATGAGACGGAATGCACCACTGGAGCTAGTGCATACCGATGTGTGTCAAGTGGACATGAAGTCACATGCCGGATTGTAGTACTTTGTGACGTTCATAGATGACCACAGCCAGAAGTTGTGGGTCTCACCATTGAAGACGAAGGATCAGGTGTTATCCGTCTTCAAGGAGCTCCACGCGAGAGTGGAAAGAGAAACTGGCCGGAAGCTGAAAGCGGTTCGAGCAAATAATGGAGGAGAATACTGGGGGCAGTTCGAGGAGTACTGTCAGTCAAAGGGAATCCGGCTCAAGTTTACTGTGCCGAAGACGCCAAAACTAAATGGGTTGGCCGAAAGGATGAATTGGACCATAATGGAGAGAGTTCGGAGCATGCTAGCAAAGTTACCCAAGAAGTTTTGGGCTAAGGGGCTGACGACGACGACCTATGTGATAAATAGATCACCCTCAGCACCCTTGGAAGGAGACTCACCTCAGAAAGTATGGACCGGTAAAGATGTAGCTTACCGGCATCTAAAGGTGTTACGATGTTTCGCATATGTGCATGTTGCAAAGGACAAGAGAGGAAAGCAGGATCCGAAGTCCAGGCCATGCATATTCCTTGGATACGGCGATGATGAGTTCAGTTACCGGGTGTGGGATCTAGTCAACAAGAAGGTGTTCCGGAGTCGGGACATAGTCTTCATGGAAGATAGGACCATTGCTGACTGGGAGTCAGAGAAGAAGATGATGAACTCTAGATCATCCAATGAAGACCGGCTTGAGGACACAAGGATATACACGGTTGAAAATTGGATGTTAGCCGGTAACTGGATGGCACTCGACGAACCGGCCGGATACAGACAAGAAACCGAACTGACCAAAGAAGAAGAAGACACCAGAACCGGACAAGATCCCGAATCAGATTCGGATGAGGAACAAACGGAGGAACCGGTAGTCAGAAACCAAGGACGGAGATATCCTCTCCGAGAGAGAAGAGCTCCCCGGAGATTTCCGGATGCAAAGCATGTGTTGCTAATCGATGAGGGGGAGTCGGAAAGCTTTGAAGAAGCAAAGAGAGACACCCACAGCCGCAAGTGGTTGACTGCCATGCGGAATGAGATGATTCCCTGCATGAGAACCATACATATGAACTAATGGAGTTGCCGAAAGGGAAGAGAGCACTCCAGAACAAGCGGGTATACAGGTTGAAACCGAGAGATGCCGGAAATCCACCAAGGTATAAGGCCCGAATTGTGGTGAAGGGGTTCCAGAAGAAGAAAGGAGTGGACTTCAATGAGATCTTTGCCTGGGTAGTAAAGATGACATCCATCCGGAAGGTATTGGCCACAACGGCCAGCATGGATCTCGAGGTAGAGCAACTGGACATCAAGACGGCATTCCTACATGGCAACCTCAAAGAAGAAATCTACATGCATCAACCGGAAGGATTTGAGAAGAAAGGGAAGGAGCACCGGGTGTGCCGGCTAAAGAAGAGCCTATACGGATTGAAGCAAGCCCCCCGACGATGGTACCAGAAGTTCGACTCCATGACTGACCAAGGGTACCACAAAACGCAAGCCGATCACTGCGTGTCTGTGAAGAAATTTGACGGAGGAGATTTCTTGATACTCCTCCTATATGTGGATGATATGTTGATCGTCGGACGAGACCAAGTCCAGATACGGATGCTGAAGAAGGCTCTGAACCGGACCTTCTCAATGAAAGACTTGGGGCCGGCAAGACAGATATTGGGATTGCACATCATCTGGGACCAGTCGAAGAAGTTGTTGTGGTTGTCACAGGAAAAGTACGTGACAAAGGTACTCCAAAGGTCAACATGTCAGAGGCAAAACCGGTCAGATCGACACTTCCAGCAAACTACAAGCTATCCGGAAAACAAAGCCTGAGGACAAAGATGAAGGAGAGGATATGATGAAGATACCATATGCCTCTGTCGTCGGGAGATTGATGTACGCAATGGTATGTACCCGGTCGGATATCGGATATGCAGTCAGAGTGGTGAGCCGGTTCATGAGCAATCCCGGCAAAGAGCATTGGAACGCGGTCAAGTGGATACTCCAGTACATGAAAGGCACCTCGAGTATGTACCTCCGGTTCGGCTCTGGTAATCCCCAACTTGACAGATTCACGGATTCGGATATGTCGGCTGATGTGGATACTAGACAGTCTACATCAGATATGTCATGACTTATGCAAGGGGAGCTGTATCATGGCCATCGAGGCTGCAGAAGACTGTTGCGTTGTAAACCACGGAAGCGGAGTACATGGCAGCTGTAGAAGCAACAAGGAGATAATCTGGATGAAGGACTTCATCAGAGAGCTAGGGATCCAACAAGAGGAATACCGGCTCTACTACGGTAGTCAAAGTGCCATCCACCTTGCAAAGAACATGGCCTACCATTCCCGGACGAAACATATCCAGCGGAGGTACCACTGGATCCGGGAGAGAGTAGAAGATCAAGAGTTCATGCTGACAAAGATCCACACGGAGGAGAACGGGTCAGATATGCTGACCAAGGTGTTGACGACTGACAAGTTGGACGCGTGCCGAAAGCGGATCGGACTAACAAGACATCCCATGCCAGAGTGAAGGGGTAGATTGTTGGGAAATCGGTCCCTCGGGTGGGATCCGGTTGTGACTGAAGAGATCCGGAAACCGGATCGGATAGACCCGGTGAGAACCGAAAGAGAAGACAGATTTGTAAATATGTCTTGAGTAAGCCTATTGAGGCTACATTTGTAAATAGCCCTAAGTTCATATAAGTATAAATATGACTTAGGGCAATCACTTTAGGTGTATGTATGTGTGTTGTTATTGTTGTTGATATATTGTTGTACAAAGTAAGAGCGATAGAGAGAGTGTGAGATACAAAGAAATACTCTGTTGTAACTACTGCTTTGGCGAAGAAACAGAGCTCGAGGTCGTTGCCTCCAAGTCTCTGACTGTACCCTCGTTTCTTCATAGTGATAGTTGGAGTCTGTGGGCTCCCGTGGTTTTTCCCATTCAAGGTTTTCCACGTAAACATCTTGTGTACTCTCTTTTGTGTGTACGTCTATTCTCATTCCTGTGTTGCACTCTTATCGATGTAATTCAAGACTCGGTTGTGGTTGAGCAGTATTCCGCGCTATTCCTCACACACCCTTATACCCAAATGCACTTTCTTCACCTCTGGTAGGAGTTTTTTCTCAACTAGCATCTACATTCCCTTTTGGCTCATTTGGCATAGCCTCTTATGCCACAGCTCACCGGTTGTGTCGGCTGCCACGTTTACTTCTTCCTGACATACTAGGGATGCATTAGATACAGTGTGTTTGTCTTTCAGGCTCGAGCCATGATTAGGTTTCCCTTACAAGACTTCATAACTACATTCTGGATGCTACCCATGTATCCTTCATCATCCAGCCGACCGATTGATATCAGATTCAATCTAACTTCCGAAATGTGTCATACATCTAGTTTCTGCTGTCTCTCTGTCTCTCCATCTCTGTGTTTTCTAAGTTTTCCGAACAATCTTATTTCCGAACTGTGTACTCTATGTTTACGCACATGCTTCCGCACATGTATTCTTTTACATGGTATCAGAGCGCGAGGGTTGAAGTCCTCTGCAGCCGACAAGCTTGCGACAAAAAAGAGTTGAAGTTGTTCTTCGTTTTTTTTCGGAAAAGAAAAAGACAATAATATGGACAGAGGTATGGGAAGCTCGCTACCGACTAAAAAGCTCAATAGGAGCAACTACGCATCTTGGTCGTACAAGATGCACCAGTACTTGCTTGGTCACGGCTACTAGAGTTATGTCAAAGGAGCTAATGATGTAGCACCCGATTCAACACACAGAGATTTTTCAGCTTGGGAACAAGCAGCAAGCAGAGTTCTCTACTGCTTTGCATCCTGTGTGAGCGACCAGCTGTTGAGCTAATTCGGGATGCTAAGACGCCAAAGGACACGTGGGCGAATCTCAAAAAGATTTTCGCCGCAAGCACAACGGCCAGGAAGCTGCAGCTCAGGCAGGAGCTCAGCAATGTTTGGCAGAAAGATCTGTCTGTGGCTAATTACACGGCATGAATCAAGGAAAACTGTGATTCTCTCGCCTCCGTCAACGTAAACATTGAGGAAGATGAAATGGTGTTGGTTTGCCTTGGTGGGCTAGCATCCAGGTTTGAAGCCTTCCGAACGGTGGTCTGTACGAGGGAGAATACGCCTTCGTTCTTCGAGCTTCAGTCAATGTTGCTCGTAGAGGAAAATCATGCAGGTGCATCGACGAGTACGCACGCCGACGACAAGATGTTGTACACATAGGAAGATAGGCCCCATGGTCGTGGTGGATGAGGCGGATTGGTGTGCAGTAGAGGCGGCCGACAAGAGCAGAACAGGCGACATAATCGAAATGTTGACAGCAGTTCCGGACCCTCCACAAGTAGGGGGGGTTATGACAGCGCTGGAAGCCGGTAAGAGAAGGCCGCGTCGGAATGCTAGTACTGTGGCAAGAAAGGCCACAAGGAGAATGAGTGTTGGAAGAAACAAGCTGATTCGGACAAAGCCGGATCGAGCCAAAGTGACGTAGAGAGGCGTTAGAGATCGCACTACCCAGAAGGCTCTGAACGAGCTGAAAACAAATCAGGCCCAGCCTTTGTAATGAAGCATAAGGCCAATTCTATGGCCGTGAACACCTCGAAATCAAGCGAGGTGTGGTACGTTGATTCCGGAGCGTCAAATCATATGACGAGTCACGAGGAATGGTTCTCGTACTTGGAGAAACCGAAATCGCAAGGAGTGGTTTAAACCGGAGACGACACTCCGCATACCATCGAACATGTCAGTGAAGTTCCCCTCAGCCACATCGGGCAGAAAGGGAAGCTCATGAACGTGTTACACGTCCCGACAATAACCAAGAACCTTGTGTCGGTCGGACAGATTGTGGACCAAGGTATGCAAGTTGGATTCACGCATCTTGGCTGCTTCATAGAAGAGGAAGGCAAAGTAATCGTGCAAGGGCGCCGTCAAGGGAGGATGTTTATCCTTGACACTAATCAAGCCGGAACTACGTTGTACGCAACAGGACAAAAGGTCGAATCGGATATCGACCTATGGCACAAGCAGTTCAGCCATGTAAATTTCCCATGGCTTCGTGAGATGCCGACGAAGAACACTGTCTTCAGCTTCCCGAAATTTCGGGGCCGTAATAGCCAAGTCTGTGAAGCCTGCCAGATGGGTAAACAACACCGACTTCCATTCCCCAACGAGCGTAATTGGAGCTATAATCCGCTTGACTTGATCCACTCATATGTGTGGGGACTGGCACAGAATGTGAGTCTCAGTGGAAGCCATTACTTTGTAACCTTCATCGACGACTTCACTCGGCACACGTGGGTACGCACGATCGCGAAGAAGAGAGAAGTCTTCGCATGTTTCCTGAAGGTGAAGAGCCTTGCGGAAAGGGAAACAAGGCGTAAGATCAAATGCCTACAGTTTGATGGTGGGAAGTAGTACTTCTCGACCAGTTCACAAGTTATCTACAGAAGGAGGGAATTCGACGCGAATTCTCGTGTAGATACAAGCCGCAGCAAAACGGCGTGGCCGAGCGGAAGAATCAGACAATCGGAGAAGTGGCTAGGGCAATGCTTGAAGAGAAGCATATTCCGAAATTTTATTGGGCCGAAGCCGTGAGGACGGCTGTCTACTTGCAGAATCAGACTTCTCCTAATTGAGGAGTGTCACCACGTGAGCTATATTTCGGAAAGAGGCCAAACTTGGCACACTTGAGGATTTTCAGTAGCATTGCATATGTGCATGTGCCAAAGGAAAAGAGGAGGAAGTTGGACGCCAAAGCCAAAAAGTGCATCTTAGTCGGCTATCCAGACGAGCAGAAGGGGTATAAATGTTATAACCCCCGAACAAAGGAAGTACGCATAAGTCGAGATGTCGTGTTTGACGAATCCACTTTGTGGTACCTGCCTTCAACTCCAATACCTCACGACTCCATTCTGAATTCTGAGGAAGAAGTCAGCGAGACTGAGATGCCTCTGCATGATGAGGACATCGGAGCTCTGAGAGAGAGTCCGATCTCATTTTGGCTTAGTGGGCCGAATGAAGGGTTGGGCCAAAATGGCCCCTATTGAAGAGACGACGAGTAGTGGAGACTCGACCATGATGTCCCCGCGTAAAGAACCGAGGAGATGGTTTACACACGCGAAGAAGGGCAAGAAGAAAATGGCGGAGTACGACTTCGGTAGCGCCGAGTCAGTTCAGAGCGAATCTAACATCGAGCCGATCATAAAGGAACCTCCGCGGAAGAGGTCAGAATCAGCCAGAAAGGCCGTGAAATCGGGTAATCACGAATTACGTCGATCTACCCTCCAAAAGAACCCCATAAAAAGATACGGGTATAATGAATACATGGCGCATCATTACGCGTACATGACGCGAGTGGCGGAAGTGTGTGAGCTGGAGAGCTATGCAGAAGCAGCGAAAGACGCAAATTGGCGTGCCGTGATGGAGGAAGAGATGCGCGCTTTAACAGTCAATGAGACTTGGGACCTGGTTGACGCACCGAAGGATGTTAAGCCGATCTGATGCAGGTGGGTGTATAAAGTGAAATACAACACCGAAGGCTCTATCAACTGATATAAGGCCCAATTAGTTGCGAAAGGCTACGAGTAGAAGCACGACGTAGATTACGACGAGACCTTCGCGCCTAACATGAAGATGACTACCGTGTGAGTTTTGCTAGCCATAGCAGCAGCAAAGGGGTGGCATTTACATCATATGGATGCAAAGAAAGTGTTCCTGCAAGCTGATCTTGAGGAACAGGTGTACATGGTACAGCCCCCCGGATTTCTATCCGAACAGAACACCTCGGCAGTTTGCCGACTGAAGAAGTCACTTTATGGACTCAAGCAAGCCCCGCGAGCATGGAACACAAAGATTACGCAATGGTTGCGTAAGATGGGGTTTTCGACATCGAAGTCTAACTCTTCATTATTTGTTCGGCAAGGTCGACATGGCTCGGTAAGTCTTCTATTGCATGTTGATGATTTATTTATCACCAGTGCCAACCTGAACGAAATCCCCCATGTAAAGTCTCAACTTGCAGCATCATTCGAAATGAAGGATCTCGGAGACCTTCATTACTTCCTCAGAATCGAAGTGATCCGTACCCCCAAAGGCATATTGATCAGCCAGCGTCATTACGCACTGAATATGCTCTTCAAGTTCGGGATGGCAAATTGTAAGCCCATCTCGACCCCTCTAGACAGAAACGTAAAGCTTCGCTGAGATTCGGGAAAGGCATGCGACCCGACATAGTTTCAACAAATTGTCAAAAGCCTCATCTATTTGACGATAACTCGACCGGATCTTAGCTACCCGGTCGGCTTAATTAGTCAATTCATGTCGCAACCTATGACCGAACACCTTCAGTGTGCGCAAAGGATATTGTGATATGTAAGTGGCACGAAAGACATGGCGTTGTTATATCGAGCAGGCGTAGTCGAACAGTTAGTCAGCTACACGGATGCCGATTCAGCCGGAAATGCCTACGATCGTAGATCCACATCTGGATACGCATTCTCATTACGAAGTGCGGCAATCGCGTGGAGCAGTAAGAAGCAGCCGACAGTAGCAGTATCGAGCATGGAGGCTGAGTATCGAGGGGCGACTGTTGCTACGTGAGAAGTCATTTGGTTGAAACGGCTACTACAGGACTTGCATGTAGAGGTGTCGGATCCAACAATGACATATTGCAACAAACTCAACAGTATCCACCTTGCGAAAAACCCCATGTTCCACACCTGGACCAAGCACATTGAGGTGCATTACCATTTTGTCCGATAGTGGGTCCTTTCAAGTGCAGTCGAACTAGCGCATGTTCCGACGGATCGGCAGGAAGCCTCTTGGTCTCAATAAGTTACGGCATTTCTCAGGTGGGTTAGGGTTGTGTCACCTCGACACGCCGAACTTGAGGGGGAGAAAGGAAGAACAGGAAGAAGAGCGTGAATGGAGCGGAGGTGTTCATCACGGCGGAAGTGACCGTGATGAGGAATCAGACGAAGAATTTGATTTCGAACCGGCTGAAGAAACCGAAGAAAGAAGCAAGAGCCGTAATCGTAGGAAAGAGTCGAAGACAGCCGAATCAGGGGGAGATAAGGCCAAGAACAAGACGTGGTCTAATGTTGTTAAGGGCCTGAAGACTAAAGACGAATTGGAGACTGCCAATTCATATGAGAGCATAATTGAATCGAAAGTGTTCAATTCAATCAAAATGTTTGATTCGGATACGCCGAATCAACTGATGGCCATGCAGAGAAAAGGGCAACGAAGGACGCGCCGACACCGCGACAGCAAGGGAGCTGAGAAGGGCCGGATGAGTAGACAAGCGGACCGGAAGGGTCGGGGCGCGCGGAATCGAATGGGTCGAGGAGCGCGAGCGAGGCGTGAAGCCAAAAGGAACCGGAGCGTAGATCCGGAGGAGCAGATGGAACCTCCAATTGAGCTTGAGGGGGAGTGTTGAGAGACAAGCTCAACATTCGGTGCCCAATCGAGTGTGTAACCCAGTGCGTAAACTGGGTGCGTAAAACTGTGGGCACAATAGGCCGTAGCGGTGCGTAAACCGCGAGGCCGTTGGAAAGATATTCCGCGTAGGAATATATTTTGGGAGTTAGCGTAGAGCTCATTTATGAGCATTGAAGTACATGACAGTCTGTATGGACTTGTATAAAAATGCTCATTGAGCACGTCCTATGTACAGAGCGTCATTATTTTTGAAATACAACTAAGTTGTCTGCTCTCTCTCTGTCTCTCCATCTCTGTGTTTTCTGCGTTTTCCGAACTGTGTACTCTGTGTTTACGCACACGCTTCCGCACACGTATTCTTTTACAATCTTTCAACACAAGTCTGCACCCGGTTGACGTTACCAAACACACTTCTCCTATGCCGACAAATCGACATGCTCCTTCATTCCCCACCTTCACGAAACCGTGGTCTCCGGCTTTGTATGATGAGAAGCACTTTCAGTCGGGGGTTAGGTGAAATGATGCACCTGAATCGACCACCCATGTTGATTCTTCGCCGGCAAGATTGACTTCATTTTGCTCACTGGTGAACAACAACTCCTCTTCACTCGCGGCGTTTTTTCTATCTGGGATTTCTTCTGCTCTACACCATCAACTCCCCCTTTCTCCTTTCGAATGTGACAACAGTCCTTTTGGAAGTGCCCTGGCTTCCCACAATAGAAGCATGTGGGCCTTCCCCTCGACTTCGACCTTGTCCCCGACTTATCTCAATTCTAGAGATTTCGATTTTGGCCTCTTCCTCGATTCATATCACTTTCCGTGACTAAGGCCTTTGGGTCACCAATGGACTCTTGGATAGATGCTTTCCTTCTGGTCCGGCGTTGCCCAAAGTGACAACAAGCATCTTCCAGTTGTCCGAAAGATATCCCAATAATAAGAATGTTAATACTTCGTCCGCAAGAGGTACTTCTAGAGCGGTAGTTTGAATCATCAGTCCTTGGAAGGCATTAATATGCTCCACCATGCTAGAGTCATCTTGATACTGGAGTCTCATGATTTTCCTGAAAACTAAGACTCTATTCACGGTGTTCTTGTTTTCGAACATTACGCCAATCTTCTTCCAAAGGACGTCGGCACTCGTCTTTTGATCAAAGCTGTTGTATAGTCTCATGTCTATAAAACACCTTATGTATGTAGCCGACTTCAGATGCATGACTTCCCAAGTCAATGCATTGATCTTGTCTGGCTTCATCTAGTTGTATTGCACCGGCAGCCACAGGTTCTTGCACATGAGCATATCCCACATTTTCGGCTTCCACACTGAATAGTTGGAGCCGGTTAACTTGAGCATTCCACCGAAATGTTCGTCCATCGCTCTGATACCACTTGTTAGGATCGGAAACGGCCACAATTAGTTACACTTATAATATTCGGGTGCAAAGATCAAGACAGATAGTGCACAGACAAAAAAACGTGAAGAAAGAAAACACAAGTGCAGAGACACAAGATTTAACGTGGAAAACCCGAAAAGGGAAAAACCATGTGGAGTCATCGTACTCCGAACATATCACTATACGGTAGGAGGAATATACAATAAAACACTCAAAGGCAATGACCTTGATTTCTTCTTCGTCTTCAGACGATTACAGAGTTACAACTCCGTTCTAACTCACCTATTGTCACTCACACTCAGTTACTAAGGCAACGACCCACTGTGTAACTTATTACAACTATAATGATTCCACTACACATAAAGTTTGCCCTAGTTCTATTTATAAATATACAACTTTCTGGCTATTTACATACATAGCCCACAAAGGGCACATTTCGACTCTTTACATATATGGCCCCCTGATTTCGGTTTCGGTTTTCAATGATAGCCCAGCCCATAACACAAGGTTAGGTTCATAGGTAACTGAAACCTCTAGCACCGAATCAATTGGTTCGACACAACCAAATGCTTTGGCTCCAAACCATCTAACCTAGACACCTGATTAGGCTAGCCTAGTCATACCAAGAATATCAAAAGACTGTCGCAACCTCCGGAGAGTTACTCTCCTGGAATCTTCTTTACATATGTTGGTGAACCCACATCATAAGAAGAAGCATCGGTGTGCGCCGATTCGTCCACCTAGCACTTAGCGATGGAGTCGGAGATTAACTCAATCCAACACAATAAATATACAACTTTCTGGCTATTTACATACATAGCCCACAAAGGGCACATTTCGACTCTTTACATATATGGCCTCCTGATTTCGGTTTCGGTTTTCAATGACAGCCCAGCCCATAACACAAGGTCAGGTTCATAGATAACTGAAACCTCTAGCACCGAATCAATTGGTTCGACACAACCAAATGTTTTGGCTCCAAACCATCTAACCTAGACACCTGATTAGGCTAGCCTAGTCATACCAAAAATATCGAAAGACTGTCACAACCTCCGGAGAGTTACTCTCCTGGAATCTTCTTTACATATGTTGGTGAACCCACATCATAAGAAGAAGCATCGGTGTGCGCCGATTCGTCCACCTAGCACTTAGCGATGGAGTCGGAGATTAACTCAATCCAACGCAATAAAACATGGAACTTGGTTCAACTACCAAAAATCGACGTGCTCTTCCGTGCAAATGGGTCTATCAACTCAAAGAGATGTCGTATTTTTCTTGTCCCAAGTATAAGACAAGATTAGTCGTGAAGGGTTTCCGATAACAATATGGCGCGACTTTGACGAGATTTTTTCACCGAGGACTTGGAGCATATACAGTTAAATGTGAAGATGGCCTTCCTCCACGGCAATCTAGAGGAGGAAATTTACGTGGATTAGCTGAAAGGCTTCATTGCAGCCGGCCAAGAGCATCTAGTCTGTCAACTCAAGAAGAGTCCTTATGGCCTGAAGCAGGCACCTCGATAGTGGTATAAGAAGTTCAATGGATTTATCGAGATGCACTCGGCCAAATCTGCTTCGACCCCGCTCCCCATTAATATTCAGCTTTCTCAGTGAGACTGTCCTCCATCCAATCCAGAGGGGGAAGATATGAAGTCGGTACTGTATGCACCGACACGCTCCTTGATGTACGAGATGGTCACAACACGGCCTAAGTCCCGCGTTATTTATGAGTTAAAATCGTTGCCGGCCACAATTGGTTGTACGTGTGCGGAATAATAGTCAATCTAATGGAAAGGAAAAACAGAATACAGAAACTGAGAATGACACAGATTTTAACGTGGAAACCCGAACTGGGAAAAACCACGTGGAGTCCACAAACTCCGAACAGAACACTATGAGAGAAAAGAATACAATTAGAGATCTCAGAGGCAACGACCTCCAAATCCTGCTTCGCCAACAAGCGACTATGGAGCTCACACGCTTCCACACACACTCATTCACTCTCACAATTACGAAGGCAACAACCTCGTCAACAGTAACTTTACAACAACGCACATATCTAACATGATTGCCCTAAGTACTTATATACCTTTCAACTATTTACAAGTTTAGCCTTCCGTGTTGGCTATCTCCACGATTTCCGGATTCGGCTGAGGCCGATCAACACAATTCTTCTCACTTCCCATCCGGAGGGACCTATTTCCTAACAGTTTACGTATGCGTATTTAACGTATCAATACGTATAATACCTCATAATTTGTATAGTACGTACTATACGTCAATGTTGTTCAGTCAAATGTCATGTACATTTGTCTAATACGGTATATAACGTATATTTAAAAAAATAGGTATAATACGTATTTATAAAAAAATGTAAGTAAAACCCTAAAAGAAAGCAAAAGAAAAAAACGATTTTAGTAAAATAGAAGGAAGGAAGAAAGACAAACTAAAGAGAAGAAGAAGAAGAAGAAGAAGAAGCAGAAGAAAATAAAAGAAGCAGGTTAGTGAATATTTTTGTCTTTCTTTTATTTTTGATGATTAGGTACACCTCCCATTTGGTTGTATTCAAATTTCAAGTTCTGATATTGTTTATTTTTTAATGGTTTCTAAGATCTGAAGAAGATTCTATCTCATTTTCGAGCTCCTCAATGTGGTTTTTATGAGTTTTGTTCTCTTTGTGCAAGTCATGACCTTTCTTTCCATTTCCTTCTCGTGGGTGACCATTCCTTGCTCCAACAACTTCATGTGGATTTTGAACTTTGAAGTCATCTAATCAATAAGCATTGAGACTTTACATTCATCATGCTCATGTTGTTGTTGTAGTTCTAAGATCTTCAATTCTTCCCATATGTAGCTTCTCTTGTACACTAGCATTAAGGCGCTTTAGTGGAGTGATAGTAAATTCTGCTCCCCTTTTGGCTTCCAAAAGAGTTGAATTTTCTACTTTTATGTATTTTGTTAAGCGTTAAGGCTCTTTAGCTGAGTTATGGTAAATTCCGCTTCCCTTTTGGCTTCCAAAAGAGTTGATTTTTCTTCTTTTATGCATGTCCTTAACTGTAATATTTTCTTGTATTTTCTTTCTATAGATAAAAGATACTCTTGAGTATCCTATAGTTGCTTATTTAAACTAGTATAATCCTCATCCTCCTTGAAGGTTGGTCTATTCAATGTTTTCAGTTCTTCAATTTGCTTTAATGCATTCATATAATCTTCCTAAGCTTTTATAGTCTTTTCTCTCAACCTTTTGAGCTACCCTTTTTGTGATGTAATCACAGACTATACCCATTATTCTCTTTTGCAAGGATTTTATCTCATTCAAAAAGCCAACGATTTGTTGTGAGAAGCATTGAATCTCCTCTTTTTGTGCATAATGTTCCATTTTCAGCATCTCAATTTTATTGATTTGTAGAACATAAAGAAGGAAAATGCTTAAGAACAAATACTAGGATACATGTTGTCTCAATGTCACAAGAAGTCAAACAGGAAATAGGAGTTGGAATTGTAAATTTTGCAAAAAAACATATGCATGGGTCAGTAGCACGAATGATTGCTCATTTAATTGCTGTCGTGAAGAAAACCGGCCCTAAGCAGAATCAAAGAATTGAAGGCGCGAACCCGCCTTTGCATGAGAGTGTGCAAATTTATACTTTGTACATAACTAGGAATAGGGCAACTAATATAAACATACTAGGTAAGAGATATTTACTAATTAGGAAATCAATGCGTATCTCTGTCCGAAGGGACAGAGAATAAAGTTAGAGCGTTTTGATGTAACGGCCTCCTCGGCGACCTATAAAAAGGAAGGGGAGAAGAAGAAGGGGTATCACGTTTTGGGAAAAAGAAGGAGGTGTTGTCGGACTGGGAACCAAGCTCACTCTTCCTCTACCATCATTCTCCGCAAGGTTGCCATTGTTGTAATTGCCATGGTTATTGTAGTTGAATCTCTTGTATATGTGTTATCTGTGTCATCTGCGTTATCTGTGTTTTCGGGAGTGTCTTCTTTCACATCTCCCGAGTGTGCTCATTGATTAAGTCGGTATACGCATTGGTGGCTCAATCAGTGGGTAAGTGTCGCCGGTTGCTGGCAGGTCTAGTAAGCCTTACACTTGTGTGCTTCTCACCTCCTCTTGTCTCTCTCGCTCCTCAGTTCAGGGCCCCCGTGGTCCCGCCTATTTCACACGCGTAAGCGTAACAACCCGACATATTTGGTGAACCCGATGTGAAACCAGGCAGCAGAGGAGTCGAAGATGAGGGGATCAGAGCTCACCGAAGCCATGGCGACAGCGGTCGATCGGATAGTAAGTGCTCGCGAGGGCACAAGCGCCCTCGACAGGGCCATGGAAGCAATTGTGGGCACGATAGGACGATTCGGTGGGAAAGACGCCACGAGCTATTTGGTGGACTACCGGGCCGAGATGGTGATAAGAGACATTCCAGAGGATAGGTGTCTGGCCGGATTCCCTCAGGTGGCGACACCGGGCATCCACGCAAAGGTGCTCGAGGTACAGGCTGGATGCCGGACCTAGGGAGAATTCGAAGCACGGCTTCTCGAGAGGTACGGGCTTGATGACACGCTTCGGTTATCGAAGCGGGACTTCCTGGAGTGGGTTGAAACCCCCGAGAAGGGGAGGAATGCGTCGGCGCTCCTCCGGGAGTTCGAAGAACACTTTGCACGGCTCTCAACGCTGGACAGGACCATGCTAGACACGAGCCATGTCTTGTTGTTTGTCAAATCGGTGGACGTGTGGGATAGGGACCAGGTGGGCCTCCTGCTGGATACAGATGATGGGCTGACGACCGACTAGGCCGTGGTCAAAGGGGTTTGCAGCCGCTTCGACAAACGGCGAGAGTGGGGTGACGAGAAGTCATCGGGGACGGGACCCACCCTTGCAAGGAAGTTCGATGAGCCTTCGTCGGCACAAAGGGAGGAAACCCGGGATTCGATTGAAACTGGCCCAACGTCAATCAAAGCGGTCAAGGGCTCTCGAGGAGCTAACACAAGTGGTGCACGACTTGCAAATCGCGCAGGCCCGGAGAGACAGTGGAGTGCAGCCACACAACTGAAGGCCACTGGCTGGACAACGGTGTATGTGGTGCGAAGCGGTCAGACACAACCGGCGAGACTGCGTGAAGTTTGCTGAAGCCCTCAAGGGGAATGTGGTGTACCTATGGAATGGACGGGTGCACGCTGGTGATACTCGAAGAAAGGTGGAGACGAATTTGGAGCGTGGCAGGATGAAGCGGTTGATGGAAGAAGCGGAGGCGCGCCATGTGGAGGCCGTCCATTATTCAACATCAGCCGGGATCCGGGTGGGAGGTGACGAAGACCGGAAAACAAAGGACACTGGCTTCTGGCCCTCTATGCTAGAAGGCCTCTCCGGTGCACGACTGATGAGGGAGGAAGCGAGTCGTGCAGAGCGGCGGGTCTGGGAGGTCACCGGATGGGACGATCCGGTTGTGGAGAAGACCGGTCTCGTGGAAACCACATGCCAGAACTATGAGGTTCTGGTAGAAGACAAGCACGTGGGAAAGGCTGGAGGTGTCGGGCCCTCATAGCGGTACGAGACCTAGTTCGGGCAGAAGCAAAACGATGCTGGTAACCCCGGTGCACCGGACAAAACGAAGCGGGGCGGTTATCGGCTAAGCATCGAGATTGAAAGGACAACGGACCTGCGGAAGGTTCTAGAAGAACGGATCCTCAACATCAAGGTCGAGCTATCTTTACGGGAAGTGCTTGGGATTGCGAAGAAGGAATTCCACGATTCCATTGTGGATTTACCGAAGCACAACCGGTTCTCTACAGAACCGGAACCGGAGAAGCAGGTGGAGGTGCGGACGGCGCACCTAGAGGATGCGGCCCTGGAAGACGAGTTGGCAGATAGCCACTACTCAAGGTCACACTAGACCAGGGCCACTACAGAGACCCCTGTGGTAGCATTGATAGACCACGACTCGGAGATCAACTTGATGTCCATGGACTTCTATACAAAGGGGAAGTGGCTGATCAACACCAAGCACGGCTGAAAAATATGCGTCGCCGCGCTACGGAGGAGCTGCATGGGGCATGCCCGAATGTACGCGTCAAGATCGGCAACGTCGAGATCGATCAACACTTTTTCGTGCAGGAGACATCCTCGCACCCAGGGATACTCGGCGAGTCGTACATTACAGCAGCGCGTATGGAGACAAGGGTGCTAGATAATGGTTCGGCATACGTGCGCATAAAGAGCCAAGATGGACGGCACTCCGTCCAATTCCTGACCGTACGACCGAACCATGAGAGGAACCGCGAAACCCTTGGCAGCGGCGAACAAGGGGTTTTTTAGAGAGGGTTATCAAGGTGTGGGGCCAAGGTAGTCTGGATGCCCCGGAGAATCCCCACACCTGTACCATAGGTAGGAAGTTTTGGTTCTCCGATAGTGGAGGTTGTACGATAGCCGGCATCGTTGGCCAGGAGAAGAAGCGGGTAGAGGAACAACTCAGGACATGCGGAGTCCTCGATCCCGATGAGGAAATTAGTGGAGGCGTGGAGGCGGTCTCTTTCGACGACACCCACAGGGAAATCGGGAAGGTGATCGAAGAAGGCCTCAGTGAAGACCGGATGATTCCGGTTTAACCCAATGGGGATGTACGAAGTAATTGCCGACTTCGGGGAAAGGGTCAAGTCGGATCGGACGGCCTGCGTGGATACAAAGTACAAGACTGTGGACCGGAAGGTGAGGCCAGTCGTGGCACCCTTGCCAGAGGGCAGCGAGGAATGGATAAAGGGGGTCGCGTGGGACCCGAGTTTACGGGATCTGGTCAGCATAGGACACCGGTTCACCGACATAATGCTACAGGAGCTCAAGGTTGGTGGGGGTGGCTTTCTACTGCCGGTGGAGGAGGAATGGTTTTGGGGAATGCTCAGGAGGCACGGGAAGGCCTTTGCATTCTCTCCGGAAGAGATCGGGTGCATGGACTCGACGATCATTGAGCCGATGGTTATCTTTATGATACCACATGTGCCATGGAATCTCAAACCGATTCCAATACCCAAAGCTCACATCCCGAAGCTAATGGAGCTGCTAAAGCAGAAGGTGGAGATGGGCATCCTCGAACCATCGAGTGCCCATACTCGAATCGGTGGTTTACCGTGCCTAAGAAGAACGGCACATTGCGCTTCATTCAAGACCTGCAGCCTGTCAACAAGGTGACCATTCAGAATGCAGGGATCGGGCCGACCATTGACGAGTTCACGGAAGCCTTCGCCGAAAGGTCGATCTATTCGGTCAGGGATCTATACTCAGGGTACGACCAGTTCCAACTAGCCGTGGAGAACAGGGATATTACGACGATGCGGACTCCTCTCAGCCTAGTACGGATGTGTACCTTGCCGCAAGGAGGGACCAACTCGGTGGCGCACATGGTGAACGCTATGAACAAGGTCCTAAGGGACAACATACCGATAAAGGGATGTTCGGTGGAAGATAAGGATGAGTCGGTTGCCGGAGGTTTGTTGCGGACCACATCAAAGACTGTGAGAAGGTGCTACAAAGGCTTGAGAGCGCGCGACTCACCTTCTCTGGAGAGAAGTCAACTTTCGGGCAGTCGGAGATCCTAGTAGCCGGGCACTTGTGCGGGCCTTACGGCCGGAAACCGTCTCCGGCGAAGGTGGAGGCCATCTCCGCGATGAAGGACGAATGTGGGTCGGTAACGGAGGTCCGAAGGTTCTTGGGGGTGTGTGCCTTCTATCACATCTGGATTCCGCACTATGCACACATCGCGGAACCACTCTACGGGCTGCTGAAGAAGCGTAAGTTCGAATGGGGGAAGGAGCATACAGAGTCAATCCGGAGACTGAAAGAGAGGCTTTTTGCGGTGCCAGCTCTCTGGAAAGCGGTTTACGTCAAGGGGGTCCCAATCTACATAACCGTAGATCAGAGCTTGACAGGGATAGGATGGGTGATCAATCAGGAGGACGAGAGCAGCACGCGGTACCTGATCCGGTTCGGGGCGAAGGTTCTCAGTGAGCGGCAGCAAGGATACGCCCAAGTTCAGCGCGAACTATGAGGTATTGTTTCGTCGATCAAGGCTAATAAATACTACTTGATTGGGACAGAAGTAGTCATCGTGACAGACTGCCTGCCGATCCTCAATATGGTTTCTGGATGCGTGACTCCAGACCTAGCAATGCTCAGGTGGATCGTGTACATCAAGTCCCTAGATCCAGAGATACGACACATCCCCGGAAAGGACAACACCATGGCCGACATGCTTTCTAGAGTGTGGTTCGACGACAAGAACAGCATGGTTTCGGAGGACGAAGAAGTCGGCGTGGACTTCTTCAAGTCGGCTCGCGTAGCGACAAGGGTAGGGAGCGCTCCGGCACTTAACAAGTTCGACGAGAGCGAGTACGACGAGGAGTGGCTCCAGATTGGAAGGTTCCTTAGGACAATGACGTCGGACATGGCATGGCCCAGAGAGGAGGCTAACCAGATTCGAAAGAAAGCGTACTGATTCTTCCTACGGGACGGAAGTATATGGAGGATCCCAAAGAAGCAAGGCGGCGTTCTGCTTTGCATAGTGGCAAGAAAGGACGAGCAGGACAAGTTGTTAACGGCGTACCACGAGAGTCCTTGGGCCGGACACCGCGGGACGTGGGCTACGTTCGAGAAACTGAAAGAGAAGTATTGGTGGTCGGGGTTGTACTGAGATGTGTACCAATACGTGACGACGTGCGAAAGTTTTCAGCTGCACTCTACAATTCGACATCGAGATGAGCTACACCCGACTACCCGCCAACCATCCATTAAGAGAAGTATTGGTGGCCGGGGTTGTACCGGGATGTGTACCAATTCGTGACGACGTGTGAAAGTTGTCAGCTGCACTCCACAGTCCGACATCGAGATGAGCTACACCCGACTACCCGCCAACCGTCCATTTCAAATGGATGGTAGACTTAGTAACGATGCTAATGGGGGTAGGGTAGATGCGGTACCTGGTGCTTGCATGGGAGGATCTGACGAACCAGGTGGAGGGCCGCGCATTATAGAACAAGACGACTGCGGCGGTGTGCCGGTTTCTTATCAAAGAGGTAGTATGCTGGTACGGGTGTGTGGGGAAGATCGTAGCGGACCAAGGAGAGCTGGATGCACAAGAAGTTGAGGAGCTATTCGACCGACTAGGGGTCAAGCCCTCTCTCAGCACGGCATACAATCCGGAGGCCAACGGGAAGGTAGAACGCGGGCATGGGCCAATCGTAAAGGCATTGGTGCGGGCCTGCAGAGGCCAGGTCGGGAATTGGCCGCGCCTCCTACCCTACGCACTATGGGCAGACCGAACGATGCATAGTTCAGTGACTGGGTACATGTCGGTGGAACGGACGATCTCCTCGTGGGCGGTGATAGATTGGAAGGGCGAGATGATCCGGGAAGAGTTGTTGGCGGCGCGGATTCAGTAGCTCGAGCAAAGACCGGAGGACGTGGAACGGGCAAAGGTGAAGCTGCGTACGGCAAGGGAAAGGAACAAAGACAGGTTCGACCGAACACATCGACTACGGCCAGAGAAGATCAAAGAAGGCGACTGGGTGCTGGTCTACGACAATAGCCTCGATAATCAACACAAGCCAACGCATAAGTTTGTGAAGAGGTGGTTCGGTCCCTACACCGTGGCGAGCACGAATGACAACGGCACGTATCATCTTGCAGAGCTCGACGAAGCGCGGATAGCGGTACCGGTGGCCAGTAAGCGGATAAAGGTGTTCAAGAAACGGCATGCCGATGGATCGGACCCGGCAAGCACGAATGATGGTAACGACTGGACCATCGTGGACGGTTACTCGAAGGATGAAGAATGATCACGGGCCGGTCTTCTCCGGCAGATGGACAATCTGGCACGTACCGGTGGACGTGCGGTTTGGTGGGGGCGGATGTCGTGAAGAAAACCGCCCCTAAGAAGAATCAAAGAATTAAAGGCGTGAACCCGCCTTTGCATGAGTGTGTGCGAATTTATACTTTGTACATAACTAGGAATAGGGCAACTGATATAAACATACTAGGTAAGAGATATTTACTAATTAGGAAATCAATGTGTATCTCTGTTCGAAGGACAGAGAATAAAGTTAGAGCGTTTTGATGTAACGGCCTCCTCGGCGACCTATAAAAAGGAAGGGGAGAAGAAGGGGTATCACGTTTTGGGAAAAAGAAGGAGGTGTTGTCGGACTGGGAACCGAGCTCTCTCTTCCTCTACCATCATTCTCTGCAGGGTTGCCATCGTTGTAATTGCCATGGTTATTGTAATTGAATCTCTTGTATCTGTGTTATCTATGTCATCTGCATTATATGTGTTTCCGTGAGTGTCTTCTTTGACATCTCCCGAGTGTGCTCCTTGATTAAGTCAGTATACGCGTTGGTGGCTCAATCAGCGAGTAAGTGCCGCCGGTTGCTAGCAGGTCTAGCAAGCCTTACACTTGTGTGCTCCTCACCTCCTCTTGTCTCTCTCGCTCCTTGGTTCAAGGCCCCCGTGGTCATTTCACACGCATAAGCGTAACAACCCGACATTGGAAAACCCAGCCATGGAGTAACGAAATGTATCAATGTCCCAAGGAAATGTTGATTGACTTTACAACTTTGTATGGTAATTGTGGAACCCGAGCAATTGGCGAAGAAGAAGATATAGTGGCAGAGATCGACTCATTCAACATGCATGAACAAGGTATAGCCACAAGCCTACAATAGGTGTCTTGATTACTAATGTTTAAATAATTGTAAATGATTTTTCTGAAATTTTTTCTCTTTTAGGTGTTTCTATCTCATGCTCATCTACCTTTGTTGGTGAAAGTCAAAGCATGTCATGTATGGGTGGAGGTAGTCGCCAACCATATCCACCGGCAATTATAGTGAAACAACAACCATTGCGTAAAGGACATGTGTTACAAATGCAAAGGAAACAACATACAAACGTTATGGAGGTGAGATGTATCATTGAAGCAAATTTGTCGTGTTCTTAAGGTTTTTGTTCTAAATTTTGTTGCTAGAATGCATTCTATTTCTTTGACAAAATGCAATGTGAGGGTATCTCAAATATTTGATGTTATGTGTTCTTAAGGTTTCTTCCAAAACAAAAGATGTGGTATTTTCTTCACTATTATTTTCTTCGATAGGTATGTTGCACTTCTTGTTGTGTTGTTTTTTTCAAAAGTACGTTTTTTTTTCGTAGAATTTTAGCTTTGTCATAACTCATCATGTGAATTCCCTCAATCATGTGAGGGATATACAGTATTTTCTTTGTGGCGTGGGCTGTTGTTGTAAATGCCCAACAAGTTTGGGTTGTTTTTGCCTAACAAATATCTATTTGATTTGATGATTTGTATCCTTTTGAGTCTCATATTTCCCATCTTTTCTTGGCATCATAGATTTCTTAACTTGGTATCTACCTAGCTGTCGAATCTTTACATTCAACATCTCGCATGCTTTCACCTCACATCCTAGGTGAAGGACACTATGATTGTGCTCGTGGAGTGCAGAAGGTCTTGCAAAGCTACAAGAATCTTCAAGATATCATTGCCATTTTGGGTATGGATGAGCTTAGTGAAGATGATAAGATGACAGTTGCTCGTGCCATGAAAATCCAACGATTTTTGAGTCAACCCTTCTATGTTGCTGAGGTTTTTATTGGCTCACCTGGAAAGTATGTTGACTTGAAGGAGTGTGTTGTTGGTTTTAAGGTTAGTCTGACCTTTATTTAACCTGATCTCAATGTGGGTTGTTTGGTACATATGAATGATGACTAGCATAGTGTTTGCTTTTGTCAAGCATTTTCTTATTACGATTAGGTTCATTTTGGTTGACATTATCTAGCACAACCCTAATGTAAAATCTGGTTTCAGTTTGATTGTCTCAAGGGTAAAATAACCATGTCTCAATTCTTTTCAAGTTTAAACCCACTACAGTTGTATATGTTAATATCAATATATAAATAGATTTTTTAGGATGCCAAATTGGTAAGATGTAAATGTGCTTGTCTTCATAGTGGGTGTTTTGAGAGTGTGAACTTCCTAATGTTGTGGGTCCAACAATATCTAGCACCATCTTTGTAAACACTTTCATGTTCTAAAAATAAAATCCATCATAGGAACAAATGACGTAGCTATACACTAAATACTTTATGTATATTTGTAGGGTGTTTTGGAAGGCAAATTCAATGACTTTCCAGAACAGTCATTCTGCATGGTTGGACGTATTAAAGCTCTCTTAAGTAAGTATTTTCTTAAGAGATGGTTTACACCATTCAAAATCTCACACTTTTTTGTCAAAAGTTTGTTATAATTGATCATCAAACCATGACTCAATGAAGAGGAATAAATTTGAGAGGAACTTGTTTGGAAGGACTTCCCTTCAAAAGAGGGGTTTTGCATGGATCCTATATGCATTGTGTAGAAGAAACAAGCTGCTACTACATATTAAGAAATTGAGCGGAGTCAGGATAATAATGATTTGTTCTTGTTGTTGCTACTGAAGTGGATGATATTATCTATTGTCTTTTTACTTCATTTGTTTTTGGAAATCACGGTATTTTGATCATTTCATAATTTTGCATTCAATGGTTGGGAACCATAGTTTTTTATTAGTGTTGATTGACTATTACTGTTATATAAAAAAAAAAGTGGACAATTTGTTGACTGGCAAAGACTTAAAAGCTGGATAAAGTCCAGAATGGGAAAGGGATAATTATTTTAGAACTAGGAGTTGTTATCTATAATTATTATATTTTGAGAAGCGAATGGACGGAACCAGAATCGATATGCCGATCCGGATTCAGACCGATTCGTGGCAAGTTGCCGGTTGGCACCGGTTCGTAACCCAAAGCTGGTGACCTATAAAAGGACCCAGTTAGATTGTAATCAAATAGCGGTTTATTAATGATGTTCTACATCTTGTTTAATCTTTGAAGCTTTAGTTAATTACCGTTATGTGCTTAATAGAATCTATCTTACGCGTGTATTATGATCCTTAACCACGCCGATTAGTAGCCGATTAGGAATACATTTGTATCACGGTCTACGCCTACCCCATTTGCACCACCCTTTGGTGAAGTGTCTTAGAGGGACACCCTGTGTTACAGCTAGTCCTGCCCCAAGGAGTAACACAGTTTTTGGCGACCACGATGGGATATCGTAACCCAGAGCAGGTGACCTATAAAAGGACCCGGTTAGATTGTAATCAGATAACGGTTTATTAATGAAAGTGTTGTTGTTCTACATCTTGTTTAATCTTTGAAGCTTTAGTTAATTACCGTTCTGTGCTTAATAGAATCTATCTTACGCGTGTATTATGATCCTTAACCACATCGGTTAGTAGCCGGTTAGGAATACGTTTGTATCACGGTCTACGTCTACCCCACTTGCACCACCCTTTGGTGAAGTGTCTTAGAGGGACACCTTGTGTTAGGGCTAGTCCTGCCCCAAGGAGTAACACAATTTATTATCTTGACATAGCATGTGTTTCAATTAAAAACTTGGTAGTGTTATGGATTTTACCTCAAGGATTCGACAATTCTACATTTTAGCTTGTTGATTTCTTGTTCAATAACAAAACCGTAAAAAACCTACATAGCCTTGCCTTGTAAAGTTCATCACTTGACCGTTTTTCAATGGATACTACCCTAGCTCTACTAATGTTTCATGTGCGTTTGGTTTGATCCAATGGGCTGAACACCACACAGTATTTGTCTGTGAATCTTGTCTAGTGCTTTCAAACAAATAGTGTTGTATGTGTTGATAATAAGTGTTGTCAGTGAGTGGAAGTATATCTTGCTTCTTGACATCTTGGAAATATTCTACCATTGCTAGAGAGCTGTTAGGAGGCCAAATCTCATACGAGCTCCTAGTAGTTCATTCATGTGGCCATATATTAGAGCCACCTTTGATTTTGATACATTTTCTTTATTAAAAACTTTTATGAACCAATTGTGAGGTTGCAGTTATAACTGTAGATTGTAAATGGTTTCCCAGCTTTACTAGTGTGGAAATTGTCATACCTCAAGTATGTAAGAAGTCATGTACATATTTTTGTACTATTTAGTGATAGGCCTGCTCAATTTTCCCTTTAATGCGTGGAAACTTTTAAGATGGAACTCCAGCCATGGAATCCTTCGTTACATTGCATACATAGTTACAATATTACAATATTACAAATATTTTTTAGGAAGGTAAATAAATTTCAAAGTCTAGAAGTATTTAACGTACTATATGTATTTTATGTATTTTATAAGTATTTAACATATTAAAAAACGTATTTAACATATTTTTTAATTGGGAGGTATTATACCTGTATTAATACTTTATATATGTATGTTATCTATACCGTACTTAACGTACCTAACAACCATGGGTCTGACGTTGCTCACACCATTAGAGTCGTCAACAGATCCATGCACAACCCAGGCCAATTGCATTGGAATGCAATCAATCATGTATTCACATACCTAGTGGGCACACAAGACCTTAGCATGCTCTTCAGTTCAAACAAGAACCTAGGCATAGTCGATTACACCGACTCAAACTTTGCGGGTTGTGTGGATAGTCGAAAGTCAACAACCAGATACTGCTTCAAATCCGGCAACAGAGCGATTTCATGGAAGTCGAAACTTCAAGAGTGTACAACCACCTCAACGACTAAGGCCAAATACGTAGTTGCGTCTAATGTAGCGAAAGAGGCTCTATGGCTCCGTCAGCTAGCGTGTACATTTCGACAAGCCGACCCCAATTAGGCTCTAGTTGTCTATAACGATAGTCATGGTGTTGTTGTTCTATCGAAAAACCTGGTTCATACAACACCTCCAAGCATATCAACATTCGGTATCACCTTGTTTGGGACTGTGTAACTTTAGAGAAGCTCGACCTCGAGAAGATCTCCACAACCGACAACATATTAGATGGGATGACCAAGTGTCTCGCAGCTGACCGATTGCAGTCACTTCGGCACTAGATGGGCTTAAGGAGTATTCAATCCAATCAAGTCGGACAATAGAGATAGCTTCGAGCAATCGGCCTTGACATCCAAACAAGGTGATTCGGCTTTTGTTTCCTCTCGGTCATCATCGATTCGACTACAAACCGATCTAGTCTAGCATCTCTTTGTATAACCGGTATCTTCTGTTTCATATTACAAGTCCCTCCTTAGTGTATAAGTCCATTATGGGGGAGTGTCGAATACGAGTGTCTAATGGTCGTATTCACATTGTCCCCTTGGATAGACTAGGTTTAGGACAATTCTGTAAATATGTCAAAGGGAAGTTGCCCTAGCTCAGTTAGTATATAATTGACTTTGTAACATAGCTCGTAAGGTTGTTGCCTCCATTCTATTGTAACTTTGAGATCGAATAATACAATTACATATTGTGTACCAAGACATATTAGGACCCTCTCCCACTCTCTCCAAACTATTATGATACCCTCGATGTAAAGAGACTAGGTAGGTATATCTTAGAGCTAAAATAACATAGGGAGAATAAATTACAAAGTGTTAACCATAACCCTTTTACTATTCATCAACTTGTAACTAGTGTAATTTTTCAGGAACAAGGGGAGACGATGAATGTGGATACACTTATGCCGCTCAGGCTCTCTCTTGAGGAAGCCGAAATGCCAAGAACAAACAACGCCCTCGGATGTTGGGCTTCAAAACAAGTCGACACGGAGTAGAGAAGATTAAGAAGATAAGGGAATGTGAGCTACGTCGACTAGAAGCTATGGTTGGGGTACCTTTTACATTGGGACCACGAGCCACATCCACATCGAAACCCTTTGACCTCCCACTTCTCTTCGAGAGACTTGGATGGAAATGAAATTAGGCCTAGTATAACATCATTTTCATTGTAGAACATGTTTTTTATATAGAACATGTTTGTTATTTTACTAGAACTATTTAGCTTAAAACTCTATTCTTATTTTTATTTTTTACTTTCAATGAATGGGTAAATATCCCATTTTTTGTTGTAAACCATTTGTCTCATGGGCCAATTTTGGCATTAGAAGAAGTTAATATATCTTTCTTTCTTTCTTTCTTTCTCACTCTTTCTCTTTGATCTTGCTCTACCATGATAACTTAGTGATCTAAGCATAGTTGTTGTTCATGTTTCCACACTGACGGTCTCATACTCCAACAATTTATAAAAGTTCTGAGATTGAATATCTCTAGAATATACCTGAGAAATATCTCTAGAATATGCCCGTTTAGAATGCCGTAGAATATTTCTAGAATATACTAAAGAGTAGAATATTCTAAATGTTGTATATGTTAGACTATACAATATTAAACCATATACAAGTTTATATATAACTTAAGGGTTTCCATATGGTTTATCTAACATTATGTAATGGGTGTGTTATAGGTTAGAGGTTCGATTCTAGAATGTGACACAAACGAACCTCAAGACAGATCGAGGATCCAACGAGGAGCACAGGAGCAAGCAGCGAAAAGCAAATGATCGACCAGAGACCGAGACTCAGAATCCGACACAAACCAATCTGAACCAGTTGATCCAATCGACTCAAACAAGCCGACCCGAACAAAGTACGATCAGGATAACTAGTCGAATTAGGCTAAGCCCGACTTTATCTCTGCAGATTCGGCTAAACACCAACTATCTAGTATGTATACAGTTGTAACCTAGATTGATTGATGGTGGAGATAACCCCAATCACTAGTATATGTAGGAAGAGTAGCCCTTTTACCAGGGAGTTTGTTGGCATAAAAGACCGACTCCTTCCACTTTGTATCCTTAGTGTAAACACGTTCAAAAGTTAGGGCTTGATTATATAAGCTCAACTGTATCATTGTAAAGAGAGAGAGAGAGTTACAGAAGAGAAAAACTAGTTTCCATTAAAGCTTACACTGTCTACCTTACTTGCTTCTTGCTTTTGGTCTATCGAGCATACTCTGCTTCTTTGTCTTGTCCATGTTGTTTGGTTGACACATTACCTTGCAAGTCCTCACATCTTCTTGTACATATTATATACAATAGAAGGTCAAGTTGGGGCTATTAGATAGTGAAATAACTAATATTTCCCAAGAATTGGGTAAAGTCATAAGTAAGAAGATGTCTTTGAGCTTGTCATCAAAAGCTGGTAATCCTAAATCTTGTCGTTGGGAGAGAGTACTTGTGAATAACGATAGATGCTTTGTTGCACCTTCCGACTCATCAAGCCTCATATTGTCAAGTTTTCTCATCAAATGCACCTGATTCACAAGAGTAGTAGTCTTGTAAGTTGTCTTAAGTTTCTCCCAGACTTGACAAGCATTAATCAAGCCCTTTATATCTACAAGAATCTCATCAGAAACAACCATTTTAATATATGTAATGGCTTTCTTATTCAGAGTTTTCCATGCTCTCTGGTTTCTTTTCCACGAGAGCATATTCACAATCTCTCAGAAAGAGGATGCCCAACATAGGCTCTTTCCACAATTCGAAACCTTTTCCATCAAATCTCTTGATTTCAAAGAGGATTTCCACTTTAATTGAAGTGGAGACCATTGCTCCCAAGATTTATGACAGATTTATTCAGAAATTGAGTAGAATATAGATAGGAAAGGGTTTGAAAGAATTGAAAGAAAAACTGAAGAGTTTTCTGTTGATTCTGAATCTAAAAAAACGGCAGCAAAGCAAAGGAAAGAAATTTGGATCTGATACCAATTAAAGGTAAAGAGAGATGTTTGAGGGAGCTGCCATTGAGGATGATGTATAGCAAACAGGACTATAGTAGAGATGAGAGTACAAAAACACAGATTTTGGTGTACCCAACCACCTTAATTGGTACATGAGAAAAAAAGTTATTATATTAGTTAACCCAAAAAAGGTGTGTTCACATTACAAAAGGAGGTGTCCTATCTAGGTGAACAATGTGTTCACATGTACGAATAAATACCTAATTTGTGAACTACGAACCTTTACACCTTACACAAGAAAATCACGTGGGAAAATCCCGGACCTTTTTCTATAGATAATATGTGCTTTGATACCTACAGTTAGAGTCTAACTATTTAATTACGCAAAATATAAGGAATATAGGCCAAAGAAAGGAAAGAGGGTTTCCAAACCACCCGACCACCCCTTAGCAATGGCATGAGACAAACCCGGATCTTCTTGATGTCCCATACCATCGAGGTTGATGTGAGTCGTACCTTGGGTTTTGCGAGGAACGCATGTGCTTACCATAAAAAAGCCATAGTCACACTGTCATAGTCTCGACATAAATCAAGCCTACTTTGATAAGAAGGTACTTAGGTTCCTTATATAGGCGAAAAACCCAAATGCGTTCACACTTGACTGCTTTATTTGAAGTGGTCAAGTGAACACACTTAATAGTTATCCCACACCATAGATTTGAATATTACAATTCATACCCTCATTCCTTTCAAAATTAACCCACACATACTCATCATAAGTTTAGGGAAAACTACGAAAAATCTACCTCATGATCAGTTATGGTTATGCACGTAACATAATTTGTAAGGATGAAGCGCGAGGATTGAGTTATCTCAATTTTACTGAGGGAGATAACTTTAGAGTGTTTCATCACATAGGTACTTTTTATAAAAAAAACAACAAAGTGTGAAACACACACAAGGGCGTAGAGTTTGAGCTTGTATAAGAAGGCTAGCTACCTTCATGAAGGGGCATCTCTGTTACTTTATGTTTTGAGATAGAGACTTTGATAGTGTGGCAAAGCTCTAGCTTTATACATGTGTGCCTCCTTTTTCTACAAATCCAAGGTATAATCCATGTTTGTACACTGGTGGAATGGGACACTTGCTAGGGGGTGGTCAGGTGGACTAGGGTTATTTCTTCGTTATTTTCCTCTTTAATTTTGGTTAATGTTAATTATGATTCTAACAAATTCCTTTGATATTATAAAGAAGATTTAGCACACATGTTGTAATGGAGTAGCCTTAGGCATGTGAAAAGATTATTTCCAAAGGCTCATCTTGGCAACATGCACTATAAATAACAATCGGCAACGGTTTAGTTTGAACCGAACCGAACCGTGAAACCGCGGCTTAACGGTTTCAGCAGTTCGGTTCGGTTTAGTTCAAGTTCGGGTTTTTTTTAACGGTTTGATTCGGTTTCAATAGTTAGAAACCATGGTTTAACGGTTTTCTTTTAGTTTAAAAAAAAAATTTAATTTAATTTAAAGAAAATTGTTTTTAAATAATCTTTTCATTTTCATGCCTTATTTTCAAATTTTGGGAAAAATTTTAAAATTTAAAATTTAAAATTTGACCTAAGCTTAAAACTGAAACCGAACCACGAAACCGCGGTTTTACTGGTTTAATGGCTTAACGGTTTGAAAAAAATGTAATGGTTTCGTGGTTTGGTTCGGTTTCAAACCGTTTCGGTTTGGACCCTCTCAAACCGAACCGATCCGTTGCCGATTGTTAACTATAAATCCAACATAAAAAATCATCCATGCAACAATTTACAACATTTGGATGTATAGGCAAATGATTGAAATCATGAAAAGATCTTGGATAATGTTCAATATGATGGCCATATACATAAATAAATTATCACAATTTCATGCTTACACACTTCATTTTTCTCACATTTACATGAAATATGCATCGACAATATTTTGATGACTTGCTCCTTTGAATGCCTTTACCAAATCTTCTTGGGTCACTAGCACAATGACAACCATATACTTACCTTTGGGCATGCCTTTTTGCAAGCATGTTGTATGGTTTGTTTGAATTTCAACAAGCATATCATGTGCCATACATTTATCTACCTCGTATATTCCAATGGGACTTTGTGATTGTATCTTATTTTCTTATCCTTTGGCCCAACTTGTCCATTTGTGTAGCTCTTTGCATTATTTGGTAACAACATACATCAATGACAACTTTTACGTATGATATTCTATGATTTTGAAGATCCATGACCCAATGTTTCTTTACTTGTCAAGAGTATGGTTGAGTCCAAGATGCATTGACTCAAAATGTATTTATGTAACTATTTGTATCCACTGGTATTGTGAAGTTATGCGTGTACATGTGCTATTTGAGTGGGACCACAAGGAACTTGAACCAAAGAGGACGAGTGACTCGAAAGCTCGTCAAAGTTGAAAGATCCTAAGAGTCAAAAGATCGTTAGACAGGAAGGTTCGTTAGATTCAAAAGCTCCTAGGAGTCGAAAGGTCGTTAGACTTGAAGGTTCGATAGAGTTCAAGTGAAATCAAAGTCAAAGATAACCCAAAGTCAAAGGCATCTCAGAGTTGAAGGTAACCCATAGTCAAAGGTAGCTTAGAGTCGAAAGTAGCATGTTGAATCAAAGGTAATCCAGAGTCAAAGATAAGTCCAAATCAAATGTAACACAAGGTCAAAGGCTCTGCAAAGTCGAAGGCTCTATAGTCTCGAAGGTAAGTTGAGAGTCAAAGGTTCTATAGAGTCGAAGGTATGTCAGATTCAAAGGCTCTTCAAAGTCAATGGCTTCTTTGACTTGAAGGCTCGTAAGAGTCGAAAGCTCCTCAAAGTCGAAGGTACTGACAAGCCGAACAACAATTTATGTGCGAGATTAAGATTAAAACACGTTATTAGCACAAAGATATTATGAATAGATTTTATAATATTAAGTCTAGACTATCCCCTTTATAGGTTGAAAACTTTGGATTAAGAAAAAATTCCCTTTATAAAGTAGGGTTTACAAGATTTTGGGGAAAATGATTACAATATTGGTAGTTTTTCAGAAATAAAACAAGACTAAGAACCCTGAATTTCACAAAGAAGAAGAAAATAAAACCCTAAACAACATGTATGTTGAGGAATGAGGAGGAGAAGAAGAAGAAGAAGAGGAAAGAATAATTGGGAAAGATAAGTTCATGAATAGAGCTTAAGGGAAAATCCTAGAGTTTCAATGCAATGTCCCAATGATCGATGACCATGTCGCCTCTTTGTGATGTTGGTTTTACACGCCCTCTTGATTCACTACCCTAGCTTCTTTGCTTCTCAATCCATAGAGCTTCACCAAGTTAGATCATTATAATGAGGTTAGAATATATGGGTTAAATGTTATTACCGTATTGGATATATGGGTTAGACAATATTTACTAGGCTAGATCATCATACTTGAGTTAGACTATATGGTCAGGTTAAATATTATAGTTGAGTTAGAATATAGTTTTTTTTTTTTTCAAGAAAGATACACCTTAGTATATTACTTGAGAAATGTACATATAGAAAACGGAAGGAGACATTTCATCTCACCTCTATTGTAATACAAAAGCTACTACCAACATATGATGAAACAGATGATATCATATAAGGAAAAAATGGAGCACAATCTACAAGCTATCCAATAAAAAAGGAGGTATGGCATAATTCCACTTCATACCAAAAGTCGTATCTGAAAATAAGTGAAGCCCTCGCCACCATTTCTTAAAGTCCACTTGACATTGCCTTTGAGCATCGGATGAACCCTATAGATCATCATATTGTCCACGTTTGGTCTAGACAAATAACCACAAGAATTCTATAAGCATATTACCGAGATGTATGTGAGCATTATTAAAAACAACCTTGCATCTCATTTTCCATATTGTCCACAAAGCTAGTGACGTAATAGTACGCCAAATAACCAGATTTTCAGTTCTAAACCGTGGAATAAAATATGGAAATGAAGTGAGATAGATGTACCCATTGGAAAAGTGAAAAACATGAGAAGCATGCATACTTTCGTACTTCATAACATCTGCATGAAGGACTCCGCATAATACTGCACCCCACGAGAAAGTAGAACGAGCATAATGGTGTCTAAGTAATAAAAACAACTTACTCCAGAACTGCTTGATTTTGGGACATAACTAAAACAAATGCAAAATAGATTCCGTAGATGCACCACAATGCATTCCACAAGCATATTGTTGATTTTGCCTCAACCAATCACCAACAGGAAGAGCATAATGGATCAACAACAAACGAAAACAAATCACTTTTTTCGGCAACTGCATACTCCACAACCATTTCCAAAATTTTGTAAGTTGTAGTTCATTCACATTATTTTGAGTTAGAATATAGTTACCACGTTAGGCCTCCAAGTAAGAATATATTATTAATTGAGTTAGAAATAAATGGCATATGATTTGCACTTTTATTGATCTACATTGATCCGATGGTACAAATTGCATACAAAATCCCAAAGCATACGTTAAACCATCCATTCCATAGATCACCTTGCTACCCCCAATTATTATTTGGTTGTAGATAGACAAGAGCATCATACTTAGATATACACCAAAAAGGGTGAGCACATATATGCATGCACATTATTTTCACACACAATTTTTACCACAAAATCTTAAACCCCCTTCTTACTACGAAATCACATACATACACGAAAATATGTTTATTTGGTCCCATAGTTCAAATTTGGCCTTGTGGACATGAAAAATCTATTCTATTCTTTGGACCTCTCTTGTCTAGACTTGTGAGGGGAAAATAATGGAGAATGTGAAATTAAAACTTTTCATGACCATAATTTTTTATTCTTGTAGAATTGATCCCTCTTAATCTTCATGGATAACATCCTCTAAAGTTTTAAACTTCACTTAGCAATTAATATTTGAAAAGAGTATGTATACGTAGCACAACATAATTGTTTGTTTTTATGATATGAGCTAGAAAATTGCCCTTTTCCAACGTTGTCATGGGGACTTGACCACCTTCCCTTTGGAACAAGCGCAAGAAATTTTCATTGGAATTTGAAGGTGCATTTTGTTGGGCTTTACACCTACTTTCAGGAACCTCGGTCTAGATTCGCTATAATTCGAGCACCACCTCTAGCACATGAATACCCCACCCATGAATGCGCCAAGATTCCAATCGAGAGAGTAGAGCAACCTCCATTTTCTTAACATTTGGAAATGGGGGGTAAAGTGCGTCAAAGAGGAGGAGAGCATCACTCCACTCCCTAATGTATTGGTGAAGATTCCTTTAGTGATCTGGCATGAGAGAGAGAGAGGTGAGTGTGATGGGTCCACAAAGCTCAACAGGTGATGGATGCAAGCGCACATGAGGCATTATGTACAACAATGATGATCAATTTATTTACTTTTTGAGAGAGAGAGAGAGAGAGAGAACAAGGGGATGTATGTGTGAGATGAGTTCCTAGTAGCCGCAATGGGGAGAAAGTACGCGAGCATGCCAATGTGACCTGGGGGGGGGGGGGGGGGGGATGACAAAGGTGGGCCTACGTAATCGTATCGTCGACAATGGGGAGGCAATAAGCATGACCCGAGAAGAGACCTACCTACCAATGCAGAGGCACAAATAGGCAGACAGACAGACAGACAAACAAACAGACAGAGATGGCAAGTGGTGGTGGTGGTGGGCATGTTTGCATGTGCCCATATGTAAAGCCAATTGAAAAGGCCCCCCCCCCCTTGCCTCCAGGGGGATTAAAAAACAACAAAACCCAACTGAAATGGAAAAACAAAAGCAAGTAAAAGCGGAACGGCCAAAATCAACGGTAATTCCAGAAAAGCAAAAGCTGGATTGTCATGCCTTGACCCCCCCCCCCCCCCCCCCCCCACCCCTTCTTTTTCCATTTTCTTTTAAATTTTGTATCTTTTTTTGAAAAAAACTCCATTATTTATGCAGAGAAGAGAGAGCTGTCTTCTCCCCCGCCCCCATCTATCCGCAGAAGAAGAAGCAGCAGCAGCAGCAACACTAGAAAAGACAGAGAGAGAGATAGAGAGAGAGAGAGGGAAGGGAGAGAGAGCAAGACTACCTTCTTCTGCTTCTTCTTCTTGCCTCTCATTGTCTCTGTAGTTTCTGTCTTTTCACCCCCTCCTGTGTGCTATTTGATTTCGCTTCCATCCTTTCTGGCTATGGCGACCCCCAAATCCTCGTCGTCTCTCCTCATCTCCCTACTTTTCTCTCTCCTATTCTTCTCCTTCTTCTTCCTCCACTTCACCTCCATTGTTTCTGTTCAAGCCCAGCCTTCTGCAGCTCCCGCTCCTTCTCCGACTAGCGATGGTAAATATATCTCTCCCTTAATTTCTATCTCGGACAAAGAACTCCTGTTTTTTATAATCATTACTGAAAACATGGCAAGTATCTATTTTTGCTCCTTTGTTTTTCTCATTTTTCTTCCTTAATCTATCCATTTCTTCTGTTTAACACTCTTTGTTCCGCATCTGCTTCATCCTCCTCGTCCTCTTTTTCTTCTCATTTTTCTTACCCCTAATTCATACAGTAAAGCATCTATTCCTTCGTCTATTTTTTCCTCTCTTTCCTTTCTATTTTTTGACCATTATTTTATCTCCATTTTCCGTCTTCGTCTTTACATTCTGCTTATTCCAGTGGCAAGCTTCATTTCCTTCTTGTGTTCTCCTTTGTCCTTCATTACCTTGTCATATTTGCTCTTTTGTTTGATTTCATTCTGCACAGATCTTACTATATTGGCCAATATACCTCTCTGCTTTATTTAAAGAGCCCTGCCTTCTTCTCTTCCAACGGAAACCTGGAACTTGCTCTCTGCGTTATATTCAGATGTGGATCACTCCTGAAAATTTTAAACCGGAGCACCTATCCTCTTCGATCATTCATTTGCATACCTCGCAGGCGTAGATTTTCTTAAAACGTCACGAATTCTCACATCTGCGCCTTCTATATATTGAATCGTATTTTCCCACTTTTCCTTCTTTGATCGACGCTCGCGTATATATTGTTTACTCTGCTTGCATTCCCTTTATACATATATAGAATGCTGCAATTCTATTTTCCACACGGATACTGCCAGATTCCTGTTTTTAGTAGCTTTATAGTTCGTTAAACGCAGATATAACGATCTAACGCCATTTTGTTCTGTGTTTTTTTGCAGGATCAAGCATCGACCTTGGCATTGCTTATACGTTAATGTTTGTGGCTCTCGCTGTCACATACCTCATGCATCCCATCGATGCATTCCCATTCAACTTGTTTTGAAGGGAATAATATCTGGCAATTGAGATCTGATTCTTTTTTGTATATAAACATGCCATACCTTACTCCGACCTATCCGTTTTCTCCTCTTCCATATCGTCTTTATAGATTTGATCATCTACCTTGTATCATCAGTTTGTAATGACTCTACCTACATTCATTTTGTCAGTAGATGTTAGATCTACCATTGGTTTATGATTATAAGAGCTTGTGCTTGAGATTAATGGATCTTTGTTTGCTACATTTAGCAGCCGTTTGAGAGAGAGAGAGAGAGAGATCCTATATACGATCATGTTCCGAGATATGTTAGATCTATGATTATTAGCATTTTATGAATCTTGTTAGCCACATTGTCATCTGGGATAGAGGCATGCGGGAAACTATTTTCAATCATTTTTTTTCTCAGCAAATGATAGATCAAAATGCTTGTAAGAAAGAAAGCCAATGTACTATTTTGTAGCAATTGTTATCATCCTCATCGTTAAAATTTAAGAAAAACATGCCAATGTCGAGATCTCAGTGAAAGCTGTGGGTTGTATTATGTTCCAAATTACAACGTAGTGGTTATTTTGCATTGTGCCAATGTCGAGATCTCCAGAGGGATATGACATGATTCTGCGTTTAAGCACAGTTATGTTGGAAATATGGTGCACTACCGTTTGATGAGATGTTGCTTCATAAGAAGGCAATGGCAATAGATAGATCATTCGAGTTTGAATCATGATGTGTGCATACATACTTAACATGGCAACCACAGGTTAATGTGAAAGAAGGTCCCTTGAAATACAACATTGTAGAATGTGTTGCATGAAACTTATACGGCTTCATCACACCTTACTTAGTTCAGGAGTTTACTTCTTACATTATGTGTTCTTTTTAACTCTTTTAATTGAGGTTAGTTTATTCTTTGTTTATACGTACTGTGGGAACAAAATATGATGGGAAGAAAACATAACAGTTACATGCAAAGGGGTAGACATCCGGTACATTTACACAGGGTGATGATGGAACAATACCTGAGAGAAACAGAGAAATTTGCTGTAAGCTATGAAGACCTACATAACAATAAATTGCATGTAAAAAATAAGACACTCCTTGCCAATAAAACTGATAAAGTCTTTCTTAATCCCTACTTTGGGATTGCTATGAAGACCTACATAACAATAAATTGCATGTCAAAAATAAGACACTCCTTGCCAATAAAACTGATAAACATGATAGTGCAGTAAAGCTTGTTGTTCGAAACATTGAGGTTTGTGGCTTTTAGTCTTGATTAGGAGAATTTTGATGCAGATTTAATTGTAGATATTCTTTGCAATTTTTGTTTAAGATTGTGCATCTTCGTCCCTACCAATTTGATGCTAAAAGGATACCTTAACATATCACATCGAACAACCCAAGGGGTGTTAATTAATGCCATTACGTTTTGGAAATGCTAATACATGTGGGGTTTACAATATGCCTTCCAAAGTAGACTACTCAAAACAATCAAGAAGTATATCATGGTGAGCACAACATTCCTAACAATATTCGGCTTTAGATGATGGTGTAACATGTCATATCCCTCTGGCAGCCATAACAAATCCACTTATATCCCAGTGACCCACCATGTGACTTCATTTATTTCACTTAAATGAATAGCTACTTCCAATACTTATCATAAATAATTAGAACATTGGATTGTTTCTACCATACAATGTTGATCAATTATTTGCTTTTTTGTGAAGTTAAATTGTCCCCAAGGGGAGTTGTCTATACATTGATTCGAAGATAATGAATAGAATATATACAATTTTTATTATACTTTTAAATTCTCCATTAAGGGGAGTTGTGTCTAGATTGGTTGGATGGTAATGAATATAATATATACAATATATATTATGTTTTTAGATGAATTATCATCAATAGGGTGATGCACAGCATTTATGGTTCGGTTGCAAATCTGAACCTCATTGTATATGTATATATATCTCTTGGTTCCTAATGTTCAAATGGATACAATGTGTTTATTCCGCTGGAGAAAACATGTAAGCAACAAACAACAATCAGTTCAATAATTTTGGACAGGTGGATAAAGTTACTTGATGAATGTCATTCTTCAAAAGGTGGCGTTTTATCTAAATGCACTTGGTTTAAAGCTGATCACTTTGTCTATGCAACAAAAATGTCACCATCTATTACTCTCTAGAAGCATTCCCTTCACAAAACACATCCTACATAGACCACATTTGCAAACTTTTGACGTACACGTTTGCACCTACAAGTATGTGTTCTTAATGTTGGCCCCTTTAGCATGTTAGTTGATATTGAACTTTTTCTTAAAATAATGCAGTAATGAAGGGAGAGGGAGAATCACTATGTAATAAAATGAGAGGATATCAAGTTTTTGGAAGGAAGTCTAAGCTATAAAACATTTAAAGTGCATTGTAACCCTACCCTAACACACACCAAAAGCCCTTCCAAAGAAGGTGTGTAGGACATACATTATTGACAAAATAGAAAGTAAAGAAAAATAAATTTATGATACATACAGAAGAAGAAGAAAAGTTACATGATTATTTGAAGACTATAATTGAACCACAATGGTGTGATAATATTGTGGTCTTCCCTATATATATACTCCTAATCTTATGCATGCCCACCACATACTTATGATGCATGCTTGCAACTTGATGACCAAGATTACTAGTTGTAACATAAAGTGTCACAATCATATAATCATGTACAATACTAAATAATCTATGGTGTTTTTATGCTAGTGAAACCGTCTTTCCTTAGACAACAAGTTTCACTAATTACAATAGACAAATTGGGACTTGGTTTATTTGTATATTGGCAATAAAACAAAATCAGGACCATTAGAAACATTCTCAACTAAATCCCAAGTTTGATTGCTAGACATATAACTGAACTAATCAAGAGGGTAGTATAATTTGTTGTACATTATCTTGGAGTCTAAAACAACATCGACTTTGAACTCTAGTTCAACAAGTTGAACATGCAATGGATGTGGAACTCAATTCATAATGAGATTAGAAGCATAAGTTTCCAGCAATGAGACATGGAACATTTGGTGGATATGCATACGAAGTAGAAGATCTAAATGAAATGTCTTTGGTTTGCACAAATATCATGAATTGTCCAAGACATTGTTTATCTACCTTTTCACATGGCCAAGTGATATTCAAATTACATCACTATAACTACATAAAATCCCCAACACAAAAATTTAAGTTTCTCTATGAAGAGTTAGGTCAAGATAAATCTACATGTCACTCATGGCTCGGATAAGAGTGGTTGTTTTATGTCTCACACTAAAAGACTAAGCCAAAGTTTGGTTTTGCACATTTCCAACAAAGTCGAGAAGAACTTCCTATACATAAAGGAATAATATTTATCTAACTTTGCAAGTAGAGGGACAAGATTGAACCCAATATACTAACTCTTCTCTCCAAAGCAAGAAGCAAAAGAGATGGATCAAGATTACATATGTTGAACCAAAATCCTCCACAATAGATGTGAAGAGGGTGATAAGTTGGCAAAGGAAAAACTTATAAGTCAGTTCATTCATGGTTGTTTGATCCCAATGTCGAAAACTTCTTCATTAGTAGCAAATGTAACCTTCTATTTTCTTTTCGTAAATGTATGTTTGTTATTAAAACAAGATGATAATAAAACCCTTTTTTTTCCAAAAAAAACTCCTTCCATTAGTTATAAAATTTTACACATGAGATTATTATGTACAAATCCCTATAGGGACATGATAGTTCCATCTTATGTGGATAATACAACCCTTGCTATCTCCACTATTTCATTAGTAGTGATATGGCAAGGTAAACCTTCTCAAGTGTGTAACTTATACTAGGTGACATAACTCTACCTCATCTTGGAACAACGTCCCCATTGCCAAATCAACTTCCCTTTCATCCTACAGTGTTGTTGAGTTCCCCCACAAAGTCCATCAAACAAGAACAATGAAAAACCAACCCAACTCGGCACACCAGGAAAACCATCCTTGGATTTACCTAAAATATTTGGGACCCATTTCACATGGTCCAATTAAAACACATTCCCCAATACCTAAAGTAGTAAAAAGCGACATGATATGATGGCATGAGTATAACTTTAGGACCTTCAATGAAAATGTGACAAACAAATTTTTGCTATTGATGCCTAAACTTGTGGTATAACCACTCAAATGGCTTTAGCAAATGGGCCTGTAATGAATCTATGTCTAGCATATTTGTACACCACTATACAAAAAAAAGTATCCCATTCGAAATATGTCTTCATTTAAAAATCATCACCAAAGTTAACCCATCGACTGTCGCACAACAAAGAAACACCTTTGTGCGAAATGGAAGATGAGAATACCATCCTACATCTAATACTAATCGCCGCCACTTTACATGTCGAGTAATGTGCCATGTATCCAAAAAACTTATTTGTTAACCAACCTCTATCTTCAACCAACTTATGGCATACATCATTAGTGTGCACCACAAACATCAATTTTCTTGTAAGCCGGCCAATGTAACCTTCAACCAACATGCATGTTAGTTATGATGGTTCACAAACACCCACTAACTTGGTTCCAAATCTTTTGCGATTGGGTGGGTGGGTGGGTGGGGGGTTACAAATTTCATATTCTCCTACAACCAGTCAAGGTACTAGAAAAGTGGACCGACCCTCCTCATATACCAATTGTGAGAACATACATTGCCCTACATGCCATGGTCACCACGTGGTACATCATACATGAATGCCCATTGTTACACAAACAAAAACCGACTTAGTAACTGGTGTAAGGAATTTGTGATACACAATCCTGAGAACTACTGACAAACCCTCAAATGGGTGATTCAAAATAAAGGCATACATAGACCACCCTAAATCACCTTCTAGGGCTCCACAAACAATTATGCATGTCATTCTACTGCAACAAACATTGTTACCTAGGATTACAATGTGCCAAGTTGTTAAACTTGAGTATGATAATATATGAGTCTTAGGTTGGAGGAATCTTCACAATATCTAGGTAATGAAACCTATGAGGATAATAAACACAATGAAAAAGTATCTGACATCATAGAGAAATAAAGACATGAAGACACCACAAAAGTTAGGCCAAATTATAAGAGTTAGTTATCCATTGGGATGAAAAGGTCAAAGGTTGAAATTTCTTTACGGAATGTTGAGAATCAAACTCAACTTCCCGTGTGTGGGAACACACTCTAGGATACTTGTTGAGAATCAAACTCAACTTCCCACAAAGACATCGTTCACACTACTTAGTGGACATCATAGTAGGCTAGATTTGTAATTAGTAGAAAAGGCACTTGCCCTAGATCAGTTAGTATTTAGACCAACCTTTTGTAACTTAGTTGCGATTGGATGTAACATACAATTTCTTGTCTAGAGCTCTCTCCCTCCCTCCCTCCCTCATTCTCTCTTGTCTCACATACACACACAGTCGCTGCACAGAATCACTCTTGATTCTTTTCATGGTATCAGAGCGTGTGGTAGCTTGATCCAAGCCCATTGCCTTTACGTGTGTTGTGCTCAAGCTCGCATCAAGGGTAGAAGAAGTTCGACAATGAACACCCAGATGGGAAGCGCTCTTCCCACCGAGAAGCTCGATAGAACAAACTTTGCATCTTGGGAGTACAAGATGCATAAGTACCTTGTCAGACAAGGTTACTAGAGTTACATCGAGGGAGCTCACGAAACGCAACCCAACCCGACACACGCCGACTACCTAACGTGGGAGCAGGCTGCGAGCCGTGTGTTGTACTACCTTGTGTCATGCGTTTATAACCACATGCTTGGCTATATTCAAGATTCGAAAACGCTGAAAGAAGCTTGGGGAAATCTCAAGAAGATTTTTGCAGCCAATACAGTTGCACGAAAGCTCCAACTTCGACAGGAGCTAAACAACGTGCAATAGAGGGATATGTCAATCACTAGATATACCTTGAAGATCAAGGAGTTATGTGATGTCCTTGGTTCGATTAATGTTGTCATCGATAATGATGAAATGGTCCTCGGTGGCTTGGCACCTCGATTTGGCACGATCAGATCGGCCATTCTTGCGAGGGAGAAGCCTCCCTCCTTTTTCAACCTTCAATCGATTTTGTTGGTTGAAGAAAATCACGTTCGACAAAGGAACAATGTGCCTGATGGTCAGATGCTCTACTCACAGTAGGATGATGGAAGATGATTCGGCCGTGGAAATAGAGGTCGGTTCGAACAAGGCTGGTTCGAACGAGGCTGACACGGTCGGCTGACCCAAGAGCATAACTCCCACCAATGGCAAGAGGACAGGAACCGTTGTCGTGATGTTTTCGACACATAGTGTGAAATCACCCTCAAAAGAGAATAAAATAGTGGTCCAAATAAACTAATTTTCTTAAGTCTACTATAGTAATAAATGAAAGGATAAAAAGTTAGAAGAGGTTTTCGAAAGTAGACGAAAATAGAGAAAAAGATGGGAAAAGAAAAGCTAGTCGTGGATATGAGGAGCAAGGTCAAGTAAAGAGGTCATAATGTCCTCGTTAAATGTCCAAATTAGAAAAGAGAAGATGCATAAGAAAGCTAACCTAAAGAGCTTTCCAAGAATATCTTGCATGTGAAATTTGGGGCTAGAAAATAGAAATAGTGAAGAAAAGAATAATTGACTCATATAGACAAGCGTTTTTTTAGGGGAAAAAGGCAAGCAATCCTAAACCTATAAATAAGAGCCTATTCTAGTGAAGAAAGGGGGAGGGAGAAGGAATACGGAAGCTCTACTCAATTGGAAAGCGGAAGAAGAAGGATCCACAACATCGAGAGCCATCATCAACAAAGAAACTCCTTCTATACTCCACTCTCTTCCCCCATTCATTTATAAACAATCCTTCATACTTGCATTCAACCCATTGTAACATGATTCTTATATTATAAAAGAATCTATTATATTGATATAAACTAATGTTTTCTTTCATCTACTTGTCTTATGTGTAAATCTTGATTGTGCTTATTTGTTATCGTCATTTGTGCTTATTTGTTTGTGTCTCTTGTGACAAGGGAGCATTTCGGGCATGCCCATGCACCTCTCCTTTTCACAAACACGTTCGAATACTCGTGCCTTGTTTGTGTAAGAATTCCGTGTGTTGTGGGTGTGAGCCCTATTTCCTTCCCGTCCATAACCCCGACGGTTCTGCCTCACGATCCGCACATAGTGATGGATTTTCATGACACCGTCCCAGAGAGTTTGGTAGAAGGGGGAGCCACCCTTCCGGACCGAGCAATTGTAACAACCCGATCAAATGCGGGTACTGTGGAAAACAGGACCACTATGAGGAGGAGTGCCGAAAAAAGTTACGAGACTCGGCTTCGACTAACCGACAACTCACAAACTACGCTTCGAATTCCGACTACGACAATCTTGGCAGATGTTCGTAATGAGGTATGAAGCACATTCAATATCAGCACAAGCCTCGACTAACACCTCTTCTTCAGAGAGCATATGGTTTGTCGACTCGGCAACATCCAATCACATGACGTGCCATGAAGATTGGTTCTGAGAATTATGAAAGCCCGATTGACCCGGCTATGTCGAAACCGGAGATGATACGACTCACCCAATTCGGCATGTCGTAAATGTTCCATTTGGAAATGATAGCAAACAAACCTACCTCAAGAATGTCTTGCATGTCCCAACCATCACGAAAAACCTGGTCTCGGTCGGTCAGATTGTCGAACAAGGTATGCAAGTACGATTCAATAATGAAGGGTGCTTCATCGAAAAGGACGATCAAATCATAGCGCATAGTCGCCGAGAAGGCTGAATGTTCATCCTCGAATCAGAGGAGGTGAAATCAGCTATGTTCACAAAAGGCCTCAAATTTGAAACAGACTTGAAACTGTGGCACAAGAGAATTAGCCATATCAATCTCCAAAAGCTCCAAAACATGTAGTCGGACTCCCGACATTTACTTAGAAAGAGATTACGGGCATATGCGAGGCGTGCCAATTCGGAAAACAACACCGACATCTGTTCCTGAAAGAGAGGAATGTGAGTAAAGGGATCCTAGATGTAGTACATTCAGATGTGTGGGGACCAACCCAGATCGCAACATTCGGAGGTTGTATCTCTGAAAGGAAGGAATTCGACGAGAATTCTCGTGTCGACATACACCTCAGCAAAATGGTGTAGCTGAATGGAAGAATCAACAGATAGTAGACGTTGCACGAGCAACGATGAATGAGAAGAACCTGCCGAAATCGTACTAGGCAGAAGTGGCGAACACGGTCGTATATCTCATGAATAGGTGTACAACTTCTGGGGTACACGACGTAACCCCTGGTGAGAGGGTTTTTGGAAAGAAGTCGGATTTATCACATGTACGGATTTTCAGCTCAATCGCCTACATGTATTCCCAACGAGACATGACAAAAGCTCGACCCGAAGTCGGAGAAATGTATCCTTATAGGGTACTTGCTCGAATAGAAGGGGTACAAATACTACAACCCATCTACCTGCAAAAGCTCGAGTGAGTCAATACGTCATTTTCGACGAGTCAGCATCCTGGTACGATCTAGAGACGACTCTGATTTCTACTCCAATCGACCTGAAATCGGCTGAATGAGAAATAGAAGATGAATTTCTACTCAGACACATGTTTGAAGAAAGTCCGATTATGACAAGGCTTTCTGGACCACAGGAGCCCCCGAGTGACCAAAGCATATCTCGGCCGAGTCTGAAACTCGTACCTGGAAGGACTTAAGCACATGACATGTGTGTTCATAATTATCTAGTGTTGAGAGATCAAGCTCAATTTAGTTTAGTTAGTTAGTCAACAATGTAACTTCGTAGTTACCTAGATAGAATCTAGTTAGAAGTGTTGACTATAACGCCTTAAATAGGACCTTGTACTTAAGTGGGATATTCTAGATCCTCCACTCCTAAGTACATTTAATATAGGACTTACACATTAGTACCTATATTCTACTCACACATGTGCACCTTTGCACATGAGATGTATATATACCTCATTGTGGGTATTTTTGTATTTGATGATGATAATGCTAAGTTAATATACTTACTCATCCCCCATCTTGTGTTATTCATAAGTGTATCTCTCTCTCTCTCTTCCTCTCACAGACATACACACACATATCACATAATCTTCCGCACTTAACCTTTTCACATAATTAGGTACTAATTAACTCTTAATTACTTACCTAATTCTTAACATCTAGCTTAACCGTCAAGCCATTATTGGTTTGTTATATTCAACATTCAATATTACTTAATGATAAATGCATGTAGTATATGCATACTGAAGTAGTATGCATGCAAAGTACATGTGTGACAAGTGGTGCTCATGCAAAAATCCTTCACAACTATAAAAGAAGGTTAGAGGGTCTTATTTGTTGAGAATTGACGCTTCTCTCCACCTTCTTATCTCGGCCACAACCGATTAATCGCGGATCAATGGAGCAGAAAATAGGAAACACACGTAGAAACAAAACGAAGAAACGCGAGTACACAAGGATTAACGTGGAAAACCCTAAACGGGGAAAAAACCACGGGAGTACAAGACTCCAAACAACACTATACAGAGAAGTATACAATGACGAGCTCCAAGGCGACGACCTTGAGCTCGCTGTCCTCGCCACAGGCGGCGGAAATACACAGAGGCGTCTACCTCTTTCTCTCTCGCGCTCTCTCTCTTTCTCTCTCTCACGGCTGCTCTCTCTTCACTCCTCTAAAGTGGAAAAACAGAAAAATGAGAAGCAACAGAAAAACTGTTTGCCCTAAGTCATATTTATACTTATATGACTTTGGGCTATTTACAACTATAGCCTCAGGGGGCTCGTAGCGAACATATTCACGGATATGTCCCTGCATCCGGATCGCTCTTCGGGTACATTCGTCATCCGGCACCGAAGCCGGGGTCTTCGTCATCCGGATCCGAAACCGAAACCGGGCTTGTCGGCATTCATCTCCGATATCCGACCATCCCATCCGAAGGGACCGTAATCCCAACAAACTCCCCCTTCACTTCGGCATGGGATGTCTCTCCAATCCGACCCTCTTCCGGCATGCTTCCAGCTTGTCGGGTGTGAGGACCTTGGTCAGCATATCCGACCCGTTCTCGTCGGTGTGGATCTTCGTCAGCACGAACTCCTTGTCTTCTATCCTTTCCCGGATCCAGTGATATCTTCGCTGGATGTGCTTCGTCCGGGAGTGATAGGCTGCGTTCTTCGCAAGGTGGATGGCACTCTGACTGTCGCAGTAGAGTCGGTACTCCTCTTGCCGGATACCGAGCTCTCTAATGAAGTCCTTCATCCATATTATTTCCTTGCCGGCTTCAACAGCTACCATGTACTCCGCCTCCGTGGTTGACAACGCAACCGTTTTCTGCAGCCTCGACTGCCACGAAACAGCTCCCCCTGCAAACGTCATCACATACCCTGATGTGGACCGGCTGGTATCTGCATCAGCCGACATATCCGAATCGGTGAAGCCGTCGAGTTCGGGCTTACCGGAGCCGAATCGGAGGCACACGTTTGCCGTGCCCTTCAGGTATCGGAGTATCCACTTGGCCGCGTTCCAATGCTCTTTGCCGGGATTGCTCATGTACCGGCTCACCACTCCGACTGCATATCCGATGTCCGGTCTCGTACACACCATGGCGTACATCAAGCTCCCGACAGCTGAGGCATACGGCACTTTCATCATATCCTCCTTTTCAGCCTTTGTCTTGGGACTTTGCTTGCTGGACAACTTGCAGTTTGCCGGTAGGGTTGATCCGACCGGTCTTGCTTCCGACATGTTGAACCGTTGAAGCACCTTTGTCACGTACTTCTCTTGTGACAGCCACAACTGCTTCTTGCTCCGGTCCCGGATGATGTGCATCCCTAGTATTTGCCTCGCCGGACCCAGGTCCTTCATTGAGAAGGTTCGGTGAAGAGCCTTCTTCAGCATCCGTATCTTGACCTGGTCCCGTCCGACGATCAACATGTCGTCCACGTACAGGAGGAGTATTAGGGAGTCTCCTCCTTCGAACTTCTTCACAAACACGCAGTGGTCGGACTGCGTTTTGAGGTACCCTTCGTCGGTCATGAAGGAGTCGAACTTCCGGTACCATTGCCGGGGAGCCTGCTTCAGTCCGTAAAGGCTCTTCTTCAACCGGCATACCAGGTGCTCCTTCCCTTTCTTCTCGAATCCTTCCGGTTGCTGCATGTAGATCTCTTCTTCGAGGTCACCGTGAAGGAATGCCGTCTTCACGTCCATCTGTTCTACCTCGAGGTCCATGCTTGCCGCTATGCTCAGCACCGTCCGGATGGAGGTCATCTTCACTACCGGGGCAAATATCTCGTCGAAGTCGACGCCCTTCTTCTGCTGAAACCCCTTCACCACGATCCTGGCTTTGTATCTCGGGGGGTTTCCGGCATCTCCCGGTTTCAGCTTGAACACCCACTTGTTACGGAGTGCCCGTTTTCCTTTCGGCAACTCCACAAGTTCATATGTGTGGTTCTCATGCAGGGAATCCATCTCGTCCTGCATGGCACTCAACCACCTGCGGCTCTGGGTGTCATGCTTTGCTTCTTCAAAGCTCTCCGGCTCCCCTTCGTCGGTTAGCAGCACGTGCTCTGGTTCCGGAAATCTCCGGGGGGCCCTTCTCTCTCTTAGAGGATATCTCCGTTCCGGAGCTTCGGTAACTGGTTCTTCCGATTCTTCTTCATCCGAATCCATTTCGGGATCGGGGCCGGTTCCGGTATCGTTTTCATCTTCTTCGGCCGGTTCTGTTTCTTCACCGTCTTCGGCCGGATCCTCGAGTGTTAACCGGTCCCTTGCCGGTCGGGACTGCTCCTCGTAGAGTTGATCCTCACCGATCGACTTGGAGCTCTTCATCTTCTTCTCCGACTCCCAGTCGGCGAGTGTCTTGTCCTCCATGAAGATGATGTCTCGACTCCTGAATATCTTCTTGTCGACCGGGTCCCATACTCGGTAGCCGAACTCGTCGTCGCCGTAACCGAGGAATATGCATGGCCGGGTCTTAGGATCTAGCTTTCCTCTCCGGTCCTTTGCCACATGCACGTATGCGAGACACCCGAACACCTTCAGATGCCGGTAGGACACTTCCTTACCGGTCCACACTCTCTGCGGCGTGTCTCCGTCCAAAGGAACTGAGGGTGATCTGTTTATCACATATGTCGCCGTCGACATTGCCTCAGCCCAAAACCCCTTGGGTAATTTCGCATGCGCCAGCATACTCCGGACCCTCTCCATTATGGTCCGGTTCATCCTCTCGGCCAGCCCGTTCAGTTCCGGCGTCTTCGGCACAGTAAACTCGAGTCGGATTCCCTTCGAGCGACAGTACTCCTGGAACTGCCCCCGGTATTCCCCTCCGTTATCCGCTCGTATCGCTTTCAGCTTCTTGCCGGATTCCCTTTCCACTCTCGCGTGGAGTTCTTTGAAGACGGACAACACTTGGTCCTTTGTCTTCAACGGTGCCGTCCACAGCTTCCGGCTGTGATCATCAATGAATGTCACGAAGTACTGGGCTCCGCCATGTGACTTCGTTTCTACCTGACACACATCAGTGTGCACCAACTCCAATGGTGCGCTACGTCTCGTCGGTGGCCTTGAGTGGAAGGAGGTTCGGTTTTGCTTACCGGCCAGGCAGTCGGTGCACTTCTCCAGGTGCACATGCTTCACTGGAATAAGGTTGTCTTCTGCAAGCCTCTTCATCCCCTTCTCACTCATGTGGCACAGTCTTTTGTGCCACAGCTCACCGGCAGTGTCGGCTGCCACATTCAGCTCTTCCGGACATAACCAGGCATTCATCAGGTACAGTGTGTTGACCTTCCGGGCCCGAGCCACTATCAAGCTCCCTTTGCTGAACTTCATGACACCGTTCCGGATGCTACCTGTGTAGCCTTCATCGTCTAGCCTCCCGGCCGAAATCAGGTTCAGTCGAACCTCCGGAACGTGTCGGACATCCTTCAGCAGCATTTTGCATCCGGTCGGGGTTGTCAACCACACGTCTCCTATGCCGGCAATCCGGCACGTACCTTCATTTCCCATCCGAACACAGCCATGCTCACCGGCTGTGTAGGATGAGAAGTATTTCTTCTCCGGGGTCAGGTGGAACGACGCTCCGGAATCGACCACCCAGGTCATCTCTACGCCGGCAAGGTTCAGCTCCCTCTCTTCGGTAATGAGCATGATTTCTTCTTCACTTGCCGCGAGTGCCGTCGTTCCTTTCCGGTCCTGCCCTCGCCGATCCGAACCTCTCCGGTCCGTGGCTCCCCGATATGCACCGTTTCTCTCCGGTGACTTCTTCGAATCGGTGTCGTCGGCTCCGTTGTCCTTTCGGTAATGCCGACAATTCTTCCGGAAGTGCCCCGGCTTCCCACAGTGGAAGCACGTGGGCCTTCCTCTTGACTGCGACCGGGTCCCCGACTTCTCCCGTCTTTGCGGACTCCGGTTCCAGTGTCTTCCCCGTTCCGATTCGGTAAGCAGCATCTTCGGGTCGGAGGCCGGTTCCTTATCTCTCCGACGCGCTTCTTCATTCAGAATACTTGTCTTTACCGTTTGTAGGGACAAGTTATCTTCGGTGCAGGAGGTGCTGAGAGTCACCACCAAGTTCTCCCAGCTGTCCGGCAATGTACACATCAGGATGATGGCTTGCATTGCATCCTCCAGCGGGAACTTGATCGCCGCAAGCTGATTCACGAATCCCATGAACGTGCTTACGTGTTCTACCATACTCTCGCCGTCCCGGTACTTGAGGTTCACTATCTTCCTCATCAGGGAGGTCCGGTTCAACGCATTCTTCCTCTCATAGAGGCCAGACAGCTTCTTCCACATCTCGTATGCGTTGGTGTCGTTCGCCACATGTTGCAGGACGCTTACGTCGACATATTGTCGGATCGTCGCTACGGCTTTCCGGTTCAGGAGCTTCCACTCCGACTCAAGTACCCCCTTCGGTATTTCCGACCTGTCAATCGGTTCGTACAGGTCCCGAACAATCAGAAGATCCTCCATCTTGATCTTCCAGTCGGCGTAATTCTGTGCATTCAGCACCATCATCATCGGCTGCCCGCTGCCGCCGCCTTCCATTTTCTGCAACAGTCGCTCTGATACCAGTTTGTTGAGAATTGACGCTTCTCTCCACCTTCTTATCTCGGCCACAACCGATTAATCGCGGATCAATGGAGCAGAAAATAGGAAACACACGTAGAAACAAAACGAAGAAACGCGAGTACACAAGGATTAACGTGGAAAACCCTAAACGGGGAAAAAACCACGGGAGTACAAGACTCCAAACAACACTATACAGAGAAGTATACAATGACGAGCTCCAAGGCGACGACCTTGAGCTCGCTGTCCTCGCCACAGGCGGCGGAAATACACAGAGGCGTCTACCTCTTTCTCTCTCGCGCTCTCTCTCTTTCTCTCTCTCACGGCTGCTCTCTCTTCACTCCTCTAAAGTGGAAAAACAGAAAAATGAGAAGCAACAGAAAAACTGTTTGCCCTAAGTCATATTTATACTTATATGACTTTGGGCTATTTACAACTATAGCCTCAGGGGGCTCGTAGCGAACATATTCACGGATATGTCCCTGCATCCGGATCGCTCTTCGGGTACATTCGTCATCCGGCACCGAAGCCGGGGTCTTCGTCATCCGGATCCGAAACCGAAACCGGGCTTGTCGGCATTCATCTCCGATATCCGACCATCCCATCCGAAGGGACCGTAATCCCAACATTATTAAGATAGAGTTTTTGAGTGGAGCATAGTAATATGTGCAAGAGCTCTTCCTCTCTACATTGTAGACACATCCAAGTTTCATTCTTATATTATAATAGCTTGATTCTTCCCTCTATATCTACATCATTTGTTTATGTATGTGTTCCTATTTCTATACATATATATTATTTGTTGAGCTTGGGAGCCTATTACATGTTTCGCCGTGCATATAGAGTTCCCAAAACTCTAACACTCTGGTTCAGAGTGCACGGGCATCTAACGGGAGCAGAGGATGCACCGTCCGAAGTTCGGTCGTCAGTCGTAATGAGAGAGAGAGAGAGAGAGAGAGAGCTTCGGTACTCCGAGCGGCATAGTTTCCTCCTCCTAAAACCTGGATCCCTAAAACAGTTTGGGGTTGCCCCTTTTATAGCGCAAGGGACGACCGTTACATTAGAGTTAATGTCCTTTCGTTATCCCCCTTGATTCCCTTCTTGAATTCCCCCACATTATTCTCCTCCACCAACGTGACATTAAAGCTCCTATCAAAGCCTAACTTCCTAGTAATCACCAAAATCCTACCATTACTTAGTATTTTTATATGTTAGTACAAAAGGGGGTGCACTTATGCACACCCGCGTTCACACGCATTTGGCAATGTTTCCCCCCTATGGCCTGAAACCTTCATGACACCAGTACCAAGACGGATTCAGTATGGCGGAGCACATGAATGCATTCCAGGGTCTCATAAATCAAACCACCTCACTTCAAGTACCTCTAGTCGACGAGGTACCTGCGTTGCTCCTGCTCGGTTCGCTCCTGGATAGTTGGGAGACGGTAGTTGTCACCTTGGGCAACGCCAGCAAGGGTAAAATCAACGCCAGCAAGGAAAGCAGTTGTCCCTAGCAAGGGTAAAATGAAGCTTGTTGGATGAAGAAGCTCGCCGGAAGGACCGGGAGTCCGGAACTGATCCGAAGGCCTTGGTCACAGAAGATGACCATAATCGGGGACGAGGCCGGAATATGACTCCCCAGAACTGGGATAAATTGGGGACAAGGTCGAAGTCAAGGGGGAGGCCCACTTGCTTTTATTGCAGAAAGCTAGGGCACTTCCAGAAGAATTGCCGACAATTCTGGAAATCCAAAGGGGGAGCTGACATTCCGGAACCAAAGAAAATTTCGGAAATGAGAGGAATGTCGGCGATCGCAACAAGTGAAGAAGAATTGCTGCTAATCACTTAGGAGAGTGAGTTGCATCTTGTCAGTGACAAAACGACATGGGTGGTCGACTCCGGAGCGTCGTTTCATCTGAGCCTCGACCGGAAGTGCTTCTCATCGTGCAGAGCCAGAGCTCACAATTGTGTCCGGATGGGAAATGAAGTTGCATGACGAATTGTCAGCATAGGAGATGTGTGGTTGATGACATCAACCGGGTGCAAGTTGTTATTGAACGATGTCCGACACGTTTCGGAGGTTTAGTTGAACCTGATATCAACAATCAACGAGATGATGAAGGCTACATGGGTAGCATCCAGAACGGAGTCATGAGGTTCAGCACAGGAAGCTTGATCGTGGCCCGAGCCCGGAAGATCAACGCATTGTACCTAACGCATGCCCGGATATGCCGGGAAGAAGTGAATGTGGCATCCAAAAATGTCGGTGAGCTGTGGCACAAGAGGTTGTGCCACATGAGCCAGAAAGGGATGAGAAGACTTGCCGAAGATAACCTCATTCCGGAGGTGAAAAACGTGTAGCTTGAGAAGTGCACCGATTTCTTGGTCGGTAAACAGAACCGAACCTCTTTCCGGTCGAGACCACTGTTGAGATAATGCACTGCTGGAACTTGTGCATACTGATGTATGCTAAGTGGACACGAAGTCACATGCCAGATAATAGTACTTCGTGACGTTCATAGACGACCACAACCAGAAGATATGAGTTTCTGTTACCGACTAGGAACACGGTCTGCGGTCAGTCCTTCGACCTAGACCTAGAAGTGATTGTGAAACAACGAATGGTGGCGTCTTTGCGTAATACGTAGGGGAATGTTCCCCGTAACCTAGCAGTGTATAAGGGAGACGACTACAACCGACTCCTTAGCAATGGTTACACCCACGTTCTTACACTCTCAGGTGTTCCAGACACACAGTAAATTAGCCGTAGCTATACACAGATTTTCAGAGAAGATAGAATTCTATTACGATACGCTTCTTTACATTCCAAAATACACACCCCCTCTATCAGAGGTTTTCTGCCCTTTATATACGCAGGGTCTATTTTGCCGTTCACGCTTCCTGCGTGAACCGTTACATGTGTTATGATCTTATATTGTTTCTTATTCCTACACTCTTGTCCGTCGGTTACTATTCCGGCGGACAACACCTGGCACGCCTGTGGGACAGTGCCCTGTCACGTCGGACCCATCTCGTTAATCTTCTTCCAAAATGGCCCGGATGTTTGGCTCTGCTACGGTGTCCACATCCGGAGGCGATGTAGGGCCCGTAGGTGCATCGTGGTGTGGTTCCCCTGTTTGGTCGGAATGGCTTCTCCCGGTGTCGCGGTCGTCCTATGTGGGTGGTCCAGGTACGGTGGGCTCTTCTTGAGCTAGTGGGTTGGGCTCCGCCGTCGTCATGCTTGCGGTTGGCCGTGGCTCTGTCTCAATCGTTACTTCCTCCGTGGTGTCGGCCGTCGTTGTACGCTCCGGGGAGTGGGGTTGCGATTCCGCCTAGCCTGCAATGTTCTCCGTGTGGTTCGCTGATAGCGTGGGCTCCTACGGATGGGGCTTCTCTTGGGCAACGGTTTCGCAGTCTGGTACTATGGGGGACTCCACTCATTGGTCTGCGCTGTTCACCGTCATTGTAATTTCTGGTGATCTGGCTTGAGGTTCCTCTTCTTCGGCTGTGCCCGGAATTGGCATCGCGCTGGATTCCTCATTTGTTCGCATGTTGCCGGCTTGTGTGATCTAGTGAAATAGATCCTCCTGGCCTTCACCAAAATCATCTAAGAGCTCCGCGAGTTCTTCGGAATGTTGGTCCGCTAGCGCACGATAGTCTTGCGCTAGGTCCTCGCGTATGGCCGGAATGCTCTCCTCATTTAGTTTATAGAAACCTCGGCTGTCTTTTCGCCGGTTTTCCCAGTCCGCACGATACGCATGCAATTCCGCTGCTTGGGTTGCCCACGCCATCCATCCTTTGTCCAACGCCGTTTTCAATTGCGCTGTGAACCTCTCCCGATTGGTTTGTAGAAGGATACACACGTTGTCTGTGATGGCTTGGTAACGGTTGCGTGCGTCCTCCACCGACTTCTTGAGGTTTGCAATTTCTTGCTGCCTAATTGCCACCGCTTCTTCGTACGTGGTCTTCAGGCCCGCCCACAGCTGGAATTCCTTTGCATGTTATTCTTCTAATTTCCCCATTTCATTGTTTAGGCGGATTTCGAGCTAATGCCTTTTTTCCTGTTCGACCACCAGCTACTCGTCGAACCATACCTTCTTTTTCTCCAAAAAGGCTCGGAGTCCCGCGATTGCCGCCTCTGATTCCTTCGCTTCATCCCGTAATTTGGTGTTTTCTTCTTTTGTCCGGATATGTTGTGCTACCTCTGCAACGAGTTTCTCTTCTAGGGTTTTTACTGCCTTCCGGCCGTCAGCCCGGATCTCCTTTTCTCTGTCTGAGGATTGGCGCAGTTAAGCTCGAAGGCAGTCAATTTCTGATTTTGCTAGTTGCACGACCCTTTTCGCTTTTGAGGCGATGGCGGTCTGAGCCTCAATTTCTTCCTTCAAAGCGTCGATGGCGTGGCTTGGTGGCAGAGTTGCCTGTTGTGCCGTAGTCGCGTTAGATTCCAACTCCGCGATGCGTTTGTTGGCTCCTTGCAGCTCGGCTTGGGTCATTTTCACCTTCTTCCAGACATTCTTATTTTTAATGGCCATCTCCTTGGTGCCCATGCTGACCTTTGCCAGTTCCTTATGGACTTCGACTAGGGCCGTGTTTAATGGGGGTAGCTCCATCCCCACTCGGCGTACACCGGCGTTCCTTTGTCTACCGACCCTGGCTAGCCAGTCCTCATCATCGCTCTCTGCCGTTTGTGTTAGGGCGCACTCGATAATCTGGCGCTCCACGGGCTCCTCGGCCATTTGTTGTGAGGCCTTTATCTGTTGCGTTGCCAGGAATTCCATAAGCTCAAAAGAGGTTCCGAACTGTAAGAGGGCGCTGAACTGATGGGTCATGTCCGGGATATCTAGATATGCCAAAACCTCGCTTTTCGTCGTTAATACGGCTTTCCCTTGTTGGGACTGGGTCGTAATGATCGGCCGTGGCTCCCGGATGATTTCGAAGGTGGTATTGGGCTCCGTAGCTACGGAGCCATCGCCTTCGGTCGTTGTCTCTGTCGCCGTGGGGACGTCTTTGACCAATCCCCGCCCATCTTTCCTTTCCAATCTACGCCGTTTCGGTCTGGGGCTATCCTGCCATGTTTCAGCGTCTGGCTTTGGGGCTGCCTCCGCGGAGCGTGCCGGCTGTTCCTCCTGTGTTGTCCGTGTGTCTGGCTGGGCGGGTTGGGGTTCCTCTTCCCATTCTAGGGCAACTAACTCCGCTAACCTGCGCTTCGCGGATCGGTGTAGAGGCGTGGGTCGGCTGGGCTACGGTGCTGGCAGGGCTCAGGATGGGAATAGCACTGTAAGGTACTGTTGTATGATGGGCCTGAGCTTTTTGCCTGCCTGATACGCATGCAGACCTTCCCTTAACGCCGACCTTGTGATGACCCCCCAATCGACTACACGCCCTTCAAAGGTATCGATAATGATACCCGCCTTCTGCTTGGGCATCCCTTATGCGTTGATATGTACGCATCCGACCTCTAACAGGAACTTGGCAACTTCACGGAAGAAGGAATCCGGGATCTGCTTCGTTCTATAGGCCTTGGCGGAGGAGGAATATGGCCCGAAATATCTCTCCAGCGCCTCTGTAGGAGGGATTTCGAAATGCCTTTCGCCTAGCGATGACAGGTCCAACTTTTTCCGGAAGGAAGAGTTGGTGACCATGTCGATGTTAAGCTTTTTGGCGATGTCCATGGCCTCCGGGCATGGGGGTGCCTCTGCGACCCGGATGTACCCATCCAAGCGTTTCTCCACGAGCCATCGACGTAGCTGTGGGCTGGAGCTCTGTGATAGGATGGAGGAGAAGGTGAGGGGGAGGAGCGATGGGAGCGTTGATAGTTAGAAGGTGGGTTTCTATTTTGTGCATAAGATCTTCTATTGCCTTCTTTTTGTGGCTTAGAGTTCATTGGGCGGTGAGTCATCGTGGTGCCGCGTATTCTTGATCTAGGAGTCTGTGCATGCATTTAGTCCTTTTAATAGTGTCTCTATCTTCTCTCTCTCTCTCTCTCTCTTTTTTTTTTTCGTAACGGTTACATACAGCCTATCTTTACATTATGGTACAAGTGGGGCCATCCATTTACGCCGTGGGTTCTCCGGCTTTGTCCTGTCCAGCGGTGAATGGGTTAGGTGGCGTAGGGCCCAGGTAAGGTTTAAGGCGAAACCCATTCACCTTTTGCCGTACTACTTCCCCGACCAGCGTACCTAGTTGGAACGTGCCTTGTTCCGCTCCAATTATCCAGTACGGGCCGGTCCAGCGGAATCGTATGGAGGAGCCGGATCAGATGAGCCGAATGAAGGAACCAGACCCGATGCAGCAACTGGACCGGACTGTAAGATATCCGGATGGATCCAGTGTGAACTGGATCTAGGGACATATCTGCAAATATGTTTCTAATGTGCCGGTAAAGGCTATATTTGTAAATAGTGTTAAAGTCGTTTAAGTATAAATATGACTTAGGGCAATCACTTTATGGTGTGTTGTTGTTCTTGTTGTTAATTATATCATAGTAGTATAGAGAGAGAGAAGTGAAGCCGCCAGTTTGCGAAGATACAGAGCTCAAGGTCGGTTCCTTTGAGTCTCTTGTTGTACCTCCTTTCTTGTATAGTGATAGTTAGAGTCTGTGGGCTCCCGTGGTTTTTCCCTATTATGGCTTTCTGTGTAAACATCCTATGTCGTCTCTTCTGTGTAAGTGTACAAACCTCCATTTCTGTTTTGTTCTTTTATAAAGTGTTTGAGTCTCGGTGGTGGCCCATCACTATTCTGCACAAACTAGTATCAGAGCAAACAAGAAAATGGAAGAGTCATTCGGAAGCATGTTCAAGCTTACCGGCTCCAACTACCCAGTGTGGAAGTCGAAGATGAGGAACATGCTCGTGGTCAAAGATCTCTACCTGCTGGTACAGTTCGGGAACAAGAAACCGGACAAGATCGATGCCACGACATGGGAGGTGATGCACATGAAGACGATGACATACATCAGATGCTTCATCGACATGATCCTATACAACAACTTCCATGAAGAAAGCAAGGACCATGAACTCTAGGAGAAGTTAGGCAACATGTTCTAGAACAAGAATGTCATGAATCAACTCTCGGTTTTCAGGAAGCTGGTGAGACTCAGATATCAAGACGGATCCAGTATGGCAGAGCACATGAATGCCTTCCAGGGGCTCATAAATCAAGCCACCTCGTTGGAAGTACCTCTAGTCGATGAGGTACTTGCGTTGTTATTGCTTGGTTCCCTCCCGGATAGTTGGGAGACGCTAGTTGTCACTTTGGGTAACGCTGGGCCGGAAGGAAAGCAACTATCCCTAGCAAGAGTGAAGTCGAGCTTGCTAGCTGAAGAGGTGTGTCGGAAAGACAAGGAAGTGATCTCCGACCCAAAAGCCCTAAATTCCGAATCCGACACACAACGAGAGAGAAACTAGTATTGGAGTCCCCAGAACCGGGAAAAGTCGGGGACAAGGTCAAAGTAAAGGGGAGGCCTACTTGCTTCTATTGTGGGAAGCCGGGACACTTCCTAAAAAACTGTCGACACTTCCGGAAAGAGAAAGGGATCGACAACACCTATTCAAAGAAGAGTTCGGACCGAAATGGTTAGTCTGGATCGGAAAGGAACGTCGGCGATCACGACAAGTGAAGAAGAACTACTGCTCATCACCGAGGAGAATGAGTTAAACCTTGTCGGCAACGAGACAATGTGGGTTATCGATTCCGGACCATCATTCCACCTGACGCCAGACTGGAAATGCTTCTCATCCTACACTATCGGAGATCACGGTCGTGTCCGGATGGGGAATGAAGGGTCATGCTGAATTGTCGGCATAAGAGATGTGTGGTTGACGACATCAATCGGGTGCAAGCTGCTGCTGAAGGATGTCCGACACGTTCCGAAGGTTCAATTGAACCTGATATCAGCCAGTCAACTAGATGATGAAGGCTACATGGGTAGCATCCAGAATGGACTCATGAAATTTAGCAAAGGAATCCTGATCATGGCTCGAGCCCAGAAGTTCAACACGATGTACCTGATGCACGCCCGGATATGCTGGGAAAAAGTGAAGGTAGCATCCGACAATATCGGTGAGCTGTGGCACAAGAGATTGTGTCATATGAGCCAAATGGGGATGAGAAGACTTGACGAAGATAACCTCATTCCAGAGGTGAAAGACGTGCATCTTAAGAAGTGCACTGATTGCTTGGCTGACAAGCAAAACCGAACCTCCTTCCGGTCAAGACCACCGATGAGATGGAATGCATCACTAGAGCTGGTGCATACCGATGTGAGTCAAGTGAACACGAAGTCATATGCCGGATTACAGTACTTCTTGACGTTCATAGACGACCACAACAGGAAGCTGTGGGTCTCACCGTTGAAGACAAAGGATTAGGTGTTGTTCGTCTTCAAGGAGCTCCATGCGAGAGTGGAAAGGGAAACCGGCCAGAAGCTAAAGGTGGTTCGAGCAGATAACGGTGGCGAATACCGGGGGCAGTTCGAGGAGTATTGTCGGTCGAAGTGAATCAGGTTCGAATTCACCGTGCCGAAGACATTGGAATTGAATGGGTTGGCTAAACGGATGACCCAGAACATAAGGGAGAGAGTCCGAAGCATGCTAGCACATGCAAAGTTATCCAAGATGTTTTGGGCTGAGGCGTTGATGACGACGTCATACGTGATTAATAGATCACCCTCAACACCCTTGGAAGGAGACACACCACAAAGGGTATGGACCGGTAAAGACGTGTCTTACCGATGTCGTGAAGATTTTCGGCAATGGTGTGAAAATCACATAAGACGTACGAAATCAAGTGTCAATCATATAAAAAAATAATAGTGAATATACTAATTCTAAGTAAGTTTAATATCTTAGTACAAAAGACGAAGATCTTGAATAGATGCACTTTACTACATAAGAAATGGACATCTAAGTGTCAACTTATGTGGGTAAGAAGTTGTGAAAGAAAAAGAGAAAATTGTAAGATATCCCACATAGACAAGACGAATAAGGCTCTCACCATATATAAGGTAGAGCAAAAGTTATTATCTTTGTGTGTTGCATAGAGAGTTCAAGGTAACTTGAACTAAGAGTGGAGGTGGTCTAGCCACTTGTAAAGGTTTTAGCCAACCAAAACGGAACTGGACGGTAACTAATGATCCGGCGGTATCGGCATCCGACGGAGCCGGCGAGGCGACGACCATCGATAACCGGCGACATCCGACGACCGATGACAACCGGTAACCGGCGGCGACTCACGGCATTCGGCGAACCGGCGACTAGATAAATAAATATATAAATATATATACATATACAAAGAAGGCAAGTAAGGATTCTAACTTTGCACCTCCAAGTTAGGAGTCAATTGGCTTACCACTAAGCCAAGATATTTAGTTGAAATTATATTTCTATCATTGTACTTTTACATATAAATTCTCATACATGAGAGCTAAAATAAGTGACATGGTTATCATGCACCACATGTAATACATGAGCGCCAAATGGCAAACATGCATTTTGTGCATGTCTTGAACCCTCAAATGCATGAGGGCATCTATAAAAGAGGGAATGAAAAAGATCAATGGGGGATTTTCTTGGGGAAAAGAAAGCTTTGTACTTTAAATCAAAATTAATATTAAGAAGAAAATTCGTTATCCTTTTGATGATATACCTTGTTCTTGAAATCTAAAGTCAAGATTTCTTAATCTCTCTCTCAATCTAAAATCAAGCGTTCTATCTTATCTCAATCTCTCTCTCTTTCAATCTATCTTAATTCCTTTCCCGCTAAATCTTGTGCAAACTACGAGTCCTTCCGGTCTAGAACCCCGGCGGTTCCGCCTCGCGATCCGCGCCTAGTGATGGATCTTCACGACACCGGCATCTGAAGGTGTTCGGGTGTCTCCAATATGTGCATGTCGCAAAGGACAAGAGAGCAAAGTTGGACCCGAAGTCCCAACCATGCATATTCCTTGGATACAACGATGATGAGTTCCGGAGTGTGGGATCTGGTCGACAAGAAGGTGTTCCGGAGTTAGAGAAGAAGATGATGGACTCCGGATCAACCACCGAAAATCGGTTTGAGGACAAAAGGACTTACTCGGTTGAAAACCGAAAGTTAGCCGGTAACCATATGACACTCGCTGAACAGACCAAATTCAGACAAGAAATCGAACCGGCCGAAGACAAAGAAGAAGAAGACACCGGAACCGGACAAGACCCCGAATCGGATTCAGATTCGGATTCGGAGCAAATGGAGGAATTGGTAGTCGAAAATCAAGGACAGAGTTATCCTCTAAGAGAGAGAAGAGCCCCCGGAGATTTTTGGATGGAAAGCATGTGCTGTTAACCGATGAAGGGGAGCCGGAAATCTTCGAAGAAGCAAAGAAAGACACCCACGACCGCAAGTAGTTGAGTGCCATACAAGATGAGATGGATTCCCTGCATGAGAACCATACATATGAGCTGACGGAGCTACCAAAAGGAAAGAGGGCACTCCAAAACAAGTGGGTGTACAAGCTGAAACTAGGAGATGCCGAAAATCCACCAAGGTACAAAGCCTATATCGTGGTGAAGGGGTTTCAACAGAAGAAAGGTGTGGATTTTGATGAGATATTCGCCTTGGTTGTAAAGATGACATCCATCCACGGTATTGAGCATAGCAGCATGAATGGACCTCGAGGTCGAGCAGCTTGATGTCAAGACGACGTTCCTTCATGGTGAACTCGAGGAAGAGATCTACATGCAGCAACTAGAAGGATTTGAGAAGAAAGGGAAGGAGCACCTGGTGTGCCGGTTGAAGATAAGCTTATACGGATTGAAGCACGCTTCGCGGCAATGGTACCGGAAGTTCGACTCCTTCATGACTGACCAAGGGTACCACAGGACGCAAGCTGATCATTGCGTGTTTGTGAAGAACTTCCAAATACTCCTTCTGTACGTGGACGACATGCTGATCGTCGGACTAGACCAAATCAAGATCTGAATGCTGAAGAAGGCCTTGAACCAGACCTTCTCAATGAAAGATTTGGGTTCAGCAAGACAGATTTTGGGGATGCACATCATCCGAGACCGGTCGAAGAAGCTGTTGTGGCTATCACAGGAGAAGTACGTGACAAAGGTGCTTCAGAGGTTCAACATGGCAGACGCAAAGCCAGTTGAGTCAACACTGCCGGTGAACTGCAAGTTGTTCGGAAAACAAATCCCAAGGACGAAGGTAGAGAAGTCGGATATGATGAAGATACCATATGCCTCTATCGTCGGAAGCTTGATGTATGCAATGGTGTGCACTTGGCCGGATATTGCTTATGTTGTAGGAGTAGTTAGCTGATTCATGAGCAATCCAAGAAGAGAACACTAGAACGTGGTGAAGTGGATACTCTGGTACTTGAAAGGCACCTCGAGTATGTGCCTTTGGTTTGGCTCAGGGAAACCCCAACTGGAAGGTTTTACGGATTCAGATATGTTGGCTGAAGCGGATACCTGCTGGTTCACTTCCGGATACGTCATGGCATATGCAGGGGGGCTGTATCGAGGCAGTCGAGGCTACAAAAGTTTGTTGCACTGCCAACAACGGAAGTGGACTGCATGGCAGTTGTGGAAGCCAGCAAGGAAGTAATCTAGATGAAGGACTTCATCGGAGAGCTAGGGATTCGACAGGAAGAATATTGGCTCTATTGTGACAAGTAGAGTGCCATACACCTTGCTAAAAACACGACCTACCATTCTCGGACCAAGCACATCAAGAGAAGATATCACTGGCTCCGGGAGAAGGTTGAAGTTCAAGATTTCGTGCTCACGAAGATCAACACGGAGGAGAACGGGTCGGATATGCTGACCAAGGTGTTGACAGCCGACAAACTGGACACATGCTGGAGACGGATTAGACTAATGAGAAATCCCATGACGGAGTGAAGGGGGAGTTTATTGATTCCGTCTCTCCGGATAGGATCCGGATGTGATCCAGAGGAGCCGGATCGGACAAGCCGAAGGAAGGAACCGAACTGGATGCAGCAACCGGACCAGACCGGAAGATATCCGGATGGATCCGGTGTGAACCGGATCCAGGGACATATCTGCAAATATGCTTCTGGTGTGCCTGTAAAGGCTATATTTGTAAATAGTCCTAAAGTCATATAAGTATAAATATGACTTAGGGCAATCACTTTATAGTGTGTTGTTGTTCTTGTTGTTAGTTGTATCATAGTAGTATATATATATAGAGAGAGAAGTGAAGTCGCCGGTTTGCGAAGATATAGAGCTCGAGGTCATTGCCTCAGAGTCTCCTGTTGTACCTCCTTTCTCGTATAGTGATAGTTGGAGTTTGTGGGCTCTCGTGGTTTTTCCTTATTAGGGCTTTCCACGTAAACATCCCGTGTCGTCTCTTCTGTGTAAGTGTACGAACCTCCATTTCTGTTTTTGTTCTTTCATAAAGTGTTTGTGTTTCAGTTGGGGCTGAGCACTATTCCGCACACGGATGAACCAGACCATGATGGAGAGAGTCTGGAGCATGCTAAGCAACCCCAGATGTTTGCAATATGCACATGAGCGAGACAGCTGAAAACCTTCAGATGCCGGTAAGACACGCCTTTACTGTTCCATACTTTCTACGGTGAGTCTCCTTCCAAGGGCGTTGAGGGTGATATGTTTATCACGTACGTCGCTATCATTAGCGACTCAGCCCAAAACGTCTTGGGTAGCTTAGCATGTGCCTCTCTCCAGACTATGTTGAGCATAGCGGCAAGCATGGACCTCAAGGTAGAGCAACTAGACGTCAAGACGGCGTTCCTACATGGCAACCTCGAAGAAGAGATCTACATGCAACAATCGGAAGGATTCATAAGGAAAGGGAAGGAGCACCTGGTACACTGGTTGAAGAAGAGGTTATATGGACTGAAGCAAGCTCCCTAGATATGGTATCGGAAGGTCGACTCCTTCATGAACGACCAAGGATACCACAAGACGCAGGCTGACCATTGCGTATTTGTGAAGAAGTTCGACGGAGGAGACTTCTTGATACTATGGTTGTATGTGGACGACATGTTGATCGTCGGACAGGACCGTACAAAATTCAGAATGCTGAAGAAGGCTTTGAGCCGGTCAGTCGCAATGAAAGATATGGTTCCGGCGACACAGATCCTAGGCACAATAATCTGGGACCGGTCGAAGAAGCAGTTGTGGCTATCACAGGAAAAGAACGTGACAAAGGTGCTTCAAAGGTTCAACATGTCGGATGCTAAGCCGGTCGGGTTGACACTTCTGGCAAACTACAAGCTGTCCGGACAGCAAAGTCTGAAGAACAAGATGGAGAAGTCACAAATAATGAAGATACCATATGCCTCTGCCGCCGGAAGCTTGATGTACGCAATGGTGTCTACCCGGAAGAATATCAGATATGTTGTTGGAGTGGTCAGCAGGCTCATGAGCAATCCAGGAAGAGAACATTAGACCGCTGTCATGAAGAAAACCGGCCCTAAGAGGAATCAAGGAGTTAAAGGCGTGAACCCACCCTTGCACAAGTGTGCACGAATTGATACATTGTACATAACTAGGAATAGGATGGCTGATGTAAATATACTAGGTGTGACATATTTATTGGCTAGGAAATCGACGCGTATCTCTGTCCGACAGAACAAAGAATAAAGTTGATGTGTTTTGATGTAACGGCCTCCTCCGCGACCTATAAAAGGGAGGGGAGAAGAAGAAGAAGGGATCACGTTTTGGCGAGGAGGAGGTGCTATCGGATTGGGTATCGAGCTCTCTCCTCCTCTATCGTTGCTCTCCACTCTGTTTCTGCGCCGGTTGCCTCTGTTGCGCATAAGCCCGCGTTCTTCCAGCAAAGGCTCCATCGCGCGTTCTCTATGTCGTATGCGTGTGCGTGGGTTCTCTGTGTCGGGTCTGTTGCCGGCTTGCCGGTCGTAATCTTGCATACACTATAACCTTGCTAGTTATCGAATTCAAACTTCTGTTTTCTCTCTCTTGTGTTCTCGTGAGTTCCCTCTACCTTGTCCGGTGAGCGTGTATCAGGTTCGGAGACTATACGCATTCAGGTCTTATTCGGCCAGTAACACTGTCAGCAAAGAGCAGGCCTAGCCGGCGATACACTCGCGTATCTCTCTCTCTCTCTCTCTCTCTCTTTTGATCTCTTAAACCCCTCGATCCAAGACCCCCGCGGTCCCGCCTTAGTTTCTCCCACGTGACCGGAACTACACGACATAAATTTGGTGAACCATATGTGAAGCAAGGTGGCAGAGGAGTTGAAGATGAGGGGATCGGAGCTCGCCGAAGCCATGGCGGCAACAGTTGATCGGATAGTAAGCGCTTGCGAGGGCACAGGCGCCCTAGACAAGGCCATTGAAGCGATTGTCAGCGCAATAGGCCGGTTCAATGGTAAGAATGCCACGAGTTATTTGGAGGCCTACCGGGCCGAAATGGTGATGAAGGACATTCCAGAAGATAGGCGGTTGGCCGGTTTCCCTCAGGTGGCGACACCAGGCATTCACGCAAAGGTGCTGGGGGTACAAGCTGGATGTCGGACCTGGGGAGAGTTTGAAGGTCAGATCCTCGAGAAATACGGGCTCGATGACTTGCTTCGGCTATCAAAGCGAGAGTTCATGGAGTGGGTGGAGACCCCAGAAAAGGCGAGGAACACGTCTGCGCTCCTCCAGGAATTTGAAAAATGGTTCGCTCGGTTGTCGGCGCTAGACCGGACCGTGCTCGACACGAGCCGGGTCCTGCTATTCGTCAAAGCGGTGGACGCGTTGGATCGGGAGAAAGTGGGTCTCCTATTGGAGACGGACGAAGGGCTCACGATAGATTGGGTTGTGGTAAAACAAGTCTGTAGTCAGTTCGACAAAGGGTGTGAATGGAGGGGCGAGGGGTCGCGAGCAGCAAAGTCAGTCCCGGCAAGGGAGTTCGAGGAGCCGGCATTGGTAAGGAAAGATGAGACTCGAACTTGGCTGGAGTCGGGTGCGGGCCCTTCCGAAGTGGTCAAGGGTCTCTTCGGGGGATCAGCTCTAGAAGAGCTGACACAAATGGTGCGGGATCTCTAGATTGTGCAGGCCCGGAGAGACAGCGGCGAACAACCTTGTGACCAGAGGCCGCCGGCAGGGCAACGGTGCATGTGGTGTGACGCGGTCAGTCACATCCGGAAGGAGTGCACGAATTTTGCAAAAGCACTCAGGACTAATGCGGTGTACCTCTGGAATGGGCGGGTACATGCGAGCGAGACTGGGAAAGCCCGTTGAGTTGAATACCGGGTGCGGAGGAATGAAGCGGTTGATGGAGGAAGCCTCGGTGCGACACACAAAGGCCGTCCACTACTCTATGTCGGCGGGTATCCGGGTTGGGGGAGACGAGGGCCGAAAGGCGAAAGACTCCGGATTCTAGCCGTTAGTGCTAGAAGGCCAATCCGAGGTTCGGTTGAGGAAAGAGGAAGTGGACCGCGCGGAGCAGCGGATTCGGGAGGTCACCGGTTGGGATGATCCGATTCAAGAAAAGACTGGCTTCGTGGAAGCCGCATGCCAGAACTACAAGGTTCTGGTAGAAGACAAGCACGCGGGAAAGGCTGGAGGGGCCGGCCCCTCACAACGGTACGAGAACCGGTTCGGACCGAAGCGGAATGATGCCGCCAACATCGGCGCGCCAGATAGAAAGAAGTAGGCCGGTTTCCGGCTAAGCATCGAAATCGAGCGAACGATGGACCTACAAAAGGTCCTTGAGGAACGGATCCTCGACAACAAGGTGGAGCTGTCGTTACGGGAGGTACTCAGGATTGCCAAGAAGGAGTTCCACAACTCCATTGTAGACTTGGTAAAGTGTAAGTGGCTCTCAACGGAGCCGGAGCTGGAGAAGCCAGTGGAGGTGCGAACAACACGCCTAGAAGACACGGCACTAGAGGACAAGTTGGCAGACAACCACTATTTGAAGTTGCATTGGGCTAGAGCCACTACGGAGACCCTTGTTCGGATCGGGGATGTTCCGGAGCCGGTGGTGGCATTGATAGACCATGGATCCGAAATCAACCTGATGTCCATGGATTTCTATAAGAAAGGGAAATGGCTGATCAACACCAAGCACGGGTGGAAGATACGCGCGGCGACGCGCGCTACGGAGGAGCTGCATGGTGCGTGCCCGAATGTATGCGTAAAGATCGACGACGTCGAGATAGATCAACACTTCTTTATGCAGGAGACATCCTCGGACCCTGTGATACTCGGAAAACCGTACATTACGGCGGCACGCATGGAAACGAAGGTGCTTGACAACGGTTCGGCATACGCGCGCGTGAAGAGCCAGGACGGGCATCACTCCGTTCAATTTCTGATGTTGAGGCTGAATCATGAGCGTAACCGCGAGACCCTTGGCCGTCATAGCTGAGGGAATTTTTAGAGAGGGATATCAAGGCGTGGGGCCACGGTAGTCCGGAAACCTCGGGGAAACCCCACACATGTACCATAGATAGGAAATTTTGGTTCTTCGATAATGAAGGTTGTACTATAGCCGGCATCAGCGGCCTGGAAAAGAAGCGGGCGGAGGAAAGATTCAGGGCGTGCGGTGTCCTCGGCCTTGGAGGCGGTCTCCCTCGATGACACCTTGGGGGAATTACGCGGTGTGGTCGAAGAAGGCCTTAGTGAAGACCGAACGGATCTAGTTACCTCGGTGGATATGTACGAAGTCATTATTGACTTTGGAGAAAGGGTCGAGTCGGACCGAACGGCTTGCGTGGATACAAGTCCTTTCTTGCCAATGTAATATGCTATATGGCGCACATGTAGTACATTATATGGTTTTATAGTTTAAACCATATAATACTACTTCAAATAAAACAAGACATAGAATTTTATATATATTATAAGTGTAGGGTAAATGGTAAGGTTTAAGAGTCATAAGGTGGGGTTGATTGGTTCAAGTCCTCTCTTGTCCATGTAATATAATATATATATTTTTTATTTGCCTTTACATATAATGTATAATATTATTGTAGTGTGTTGTTAATATTATCTTTATAAAACATTATCAAGATATTTTATTTTAGCTACATATTTATCTTATTCTAGACTTTTAATGTGAAGCTTTCGTACTTCACGAAACCATAGCCACCGGATTGAAGGATTTCACTTGCAACCCGTCCGATATCTTGCATCATAGCATCTCTGCCTTGTAGTCCCATAGATAACGTGACACGCCCTTTCCAGTGAATTTCCCATTCCGTTCCATGAGCCGTGCTATAACCGCCGCAACCTTTGGCATCGCCCATTGTTCTTGCAGCATTTGCTCAAACATCATCATCATGTTGTTGGCCTCTTGATGATTCTCCATCTCCTTTCCACCCGTCTTCATGTCGGGTTCACCAAATGTGTTGTGCCTTTTGGCGCCGGATTGTTGCGTGAGTTGGGTGGAAACCGCTGAGGTTTTGGACTAGGAGGAGAATTTTAAGTCAGATAAGAATATGAATAGATTGAAAGAGAGAGAGAGAGAGAGAGAGAGAGAGAGAGAGAGAGATAGAAAACTTGTGAATCCCATGAGTATAATGGATGTATTTTATTACTATTTAGAAACCCTAATAATTTTCCCAAGAAAGAACCCAAAATTTCCACACCCCAATTACATTTTGCTTCCCTCCTTATATAGTGATTGGAGAGGCTAAGTATGGCAAGCCTCATACTTTTTCTTCTAACTGAAGTGTTCATGCACACTAGAGGTGCATGAGTAGCTTTTTCTATCATGCTTTTTCGAAAAGTTTTCATGCACACTAGATATGCATGGGTAGCTTTTTCTATGATGCTTTTACTAAAAGTGTTCATGCACACTAGATGTGCATGAGTAGCTTTTTCGATCAAGCTTTTTTCCCCCCTAACTATAGTGTTCATGCACGCTAGATATGCATGAGTAGCTTTTCCTAGAAAATATGCATGTGGATAACCTTTTATATTGAAATCTATTCTTTAAACACTCATGAAATGTTAGTACAATGGTAAGGTTTGAAATTGTTAACACGGAGGTACATGGTTCAAATCTTGCTTATATGTTTTAATATTTTCTTCTATTTCTTTGTACTTATTCAATTAGGCACTCTATACATATTTCACGTAGTGTGCGAAACACACTACTACAAGGTAGTCGATGCCCAGTTGGTAAAACTTAGACGTAGTCGATTTGGTCGGTTCGGATTCTTCAATTGGCATTGTCAGCTTATCAACATTACTTGAATGCTCTTCAAGAGGCCTTTTGGAAAACTCGCCCCTGCAATAGGATTTTGGCGATGTCGACTCATCCTCCTCTTCTTCGAGATCGATTGATAGAGAGATAGGTGCCTTGACTGGTTCGGCTCTACCTTTCGGCACCTTAGCCTATTTTGGCGAGTTGATGGATTCAACTCTGTCCTTTTCGGCTCTTGTCAATCTTCTGGTCAAATCGATTTTGGCTAGTGGACTTCTTGCTGATTTGGATTCGGCAGGGGGATCATTAGCTCGGTCGAATCCGACTATTTGTCAAATCTCTGATTCAACCTGGTGGGTTGGTCCTTCTAAGACATCTATGTCGATGTCGAAGGAGAGATTTTTGCTGACAATTTTCGGTTGGTTCCGTTCAAAGGGAATTGAGTCTTCATTGAAGAAGACATCATTACTCTAGATAAATTTCCGGTTCTTTGGGTCACATAGCCGATAGCCAAAGTCCCCATTAGTTCCATAACTGAGAAATATGCACTTAAGTGCATGGGGAGCCACCTTGGTCCTTTTGTCCTTTGGGATGAGTGCATAAGCTTTGCATCCAAATATACGAAGCCTGTCGTAGGTCGATTGTTTGCCTGACCATAGTGCTCGTGGCACTTTCAGCCGTATTCCTCTCGACAACGACATATTTATCAAGTATATTGTTGTCTGCAATGCTTCGGCCTAGAATTCCAGCTTTAGTTTGGATTGTTGGAGCATTTCCATCACTCTCTCTTGGATCGTTCGGTTGATCCTTTCTACCACACCATTCTACATGGGAGTGTGGGGAACAGTCTTTTGGTGCTAGATCCCTTTTTCGGACAAATATTGTTTGAAGGCTCAAGGGGGTATATTCGCCTCCGTTGTTGGATCAAAGTGTCTTCACTCTATGTTGTGATCAGTACTCCACTTCGGCTAACCATCGAGTGAAGACCTCGAGCACTTCATCTTCCAGCCTAATTTAGTAGGCCAAGACCTTCTGTGTACATTCATCTATGAAGCGATGAAGTATTGGGAGCCTCATAGTGACCTTTCGGGCATCGGCCCACATATATCAGTGCGGACCAGTTCTAAGGGTTGTCGTATTGTCTCATAGTGGAGAGAGTGCAGAATTCGGGTCTGTTTCCCATAATGACAATGCTCGCAGAAGTCCGTATTTGTCTAGAGTTTGGGGATGTAGCTGATCGTCATTAGTCGGTCCAATCTAGCTTGCAACATATGGCCGAGTCCGCCATGCCATAAGTTTGATTATGATGAATCAACTACATTCTAAGCCCCTTCTAGATTGATCGCCATCAATGGATACAAATTGTTGTGCTTTTATCCGCAACCAATTTTCATATTCACTTGAGAGTCGTTCGGTACCAGGCTTCAGCTAACATGTCGATGGAGACCAAACTCCTTAGCTCGCGTATGCGCTAGACTCAATGCAAGGTGATAGTATAATTTCCATTTGGCAATTGAATGGAGACATTTCCAATCCATGGGTTTACGCTCTCCTATCCGTTGCCTAGTCAAATTGTGTCGTTGGTTCCGGCTGAATAGTCCAAAAACTATTCAATGTTTGGGTTCACATGAAATGTGGTGCCGGAGTCCAGCAACCGTGATTGTCCATCTTGTGCATTGTATAGGACTTCATCGATCAACGAGTCTTCCAGGGAGAGAATTTCTCTCGATCAAGATTTGGCAACATGGATTTGGTTGCCGATTCGAGAGTGGTCCGAGCCAAACTGTCCTAGATTCTGCTCGAATCACCGTCCACTCTCCTTTTTCTTTATCGACCAATAGTCAGAAACTTTGTCACCAGTCTTTATGCAATGAGTACAGAAATCACTTGATCGGCTATTCCTCGACTTCGATTGTTATCAATCCTCCCTTCTTCTCAGTCGACTAGTGTTTTGAGTTGTCCTTTCAGCTTGTTCTCTCGATCAGGTGGTTCGTCCAATACTCTTGGTCAAGTAGTGGGCTTCAACCCATTCATCGATGGTGAGTCCCATCGATTTTCACCAAATATCCTCAATGAGGACTTGTTTGATCGTCTGGTCTAGATTTAGATTCGAACAACTATTGGCAAAAGTCATATAGAACACCTCCCAACTAATCGACAAGCTTGGAAGGAGGGCAAGAGCTTTAACTTCTTCTTCGAAGTTAATCCCTTGGGAGAAGAGTTCGGACAACACCCGGTTGAAGGTGTTGATGTGGGAGCTCGCCAGATCGGTCTCTCTCATCTTCATATTGAATAGTTGCCTGATTAGTATGAGTTTTGATGAGGACGTCTTTTCGTAAATGGCTTCAAGCGTCTCCCACAAGGCAAATGTTGACGTCTCTTTGGTCATGTTGAAGTAGACGTTCTTGGTCAAATGTATTCGGATGGTCAACCTAGCTATTCCATCTAGGGAGCGCCATTCATTTGTTGTCATCGAGACTGGCTTATTGTTGTCTCGTATTGTCTCGATTTGACGTTGGATGATCAGTACATCCTACATCGTCTCCTTCCATAGGGAAAAGTTTTTCCTGTCGAACTTTCTACTCATGTGGCAGATGTTGAGGCCATATTCTATTGGAAGTGAGATTTGTTGACCTGGTCCTTTCCTTTAGCCGTTTCTTCTCTTCTCATATTTATGTTACTGTGGTTGCTGAACTGCAAGTCGCTCTAATAATGTTGTAGAGTATTGTAGTTGATGTTGCGGAATAAGATTGAGGAACTATTAGTAAGTTTAGCAAACAACACAAGTAGTGATTAAGGTATAGGTATGCACTGTGAAAAGGATTCAAGAGGATGAAAGTAGATAGTTGCACAGAGAGAGAGAGAGAGAGAGAGAGAGAGAGAGAGAGAGAGAGAGAGAGAGAGAAAAGAAACAATCTTACATTAACCTTCGAACCTACTTTACAAGGGCAATTACCCACTTATATAGTTAGGTTAATTGTGTGTTCACACTAGATCAACTATTCGGTTGGAAGGATACACGGATGTCGATTGGGCCCGTAGTGTATCCGATCAACAATTGACATCCGGCTTCATCTTCTCACTCGGAAGCAAAGAGATCTCTTGGAGTAGCAAGAAGCAACCAATAGTTGCATTGTTCAACAGTAAAGCAAAATACAGGGGCGTGGTCGTCACCACATGCGAAGCCATTTGGTTGAAGTGGCTACTAAAAGACTTCAGTGAATTTGTCGATGAACCAATATGTATCTTCTATGAAAATCAAAGTAGCATACAACAAGCCTACAACCCATTCTTCCATGCCTTGACAAAGCACATCAAGGTGCACTATCACTATGTTCAGGAACATATCATCGCGGGAGACATCGATCTCCAACATGTTGGCTCTAATCAACAAACGACCAATATCTTCACAAAGGCCTTACGAGCAGACAAGTGTCTATAGTTTTCACTAGCACACAACCTTCGATCTCTTCACACTCCAAGCCTTCGTCACAGGCTTGAGGGGGAGGAACTAAATGTTGGTTGGAAAGGTTGAAAGTCGAAAGCACTACCAACATGAGTTGAAAGCCGAAAGCCAATCCAAAACCAGAAACCGACAATGTTGAAAACTAAACCAGACATCAGATGTCTCACACTTGAGCTTAAGGGGGCATATTGAGATATGAATCTCAACTAGGTTTCGTTATTTTTTCAACTATGTAATTACATACATAGAATCTAGTTAGTGTGTTAACCTTAAACCTTTCAATAGGATTTTCTACTTGTACTTAAAGTGGGGATACATTCTAGATCCTCCACTACCAAGTCCATTTAATATAGGACCTACATCCTTATAAGTTATACCTATATTCTCCTTACACAGGTGCACCCTTGCTCTCTTACAAAAGATGAATCATGGTCAAAGGAAGACTTCTACCGAATTAGGAAGAAGGACTACAAGTTCTTCCTCAAAGAAGGACATATATGGAAGTTTCCGAAGAAAAAGAATGGAACTCCACTTCGAGTGGTGTGCAAGAAACAGGATCAACAAACACTAATTGTTGAATTTCATGATAGTGTGTGGGCAGGTCATCGTGGTATATGGGCAACATTTGCAAAGCTCAAGGAGAAGTATTGGTGGCCGGGTGTTTACAAAGATGTAGCAAGCTATGTTGAAACATGTGAGCAATGCCAATTATACTCGAATATTCAACATAGGGATGAACTTCATCCGACATATCCATTATCAGTGCACTATAAGTGGTTGGTAGACATAGTGGTTATGTCAATGGGATTGGGGCAATTGAAATATCTCGTGCTAGCAAGAGAGGATCTCACCAACCAAGTAGAAGGACGGGCGCTAAGGAATAAAACAACTTCGGCGGTTTGTAGGTTTCTCCTTGAAGATGTTATTTGTCGATACGGATGTGTCGGCAAAATAGTGGCCGATAGAGGAGAATTAGATGCGAATGAAGCTAAAGAGTTCTTTTCAAGAATAGGCGTCAAATTATCGCTCACCATGGCATACAACCCGGACGCAAATGGGAAGGTGGAACGAGGACATAGTCCAATTGTAAAAGCTCTAGCAAAGGCTTGCGACGGCAAGATGGGAAATTGGCCACGATTACTACCTTATGCATTGTGGGCAGATAGAACTACACATAGCACGACTACGGGATATATGCTCGCCGAACTCATATTAGGACAAAAACCAATAATGCCTATTGAGCAAAGTGTTGCTTCGTGGACGTCTTTGCCATGGCAAGAGGAAATGAGTCGGGAAGACTTGCTAGCCATGAGGATTCAACAATTAGAACGAAGGCCCGAAGATGTCGAGTTGGCAATAGAACGGTTGCGCCAAGCTCGATTGAAGAACAAGGAGAATTTTGATAGAAAGCATCGTCTTCGACAAAGAAAAATTGAAGAAGGAGATTGGGTTCTTGTCTATGATAGTAGTCTCGATAATCAATATAGCACTGCTCGAAAGTTCGCAAAACAATGGTTTGGCCCGTATATGGTCAAGAAAGTAGAAAGCAATGCAACCTATTTTTTAGCGGAGTTGGATGGAACTCGACTTGCTTTGCCGATAGCAGGGAAGAGGATCAAGATCTTTAAGAGAAGAGAAGCCCCAAATCTTGAGATCGAAGATCTAGATGATGTATCCTCGAACATCGAGGTTGAAGAATAGTAATTAAAAAAGAGGAACCTCACCACAATTGGCACATACCGGTGGATGTGCAGGTTTGGTGGGGGTGAATGTCGTGTGGTTTTTCACACACGATATGAAAACTGGTAAAATAATTATTTACGATTAGCTTAATATATGGATATGGAAAGATAGATGTGTTAAAGAGATTCATTTCGTATTTTACTACGCATAACACGGATAAACAAGTATCAAGTTATGTGAGTGTGAAGTTTAAAGAAAAGAAAAGAAAAGACAAAATTGTGAGATATCCTACATAGATAGGACAACATTGGAACCCAGAATATATAAGGGAAACCAAAACATATTCATTCTATCAATGTGTGGAGCATAGGATGTTCAAGGTGACTTGGGCTACACTATGTGGTGTGCACGCTTCGGGTGTACGCGCGTCTACATGGCTGCGTGGACATTTTCGGAAGTACACACGCATGGATGTCTTCGGATGTACGCGCGTGTGCAAGTTTTGGGCGTTCGCGTGGACGTTTCGGACGGACGTGTATGTGCGGCACGGACGCGTGTGTGCGCACGCGCGCACGCATGGATGCGTACACTACGGCGCAGACGAGACTTTTGTGCGCGGATGCGTATACGGTGCGGGTTGGACGCGCGCGCGCGTGGATGCGTACACTACGGCGCGGTCGGGACGTGCACATGCGTGGATGCGTACACTACTACGTGGTCGAGACTTTTGCGCGATGACACGTCTACGGTTTGGTTGCGACGCACGTACAGATTGCGCACAGGCTAAAGTTTATGGATGATTGTGTCATTTGGCCGAATTATACGGACAATCGCATGCAACCAAAAGCCAAGGCCATACAACTAAAAGTAAAAAGGCATGCATCTAAAAATGGAAGCATGCGACTAAAAGCAGAGGCCATGCAACTAAAAATAGAGGCCATCCGACTAAAAGTGGGCATGCAAAGTAACATTGGGGGAGGAGGATCAACGAGGAGCTCGATATATGTCCCATTTTTTCCCTCGTAGTTTTTTTTTTTTCCCCTTCTTTCTTCTTCCCTCTCGGATTCGAGAAGAAAATTATCTCACATATTGATATCAAACTCTTAGCTTTGTTTACTTGAGCTTTCTGGTAAAAAATTATCTCTCATATTCATATCGGACCACTCCTTGCATGGTTGTTGGCTCCTTTCTTTGAAAAACTAATCTCTCATTTCCATACCCAACCCATTGTAACACGATTCTGAAATTATAAAGAATCGATTTTCTTTTGCAATAATCAAATGATTTGTCTCTCCCACTTGTCTTATGCTTAAAACTTGCTTGTGTTGTACGTGTTGCACTAAATCATTCTAGTCCAGAACCCCGGCGGTTCCGCCTCACGATCCACACATAGTGACGGATTTTCACGACACCGGTGTGCAACAAGAGGCCGGATCGGTGCGGAAACCGGCAGGTCGTTGAATAGATATTCCGCGAGGGAATATATTTTGGAGTTAGTGTAGGAGCTCAGTTATGAGCATTGAAGTATGTGTTAGTACTTCTGTTAGTCCATATGGACTTGTATAAAAGCGCTATTTGAGCACATCCTATGTACAGAGTTTTACACATTATTTTGAATTCATTTTTTCTATGTGTTAATCCTCTCTCTGTCTCTCCCGCGTACATCGAGTCTCAAGCTGTTCATTAAACCTATTTTTTTATCTGTCAGTATTCTGTGTCTCGTATAGCTTCCGCACGTAACATTTCACATGGTATCAGAGTGCGAGGGTTGAGAACCTCTACAGCCGACGTCAGCTCGAAACACAAAAAAAAAACCTAATCTTTGTGAAGAATAGAAAGAAAAAAAGAAGGATAGAGGTATGGTTAGTTCGCTTCCGACTAAGAAGCTCGATAGAAGTAACTACGCATCTTGGTAGTACAAGATGCACCAGTACCTGCTCGGACATGGATACTGGAGCTATGTCGATGGACCGAATCATGCAGCACCCGAATCGACACACAGAGACTTCCCGGCCTGGGAATAGTCGGCGAGAAAAGTTCTCTACTGCTTCGCGTCCTGTGTGAGCGAACAGCTCTTGAGCTACATTCGGGATGCAAGAATGCCGAAGGATGCTTGGGGAAATCTGAAAAAGATTTTCCCCGCAAGCACCACAGCTAGGAAGCTCCAACTCCGACAGGAGTTGAGCAATGTGCGTCAACGTGACATGATGGTGGCTGACTACACCTCCAAGATAAAGGAGATACTGTGACTCCCTCGCCTCCATTGATGTGAACATTGAGGAGGGCGAAATGGTGTAGATCTGCGTCGGAGCATTGGCGTCGAAGTTCGGAGCATTCCGAACTGCTATTTGTACAAGGGAGAATACGCCATCATTTTTCAACTTGCAGTCGATGCTCATTGTAGAGGAGAATCACGTGGGTGCGTTGACAAGTATGCATGCCGACAACAAGATGTTGTATACGGAGGGAGATAGGCCCCGTGGTCGTGGTGGCCGAGGCGAGTCGGCGTGCAATGGAAGCAATCGACGGGAGCAAGGAAGAAGGCATCGTGGTGATGCCGACAACAATTCTGGACCATCCGGAAGAAGGGGGAGTCAAGGAGGTGACGAGAACCGGCAAGGGAAACACGCCGCGGAATGTTGGTATTGTGGCAAGAAAGGCCACAAGGAGAACGAGTGCTAGAAGAAGCGCATCGATTCGGAGAAAACTGGATCCGGATCTGCACCGACTGAACAAGGAAATCGGCAGCGGATGCACTACGCCGAAGGATCCGAAAAAGTCAGAAAGGGGGCAGCCTTCGTGACAAGACACGAAGCGAACTCGATGAAGAAGACCACCCCGAAATCGGATGAAGTGTGGTACGTTGACTCCGGAGCGTCAAACCATATGACGAGCCATAAAGAGTGGTTCTCATCTCTGGAAAAATAGAACAACTAGGAGTAGTCGCAACAGGACACGACAATCCACATCCGATCGTACATGTCGGTGAAGTTCCCCTCATCCACATTGGGCAAAAAGGGAAGCTAATGAACGTGTTACACGTATCGACAATTACAAAGAATTTGGTGTCGGTCGGACAGATCGTCGACCAAGGGATGCAAGTCTAGTTCACGCATCTCGAGTGCTTCATCGAGGAAGAAGGTCAAGTTATTGCGCAAGGGCGTAGAGATGGGAGGATGTTCATCCTCGACACCAATGACGTAGGCACCGCCATGTTCGCGAAAGAACAAAAAGTCGAGTCAGATATCGACTTGTGGCATAAGCGGATAGGCCACGTCAACTACCAAAGCCTTCAGGACCTGCAATCGAAGCAAGTTGTGTTCGGATTGCTGAGATTTAGTGGTCGAAAGGCCCAAATTTGTGAAGCCTGCTAGCTAGGGAAGCAACACCGACTTCCTTTCCCCAACGAGTGTAATTGGAGCCGAAATAAGCTTGAGTTGATACATTCAGATGTATGGGGACTGGCACAGAATGTGAGTCTTGGCGAGAGTCGATATTTCATCTACTTCATCGACTATTAAACCCGGCACACATGGATCTACCTCATCGAAAAGAAGAGTGACGTCTTCGACTGTTTCCGGAACCTCAAAAATCTTGTCGAAAGGGAAACAAGGAGGAAGATCAAGTGCCTATGGTCGGATGGCGGAAAAGAGTACTTTTCCGGCCAATTCAACAGTTATTTGCAACAAATGGGAATTTGACGCGAATTTAGTTGCAGGTATACGTTGGAGCAAAATGGCGTAGCCGAAAGGAAGAATCGGTCAGATGTGGAAGCGGCGCGGGCAATGTTAGAAGAAAAGAGCATGCCCAAGTTCTATTGGGCCGAAGCGATCCGAACCGCGGTCTACATCCAGAATCGGATCGGAGAAAAAGTGTCGGCACATGAATTGTATTTCGGGAGGAAGCCGAATCTACGACACTTGAGGGTTTTCAGTAACATCGCGTATGTGCATGTGTTGAAGGAGAAGCGGAGGAAGCTGGACACGAAAGCCGAGAAGTGTATCTTGGTCGGCTACTCAGATGAACAAAAGGGTTATAAGTGTTATAACCCCCGAACCAAACAAGCTCGTGTAAGTCGCAATGTTGTGTTCGATGAGTCCGTGTCATGGTACTTGCCTCTATCTCCGGACCTCAACTCCAATCCAAGTTCCGACGATGAGGTCAGCGAGGCTGAGATGCCTCCTGATGAACGCGAAGTCAGAACTCTTGAAGAGAGTCCGACCTCATTTCGGCTAAGTGCATCGAACGAGCGACTAAGTCTGTTTGACCAGCCAAATGAAGAGCCAGCAAGTAGTGGAGACTGGGTTGTGCATTCCCCGCGCAGGAAGCCGAAGAGACGGCTTACGCGCAAAGAAAAGGGAAAGAAGAAGATGCCAGAGTACGGCACGGATAGGGACGAGTCGGATTGGCGCGAGTCCGTCTCTGAGAAGAGCGATGACGGGCCTTCAAGAGCGAAGCCCACGTCAGCCAAAACGGCCAAAACGCCTGTGTCTAATGAGCAATTATGCCAATCTACCCGCCAGAAGAACCCTGTTGTGCGGTTCGGATACCATGATGCATGTAGCGGAAGTGCGTGAGCCGGAGAGCTACGCAGAAGCGGCAAAGGACGCAAATTGGCGTGCCGCCATGGAGGAGGAGATGAACGCACTTGCGGAGAATGAAACATAGAACCTGGTTGACGCCCCCAAGGGTGTAAAGCCGATTGGATCCAGGTGGGTGTACAAGGTCAAGTACAACACCGACCACTCGGTCAACCGATACAAGGCCCGATTAGTAGCAAAAGGCTACGCGCAGCAACACAACATCGATTACGATGAGACGTTTGTGCCGGTCGTGAAGATGACGATCGTCCGTGTTTTGCTTGCGTTAGCTACGGAAAAGGGGTGGCACTTACATCAAATGGATGTAAAGAATGTGTTCCTGCAAGGCGAGCTTGAGGAACAAGTGTACTTGGTACAGCCCCTCGGATTTCACTTTGGAACGAACACTTCGGCGGTATGCCGGTTGAAGAAGTCCCTTTACGGACTAAAGCAAGCCCTGCGTGCCTGGAACATGAAGATCACGCAGCGATTGCATCGGATGGATTTGCGACGTCCAAATCGGACACTTCATTGTTCGTCTGGCAAGGTTGACTTAGGCCGGTTAGTATTTTACTTTATGTTGATGACTTGGTCATCGCTGGCGTCGACCTAGGTGAAATTGACCGAGTAAAGCTCCAGCTTGTGGCATCATTTGATATGAAGGACCTGGGGGACCTTCATTACTTTCTCAGGATCGAAGTGATCCAAACCCCCGAAGCCATACTAATCAGCCAACGACATTACGTGCTGAGTATGCTCTTCAAGTTCGGCATGGCAGACGGTAAGTCCATCTCAACTCCTCTGGACAGAACCGTGAAGCTTCACCCTGACTCCGGAATGGTTTGCGACCTGAAAAGGTTCCGACAGATTGTCAGAAGCCTCATATACTTGACTATCACCCGACCAGACCTCAGTTACCAAGTCGGCTTGATTAGTTAGTTCATGGTGCGGCCAACCGAGGAGCACCTTCAGTGTGTGCAACGCGTACTCAGGTACGTCAGTGGCACTAAGGACTGGGGGCTACTATATTGGACCGGTACTGCCGCACAGCTAGTCGGCTATACGAATGCCGACTAGGCCGGAAATGCCAGCGATCGTCGATCCACATCCGGATTCGCGTTCCCCCTTGGGAGCGTCGTGATCGCGTGGAGTAGCAAGAAGCAACCGATGTTACCCGTAGGAGTTGTACGGGGCGGTTTAAGGGTAAAACACGTTAAAGGGGTTGTTCGGTATGTGTAATGTATATGAGCGTGAGGATGAGTATGTGTGAGCACATGCACAATTATGTGCATGTGACAAGAATGTAACAGTCTCTTTTTGTAACGGACATATTATTTACCATTACATTATGTATTAGATAAACCCCTTATGGGGCATGTAATAGAGAGAGTTTTTTCCCCTCTCATTTGGTGTCATTTCCTATTTTCACTCTCTCACTTAACCCCCTTGGGAGGGGGTGAAGCCTAGACACTTTCCTTCTTTTCACTCTCTCACCCCAACAACACTTTTGGCACGCCCGAACGGCCGACACTCCCTTGAGAGGAAGTCCTTCTCTCTCCCTCTCTCAATCCCTTTCAGTTACTCTCTCTGCACTGCAGTGCTTCCCTTCTTTGCCTTTTTTCGCTTGAAGCTTTCATAGCCTTGTGCATATTTCAAGCTCCTCTACATCAATCAAAGATCTTTTCCTAAAGCCCTCTCTCCTAATGTGAAGATTTGGAGACTCACACCCCATTGTCATATGTGTAGTGTTTCTTGTCTACTATCAACTACTAAATTTAGTGTTTCACGCTGCCATGGCACCTTCCCAAGGTGGAGAGCTACATTAAAACCCGACAGATTGTCCTAGGTTGTGTCTGGATGCATCGTTGCTTCTGCTAAGATCCTGTCTTCTTGACCTAATACACTTGCAGCATCTGAGATGTAGAGGCCTAATTCGGTGGTGGCAGAAGATTGATCACATATTATTGCTCTCCGTCATCAAGGAGTGCATCACATCCATCAGACTCGTCGATCTCCCTGATGTATAGGCGAACATCTACACCTTCGATCTATACAAGGGAAGCATCTGCTAGGCGAGAGCCACCAAGTAAAGATCAAGCAATTGTCGTGCCTCCTCCTCGGTCGCACAGCCTGCATCGATCCTCACCGCCTGTCGGACACATGCGAGTGGTATCTGGTTTTGGATGTCTTCCATGATGGCTTTGACGAGATGTGGCGACAGAATGTGTTTGTCAACGTAAGTGTGGGATTTGAAGATATGGAAGACTCGATTCAAAAGCTCTGAGATATGTTGCCCGACATGTTGTAGTCGCTGAAGCTACTTGAGCTTGAGGAAAGGCTAGACCTCATGGAGGAGAGATTTGAGGAAGGCGGTAAGGAATCAGGCATCGCTGGGTTTTTCCATACTCGTGGATGAGATTGTTGGGGGAGAAGAAGAATTGGAGAAGCATTGGGATGTATGCTTGAAGTAGTAAATCTATGGATTGGCACAAAAATAATAAATAAATAAATAAAATCAGTCAAGTCCTTCCACAAAGATCATTATCAGAATCTGTAGGTAATGGTTATACGAGAAAAGCATTTCACTCTCTTACCACCTACAGTCATGCATCATCTTTACATACTCAAATATCCATGAGCATATTACACAAATAATGATGGAGAATTTAGTTTGCCAAATGATGATCCTCACCCATTTGTTCTATGGGCCAGTGTGGATCATTATCCACCACCAAGTGAGGTTTCCATAGCAAAATCAGAGTTTTGTGAGTATTTCAATGATCCGAAATTCCAATACTGCTATTGCATCAGAATGGTCCTTGTACGTGAATTGAGGATCCCTTGAGGTAGATAAGGAAGGATCAGCTGCGTGGTTCCTCCCTCCCTTCTTGATGAAGAGATCGTCGTCGTCGCCGCCATTGTCGCCGCCTCCGCATGAGTATAATTATTGATCTGATAATAAGCTCACACAGGGAGGCGTGGAAGAATCATCAAGGACATAACACATGCAATCAAGGTAGTATTGCGACAATTGGCTGCTCAATCCAGAGATCGTGATAGAGACCATGATTATGAGCATGATCTCAGATCTCCTTCAATCTCGCATGGTGTGATCAATTCGGATGATTGAGATAAAGCAGAGGCAAACGAAGAAGAAGAATGTGAGGAATTTGGATGACCTCTTATTTGGTGTCATTTCCTATTTTCAATCTCCTTCTTTTCTCTCTCTCACATAACCCCCTTGGGAGGGGGGTGAAGCCATTCTAGGCTTCACCCCCACCCCAACAACAGCCAACAATTGCACTGTCGAGCACAAAAGCCGAGTATCAAGGAGCGGTTGTCTCAACGTGCGAAGCCATATGGCTGAAGTGGCTACTTAAGGATCTGCAAGTGGAGGTGTCCGGTCCAACAACGATCTACTACGACAACCTCAGCAGCATCCAACTTGTGAAGAACCCCGTCTTCCATGCCCACACTAAGCACTATGAGGTCCACTACCACTTTGCATGTGAGCGTGTCCTCTCTGGTGAAGTCGAACTTCAGTATGTTTCGACGGATCAGCAGAACGCTGACATTTTTACCAAGCCCCTTGGTCTGGACAAGTTGCGGCTATTCTCGGGTGGGCTTGGGTTGCGGCACCTCGACGTGCCGAACTTGAGGGGCAGAAAAGTCCTGCAAGACCATGGAAAGGAGCAGGAAAGGAGCGGAAGTGACCGCGACACCAAATCGGATGACAAATTCGATTTAGTGTCGGTTGAAGAAGCCGAAGGCGGATCCGTGGAAGAGTTCGGAAGTGGACGAGAGGGCGACAACCAAAAGAAAGAGCCGAAGCCAGCCAAACATGGGGGAGATGAAGCCAACAAGGGCGAGAAGGCCAAGATTGGGGACAAATTGGAGACAACCAATTTGGACAAAAGCGGAGACGAATCGGAGGCAGCCAATTCGGCTCAGATGTTTGATTCGGAGACACCAAATCAACTAAAGGCCAAGCGGAAGAAAGGGCAGCAGAAGACGTGTCAACACCGTGACAACAAGGGAAAAGGCTGCACGAGCAGACAAGCCGACCGTAAGGGTTGAGGCGCGTAGAATTGAACGGGTCGAGGAGCGCGAACGGGGCGTGAAGTCAAGAGAAACCGGAGCGAAGGTTCGGAAGATCCTTAAGTTGAGCTTAAGGGGGAGTGTTAAGATACAAGCTCAACATTGGCCGGATCGGTGCGTAAACTGGTGCGCAACAAGAGGCCGAATCGGTGCGGAAATTGGGAGGCCGTGGAATAGATATTCTGCGAGGGAATATATTTTGGAGTTAGTGTAGGAGCTTAGTTATGAGCATTGAAGTACATGTCAGTACTTTTGTCAGTCCGTATGGACTTATATAAAAGCGCTCTCTGAGCACATCCTATGTACAGAGTTTTACACATTATTTTGAATTCAGTTTTTCTTTGTGTTAATCCTCTATCTGTCTCTCCCGTGTACGTCAAGTCTCAAGCTCTCCATTAAACCTGTTTTTTTCTCTATCGGTATTATGTGTCTCCTATAGTTTGCGTACGTAACATTTCACATCTTCTATACAAGTGGATAAGTGTAAGGGTTAAATGAGAGTGTAAAAAACGGGAGGATTACTTTTAATCCTCTGGATTGAGACAACCCATTAGGCCAAGTGTGAACTTGCCTAGGGGCCTTGGGTCATCATCTCTTGATTACGTCGAGACTCTGTTTCGTAGTGGGTCAACTCTTGTAGCGAGCGCGCCAGCACCAGGTACGAGTCGACTCCACGGCGGTAGTATGGGACGCTGATCGAGGCTCGAGTTCATCTCAATCCCTTCGCTCGGGGGTAGTCGGGTGGTTCAGCACCCTTATTTCTCTCTCGCCTTTCTTATTTCATATATATTATATCCTTATCATATGCTTACATTAGATCATGGCTCTAACTGTTGGTAGCAGAGCTTGTGTTTCTAATGTTTCTTTTGTTGGTTTTTGTTGTCTTCTTGATGGATGGTGATCGATCGATGTGCGGTCGACCTTGATCCAGATTGCGATCAATAAAGGAACTTCGGTAACTCTTTCTTGTTTTTTTTTCTATTTTTTCTTCTCCCAATCTAATCATGTATAGTCAATATGTTTTTTCTTTATTGATTCAATGATGTTTTAGTGGTAACAAATTGGTTGTATAAAACGTATTCATATGTTTATGAGATCAATACCTCATTTGACATATATTTGATATGTGATTCATGTCGTATGCGTACGAGGTTAATACCTCAATTGTGTATTACGTTCACATACAAATGTTATATATGCGTATGAGGTCAATACCTCAATTCCTATGTAAATGATATGCGTTTGGTGTTGTATGCATAAGAGGTTAATACCTCAATTTCGTATTACGATTACCCTTATTTTTTGATGTTTCGTGTGCATGGAGGCTATATGCCTCGATTACGTATCTCGATTACATCATTATTGGCTATTTGATGTTACGATTTTTTTTAATATATGCATATGTGGTCACATGTATACGTATTTGATCGTATATATGTGATAAATATACATGTGTATATTAGTTATTACGTTATTTCTATATCGAATGTTGTCCTTTTCGGGGAGAGGATCTTGGTGGCCATCCTCACATTTTTGTGAGAATGTGGTCGTGAATTCTGATAGTAATACGTATAAGACCTTTATTTACGCCTACCTTTATTAAAAGGTACGTCATGCATTTTTAGAATGCATGAATACTTTATTTATAAGAAAAATATACACCAATAAAAAATTACTCGTGCACATCTAGCGAGCATGAGCACTATATTTAGGAAATAAAAGCATAGTGTAAAAAGCAACTCATGCACATTTAGTGTGCATGAACACTTTAGGAAAGGCATGAAGCTATGCTTAGCCTCTTCCATCCTTATATAAGGGGGAGAGAAAGATGTATGGTTGGTTGATTATTTTTACAAGGATTGATCAATCTAAATATTGATTAAATACACTAAACACGTGGGATTCACAAGATTTATTTCTTACTTCTCTTTCTACCTATTCATAACTAGCCTTATCTTGTATTCTTCTTTCTCCTAGTCCAAAACCTCAGTGGTTCCCACCCGACTCACGGAATGATCCGGAGCCGAAAGGTACGACACAAGTGGTGAACCCAACGTGAAACCAGGTGGCAAGGAGATGGAAAATCAACCGACGGCTAACAACATGATGACGATGTTTGAGCGGATGCTACAAGAACAACGCGCAATGTCGGAGATTGCGGCGGCAGTAGATCGGCTTGTGCAACAGAATGGGCAATTCAACGGGAAAGACGTGTCCCGATATTTGCGAGATTACAAGCCGGAAATGCTACGGTGCGGGATTTCGGAAGGACTGCAAGTGACATCCTTCAACCAGGTAGCGACTGATGGGCTTCAAGGGAGTATCCACGGGATACGGCAACAAAATCCGACGTGGGAGACATTTGAAGAGGCGCTAAAGACCACGTTCACCATTGAGGACTCCTCCAAGGCAACGGGGAGGGGATTCGAAGATTGGGTGGAAACACCGGATAAGGGGATGAAGGTCCTCGATGTGTTTTCGTCATTCGAAAGTTGGTTCGGGAGGTTGTCTAGGAGAGATCAAGCTATCCTCGCACCGGACAAAGTGATCATGTTCCTACGAGCCGTGGACATCCGGGACCGGAAAGATCTTGGAGTGCTTTTGGAGGACACGACCACTGAGAGTGGCCTCACCGAAACATGGGAAAGTGTGCGGGATATCATTGCGCGATACACGAAGAGGGGGAAATGGCTTGCTAGAGAAGAAAAGAGGGTTTCAGAACCAATTCCGAAACCGAGATCCGGATTGGAAGAACATCAACCGCGGGCTCGGGAGACTACGACCGAGAAGGGAATCAATGCAACCACGGTGGAGCAGTTGCTGAAACAAATGGAGAATTTGAAAATCGTGATGGTAAAGAAGTCGGATGACCGTCCCATAAGCTCCAAGTATATGGACCGTCGGTGCATATGGTACGATAGCACCGAACATGATCGGTGTCAGGAATAGTACTAAAGCAGAGATGGAATTAGTACTAAGAAGAGTAGTACTATTAGTACTAAGAGGACAGGACTGCGTAAGATTCCCGAGAGAGAGGAAGTGAGAAGAGGAGAGAGAGAGATAGGATGATAACAACAGCTCTTATATTATATGAAAGATAAGTACAAATCGGCTAAGAGGCTTAAGACTGGTGTTGAACCAATTTGGTTCAAAACAATGCCTTGTGCCTCCTTTTATAGTGTTTTTAGGAATAATCCTGAAGCTTCTAGAATGTTCCAAAGAGATCTGGAATATACATCAATTTTCTATGATAAAACATAAATGAAAATAATATCCTACAAATTACAATTCATAGTCTAATGGTAAGAGCTCGACCCATGTAGCATAAGGTCATGGGTTCGAGTCTTGCCATATCATAACACTATCTCCCCCTTAAAGACGACGAGTGGAACGAGTCGGCGCTAATTGCGGATCGGGTTTGTCCGGATACTTTCGGTGGAAATCAACAAGAAGATCTTGTGCATTGGCAACATGCTCGACGGGTTCCCAAGTACATTCGCCTGGACTATAACCGAGACAATCGACCAAGTAATAAAGTTTGTTGCGAACAAGTTTGGAATCGAGGATGGCAACAACTTCATACTCTGGGCCAACGTCCAACTCCAGCGGGGGCGGCGGTGGTGTCACACGATCGGGAATGGTGCTTGCTTTATAAGGTTCAAGAAGAGAACAATGGAAAACCGGATGTATCTGAAGCTGCGGAGGGAGATCAAGGTGGAAGGTGACATCATTAATCTTACCCGTAATACGGAAAGGACCGAGTCGTCGATAATCCAACTTATCGCACAGTCGAGTACTCTTGATGTGACGACGTAAGAGCCATACTCGATCTCCGATGGCAAAAGAGGAGGGAATCCGATGACGATCCACATAAGTCTTTTGTGTGTGTTGAGCATGAAGAAGGTGAGTAGAGAGATCCATCTGGATCTTGCGTAGCCTCTCCAAATGATCCTCGGCACGAGGGTTGGTAGGTAGCTCCGGAGTGTCGATCACCAACCAGCGAGGATGGAAACCGGTATAAGCGAAAAATGGGGAGACCCGAGTCGAGGAGTGAATAACATTATTATACGCAAACTCCGCAAAGTGGAGAATCTTGGCCCAATCGTCCTGTTGATAACTCAGGAAACACCGGAGATATTGCTCCAGCGTTTGGTTTGTTCGTTCCGCTTGCCCGTTGATCTGAGGATGGTAGCCGGAGGAGAGGTTGCAGGAGACCTTGAGCATCTTGAAGAGATGCTACCAAAATTTGGAGACAAATTGTGGGCCTCGATCACTGATAATACTGTTTGGGAGGCCATGATGCCGAAATACCTCACGCATAACAAGAGCGGTGGTTTCCTCGCTAGTGATAGCTTTAGTACATGGCACAAAATGTGCCATCTTCGTATATCGATCGACGACGGTTAGGATAGCATCGAACCCATTCGAGACTGGCAGATCTGTGATAAAATCAAGACAAATAGACTGCCATGGCTTACTTGGAATCGGTAAGGGTTCCAACAAGCCATCTGGATGGTGTCGTGGCATCTTTGCTCGGCAGCAAGCATCACAGGTCCGAACGTAGTCGTCGACAAAACGGCGCATGTGGGGCCACCAAAAAGATCGCTGCACTAGCTCCAACGTCTTAGTACTACCGAAATTTCCCGCCGTATGGGTGTCGTGACAATGTTGGACGATTAGAAGGCGACAGGAGCAATCCGGGACATATACGCGCTTTTTAAAGAATAACAAACCATCATGATATTCGAATTGTCGGTAGTCAATACCTGGTTGTTGAGACTGAGAACAGGATGCCCGAGAAGTATCAATGTGCGCCAGGATGTCTTGAGCAAAACTATCTGTCTTCAAGGTTGCACGTATGTCATCGGTAATCCGTGAATCCATCGGGGTGTGAAAAATCCGCGTCGTGTGCAATTGTGTTGGTCCCAAGATTACTTGCTTTTGATTATCAAATGTTGCGTCACCAGGACGAGGTGCAAGATATGAACGCCGTGATAGTGCATCTGCTTTTCCTTGCTGCTTCCCCGGTCGATATGTGATTTTGAAGTCGAAACGCGTGAGGAATTGCGCCCACCAAGCTTGCCGTCGATTTAGTACGCGAGCGATCTGAAAATAAGCAAGATTTTTATGATCGCTAAAGACAATGACTTGATGTGGAGAGCCCTCTAAGAAATGCCGCCATTGTACAAATGAATCCATGATGGCTAATAACTCCTTGTCATGCATTTCGTAGTTGATTTCTACGACATCGAATTTGCGCAAATGGAAAGCCACCGGATGCAACTCTTCTTTATCACCTTGTTGAGAAAGGATGCTACCGAGGGAAAAATCTGATGCGTCGGCCTCCATGATTAATGGTTTGCTTGTATCCACATGAGCTAGAATCGGTGCTGATGTAAAGGCTTTCTTAAGATGCCGAAAAGCCATATCTGCTTCTATGGACCAAAGAAATGCTTGGCCCTTCTTCGTAAGTTGTGTGAGAGGTAAAATAATCTTCGAGTAATCTTGTATAAACTTACGGTAGAAGTTAGCAAAACCTAGAAAACATTGTACATCTCGTACCGACCGTGGAATTTGCCACTCTAGTATAGTTTGGATTTTAGCTGGATCCATGGCGATGCCCTTTGAGGAGATGACATAGCCTAGAAATTCCACTTGCTTGCAGTCAAAGCTACATTTTTCTAGCTTGGCATAAAGACCATTCTCGCGGAGTCGCTTTAGTACTAATAGTACATGAGAATCGTGCTCTTCCTGGGTCTTTGAATAAATCAATAGATCATCCAGATAAATGATCAAATAGATATCCAAGAGGTCTCTGAATATATCATTTGCCATGTGTTGGAAGACTGCGGGTGCATTGGTTAGGCCAAACGGCATAACAGTATACTCGAAATGCGCATACCGTGTGCGAAAGGCGGTCTTCCACTCATCTCCCGGTCGGATCCGCACGAGGTTATACGCTCCTCGTAGGTCGATTTTAGTAAAAAACTTGGCACCATTAACTCGCTCTAAAAGACTTGATATAAGAGGAAGTGCATACCTATTCCGGATGGTGACTTTATTCAATCCGAGGTAATCAACGACAAGACGAAGTGAGCCATCTTTCTTCTTGACAAAGAAGATGGGTGCACCGGCCGGAGATTTCGAATGGCGGATGAACCCGCTTGCCAAGTTCTCCTCTATGTAGGCTCGAAGGACTTCTAACTCGGTGGGTGACAAGTTGTAAATTGGTCCCCATGGTGGCTCGGTTCCTGGTTGTAAATCGATGGGACAGTCATAGGGACAGTGATGAGGAAGGGTACCGGCTTTTACCTTGTCAAATACATCGGCATAAGGATGATATTTTGCTGGAAGTTGTAGTGAGGAGTCCTTCTTAATAGTGCTTGAAGGATGTACTGATATTGCAAATAGGAACATTGCCTCCTTGGGTCCTTCTTCGCGTAGTTGATGGAGTGAAATGGTCGAAACTTGGTGAGTTGATTCTTGGGGTGGTCGATATCGGACTTCTCTTGTTCTCCAATCTATGGCTGGATTATGTAATTCAAACCAAGGTAATCCTAGGACAATGGGATGCTCTGGACTACTAATTATATTAAATGATATTACACACACAAAACTACCTAGGACAACTTGAATGGGTTCTGATTCTTCTACAATATTCCCGGAAGCAATGGGACGACCATCAATGACTACTACAGATGCGGGACAAGGAAGTTTTCTTAAGGATATCTGAGAAGCTTGGGCAAAATTTCGATCCATGAAACAGGAATTAGCTCCGGAATCTAAAAGTGCTAGGACGGGTACTGGGGGAGTACTTTTAGTACTAACAATGACTTGGGCTAGGAACACATTGCTAACTTGCTTGGAAGGAATGGAACCACTAATGGGCTGTACAGATCTAGGGCTGTTGTCCAACCAAACGGCTCCTATTTTGGCTGGACTCAATCGTTTAACTCTTCATCTAATTGACTAAGGATTTCAAATTTATTTGAGATACTTGGGCTATTAGTACTATGAATACTATCAAACACTCTATTAGTACTATTAATACTATCAGACACTCCTAAGGGAAGAATTGACTCGGGTTTAGTACAGGCTACAATTTGATTTACCTGTCTTCTTGGCCTATGGGGACAACTGATTGTGATATGCCCTGGTCCACCGCAATAAAGACATAATCGATTTGCACGTCGTCGTTGCTTTTCTTCTTCCGATAACGGGCCGTATCGACGCATGATATCGATCTCCATCGGTGTCGAAGTATTTGCTTGAGGTATGTCTCGTGCAAACGGTCTAGTCGCAACTACGGCGTAAGTGGGCTCCGGCCTAGCGCGTGGTATCTGTAATTGACGTTCCAAACGTCGTTCGAAGAGGCGGTTGTCACATCGGACCGTTCGACTAATTGCCTCCGTAAGAGACTTTGGTTCTTCGGGGAAGGTTAGAAGTAGATCTTTGACATCATTTCGCAGACCATAGCGAAACTGCTCCATTAGTGCTTGATCATCCCAGGGTATGTCGAAAGCGAGTAGGTGGAAATCTGCCGCATAGGCAGAGGCTGGACGATCGCCTTGACGCAATCGCCGGATCTTGTTGATCGCCGTCCTGATGCTGTCGGTGTCTCCAAAGCAGGCTTTGAACTCACTAATAAAATCTTCAAAGTTATTAAGCAAGGGCGATTGTTTTTCTAGAAGCGGAGCGAACCATGCTAAGGCTGAGCCGCTAAGCAACGTGCCTATTAAGCCGACTCGGGATGCATCAGTGGGGTATCGGGAAGGATGCATTTGGAGGACTAATCGTACCTGATTAAGGAATCCCCTGAATTGCGATCGCGTTCCATCAAATTTCGCAAGAAGTCCAATCTTCGGCTCTTTATGAAATCCTTGGGGACTTGATCCTTGTTGTTGCAATACCGCTTCGAGTTGTTGCACCCGTAACGCTAACTCCCCATGTTGTTGCTGCGTTTGTTGCTTTTCTAGAGCGATTTGTTGCAGATCCCCTATCAGCCGTTGGTTTTCTTGTTCCAGGGCAACAAAATTTTCTTTTAGGCACTGTAACTCGGAGAAAACGGATTGATATTCTTGGGCGTTAACAGTAGCCATAGTAGAGGGAAAAGGGTAGGAGGATGAGGGAGAACGACAAGTAGGTTGTAGGAAAGAGGAATAAATTGGTTCAAACTGTCAGGAATAGTACTAAAGCAGAGATGGAATTAGTACTAAGAAGAGTATAAATATGACTTAGGGCAAACAGATCATTGTTGTTGTTGTCATTCTTGTTCGCGCAAGATTAGAGCGCGTAACAGTGTACAGAGAGAGAGAGAGAGAGGAAGAGGTCGTTGCCTCTGTTGTAACCGCCGCCTGTGGCGAAGATCGTGAGCACGAGGTCGTCGCCTCCGTGAACTCACTGTTGTAACCATTGTGATATAGTGATAGTTTGGAGTCTGTGGACTCCCGTGGTTTTTCCCTCTCAGGGTTTTCCACGTTAAGCATCCTGTGTTCTCTTCTCTCCTGTGTGTCGTGTGTATTCATTCCCGTTTTCTGTGTTTTGATCTTAGACTCGGTTGTGGCCGAGCGGTGTTCATCGGAGCGTGTAGTTCCTTTCAGGGATCTTATCTACTACAAGGGAAATCGGATCCATTCGATGGACTCTCGGAAGCCACTCCGACCGAACTTCTGGAAAGGCAGCATGAAGAAGGTCCTCAAGGAGGAAATAGCGGTGAAAAGCAACTATGCGACAACCGCGGAAATACGTGTTAGGGAGTCATCAGGAGCAAAGGCATCTTTTTGGCCGAAAGTGCTAGAAAACCCCGAGAAAACCGATTCGAATGATATCTGAAGCACCGCGGAAGGCATCCGAGAAGCTATGGGATGGGATTGTCCCGTAGATAAGAATAGTGTACACGCCCTATGCCAATTGCATGAGGTGTATGTAGACGAGAATTGACGGTGTACAGATGATGCAGCCGAACCATCAAAGACACCAGAAAGCTGGAACTCCGGAGGGAAGGGGAAAGAAAGGACGATTCCGGCATTCAAAACTCGCCTTGGACATCGAACAACAAACGGACTTGAAAATAGTGTTCGAGGAGAGAATCCTCGATAGCCGGGTGGAATTTTCACTTCGGGAATTACTCGGAATAGCGAAGGAGTTCCATGATCTTCTTGTGGATCTCGTGAAGAGAAAAAGACAAGGGTAAATGCGAACACCCACTACACAAGGCCACACTGGGCACGTGCAACTATGGAGACTCTGGTCCGAATCGGCAATATCAAAGAGCCCGTGCTAGCATTGATTGATCACGGATTGGAGATCAATTTGATGTCCAAGGAGTTCTACCGGAAGGGGAAGTGGCCTATAAACACTAACCATGGATGGAAGATCCGGGCAGCCACTAAACAATGGAAGATCTATTTGCGGCTTGTTCGGATTTGACGGTGAAGATCGGGGATGTCAAGATCGACCAAAATTTCTTCGTACAAGACGAGGTCTCACATTCTGTGATCCTTGGGCAACTCTTTATCACGCCTTCACAGATGGAGACAAAGGTGCTCAATAGCGGTGTGGCTTTCGCATGAATTCGGAGCCAAGCGGAGGGAAATTCGTCCAATTCCTAACTGTGCCGGAAAATCATGAAAGGAACAAGAGAGAGCTCTTGTCCCAAACAAGGATGGATTTTTAGAGCGGACTGTTGCAGAGTGGGGAAGTGATAGTCCGGGAAGCCCTAATAGCCCACACAAAAAGAAAACTCTCAGAGCAAAACAAGAACGAATCGGTCCGGATGGGGCATCTGCGTACATGGCCATAACCGGAGGAAAGAAGAAAGAATGCCGAAAAGTAGGGGATAAGTTGCGGTTGGCATCAATAATAAACGAAGCCGAAGAAATCGTGGGGGTAGTCGAAGAAGTTTTCTATGGGAGCACGCTACAACGGCTTGAAGAGCTTCTGGAGGATAAAAGCCAAGGAGACCGGGTAGTCCCGGTGGAATCAGTCAAGATGTACGAGATCATTGGGAAAATGGGGCCAGATGCGCTCCGCAAAGAAGAAGCAATGGTAAGTATGAAATACAAGACCGTGGAGGAGAAAGTGAAACCGGCCGCGGGACCGTTACCTGCCGATAGCGAGCAAAAGTGGAAAGAAGTCTCGGGAAATTCGACACTTCGGAAGTCCGTGGATATCGGACATGCCTTCACGGATGAGACCCGGAAGAAACCTCAGATCGGTGGAGGTGGTTTCCTTTTACAAAATGAAGAAGAGCGATTCCGTGAGATGTTGGAACAACATGGGAAAGCATTTGCATTCACATCGAAGGAGATAGCGTGCGTTGATCCGAAGATAGTGGAGCCGATGGTGATCTTCACGATTGACCATGTGCCGTGGAACCTGAAGCCGATTCTGGTGCTGTGGGTGCATATTCCCAAAATCATCGACTTGCTCAAGGAGAAGGTAGCGATGGGGATTCTAGAGCCATCAAATGCTCCGTACTCAAATCGATGGTTTACGGTTCCGAAGAAGAATGGGTCACTCCGATTTATCCAAGACTTGCAACCGATGAACAAGGTCATGATCCAGAACTCTGGAGTCAGTCCGATAGTGGATGAATTTGCGGAAGCATTTGCCGGTCGTGCGATATACTCCATCAGAGACCTATACTCAGGGTATGACCAATTCCAACTAGCCGTGGAGAGCCGAGACATCACTACCATGCGGACACCGATAGGATTAGTCCGAATGTGCACACTACCACAAGGAGCGAAAAACTCGGTTGCACACATGATGAACGCGATGAACAAGGTGCTTCGAGATTGCATTCCGGAGATAACGATGTCATTCCTGGATGACATTTCGATGAAAGGATGCGCGGTAGAAGAAAAATATGAAATTATGGATGATCAGGGATGCCGAAAGTTCGTAGTCGACCATATTCGTGCCGTCCGGATGGGAAGTGAGAAAAACAGCGTTGATGAGCACCTCGGCCGAGGCCGAAACCGGATGTGGAGTACCCGGCAACGGAAGACCAAGTGAGAACCGGATGTGGAGTACCCGGCAACGGAAGACCCGGTGAGAACTGGATGTGGAGTACCCGGCAACGGAAGACCCGGTGAGAACCGGATGTTGCAGGCCCGGTGAGAACCTCTCACCGGATGGAAGGGACATATATGTAAATATGTTCTAGAGAGCCCACTAGGGCTATATTTGTAAATAGCCCGAAAGTCATATTAGTATAAATACGACCTAGGGCAAACCTAATAATGTATGAAATAGAGTTGGTTGTATTATTATCGTTGTGGCCATAATTCAGAGTGCAACTGCGTACAGAGAAGAGAGAGAGAGAGGAAGAGGTCGTTGCCTCTATTGTAACCGCCTGGTGGCGAAGTGAGGGAGCAAGAGGTCGTTGCCTCTATGCCCCATTGTTGTAATCTTGATATAGTGATATTTTGCAGTCCGAGGGCTGCCATGGTTTTTCCCAGATTTGGGTTTTCCACGTTAACATCCAATGCACTCTCTTCTTTACTGTTTCGTGTTTAGATACATCTCACCACATCCCTGTTTTCTGTGCTTGATCCGACGTCTCGGTTGTGGCCGAGCATAGCTTAAGGAAATTGTATTCCTGTCAAACTGGTATTAGAGCGAGACGACACAGAAAAATGGACGATTCGTTGGGAGGCATGTTCAAGCTCGCCGGCTCCAACTATTCAGTGTGGAAGTCGAAGATGAGGGACATGCCCATGGTCAAAGAACTTTGCTTGCCGGTTCAGTTCGGGGACAAGAGACCGGACAAAATCGATGCCACGATATGGGAGGTGATGCACATGAAGACAACGGTGTACATACGGTGCTTTATCGACATGAGTCTATACAACAACTTCAATGAAGAGACCAAGGCTCATGAGCTCTAGGAGAAGATCGGCATTATGTTTCAGAAAAAATATGTTGTTATTCAGGTTTCGGTATTCCGGAAGCTAGTAAGATCATGGTACCAAGATGGCTCCAACATGGCGGAGCACATAAATGCCTTCCAGGCGCTGATACACCAGGCAACATCATTAGAAGTACCTCTCGCCAATGAGGTACTAGCACTACTCTTGCTCGGTTCCCTCCCAGATAGCTGGGAGACATTGGTTGTCACTTTGGGCAATGCCGGGCCGGAAGGGAAACGGTTATCCCTAGCAAGAGTGAAGTCGACCTTGTTAGATGAGGAGGCGCGTCGGAAAGATAAGGATACGAGCTCCGACTCCAAAGCGCTCCTTACCGAATCGGAACGCGGAAGACAAAGGAACCGTAGTCCCCAGAACCAGGAGGAGTCGGGAACACGATCAAAGTCAAGGGGGAGGCCTACCTGCTTCTATTGCGGCAAGCCGGGACACTTCCAGAAGAACTGTCGGCACTTCCAAAAAGACAAGGAAACCGATGGTACCAATTCAAAGCAGACACCGGACCGGAATGGTAAAGACCGGAGGGGAACGGACCGGAACGGAACAACGGGAATCGCGGCAAGTGAAGAAGAGTTGATGCTCATCACCGAGGAGAGTGAGTTAAACCTTGCCGGCGACCAGACAACATGGGTTGTTGATTCCGGAGCGTCGTTCCACCTTACCCCGGACCATAAATGCTTCTCATCCGGCACAGCCGGTGATCACGGCCGTGTCCGGATGGGGAATGAAGGTACCTGCCGAATTGTCGGCATAGGAGACGTGTGGTTGACAACACCAACCGGATGCAAGCTGCTGCTGAAGGATGTCTGACACGTTCTGGAGGTTCAACTGAACCTGATATCAGCCGGTCGGCTAGATGATGAAGGCTACACGGGTAGCATCTGGAACGCTGTTATGAAGTTCAACAAAGGGAGCCTGATTGTGGCTCGGGCCCGGAAGGTCAACACGTTGTACCTGATCAATGCCCACTTATGCCCGAAAGAAGTCAACGTGGCTTCCGACACTACCAGTGAGCTGTGGCACAAGAGGCTGTGTCACATGAGCAAAAAGGTGATGAAAAGGCTTGCAGACGACAACCTCATTCCAGTGAAGAACGTGCACTTGGAGAAGTGCACTGATTGTCTGGCCGGTAAACAAAACCGAACCTCCTTCCGATCAAGGCCACCGATGAGACATAATGCACCACTAGAGTTGGTGCATACTGATGTGTGTCAAGTGGACACGAAGTCACATGCCGGATCGCAGTACTTTGTGACGTTCTTAGACGACCATAGCTGGAAGCTATGGGCCACACCGTTGAAGACGAAGGATCAGGTGTTATCCGCCTTCAAAGAGCTCCATGCGCAACGCTCGGCCACAACCGAGCTTAGAATCATACACAGAAAACGGGAAATAGATGTTCAACACAAAAAGAAGAGAAAGGAGTGCACACGATGTTTACGTGGGAAACCCAAACTAAGGGAAAAACCACGGCGGCCCACAGGCTGCAAACTATCACTATATTAGAATATACAACAGTGAGTTCACGTAGGCAACGACCTCGTGCTCACGATCTTCGCCATAGGCGGCGGTTACAACAGAGGCAACGACCTCTTCCTCTCTCTCTCACTCTCTGTACACTGTTACGCGCTCTCTCTCTTCTTGCACCAACAAGAATAACAACCACCACTAAAATTTTGCCCTAAGTCATATTTATACTCATATGACTTTTCGGCTATTTACAAATATAGCCATGATGGACTCTCAAAAACATATTTACGAATATGTCTCTTCATCCGGTTCTCACCGGGTTTGCACCATCCGGCTCTCCGTAGCCGAGTACTCCTCATCTGGTTCTCACCGGGTCTGCACCATCCGGCTCTCCGTAGCCGAGTACTCATCATCTGGTTCTCACCGGGTCTGTACCATCCGGCTCTCCGTAGCCGAGTACTCCTCAACCGGTCTTCACCGAGTCTGTACCATCCGGCTCTCCGTAGCCGGGTACTCCTCATCCGGTCTTCACCGGGTCTGTACCATCCGGCTCTCCGTAGCCGGGTACTCCTCATCCAGTTCTCATCCGAGTTTGTTCATCGGCACTGTTCTTCTCCCTTCCCATGCGGAGGGACCTGTCTCCCAACACAAGCCAGAGTGGAAAGACAAACCGGCCGGAAGCTGAAGGCGGTTCGAGCAGATAACAGAGGAGAATACCAAGGGCAGTACGAGGAGTATTATCGCTCGAAGGGAATCCGGCTCGAATTTACCGTGCCGAAGATGCCGGAACTAAACGGGATGGCTGAGATGATGAACCAGACCATAATGGAGAGGGTCCGGAGTATGCTGGTGCATGCAAAACTACCCAAGAAGTTTTGGGTTGAGGCACTGTCGATGGCGACATATGTGATAAACAGATCACCCTCAGTACCCTTGGATGGAGACACACCACAGAGAGTCTGGACCGGTAAGGAAGTTTCCTACCGGCATCTGAAGGTATTCGGGTGTCTTGCGTATGTGCATGTAGCTAAGGACCGGAGAGGAAAACTAGATCCGAAGACCCGGCCATGCATATTCCTCGGTTACGGCGACGATGAGTTTGGCTACCGAGTGTGGGACCTGGTCGACAAGAAGGTATTCTGGAGTCGAGATATTATCTTCATGGAGGACAAGACGCTCGCCAACTGGGAGTCGGAGAAGAAGATAATGAACTCCGAGTCAACCGGTAATGATCGATTCTACGATGAGTAGACCCAACCGGCAAGAGACCAGTTAGCACTCAATGAACCGACCGATGACGGTAAGGAGACAAGACAGGCCGAAGAAGAAGGAATAGGTGAAACCAGAACCAGCCAAGACCCCGAATCGGATTCGGATGAAGAACAAATAGAGGAGCCGGTTGCCGAAAGCCAAAGACGGAGATATCCTTTAACAGAGAGAAGGGCCCCCTAGAGATTTCCAGATGCAGAGCATGTGCTACTAACCGATGAGGTGGAGCCAGAAAGCTTTGAGGAAGCAAAAAGTGACGCCCATAGCCACAAATGGTTAAGTGCCATGCAGGATGAGATGGATTCCCTACATGAGAACCATACGTACAAATTGGTGGAGTTGTCGAAAGGAAAGCGGGCACTCCGAAACAAGTGGGTGTACAAGTTGAAACCTGGAGATGTCGGCAACCCCCCGACATACAAAGCCAGGATCATGGTGAAGGGGTTCCAGCAAAAGAAGCGCGTGGACTTCGACGAGATATTTGCCCCAGTAGTAAAGATGACCTCCATCCGGACGGTGCTGAGTATAGCGGCAAGCATGGACCTCAAGGTCGAGCAGCTGGACGTGAAGACGACATTCCTTCATGGTAACCTCGAAGAGGAGATCTACATGCAGCAACCAGAAGGATTCGTGGAGAAAGGGAAGGAGCACCTGGTTTGCCGGTTGAAGAAGAGCCTGTATGGACTGAAGCAGGCTCCCCGACAATGGTACCGGAAGTTTGACTCCTTCATGACCGATCAAGGGTACCGTAAGACGCAGGTCGATCACTGCGTGTTTGTGAAGAAGTTCGAAGGAGGCGACTTCCTGATACTCCTTCTGTACGTGGACGACATGTTGATCGTTGGACGGGACCAAACCAAAATACGAATGCTGAAGAAGGCTCTCAACCGAACCTTCTCAATGAAAGACTTGGGCCCGGCACGACAGATACTAGGGATGCACATCATCCGGGACTGGTCAAAGAAGCAATTGTGGCTGTCGCAGGAGAAATACGTGACAAAGGTGCTTCCGCGGTTCAACATGTTGGAAGCAAAACCGGTCGAATCAACACTCTTGGCAAACTGCAGATTATCCGGTAAGCAAAGCCCGAAGACAAAAGCAGAGAAGGCAGATTGATGAAGGTTCCATATGCCTCTGCCGTCGGGAGCTTAATGTATGCAATGGTGTGTACTCGACCGGATATTGGATACACAATCGAAGTGGTGAGCCGGTTTATGAGCAATCCCGGTAAGAGCACTGGAACGAGGTCAAATGGATACTCCGGTACTTGAAGGGCACTTCGAATATGTGCTTCCGATTCGGCTCCGGTAAACCTCAACTTGATAGTTTTACCGATTCGGACATGTCGACTGATGTGGATACCATCCGGTCTACATCCGGGTATGTAATGACATATGCAGGGGGAGCTGTTTCGTGGCAGTCGAGGTTGTAGAAGACGATTGCGTTGTCAACCACGGAGACGGAGTACATGGCGGCTGTTGAAGCCGGCAAGGAAATATTATGGATGAAGGACTTCATCAGAGAGCTTGGTATCCGGCAAGATGAATATCGGCTCTATTGCGACAGTCAAAGTGTCATCCACCTTGCTAAGAACGCAGCGTACCATTCCAGGATGAAGCATATCCAGCGTAGGTATCACTAGATCTGGGAGCGAGTAGAAGATCGAGAGTTTGCACTGACGAAGATCCACATGGACGAGAACGGGTCAGATATGCTGACCAAAGTACTGATACCCGACAAGCTGGATGCATGTCGGAAGCGGATCGGACTAGTAACACATCCCATGCCGGAGTGAAGGGGGAGTTTGTTAGGAAACAAGTCCCTCCGGATGGGAAGTGAGAAGAATAGTGTTGATGAGCTTTGAAAGAAGTATGCGAGTCACAATCCGAAGTCCAAAGGTTTCTTGGAGCTTGTGCATTTTATCACATATGGATTCCACACTATGCACATATTGCAGACCCACTCTATCACTTATTGCGGAAGGGGAAGAAGTTCGAATGGAAACCGGAACACACCAAAGCCATGAAGAAGTTCAAGAAAACACTACGGAGGGCTGAAGCACTTTAGAAGCTGAGCTATGAGCGACCGATCATAGTAATGGTTGATACAAGTCCAACCGGGATCGGATGGGTCATCAATCAAGCCGACTCGGATGGTTTGCGATATCCGATCCGATTCGGAGCAAAGGTTCTCAACGAAAGGCAACGCGGATATGCACAAGTCAAAAGAGAATTATGGGGAGTCGTGTTGGCCATCAAATCGGATCGAGATTATTTGATCGGAGCTGAAGTAGTGATCGAAACGGATTGTATTACGATACTCGGGATGATGCGGTGTTGCACGATACCGGATGTGGCTATGCTAAGATGGATTGCATATGTTAAGTCGCTTAACCCGGGCGTACGACACATCTCCGGAAAAGACAACGTGGTAGCGGATATGCTATCAAGGGCTCGGTTCGGAGACGACATAGCCGAATCCGATAATGAAGAAGTTTCTGAAAACTGCTTTGCTTCAGAGCACATAGAATTCCGAGAAGAAGAATACGAGGGAGAAAGCTTGATGATCGGGAAGGTGCTACAAGAGATTGAGGAATCATCGGACGATAAAGAGAAGAGAGTCGAGATCCGAAGGAAGAAGAGGCAAGTCCAAAAGTTCTTCTTGAAAAATGGATTAATATGGAGGGAGCCAAAAAGACCGGATTGCATACCACTTCGGGTAGTTGGGACGAAAGAGCAACGAAACCGGATAATGTTCGAGTTTCACGAATTCGATTGGGCTAGACATCGAGGGACATGGGCGACTTTAGTGAAAATCAAACAAAAATATTGGTGGAAGAATATGTACAAAGATATAATGGAGTTCACAAAAAGCTGCGAGAAGTGTCAAATCTACTCCGGAGTTCGACACCAAGATGAGTTACATCCGACATTTTCACCAACAATCAACTTCAAATGGATGGTCAACATTGTAGCCATGCCAACCTGGATCGGACAAAAGAAGTACTTGGTGTTAGCTCGGGAAGATCTCACAAATCAAGTAGAAGGTCGGGCGCTACGAAGGAAAACGTGTTTTGCGGTATGCCAATTTCTTTTGGAGGAGGTGTTTTGCAGGTACGGGTGCATAGGACAAGTGATTACGGATTGGGGAGAACTCGACTCTGATAAAGCTAGGGAATTCTTCACCAAACATGGAGTTCAGTTAACACTAACAATGGCATACAATCCGGAGGCCAACGGGAAAATCGAACGAGGACATAGTCCGATCGTCAAAGCACTTGCCAAAGCATGTGATGGAAGGGTGAAGGATTGGCCGTAGATGCTCCCGTATGCACGATGGGCAGATCAGACGACGCATAGCTCCGTAACCGGTTATATGCCGACAGAACTTATGACCGGACAAGCATCGGTAATGCCGATGGAAACCGTGATCGCGACATGGACAATGCTACCGTGGAAGGAAGAGATGAGTCGGGAAGAACTACTAGCAGTCCGGATACGACAACTAGAGGGAAGACCGGAAGATATAGCGGAAGCAACACGTCGACAACAAGAAGTGCGATTCTGGAACAAAAGCCGGTTCGACACAAAGCACCGACTACGACCATAGAAGATTGAAGAAGGAGATTGGGTGATTTTCTATGACAGTAGTTTGGATCATCAACATACAACGATACGAAAGTTCGCGAAAAGGTGGTTCGGGCCATACGAGGTTCGGAAAGTTTTCGAAAACGGAACTTACGGATTATGCGAGTTGGATGGAACGATACTACGAGTGCCTATAGTGGGGAAACGACGAACCCTATGTAACCCTAGACAAGACCGACAACGAGGAGCAACCGGACAAAGATCACGGTGATGTAGAAAGCGAAGAAAGTGGTCTACAATTGATAGTTGATATAAGGGAGGAATTGGGTAGTGCTACGGATGAAGACGAACAACAGGCATCGGGAACTTCGGCACATACCGGAGGATGTGCGGGTTTGGAGGGGGCGAGTGTCGTAGTGTAATTCGCACACTACGTGAAATTTGCATTTTTGTCCCTCCGGATGGGGCAAGGGGGAACCAGTAAGGAGGACCAAGTAAGGACAACCGGTGAGAACCGGATCAAGGAGGACCCGGTAAGAACCAGATCAAGGAGGCGAATAAAGAAGGCCGGTGAGAGTCTCTCACTGGATGAAGAGGCAAATTTGTAAATAGAAGAAGAGATTGTTACGTGCATAGGGCAGGATTCAAACCCTGTACCTCCACGTAGACAGACCCCAACCTTACCATTGTACTAACTTATCCTAAGTGTTTTAGATATAGATTTTAGCATTGGGATTACATCGTGAATTCTGATAGTAATACGTATAAGACCTTTATTTATGCCTACCTTTATTAAAAGGTAAGTCATGCATTTTTAGAATGCGTGAATACTTTATTTATAAGAAAAATATACACCAATAAAAAATTACTCGTGCACATCTAGCGAGCATCAGCACTATATTTAGGAAATAAAAGCATAGTGTAAAAAGCAACTCATGCACATTTAGTGTGCATGAACACTTTAGGAAAGGCATGAAGCTATGCTTAACCTCTTCCATCCTTATATAAGGAGGAGAGAAAGATGTATGGTTGGTTGATTATTTTTACAAAGATTGATTAATCTAAAATATTCATGGGATTCATGAGTTTATCATCAAAATTCTTTTTCTTACAATCTAAATATTGATTAAATACACTAAACACGTGGGATTCACAAGTTTTATTTCTTACTTCTCTTTCTACCTATTCATAACTAGCCTTATCTTGTATTCTTCTTTCTCCTAGTCCAAAACCTCAGTGATTCCCACCCGATTCACGCAACGATCCGGAGCCGAAAGGCACGACAACGTAACCATGTGATAGGCCACGTGGCCTACTACAAAAAGAGGGCTCATTTGTCTTAACCATTAGGTTGCACTTTGGTGTATGCCATCGTAATTATGAGACTTGATGTTAGGTAACTGTGAAAGTGTTTTTAGAATCTAAGCCATTGAACATTAGGAGAATATAAAGTATAGATAATTCACCTTTTGAGGATAAGAACACGAACTAAAGACCTTAGGGAAGAAGTCAAAAGTAAAAGTACGAGACCAAGAGAAAAGTAAAAAGAGAAAACACAGACTATAAAAAACAGTAAAAATAGAATGGTCATAACTCCCTCGTTGTTTATCCAAATATCACGTTTAAATATGGATTAGAAAGCTTGTAAAAAGAGCTTTCTATAGCTTTTTAAATCGCTTAATTTGGATATCGGATGAGGGAGATATGACGATTAGAAGGTCGATATGTCATAGCTAAAAATAGGGAGATAAAAAGCTTCTAAAAATAGCATGAACGTGGATAAGAAGAGGAAGGTTATAAAAGAAGAAGTGATATAGGCTAAGAGGCGGGGCTAAGAGTGAAGGCCAAAGAGTGGATGAGGAGTGTTAGGAAGAAGTGTCTTTGTGGAAGAGGAAGTGTCTTAGAAGAGGAAGGTCTTTGGTTTTAGTTCAATGTGGAGTTTGTCTCCTTTGTATTCTCTTGATGTTGGAATATCAGAACATTCTTATTTCTTGCTCGCTTTCTCTATCTTTTTTCTTAGTTTCTTGAGTTATACTCTCCAATCATAATTACCTAGAGCTATATAATATATTATGATTTTCAACTCCATCTAATCGGTTTGGTCAAGCCCTCATATAGTGTATAACTATCTATTATCTTATACACCCTATCATTTTGGCGCTCCAGGGAGGGCGGATCCTTTCCGTATAGGAGGGAGAACTTACCATTTAATTGTGTTACTATATTACATTAACTTAGCTATGCAATTTGCATTTTCAGGTGAAAGAACACAAGATGCGGGTGCCTTTTTGGCATCTTTTGAGCATCATGCTGTCTCTATTGGACGCATCACCGACAATGAGAAGTTACCTTTATTAGTAGCTACATTCTATGGTCGAGCTCGAGATTGGTATGACTCTCTTCCTCCAAACCAACAGGGAGCATATCAATTGTTGGTGCACCAGTTTCGTGCCAAATATATTCAACGACGAAGTGCAACCGAAGTAAGGGAAGAGCTATTTCGACTAAAGATGGAATCACCAATTGGTTTCACTGAGTATGAAAGAAATTTCAAGGATTTGTGGACTACATGGATTCATCTTCGTGGCGGCACTGAAGACGAGTGGTTTAAAATGGAACGATTCAAGATGGGTCTTGATATGTATTTCCGTTTGGAAGCAAACTTGAAGGATCCCACATCGTTTCAAGCTCTTATCCAAGTTTGTCAAGCTTATGATCGACAAGTGAAGATGATGAGCTCCTTGGGGGATCCCCAAATGACGGCTTTGGGTGCAAATTTGATGCCTCGTGCCAACTTTCAAGCCTCATCTTCAATTGTGCATGGGGGACAAGTGTTTCCAAATGTGTATACCACCACAACAATAAACCCAACAAGTATATCCCAAGAAGTTGAACAAGTGAGGAGTGAACAAGATACCATGGCATTGGTAAATCGGCGCTTTGATGAAGTGATGACCCACTTGCGACAATCCCAAGCAATTCACAACACTATTCCCGATGGTGGTGGCTCTAGAGGGCATCACGGTGTAATTTGTTATTCTTGTCAAGAGGAGGGACACATCTCAACAAGATGTCCTCATCGACAACAAAGAGGCATGGGAAGAGGCATTTATCAAGTGCAAAGGAATGGACAACGACCTAACAACAATGAAGTCGAAGGAAACGTAACACTCCCTATGGCTCAGGTTCCTACAATTCCTCATAATGTGAATCTTCTTAATTTTATTGATGATAGTGATAATTCTTTTGAAGTAGCTCCTGTGAAAAGGACAAGGTCCTCACAAAAGGAGAAAGAAGTTGAAGGAGAATCTAGTGCCTCAAGACAAAAGAAGAAGTCTAAGGAGAATGAGAAAGAGGAAAAATTGAGAAGGAGACACTCTAGAAGAAAGATCAAGATGGAGGACATTCCTATGGGTGAAGGTGTAGAAGCTTTCAATTTGAAGCATGAGTTGATTTCAAGTGGACCAAGGATAACATGGCCGCAACTTCTCCAATTATCTCCCACATTACGAAAGGAGTGGGGGCGACTTGCAAGTATTCGCCAAAGTCGGAAGACTGTGCATTATGTGGGAATCGTGCGAGTAGAAGATCGAAAGGACATACGACCCACCATCCCCGTCTCCATCAAAGGGTTTCACATCAAAGATGCGTTGGTTGATAGTGGTGCTAGAGTAAGCTTGATTTCTGAATTTGTGGTAAACAAAGTGGGAATTCCTATAAGTAGGTCATCTTCGGCAAGAGTGGCTGTAGCCGATGGTGGAGTGGTCCATTGCATTGGCATAGTGGAGGATGTTGTCATCAAGTGTTTTGGGGTAAGCATTTCCATGGATTTTCATGTAATACCACTAAAAGGACCGTCATATTCTTTGGTACTAGGACGACCATGGATGCAAGAACTCAATGTTGTCCAAGATTGGAGCAAAGGTTTGATGACCATAACACCATCAAAAGGAGTGAGCATACATTATGATATGCGGCAACAAAGACTTATTGAGAAAGAAGAAGATGGAATAACTGAATATGATAGTGGGTCCGCATATGAAAGTGATGAAAGTGAAGATTCCTCGTCAGAATGGGAAATGACCACATCATATGCCGTTTTGAAGGAAGAAGATGATGAAAGAGGTTTAATTACTATGGAGCAAAAAGAGAAGATGATTTCTAAAGATCTTAAAGGGCAAGAGAGGCAACAATTTATTAATTTGATTTCTGAATTTCCTAACCTTTTCATTAGTGATTATGCTCATATTAGGGGTGTAGATGTCATCCAACATCACATAAATCTAAAGGAGGGTACAACTCCCGTTGCGCAAAAGTTGCGAAGGCTAGGTCACGTGCAAAAGGAGGCCTTATTAAAGGAAGTCAAAGCTTTGTTGCGTGCACAATTCATTTACCCAGTGGAAGATTCTGAATGGGTTTCGCCCATTGTGGTGGTACCTAAAAAGAATGGAAAATGGAGGGTTTGTGTTGATTACAAACCTCTAAATGCGGCTACCAAGAGGGATCACTTTCCTCTCCCTTTCCAAGATGAAATATTAGATGAAATTGCGGGTCATGAAATGTACTCTGTTTGTGATGGCTATTCAGGTTATTTTCAAATTCGTATTGCGGAAGAGGATCAAAAGAAGACGACATTCATCACTCCATGGGGATGCTTTGCATATCGATGCATGCCCTTTGGACTCACAAATGCTGTTTTTACATTTAATCGTCTTGCTATTCATGTATTCCAACCATTCTTTGGAAAGTTTGTTAGAGTCTTTATGGATGACTTTGCAATTTATAGTAGCAGGAAAGACCATTTGGAAAAGGTTCGCTTGGCATTCAAAAGATTGGAGGAATGCAAAATGCAACTCAACCCAGAGAAGTGTCACATAGGTGAAAAGGAGGTGGTGATGCTTGGTCATGTGGTGTCTCAAGAAGGAATCAAAGTTGATAGCTCAAAGATTGAAGCAATTCAAAAGATGACAACACCCACGAGTATCAAAGATTTGGAGGTATTTGTTCAAAAAGTTCGTTACTTTGAACGATTCATTCATATGTTGGCCCAAATTCTCTATCCTTTTCGCATTATTCTTCGCACCAACAACTTCTTGTGGACATCTACAACTGAAGAGCAATATGTAAGAATAAAAGAACTATTATGTAATGCTCCTATTCTAAAGCCACCTGATAGAACATCTACCTTCTTTCTTTCTCTTAGTGTTGGATCTCATGCTATAGGAGCCATTCTTATGCAACAAGATTCTGAAAATAGACTTATGCATCCTATATATTTTATTAGTAAAGCCATGTCTGATGTAGAGAAAGAATTCTTAGAAGTAGAAAAGTGGATGTTAGCTCTTATATATGCTTGTAAAAAGTTTAGAAGCTTTCTACTACCTCATCATTTTGTAATAATCACTAGCATGTCATTACTCCCATATGTACTCCAACATGTGAGCATTTCAGCACGAATTGCTAAATGGGCTCTACTATTGGCGGAGTTTGATTTTGAAGTCAAATTGGAATCAACTATGCGTGCCGAATTGGCGGATCTTCTCACCTTTAGAGAAACCTTTCATGAAGAAGACTTGGTAAAGCTACGAAAGGTACTTCCCGAGCCGGATATGGAGGATGCATTCACCTTATTCTTTGATGGGGCATTTCGCAAAGCCACAAACATAGCCGTGGGTGGGATTATTCTCAAGGATCCTCAAGGAGACAGAGTAAAAAGTGAAGGTATTACATTAAGTGGTGTGAATTCAAATAATGAAGCGGAGTATGCTACCTTGTGTTATGGTCTTCGTCTATGTAAAGCTATGAAGATAAAAAGATTAATTCTTAAGGGTGATTCCTTATTGGTAATTAAACAAATTCAAGGCAATTGGAAATGTCAAAGTGATGGGCTTAGAAATTTTTATAAAGAAGCAATGAGTCTACTAAGGTCTTTTGAAAAGATACAGGTTAAGCATGTGGGGAGATTATACAATAAAGAAGCGGATGCATTAGCTCAAGCCCAATTAGATAAGATCAAGGAAGGTTTCGTTGGTGTTTTGGAGACGTGCAAAGATGTAGACTCCCTAGAGGAAGTACATAATTTTCTTAATAAAGGAGAGTTTCCAAATAACCTCAATGCTTTGCAAAGAAAGCGTTTGGTGGCAAAGGCTTCACAATATCATTTGGTGGGTGAAGATTTGTACAACAAAGGGAAAGATGGAGTTTTACGAAGAGTTCCTAACAAAAGCGAGATTATAAAGATACTCTTTAAGTTGCATGAAGAAGTTTGTGGTGGGCATTTAGCCCATGATATAATGATAAGAAAGATTTTACTAATTGGTTTTACATGGCCTACTATCCATAGGGATGTGCATGATTGGTGTAGATCTTGTGATGCATGTCAAAAAGCGGGAATAAGACATCTACAAAGTGGACCTTTACAACCCATTGTGGTGTTTGCTCCATTCGAGAAATGGGGAATTGATGCAGTAGGACCTCTTCCGAAAACTCAACATGGTAAAGAGTTTATTTTGGTGGCCATTGACTACATGACAAAGTGGGTGGAAGCTATAGCAACTTCCTCGATTAAAGCCAAAGATGTAGCCCAATTTGTGTATAAGAATATTTGTACTAGATTTGGAGTTCCCATGGAGATTGTATCCGATCATGGACCCGGTTTTAGGAGTGAAATGTTAGCTTGTCTATTAAGCAAGTTGAAGATTAAGCATCGATATTCAACGCCTTATTATCCTCAAGCAAATGGTGCAGTTGAGAAAGTGAATGGGCTTATAGTGAAGAATTTGACAAAGTTAGTGCAAGACAAAGTAAGAACATGGGATAGGTATTTGGATGATACTCTTTGGGCTTATAGAGTTTCTTATAAATCCTCCACAGGTTTTACTCCTTTTTATTTGGTTTATGGAAAAGAAGCGTTACTTCCGATCGAACTTGAGATCAAAAGTAATAGACTAATGGAGGCATCGCATCGCTCAAAAGGAAATGATGTGATGAGTCGTTTAGCGAGCAACCATCTACTACAATATTCAAGAGAAGAAGCTGTGGAGCATTACTTAAATCAAGCAATGAAGAGAAAGGAGGCATATGACAAAAAACACAAGGGCAACCACATTGAAGAAGGATCATTGGTTCTTAGGTATGATAATAGATATGATTATATTCAAGGACAAAAGCTTGATAATAAGTGGGAAGGACCCTTTGTGGTTCACAAAAAGTATGACAACGGAAGTTACCAATTGAAAGATGTGGATGGAGCACTTCATTCTTATCGAGTGAACGGATGGCGCCTTAAAAAGTATGTAACTCGGGGACCTACTTATATTCCCCAAGTTACTAATGATATTGTTGATACGGATGGATGGGAGCAAGAAGTGGACTTGTTTCCCCATACATTATTTTCTTAATAGTCCATATTATAGACCCCTCTTTCTCTCTATTAACAAAGAGGAAGATGGTAATAGTGATTATCTTTTTTATTTGTAGAGAATGTGAGGTTTTTCCTACCGATTAGCGGGGGTTTTACTCACATCTTTTTATTTTCTTTTTATTATATCTCTCTCATTGTCTATAGCCAAGAGATTGGCGAGAGAGCTTTTGTTTGTTAAGTACTGCCAATAAGTGCTTCGCCATAAATGGCTTAGCCTCTAACAAGGGGGAGGGCTAAATGTGAAAGTGTTTTTAGAATCTAAGCCATTGAACATTAGGAGAATATAAAGTATAGATAATTCACCTTTTGAGGATAAGAACACGAACTAAAGACCTTAGGGAAGAAGTCAAAAGTAAAAGTACGAGACCAAGAGAAAAGTAAAAAGAGAAAACACAGACTATAAAAAACAGTAAAAATAGAATGGTCATAACTCCCTCGTTGTTTATCCAAATATCACGTTTAAATATGGATTAGAAAGCTTGTAAAAAGAGCTTTCTATAGCTTTTTAAATCGCTTAATTTGGATATCGGATGAGGGAGATATGACGATTAGAAGGTCGATATGTCATAGCTAAAAATAGGGAGATAAAAAGCTTCTAAAAATAGCATGAACGTGGATAAGAAGAGGAAGGTTATAAAAGAAGAAGTGATATAGGCTAAGAGGCGGGGCTAAGAGTGAAGGCCAAAGAGTGGATGAGGAGTGTTAGGAAGAAGTGTCTTTGTGGAAGAGGAAGTGTCTTAGAAGAGGAAGGTCTTTGGTTTTAGTTCAATGTGGAGTTTGTCTCCTTTGTATTCTCTTGATGTTGGAATATCAGAACATTCTTATTTCTTGCTCGCTTTCTCTATCTTTTTTCTTAGTTTCTTGAGTTATACTCTCCAATCATAATTACCTAGAGCTATATAATATATTATGATTTTCAACTCCATCTAATCGGTTTGGTCAAGCCCTCATATAGTGTATAACTATCTATTATCTTATACACCCTATCAGTAACGTACCAACATAGTTTGTGGTAAACGAGAGGAAATAAGGACTCTTGACATATATGTTTCTTTTATAAAAACATATATGGGCAAATGCCTCGCATAAAACGTTAAACATTCAACATGAACAACCTATTTGATTAGCTCAAGTGTTTAATGCATTTGTTCTCGAGGTCTCAAGTTCAAATATGACCAAGCCCATACAACATCGTTGATACATATGACTATAACACATGTTTAGACTTGAGGTCTAAGTGCACTTCGGGGTCCTCGTAATAGGAATGAAAGAGCCAAAACCACATACATGGGCACAAAAACATAGTTTATCGCTAATATCTTTTTCGTGTATAAACTATTCATGACACAAACATACATGATTGAGCCTTGGGGAGCCGCCATGAAAAAATCGATATAGAGATCAGGGAAAGACATTCATTTGTCACCCCCATGGTTTTTAAAACACATTTGTGTTACCATAGTAACATGATCTTGAACCTCATCTCATACGTCTAGAGGGGTATTGGCGTGAGATCATGATATCGATTAATGTTGGCCCATGATATATTTACATCACAACATGATGTTATGACTATTTGTCTGACCTTATCCTACTTCTTTGCCAGAAATTATCATTCAATGGCTCATAATAACAACCCGATGTCATCCGCTCAAGCGGAAGGAACTCAAGGAAATCCTCTTGGACCAATCTCCATTGAGTCATATTTCTTACAAATACAAAATTTCCTTAGTTCAACCGCTCATCAGATGTCCGAACTTCGGCAATTTCAAAGTGCTCTCGAGGCACGTGTCATTAGTTTACAACATGACACTAATAAACTTGATGAGCGTCAAGGTGAACCATCATTTGTCGTAAAACCATTTACAAGAGAAAAAAAGGAAAGAACCGAAGAAGCAATTTGCACGTGGCTGGGCCGATGGGAGTCTCATTTTGAGCTCTATCCCACGCCAGATAGTAACAAGATTGCATATGTCGGCCAAGAACTAGGGGGTAAGGTTGCTGCCTGGTGGCGTGGGCTCCGAACTTTGGGGAAATTACCCAATACCTGGATAGATTTTGTCACAGTTTTCAAGGACCAATTTCTGCAACCTCCCTCTTGAACCGAGGTAGCACAAGCTTTAATGAACCTCTCTAACAGGAAGTTTTCCTCACTAGAAGACTATGTTCACCATGTTAGAACCCAAATCCAGAAATCGGGTCTAGTATGGGATAATTGGTTCATTGCTTGTTTTGTCAATGGCATCCCCAATTCGGACTATCACTGGATAGTGCACGATAAGGATCCAAAATCCTTCGAAGAGGTCGTTGAAATAGTTCGTCGCTATCAACGCACTTCGAAGAAGAACCATAACAAACCCAACGAAGCGCCCGGGACTAAGCAGTCACAATTCGCTGGGAAATGCAAGACACCCAACGAATTCATGGATCGCGATTGTAAGTGACAACATCCTTTTTGCGTATTATGCAAAAAGAAGCGTCATACAAAAGAACAATGTTGAAAGCTCCAACGGAAAGAGCACGACAAAAAAGCAAAAATTGCAAATCATAAAGGTCAGATTCCTAATGTCCTTGAGGTCTATACACATCATTTAATTGTCAATATTCTTTCCCTCACTATGTATTGGGACCCAATGATTTACTATGTGCAAACGGGTATATCAATGGATCTTCCGTACAAATTTTATTTGATTCAGGAAGCTCACACAATTTTGTGAATGATCATTTGGTTCAGATATGGGGAATCCAACCCACCGTAAATGATCACACCTATAGGGTTGATGGAATAGTACAATACATCAACGGGGCAATTCATTCATTAGGAATTTCTATTGATACTTATATAGAGGAAGTAGACTTCCATGTAATGAATCTTTGTACCACTGATGTAATACTGGGTTATCCCTGGTTTTTTAATAAAAATTCTTCTTTATCTATTGATTGGGTTCATCATTCAATTACTTTTGCATTGAACGATTGTACTCATTTTATTCAATGCGTTAAAAACAATCTCTTTCGATTGTTTCCTCTCCATCAATATCTAAGTTGTCTTGTTCTACTTTATTTTATTGTGTACTTGATCCGAACATTCACATTTACAATATCGATAATATCTCGGGTCAATTATCATATTTTGAACAACAACTCGATGAAATCTTAAATGATTTTCCTAATGTTTTTTCGAGTGAACTACCACATGGGTTACCTCCTAAACGTAATATAGACCATCATATAGATATTGTACCTGGCATTGCACCAATAAGTATACCTCCTTATCACTTAAGTCGATCCGAAGAGGATGAGGTATCTAAGCAACTCAAGGACTATTTACGAATGGGTTATATACGTTATACTAAATCTCCATGGGGTGCACCTGTTCTCGTGGTAAAGAAGAAAGAGGGCACATGGTGTATGTGTATTATTTACTGATGCTTGAATAAACTGACGATCAAGAATTCATATCCATTGCCCCGGGCTGATGATCTAATTGATCGTCTCCAGGGAGCTCGGTATTTTACGAAACTTGATCTTCGTACAGGTTACCATCAAATTTGTATAAGTGAGGACGATGTTCCTAAAACGACATTTCGTACGTGCTCTGGCCATTATGAGTTTTTGGTTTTGCATTTTGGTTTGACGAATGCCCCGACTACATTTCAACAAGAAATGAATGACATTTTCCGAGAACAGTTTCCAAGAACAACATGGAAAATTTGTCATTATTTTCTTGGATGATATTCTAGTTTATAGTCATACATTAGAAGAACATGCTAAACATGTCCGCGTTGTTTTACAAATATTGTGTGGCAAGCAATTCTATGAGAAGATCTCAAAATGTGAGTTCTTCAAGAAATCAATTACTTATCTTGGACATCTCATAACTGAACGAGGAGCTGAAATTGATCCTTCTTGCATCGAGAAAATCAAACTTTGGCCCACTCTTCGGAATATTCGAGAAGTTCAATCATTCCTTGGTTTTGTCGGGTTTTTGGGAAAATCCCTTCGTAATTTCTCCCAATTGACGGCGCCGTTTACTGATCTTCTAAAAGGTCAAACACTTAAGTCTACAAAACCTATTGTGTGGAATGCTACACTAGACCTCGCCTTTAAGGAACTCAAGGACCTGGTGTGCAAGGATCCTTCACTTCATTTACCCGATCCTTCAATACCATTTGAGGTTGAAATCGATGCAAGCGATTATGCTATAGGTGTTGTCTTATATCAAGATGGTAAACCAATAGCATTCGAGAGTAAGAAACTTGATTCTGGTCAATGTCGGTATACCGTTCAAGAAAAGGAATTATTTGCAGTTATACATGTGCTCAAAACATGGCGCCATTATCTTTATGGAAATTGTTTTGTGGTAACAACAAACCACGAGTCCTTGAAATATTTTTGTGACCAACAAGACCTGAAAGGTCGTAAGGCATGATGGGTTGATCTCATCTAGGACTTTGATTTTTCCATACGATATCGTAAAGGTTCCATGAACACTGTCGCTGATGCACTAAGTCACATCCATGAAGTTAACATGCTTAGCTTCACTGAAATAACATCATATCTTTATGATCATCTTCGAGGAAAGTATCCTAATGATAGTTATTTTGCGAAATACTGGGCAAGAGTTGAGTCTAGAACAGACACCACCACATCCTCGAAGGAATCCTTCCACATTGTCAATGGTCTACTCTACCGTAATGGGAAGGTTTGTGTTCCGGATTTTCCTGAGGTCAAAAAGAGAATTCTATTTTAATGCTATGATGCACCCTCAGCAGGGCACCCTGGAATACATCGTACACTCGTTCTCATCTCCACTCAATTCTATTGGCCTAAGATGCGTCTTGACATACATAGCTAGATGTGAGTAAATGTCACCAATGTTAGGTTAACAAAGTCGAACGACTTAAAGCCACAAGACTTCTACATCCCTTGGACATTCCCAATAATAAGTGAGAAAGTATATCCATGGATTTTATTGTTAGCCTTCCTCGCACCCAAAAAGGCCATTATGTCATCTAGGTTGTGGTTGATAGACTAACTAAAATGGCCAAATTTATTGCTACTAAAACCACGGTAACAACTCCTAAATTGGCTTACCAATTTGATGACAAGTTATTTCATTTTTATGGGTTACCGATGGATATTGTGAATGATCGAGATCCAAAGTTTACTAGAGACTTCTGGACGCAAATCTTTAATAAGTTAGAAACTACGTTGAGCATGAGCTCCACGGATCATCCTCAATCCGATGAACAGACAAAACGAGTAAAACAAATTATTGAGGACATGCTTCGAGCATACGTTGGTGCAAAACCAACAAAAGGGGAACGTTATCTCCCAATTTTGTATTTTTTTTATAACAGCTCCAAGGATACGTCGACGGGATATAGTCCTTTTATGTTGATGTAAAGTTTTCAGCCCTGAGCCCCGATTGATGTTAATATACATCATGATAAGTTGTGAAGTACGCAAAGATTTCTTCGGGATATGCAAGATATGTTGCATATTGCATGAGTTAAGTGCGCTAAGTTAGCCCCACGGTTTTGTGGACCTTTTCAAGTCCTCAAACGCATTGGTTCATTAGCCTATCGTCTTGCTCTTCCCGATGACGTTGAAATTCATCCAGTTTTTCATGTAAGTCATCTAAAAGAACTTCTAGGTTCTGGTGACAATACAGTTACAATTGAAATTCTGGTTACCTCTGAAGAATTATCTTCTAAACCACATGTACCAAAAAGAATTCTCGATGTTAAAACAAAACATCTACGTACTAAAATAATCTAAGAATTTAAAATAAAATGGATAGATAAATCTATCAAAGATGCCACATGGGAACATGAAAATACTCTTAAAACTAACTTCCCTAAGTTTCCATTGCATGTGTGCAATGTTTTAAAGAGGGGGGATGAGTATGTTATAGGCATGACCATATAATATCCCGTGGTGAGAATTTATTGTAGTATTCTATACACGTGGATAAGTGGGAGGGTTAAACAGGAGTGTAAAGAAGGGGAGGATTACTTTTAGTCCTCGACATTGAGACAACCAATTAGGCTAAGTGTGAACTTGCTTGGGGGCCTTGGGTTTGGCTATAAATATGAGGCCTAGCTACCCTCATTTCATCATCTCTTTGTTGGGAGATAGGTCCCTCCGGATGGGAAGAGAGAAGAACAGTGCCGATGAACAAACTCGGTCGAGGCCGAAACCGGATGAGGAGTACATGGCTACGGAGAGCCGGATGGTGCAGACCCGGTGAGAACCGGATGAGGAGTACCTGGCTATGGAGAGCCGGATGGTGCAGACCCGTTGAGAACCGGATGAGGAGTACCCAGCTACGGAGACCCGGATGGTGCAGACCCGGTGAGAACCGGATGAGGAGTACACGGCTATGGAGACCCGAATGGTGCAGACCCGGTGAGAACCGGATGAGGAGTACCCAGCTACGGAGAGCCGGATGGTGCAGACCCGGTGAGGAATGCTCACCGGATGAAGAGACAGATTCGTAAATATGTTTCTGAGAGTCCATCGAGGCTATATCTGTAAATAGCCGAAAAGTCATATTAGTATAAATATGACTTAGGGAAAACTTTTAGTCATGGTTGTTGTCATTTTTGTTGGTGTAAGAAGAGAGAGCGCATAATAGTGTACAGAGAGAGAGAGAGAGAAAGAGGTCGTTGCCTCTGTTGTAACTGCCGCCTGTGGCGAAGATCGTGAGCACGAGGTTGTTGCCTCCGTGAACTCACTGTTCTACATTCTAACATAGTGATAGTTCGCAGCCTGTGGGCTGCCGTGGTTTTTTCCCTAGTTTGGGGTTTTCCACGTAAACATCCTGTGTACTCTTCTCTTCTTTGTGTCGTACATCTATTTCCCGTTTTCTGTGTATGATTCTAAGCTCAGTTGTGGCCGAGCGTTTCGTATAGGGAGCGTTTCAGTTCCTATCAAGTGGTATCAGAGCGAATCGACACAGAAAATGGACGAATCGTTGGGCGGCATGTTCAAGCTCACCGGCTCCAACTATTCAGTGTGGAAGTCGAAGATGAGGGATATGCTCATGGTTAAAGATCTTTGGTTGCCGGTTCAGTTTGGGGACAAGAGACTGGACAAAATCGACGTTGCGATATGGGAGGTGATGCACATGAAGACAACGGTGTACATACGGTGCTTCATCGACATAAGCCTGTACAACAACTTCAATGAAGAGAGCAAGGCTCATGAGCTCTGGGAGAAGATCGGCATAATGTTTCAAAACAAAAATGTTGTTAATCAGGTTTCGGTATTCCGGAAGTTGGTAACACTCCGGTACCAAGATGGCTCCAGCATGGCGGAGCACATGAATGCCTTCCAGGGGCTGATACACCAAGCAACATCATTGGAAGTACCTCTCGCCGACGAGGTACTAGCGCTACTCCTGCTCGGTTCCCTCCAGGATAGCTTGGAGACGTTGGTTGTCACTTTAGGCAACGCCGGGCCGGAGGAAAGCGGTTATCCCTAGCAAGAGTAAAGTCGAGCTTGCTAGATGAGGAGGCGCGTCGGAAAGATAAAGATGCGAGCTCCTGTTGGGAGACAGGTCCCTCCGGATGGGAAGGGAGAAGAACAGTGCCGACGAACAATCGGCCGAGGCCGAAACCGGAAGAGGAGTACCTGGCTACGGAGAGCCGGATGGTGCAGACCCGGTACGAAACCGGATGAGGAGTACCCGGCTACAGAGAGCCGGATGGTGCAGACCCGGTGAGAACCGGATGAGGAGTACCCAGCTACGGAGAGCCGGATGGTGCAGACCCGGTATGAACCGGATGAGGAGTACCCGGCTACGGAGAGCCGGATGGTGCAGACCCGGTATGAACCGGATGAGGAGACATATTGGTAAATATGTTTCTGAGAGTCCATCGAGGCTATATTTGTAAATAGCCGAAAAGTCATATTAGTATAAATATGTGTTGAGAGACAAGCTCAACATCGGCCGGTTCGGCTGAAGAAGCCGAGGACTCGATCGGTTGGGACCAATCGGCTAGGCCGAGTGCGTAAACCGGGAGGTCATTAGAAAAGATATTCCGTAAGGAATATATTTGGGAGTTAGTGTAGGAGCTCTTGATGAGCATTGAAGTACTGTCAGTACTTCGGTCAGTCCTTCTAGGGCTTGTATAAAAGTGTTCACTGAGCACGCCTTATGTACAGACTGAGTATTATTGTTGAATATAGTTTTTTGTGTCTTCTCTCTCACTCTCTCTGTCTCTCCCGCGTATACTGTGTAAGCTCAAGCTCTCCATTAAACCTGAGTTTCCTTCCTTCTGTTCGGTCTTCATACTTGCTTCCGCATGTTACTTTCTACATGGTATCAGAGCGCGAGGGTTGAGAACCTCTCTGCAGCCGACACAGCTTGACGAAGAAGAACGAGAAGAACGATGGAGAGAGGCATGGCGAGCTCGCTTCCAACAGAGAAGCTCGACAGAACCAACTACGTGTCTTGGTCCTACAAGATGCACCAGTACCTGCTCGGGCACGGCTACTGGAGTTATGTCGAAGGAGTTAAGGACGCGGCACCCGAATCGACACACAGAGACTTCCCGTCGTGGGAGCAATCGGCGAGCAGGGTATTGTACTGCTTCGCGTTGTGTGTGGGTGAACAGCTATTGAGCTATGTTCGGGATGCAAAGATGCCGAAGGGTGCGTGGGAAAATCTGAAGAAGATTTTCGCCGCGAGCACCACAGCCAGGAAGCTTTAGCTCCGACAGGAGTTGAGCAACCTACGACAACGCGACTTGTCGGTGGCAGACTATACCTCGAAGATCAAGGATATCTGCGACTCCCTCGCCTCCATAGAGGTGAACATCGAGGAGAGCGAGATGGTCCAGATCTGTCTCGGAGGTTTGGCATCGAAGTTCGGAGCGTTCCGAACGGCTGTGTGTACCCGGGAGAATACGCCGTCCTTTTTCGACTTACAGTCGATGCTCCTGGTAGAGGAGAACCACGCGGGTGTGTCGACGAGCACGCACACCGACAGCAAGATGTTGTACACGGAGGGAGAAAGGCCCCATGGTCGTGGCGGACGAGGCGAGTCGGTACGCAAGGAAGCGGCCGACGAGATCAAGGAAGATGGCACCGAAGTGATGCCGACAGCAACTCCGGACCCTCCGGAAACAAGGGGAGTCGAAGCGATGAGAACCGGCAAGGGAAGGCCATCACCGAGTGCTGGTACTGTGGCAAGAAAGGCCACAGGGAAAGTGAGTGCTGGAAGAAGCGTGCCGATTCGGAGAGAACCGGTTCCGGAAACGGCTTCGGACATACCAACAAGGGAAATCGGCAGCGATCACACTACGCCCAAGACTCTGGGAGAGTCAGAGAAGGGTCTATCTTCGTGATGAGACACAAAGCAAACTCAATGAAACAGAGCACCCCGAGATCAGACGAGGTGTGGTACGTAGACTCTGGCGCGTCAAACCACATGACGAGCCATAAGGAGTGGTTCTCGTAGCTTGAAAAACCGATACAACCTGGAGTAGTCGCAACTGGAGACGACACTCCGCATCCGATCGCAAATGTCGGAGAAGTTCCCCTTAGCCATGCCGGGCAGAAAGGGAAACTCATGAACGTGCTGCACGTTCCGACAATCACGAAGAACTTGGTCTCGGTCGGACAGATCGTCAACCAAGGGATGGAGGTTTGGTTTACACACCTCGGGTGCTTCATTGAGGAAGAAGGTCGTGTGATTGCGCAAGGGCGCAGAGACGGGAGGATGTTCATCCTCGACTCCACTGACGGGACAAAAGACCGAGTTGGACATCGACTTGTGACACAAGCAGATAGGCCACATCAACCACCAACGGCTTCAAGATCTGCAATCGAAACAGGTAGTGTTCGGATTGCCCAAGTTTAGTGGCCGAAAGGCACAAGTTTGTGAATCTTGCCAGCTCGGAAAGCAACACCGACTTCCTTTCCCCAACGAGCGAAACCGGAGCCGGAACAAGCTCGACCTTATACACTCTGATGTATGGGGACTGGCACAAAACGTTAGTCTTGGTGGGAGCCGATATTTCGTCTCCTTCATCGACGACCACACACGGCACACGTGGATCTACCTCATTGAGAGGAAGAGCAAAGTCTTCGACTGTTTCCGGGACCTCAAAGGTTTCGTGGAAGCCGAAACGGGACGAAAGATCAAGTGTTTGCGGTCGGATGGCGGGAAAGAGTACTTTTCCAGTCAATTCAACGGTTACCTACAACAAATGGGAATTCGCCGCGAATTCAGTTGTAGATACATGCCAGAGCAGAACGGCGTGGCCGAGAGAAAGAATCGGTCAATTGTGGAAGCGGCACGGGCAATGCTGGAGGAGAAGAGCTTGCCCAAGTTCTACTGGGCCGAGGCGGTAAGGACCGCGGTATACATCCAGAACCGGATTGGAGACAAAGTGTCGGCGCACGAGCTATATTTCGGAACAAAGCCGAACTTGCGACACTTGAGGGTGTTCGGTAGCATTGCGTATGTGCATGTACCGAAGGAGAAAAGGAGGAAGCTGGACGCAAAGGCCGAGAAATGCATCTTGGTCAATTACTCGGACGAGCAGAAGGGTTATAAGTGTTATAACCCTTGCACCAAACAAGCGCGTGTCAGCCACGACATTGTGTTTGACGAGTCCGCGTCCTGGTACCTGCCCCCGACTACGAACCTCGACTCCAATCCGAGCTCTAACGATGAGGTTAGCGAGGCCGAGATGGCTCCAAATGAGCTCGAAATCAAGACCCACGAAGAGAGTCCGATTTCACTCCGGTTAAGTGGACCGATTGGACGACTGAGTCGGTACGACCAGTCCGATGAAGAGCCGGCGAGTAGTGGAGACTCGGCTGTGCATTCCCCGCACAGGAGGCCGAGGAGACGGCTTACGCGCAAAGAGAAAGGGAAGAAGAAGGTGTTGGATTCTGGCACGGAAAGGAACGAGTCAGACCGACGCGAGTCCGACTCCGAGGGAACCGGTGACAGGTCTTTAAATATGAAGACCGCATCGACCGAGAAGGCCTCGACATCGGCTAATGTGAGATTACGCCAATCTACCCGCCAAAAGAACCCAGTTGTGTGGTTCGGTTACAACGAGTACATGGTGCATCATTATGCATACATGACCCGTGTAGCGGAAGTGCGTGAGCCGGAGAGCTACGCAGAAGCGGCTAAAGACGCGAATTGGCATTTCGCGATGGAGGAAGAGATGCACGCATTGGCGGAGAACGAGACCTGGGACCTAGTTGATGCACTGAAGGGTGTGAAGCCGATCGGGTGTAGATGGGTGTACAAAGTCAAGTACAACACCGATGGCTCGGTCAACCGGTACAAGGCTCGGCTAGTGGCAAAGGGCTACGCGCAGAAACACGGCATCGACTACAATGAGATGTTTGCGCCGGTCGCGAAAATGACGACCGTCCGTGTTTTGTTCGCAGTAGCCGCGGCCAAGGGGTGGCACTTACATCAGATGGATGTAAAGAATGCGTTCCTGCAAGGTGACCTTGAGGAACAGGTGTACATGGTACAGCCCCCCGGATTTCACTCTGGAACGAACTCCTCGGCAATATGCCGACTGAAGAAGTCCCTTTACGGACTGAAGCAAGCCCCGCGTGCCTGGAACGCGAAGATCACGCAACAACTGCGTCAGTTGGGCTTCGTCACGTCAAAATCGGACTCTTCCCTGTTCATCCGGAAAGGTCGACTCGGACCGGTTAGTATTTTACTGTATGTTGATGACTTGGTCATCACCGGCGCCGACCTAGGTGAAATCGACCGCGGGAAGCTCCAGCTTGCAGCATCGTTCAACATGAAGGATCTGGGGGACCTTCATTACTTCCTCGGGATCGAAGTGATCCGTACCCCCGAAGGCATATTGATCAGCCAACGTCATTACGTGCTGAGTATGCTCTTCAAACTCGGGATGGCCAACTGTAAGTCCGTCTCGACTCCTCTGGACAGAACCATCAAGCTTCGTCCCGATACGGGAAAGGTATGCGACCCGACGAGATTCCGACAAATTGTCGGAAGCCTCATATACTTGACCATCACCCGACCCGACCTCAGTTATCCAGTCGGGGTGATCAGTCAGTTCATGGCGCGACCTACCGAGGAGCACCTTCAGTGTGCGCAACCCGTACTTCGGTACGTAAGCGGCACTAAGGACCGCGGACTGCTATATCGGACCGGTGCAGCCGCGCAGTTAGTCGGCTACACCGATGCTGATTGGGCTGGCAACGCCGCTGATCGCCGATCCACATCCGGATACGCGTTCTCCCTCGGGAGTGCCGCGATCGCGTGGAGCAGTAAGAAGCAACCGACAGTTGCTCTGTCGAGCACCGAAGCTGAGTACCGAGGAGCGGCTGTTGCGACATGCGAAGCCATATGGTTGAAGTGGCTACTTAAGGATCTGCAAGTGGAGGTGTCAGATCCGACGACGATCTACTGCGACAACCTCAGCAGCATCCAGCTCGCGAAGAACCCCGTTTTCCATGCACGGACCAAGCACATTGAGGTGCACTACCATTTCGTCCGTGAGCGTGTCCTTTCCGGTGAAGTCGAACTTCAGTACGTTCCGACGGATCGGCAGGCTACCGACATCTTCACCAAGCCTCTTGGTCTGGACAAGTTGCGGCAATTCTCAGGTGTGCTCGGGTTGCGTCACCTTGACGTGCCGAACTTGAGGGGGAGAACAGTCCCGAATGACCAAGCAAGGTAGCAGGAAAGGAGCGGACACCGTGACACCGAGTCGGTTGACAAGTTCAACATCGGATCGGCTGAAGAAGCCGAGGGCGGACCCGCGGAAAAGTTCGGAAGCAGACAGAAGGGGAGCAACCGAAGGAGAGAGCCGAAGCCAACCACGCATGGGGAAGATGACGCCATCGAAGGCGAGAAGACCGAAGACGAGTTGGAGACAGCCAACTCGAATGAGAGCGAAAACCGATCGGAGGTGGCCGAGTCGGTTCGGATGTTTGATTCAGACACGTTGAATCAACCGAGGCCCAAGCAGAAGAAAAGGCAGCAGAAGAAGTGTCGACACCGCAACAACAGAAGAAGGGTCGAAGCGCGCGGAGTCGAACAGGTCGAGGAGCGCGAGCGAGGCGTGAAGCCAGGAGGAACCGGAGTTGTGTGCCCAAGGATCCCGAAGAGCCTCAAGTTGAGCTTGAGGGGGACTGTTGAGAGACTAGCTCAACATTGGACGGTTCGGCTGAAGAAGCCGAGGACTGGATCGGTTGGGACCAATCGGCTAAGCCGAGTGCGTAAACCGGGAGGTCGTTAGGAAAGATATTCCGTAAGGAATATATTTGGGAGTTAGTGTAGGAGCTCTTGATGAGCATTGAAGTACTGTCAGTACTTCGGTCAGTCCTTCTAGGGCTTGTATAAAATTGTTCACTGAGCACGTCTTATGTGCAGACTGAGTATTATTGTTGAATATAGTTTTTTGTGTCTTCTCTCTCACTCTCTCTGTCTCTCCCGCATATACCGTGTAAGCTCAAGCTCTCCATTAAACCTGAGTTCCCTTCCTTCTGTTCGGTCTTCATACTTGCTTCCGCACGTTACTTTCTACAATATGACTTAGGGCAAACTTTTAGTAGTGGTTGTTGTTGTCATTTTTTCCTTGTTGGTGCAAGAAGAAGAAGAGAGAGCACGTAACAGTGTACAGAGAGAGAGAGAGAGAGAAAGAGGTCGATGCCTCTGTTGTAACCGCCGCTTGTGGCGAAGATCATGAGCACGAGGTCGTTGCCTCCGTGAACTCAATGTTTTGTACATTCCAACATAGTGATAGTTCGCAGCGTGTGGGCTACCATAGTTTTTCCCTTAGTTTGGGTTTTCCACGTAAACATCCTGTGTGCATCGTTTTCTCTCCTTTGTGTCGTGCTTTTCCGTTTCTTGTTTCTGTATATGATCCTAAGCTCGGTTGTGGCCGAGCATTGCGTAGAGGGAGCATTGTAGTTCCCGACAAGTGGTATCAGAGCAAACGACACAGAAAATGGACAAATCGTTTGGTGGCATGTTCAAGCTCACCGGCTCCAACTATTCAGTGTGGAAGTCGAAGATGAGGGACATGCTCATGGTTAAAGACCTCTGGCTGCCGGTTCAGTTCGGGGACAAGAGACCGGACAAAATCGACGCCCCGATATGGGAGGTGATGCACATGAAGACAACGGCGTACATACGGTGCTTCATCGACATGAGCCTGTACAACTACTTCAATGAAGAGAGCAAGGCTCATGAGCTCTGGGAGAAGATCGACATAATGTTCCAAAACAAAAATGTTGTTAATCAGGTTTCGGTATTCCGGAAGCTAGTAACACTCCGGTACAAAGATGGCTCCAGCATGGCGGAGCACATGAATGCCTTCCAGGGGCTGATCCAGCAGGCAACTTCAGTGGAAGTACCTCTCGCCAATGAGGTACTAGCGCTACTCCTGCTCGGTTCCCTCCCGGATAGCTGGGAGACGTTGGTTGTCACTTTGGGCAACGCCGGGCCGGAAGGAAAGCGGTTATCCCTAGCAAGAGTAAAGTCGAGCTTGCTAAATGAGGAGGCGCGTCGGAAAGATAAAGATACGAGCTCCGACTCCAAAGCGCTCCTTACTGAATCAGAACAAGGAAGAGATAGAAACCGTAGTCCCCAGAACCAGGAGAAGTCGGGGACATGGTCAAAGTCAAGGGGGAGGCCCACTTGCTTCTATTGCGACAAGCCGGGACACTTCCAAAAGAACTGTCGGCATTTCCGTAAAGACAAGGAAACCGACAGTACCGATTCGAAGTGGACCCTGGACTGGAACGGTAAAGACCGGAGGGGGACGGACCGGAAGGGAACGACGGCAATCACGGCCAGTGAAGAAGAGTTGATGCTCATCACCGAGGAGAGTGAGATAAACCTTGCCGGCGACGAGATGACCTCGGTGGTAAACTCCGGAGCGTCGTTCCACCTTACCCCTGACAGGAAATGCTTCTCATCCTCCTCAGCCAGTGATCACGGCTGTGTCCGGATGGGGAATGAAGGTACATGCCGAATTGTCGGCATAGGAGACGTGTGGCTGTCGACACCAACCGGATGCAAGTTGTTGCTGAGGGATGTCCGACACGTTCTGGAGGTTCGACTGAACCTCATATCAGCTGGTCGGCTAGATGATGAGGGCTACACGGGTAGCATCCGGAACGGTGTCATGAAGTTCAGCAAAGGGAGCCTGATTGTGGCTCGGGCCCGGAAGGTAAACACATTGTACTTGATGAATGCCCGGTTATGCCTGGAAGAAGTGAACATGGCATCTGACACTGCCGGTGAGCTGTGGCACAAGAGACTGTGTCATATGAGCGAGAAGGGGATGAAGAGGCTTGCAGACGAAAACCTCATTCTAGTGAAGAACGTGCACTTAGAGAAGTGCACTGATTGTCTGGCCGGTAAGCAGAACCGGACCTCCTTCCGACCAAGGCCACCGATGAGACGTAATGTACCACTGGAGTTGGTGCATACGGATGTGTGTCAAGTAGACACGAAGTCACATGCTGGAGCGCAGTACTTCGTGACGTTCATAGATGACCACAGCCGGAAGCTGTAGGCCACACTGTTGAAGACGAAGGATCAGGTGTTATCTGTCTTCAAAGGCTCCACGCGAGAGTGGAAAGAGAAACCGGTCGGAAGCTGAAGGCGGTTCGAGCAGATAACGGAGGAGAATACCGGGGGCAGTTCGAGAAGTATTGTCGCTCGAAGGGAATCCGGCTTGAATTTACCGTGCCGAAGACGCCGGAACTAAACGGACTGGCCGAGAGGATGAACCAGACCATAATGGAGAGGGTCTGGAGTATGCTAGCGCATGCAAAACTACCCAAGAAGTTTTGGGTTGAGGCACTGTCGACGGCGACATATGTGATAAATAGATCTCCCTCAGTACCCTTGGACGGAGACACGGCACAGAGAGTATGGACCGGAAAGAAAGTATCCTACCGGCATCTGAAGGTGTTCGGGTGTCTCGTGTACGTGCATGTAGCTAAGGACCGGAGAGGAAAGTTAGATCCAAAGACCCGGCCATGCATATTCCTCGGTTACAGTGACGATGAGTTCGGCTACCGAGTGTGGGACCTAGTCGACAAGAAGGTATTCCGGAGTCGAGATATTATCTTCATGGAAAACAAGACGCTCGCCGACTGGGAGTCGGAGAAGCAAATAATGAACTCAGAGTCAACCGGTAAGGATCGACTCTACGATGAGCAGACCCAACCGGCAAGAAACCGGTTAGCACTCGAGGGACCGGCCGGTTACAGTGAGGATACCGAACATGCTGAAGAAGAAGTAGTTGAAGCTGAAACTGGAACCGGCCAAGACCCCGAATCAGATTCGGATGAAGAGCAAATAGAAGAGCCAATTACCGAAGCCCAGAGACGGAGATATCCTCTCAGAGAGAGAAGGGCCCCCCGGAGATTTCCGGTTGCAGAGCATGTTCTGCTGACCAATGAGGGGGAGCCGGAGAGCTTCGAAGAAATGAAGGAAGACACCCACAACCGAAAATGGTTCAGTGCCATGCAGGGATAGATGGATTCCCTACATGAGAACCATACGTACGAATTGGTGGAGTTGCCGAAAGGAAAGCGGGCACTCCGAAACAAGTGGGTGTACAAGTTGAAACCGGGAGATGCCGGCAACCCCCCGAGATACAAAACCAGGATCGTGGTGAAGGGGTTCCAGCAGAAGAAGGGCGTGGACTTCGACGAGATATTTGCCCCGGTAGTAAAGATGACCTCCATCCGGACGGTGATGAGTATAGCGGCAAGCATGGACCTCGAGGTAGAGCGGCTAGACGTGAAGACAACATTCCTTCACGGCGATCTCGAAGAGGAGATCTACATGCAGCAACCGGAAGGATTCGTGGAGAAAGGGAAGGAGCACCTGGTTTGCTGGTTGAAGAAGAGCCTCTACGGGTTGAAGCAGGCCCCCTGGCAATGGTACCGGAAGTTCGATTCTTTCATGGCCGATCAAGGGTACCACAAGACGCAGGCCGATCACTGCGTGTTTGTGAAGAAGTTCGAAGGAGGCGACTTCCTGATACACCTTCTGTACGTGGACGACATGTTGATCGTCGGACGTGACCAAGTCAAAATACGGATGCTGAAGAAGGCTCTCAACCGGACCTTCTCAATGAAAGACTTGGGTCCGGCAAGACAGATGTTGGGGATGCACATCATTCGGGACCGGTCAAAGAAGCAATTATGGCTGTCACAGGAGAAGTACGTGACAAAGGTGCTTCACCGGTTCAACATGTCAGATGCAAAACCGGTCGGATCGACACTTCCGGCAAACTGCAGGCTATCCGGCAAGCAAAGCCCGAAGACGAAAGCAGAGAAGGCCGATATGATGAAGATTCCATATGCCTCCGCGGTCGGGAGCTTAATGTACGCAATGATGTGTACCCGACCGGATATAGGATACGCAGTCGGAGTGGATAGCCAGTTCATGAGCAATCCCGGCAAGGAGCACTGGAATGCGGTCAAATGGATACTCTAGTATTTGAAGGGCACTTCAAATATGTGTCTCCGATTCGGCTCTGGAAAACCTCAACTTGACGGTTTCACCGATTCGGACATGTCGGCTGATGTGGATACCAGAAGGTCTACATCCGGGTATATAATGACATATACAGGGGGAGCTGTTTCGTGGCAGTCAAGGCTGTAGAAGACGGTTGCATTGTCAACCACGGAGGCAGAGTACATGGCGGATGTGGAAGCCGGCAAGGAAATATTATGGATGAAAGACTTCATCGGAGAGCTCGGTATCCGGCAAGAGGAATACCGACTCTATTGCAATAGTCAAAGTGCCATCCACCTTGCTAAGAATGCGGCCTACCATTCCCGGAAGAAGCATATCCAGCGGAGGTATCACTGGATCCGGGAAAGAGTAGAGAACCTGGAGTTCGCACTGACGAAGATCCACACGGCCGAGAACGGGTCATATATGCTGACCAAAGTGCTGACACTCGACAAGCTGGACGCATGCCGGAAGAGGATCGGACTGGTAAGACACCCCATGTCGGAGTGAAGGGGGAGTTTGTTGGGAGACAGGTCCCTCCGGATGGGAAGGGAGAAGAACAGTGTCGATGAACAAACTCGGTCGAGGCCGAAACCGGAAGAGGAGTACCTAGCTACGGAGAGCCGGATGGTGCAGACCCGGTACAAAACCGGATGAGGAGTACCCAGCTACGGAGAGCCAAATGGTGCAGACCCGGTGAGAACCGGATAAGGAGTACCCGGCTACGGTGAGCCGGATGGTGCAGACCCGGTATGAACCGGATGAGGAGTACCCGGCTACGGAGAGCCGGATGGTGCAGACCCGGTATGAACCGGATGAGGAGACATATTGGTAAATATGTTTCTGAGAGTCCATCGAGGCTATATTTGTAAATAGCCGAAAAGTCATATTAGTATAAATATGACTTAGGGCAAACTTTTAGTAGTGGTTGTTGTTGTCATTTTTTTCTTGTTGGTGCAAGAAGAAGAAGAGAGAGCACGTAACAGTGTATAGAGAAAGAGAGAGCGAAAGAGGTCGCCGCCTCTGTTGTAACCGCCGCCTGTGGCAAAGATCGTGAGCACGAAGTCGTTGCCTCCGTGAACTCACTGTTTTGTACATTCCAACATAGTGATATTTCGCAACGTGTGGGCTGCCGTGGTTTTTCCCTTAGTTTGGGTTTTCCACGTAAACATCCTGTGTGCATCGTTTTCTCTCCTTTGTGTTGTGCTTTTCCGTTTCCTGTTTTCTGTGTATGATCCTAAGCTCGGTTGTGGCCGAGCGTTGCGTAGAGGAGGCGTTGTAGTTCCCGACAGCTCCGACTCCAAAGCGCTCCTTACTGAATCGGAACGCGGAAGACATAGAAACCGTACTCCCCAGAACCGGGAGAAGTCGGGGACACGGTCAAAGTCAAGGGGGAGGCCTACTTGCTTCTATTGCGGAAAGCCGGGACACTTCCAAAAGAACTGTCGGCATTTCCGAAAAGACAAGGAAACCGACGGTACCAATTCGAAGCGGACCCCGGACCGGAACGGTAAAGACCGGAGGGGGCCGGACCGGAAGGGAATGACGGCAATCGCGACAAGTGAAGAAGAGTTGATGCTCATCACCAAGGAGAGTGAGATAAACCTTGCCGGCGACGAGATGACCTAGGTGGTAGACTCCGGAGCGTCGTTCCACCTTACCCCGGATCGAAAATGCTTCTCATTCTGCTCAGCCGGTGATCACAGCTGTGTCCGGATGGGGAATGAAGGTACATGCCGAATCGTCGACATAGGAGACGTGAGGCTGTCAACACCAACCGGATGCAAGTTGTTGCTGAAGGATGTCCGACACGTTCCGGAGGTTCGTCTGAACCTGATATCAGCCGGTCGGCTAGATGATGAAGGCTACACGGGTAGCATCCGGAACGGTGTCATGAAGTTCAGCAAAGGGAGCCTGATTGTGGCTCGGGCCCGGAAGGTAAACACGTTTTACCTGATGAATGCCAAGTTATGTCTGAAAGAAGTGAACGTGGCATCTGACACTGCTGGTGAGCTTTGGCACAAGAGGTTGTGTCATATGAGCGAGAAGGGGATGAAGAGGCTTGCAGACGACAACCTCATTCTAGTGAAGAACGTGCACTTAGAGAAGTGCACTGATTGCCTGGCCGGTAAGCAAAACCAGACCTCTTTCCGACCAAGGCCACCGATGAGACGTAATGCACCACTGGAGTTGGTGCATACGGATGTGTGTCAAGTAGACACGAAGTCACATGCCGGAGCGCAGTACTTCGTGACGTTCATACATGACCACAGCCGGAAGTTGTGGGCCACACCGTTGAAGACGAAGGATCAGGTGCTATCTTTCTTCAAAGAGCTCCACGCGAGAGTGGAAAGAGAAACCGGCCGGATGCTGAAGGCGGTTCGAGCAGATAATGGAGGAGAATACTGGGGGCAGTTCGAGGAGTACTGCCGCTCGAAGCGAATCCAGCTTGAATTTACCGTGCCGAAGACGCCGGAACTAAACAGGCTGGCCGAGAGGATGAACCGGACCATAATGGAGAGGGTTCGGAGTATGCTAGCGCATGCAAAACTACCCAAGAAGTTTTGGTCTAAGGCACTGTCGACAACGACATACGTGATAAACAAATCACCCTCAGTACCCTTGGACGAAGACACGCCACAGAGAGTCTGGACCGGTAAGGAAGTGTCCTACCGGCATCTGAAGGTGTTCGGGTGTCTCGCGTACGTGCATGTAGCTAAGGACCGGAGAGGAATGTTAGATCCAAAGACCAGGCCATGCATATTCCTCGGTTACGGTGACAATGAGTTCGGCTACCGAGTGTGGGACCTGGTAGACAAGAAAGTATTCCGGAATCGAGATATTATCTTCATGAAGGACAAGACGCTCGTCGACTGGGAGTCGGAGAAGAAGACAATGAACTCTGAGTCGATCGGTAAGGATCGACTCTACGATGGGCAGACCCAACTGGCAAGAGACCAGTTAGCACTCGAGGGACCGGCCGGTTACGGTGAGGATACCGAACAAGTTCAAGAAGACGTAGAGGAAGCTGAGACCGGAACTGGCCAAGACCCTGAATCGGATTCGGATGAAGAGCAAATGGAGGAGCCGACTACCGAAGCTCGAAGACGGAGATATCCTCTCAGAGAGAGAAGGGCGCCCCGGAGATTTCCGGATGTAGAGCATGTTCTGCTGACCGACGAGGGGGAGCCGGAAAGCTTCGAAGTAGCGAAGGTTGACACCCACAGCCGGAAATGGTTAAGTGCCATGCAGGATGAAATGGATTCCCTGCATGAGAACCATATGTACGAATTGGTGGAGTTGCCGAAAGGAAAGCGGGCACTCCGAAACAAGTGGGTGTACAAGTTGAAACCGGGAGATGCCGGCAACCCCCCGAGATACAAAGCCAGGATCGTGGTGAAGGGGTTCCAGCAGAAGAAGGGCGTGGACTTCGACGAGATATTTGCCCCGGTAGTAAAGATGACCTCCATCCGGACGGTGATGAGTATAGCGTCAAGCATGGACCTCGAGGTAGAGCAGCTAGACGTGAAGACAGCATTCCTTCACGGCGATCTCGAAGAGGAGATCTACATGCAGCAACCGGAAGGATTCGTGGAGAAAGGGAAGGAGCACCTGGTTTGCCGGTTGAAGAAGAGCCTCTACGGGTTGAAGCAGGCCCCCTGGCAATGGTACCGGAAGTTCGATCCCTTCATGGCCGATCAAGGGTACCACAAGACGCAGGTCGATCACTGCGTGTTTGTGAAGAAGTTCGAAGGAGGCGACTTCCTGATACACCTTCTGTACGTGGACGACATGTTGATCGTCGGACGTGACCAAGTCAAAATACGGATGCTGAAGAAGGCTCTCAACCGGACCTTCTCAATGAAAGACTTGGGTCCGGCAAGATAGATGCTGGGGATGCACATCATTCGGGACCGGTCAAAGAAGCAATTATGGCTGTCACAGGAGAAGTACGTGACAAAGGTGCTTCACCGGTTCAACATGTCAGATGCAAAACCGGTCGGATCGACACTTCCGGCAAACTGCAGGCTATCCGGCAAGCAGAGCCCGAAGACGAAAGCAGAGAAGGTCGATATGATGAAGATTCCATATGCCTCCGCGGTCGGGAGCTTAATGTACGCAATGGTGTGTACCCGACTGGATATAGGATACGCAGTCGGAGTGGTGAGCCGGTTCATGAGCAATCTTGACAAGGAGCACTGGAACGCGGTCAAATGGATACTCCGGTATTTGAAGGGCACTTCAAATATGTGTCTCCGATTCGGCTCCGGAAAACCTCAACTTGACGGCTTCACCGATTCGGACATGTCGACTGATGTGGATACCAGCGGGGTCTACATCCGGGTATGTAATGACATATGCAGGGGGAGCTGTTTGGTGGCAGTCGAGGCTGCAGAAGACGGTTGCATTGTCAACCACGGAGGCGGAGTACATGGCGGATGTGGAAGCCGGCAAGGAAATCTTATGGATGAAGGACGTCATCGGAGAGCTCGGTATACGGCAAGATGAATATCAGCTCTATTGTGACAGTCAAAGTGCCATCCACCTTGCTAAGAATGCGGCCTACCATTCCCGGATGAAGCATATCCAGCGAAGGTATCACTGGATCCGGGAAAGAGTAGATGATCAGGAGTTCGCGCTGACGAAGATCCACACGGCCGAAAACGGGTCAGATATGTTGACCAAAGTGTTGATACCCGACAAGCTGGATGCATGCCTAAAGCGGATCGGACTAGTGAGTCACCCCATGCCGGAGTGAAGGGGGAGGTTGTTGGGAGATAGGTCCCTCCGGATGGGAAGAGAGAAGAACAGTGCCGATGAACAAACTCGGCCGAGGCCGAAACTGGATGAGGAGTACCCGGCTACGAAGAGCCGGATGGTGTAGACCCGGTGAGAACCGGATGAGTACCCAGCTATGGAGAACCGGATGGTGCAGACCCGGTGAGAACGGGATGAGGAGTACACGGCTACGGAGACCCGGATGGTGTAGACAAGGTGAGAACCGGATGAGGAGTACCCGGCTACGAAGAGCCGGATGGTGCAGACCCGGTGAGGAATGCTCACCGGATGAAGAGACATATTCGTAAATATGTTTCTGAGAGTCCATCGAGGCTATATCTGTAAATAGCCCGAAAAGTCATATTAGTATAAATATGACTTAGGGCAAACTTTTAGTCATGGTTGTTGTCATTTTTGTTGGTGTAAGAAGAGAGAGAGCGTAATAGTGTATAGAGAGAGAGAGAGAGAGGGAGAGAGAAAGAGGTCATTGCCTCTGTTGTAACCGCCACCTATGGCGAAGATCGTGAGCACGAGGTCATTGCCTCCGTGAACTCACTGTTGTACATTCTAACATAGTGATAGTTCGCAACCTGTGGGCTGCCGTGGTTTTTTCCCTAGTTTGGGGTTTTCCATGTAAACATCCTGTGTACTCTTCTCTTCTTTGTGTCGTACATCTATTTCCCGTTTTCTGTGTATGATTCTAAGCTCGATTGTGGCCGAGCGTTGCGTATAGGGAGCATTTCAGTTCCTGTCACTCTTGACTACGTCAAAACTCTGTTTCGTGGTAGGTCAACTCTTGTAGTGAGCGCACCAGCACCATGTACGACTCGACACCACAATGGTGGTATGGGACGCCGATCGAGGCTTGAGTCCGTCTCGATCCCTTCACTCAGGGGTGGTCGGGTGGTTCGACACCCTTCTTTCTCTCTCTCCTTTCTTATTTCATATATATGATATCCGTATCATATGCGTACATTAGATCAGGACTCTAACATACACATACACTCATATATCACATAGTCTTCCGTTGCTTAATCACATACGTGATTAACTCCTCACAAAGATAGATACTAATTAATTATTAGTTAGTTATGAGAGGAATAACAAGGAATATTGCTCAGCCCCAACCGAGTCTTGAACACTTCTAGAATGAAACACAGAAATGGGAAGTGGGGAGTACACAAAGGAAATACACAGGATGTTTACGTGGAAAACCCTAAATGGGAAAAACCACGGGTGCCCATGGACTCCAACTATCACTATAGGAGAAAGGTACAATCAGAGACTCGGAGGCAACGACCTCAAGCTCTGTTTCTTTGCCCAGCGGCGGTTAAAATAGAGTATCGCTTTGTATCTCTCTCTCTCCCTCTCTCTTTGTCACTCTCTGTACAACAGTTACAACAACTCTCACAACACTATGACCATACGTATAAAGTGATTGCCCTATGTCATATTTATACTTATATGAACTTAGGGCTATTTATAAATATAGCCTCATCGGGCTTCCTCAAGACATATTTACAAATTTGTCTTCACTTCCGGTTCTCACCGGGTCCACCGTTCCGATTTCCGGATCTCTTCCGGTTCTCACCAGGTCTTCTCCATTCATAGATGGATCCCATCCGGAGGGACTGATTTCCCAACAATCTCCCCCTTCACTCGTTAGCCCGATCCGCTTTTAACACGCGTCCGGCTTGTCGGTTGTCAGCACTTTGGTCAGCATGTCCGACCCGTTGTGCTTTGTGTGGATCTTTGTCAGCATGAACTCTTGATATTCTACTCTCTCCCGGATCCAGTGGTACCTCCATTGGATATGTTTCGTCCGGGAATGGTAGGTCGCATTCTTTGCAAGGGGATGGCACTTTGACTATCGCAGTAGAGCCGGTATTCCTCCTATTGGATCCCTAGCTCTCCGATGAAGTCCTTCATCCAGATTATCTCCTTACCGGCTTCTATAGCTGCCATATACTCCGCCTCCGTGGTTAACAACGCAACCGTCTTCTGCAACCTCGACTACCACGAATCAGCTCCCCCTGCATAAGTCATGACATATCCGAATGTAGACCGGCTGGTATCTGCATCAGCCGACATATCCGAATCAATGAATCTGTCAAGTTGAGGATTACCGGAGCCGAATCGGAGGCACATACTTGAAGTGCCTTTCAGATACCGGAGTATCCACTTGACTGCGTTCCAGTGCTCTTTGTCGGGATTGCTCATGAACCGGATCACCACTCCGACTACATATCTAATATCCGGTCGGGTACATATCATCGCCTACATTAAGCTCCTGAAGGCAGAGGCATATGGTATCTTCATCATATCCGTCTTCTCCACCTTTCTCCTCGGGCTTTGTTTTCCAGACAGCTTGCAGCTTGCCGGAAGTGTCGATCCGACCGGTTTCGCCTCCGACATGGTGAATCATTGAAGCACCTTTGTCATGTACTTCTCCTGTGACAACCACAACAGCTTCTTCGACCAGGCCCGGATGATGTGCATTCCCAATATTTGTCTTGCCGGCCCCAAGTCTTTCATTGAGAAGGTCCGGTTTAGAGCCTTCTTTAGCATTCGTATCTTGACTTGATCTCGTCTGACGATCAACATGTCGTCCACATACAGTAGCAGTATCAAGAAGTCTCCTCTGTCGAATTTCTTCACAAACACGCAGTGATCCGCTTGCGTTTTGTGGTACCCTTGATCGGTCATGAAGGAGTCGAACTTCTGGTACCATTGTCGGGGAGCTTGTTTCAATCCGTATAGGCTCTTCTTCAACCAGCACACCAGATGCTCCTTCCCTTTCTTCTCAAATCCTTCCAGTTGCTACATTTAGACCTCCTCTTCAAGGTCACCATGGAGGAACGTCGTCTTGATGTCTAGTTGCTCTACCTCGAGGTCCATGCTTGCCGGTATGCCCAATACTGTCCGGATGGATGTCATCTTTACTATCGGGGCAAAGATCTCATCAAAGTCCACTCCTTTCTTCTGCTGGAAGCCCTTCACCACGATTCGGGCCTTATACCTTGGTGGATTTCTGGCATCTCCCAGTTTCAGCTTGTACACCCACTTGTTCCGAAACTTGCTCTCTTCCCTTTCGGCAACTCCGTCAGTTCATATATGTGGTTCTCATGCAGGGAATCCATCTCATCCTGCATGGCATTCAACCACTTGCAGTTGTGGGTGTCTCTCTTTGCTTCTTCGAATCTTTCCTGCTCCCCCTCATCGGTCAGCAACACATGCTCTGCATTCGGAAATCTCCGGGGGGCTCTTCTCTCTCGGAGAGCGTATCTCCGTCTTTGACTTTCGACAACCGGTTCTTCCATTTGTTCTCCATCCGAATCCGATTCGAAGTCTTGATCGGCTCCGGTTTCCGCTTCCTCTTCTTCTTCTTCGGTCGGTTCGGGTTCTGCTTCGAAACTGGCCGGTTCTTCAAGTGTCAACCGGCTCCCAACTGGATGGGTCCTCAGCTCCTCCAGCTAATCCTTACCTGTTAGCCCAGAATTCATTATCTTCTTCTCCGACTCCCAGTCGGCAATGGTCTTGTCCTCCATGAAGATAATATCTCGACTCCGGCAAACCTTCCTGTCGACAAGGTCCCACACTCGGTAACCGAACTCATCATCGCCGTATCCAAGGAATATGCATGGCCTTGCTCTCTTGTCCTTTGCAACATGCACATATGCGAGACACCCGAACACCTTCAGATGCCGGTAAGATACATCTTTCCCAGTCCATACTTTTTGTGGTGAGTCTCCTCCCAAGGGTACTGAGGGTGATCTGTTTATCACTCAGGTCGTCATCGTCAACGCCTCAACCCAAAATTTCTTGGATAACTTTGCATGTGCTAGCATGCTCCAGACCAGCATTGTTTATATACGCGTATTTAACGTATCAATACGTATAATACCTCATACTTTGTATAGTACGTACTATATGTCAATGTTGTTCAGTCAAATATCATGTAAATTTTTCTAATACGGTATTTAACGTACTTTTAAAACAATAGGTATAATACGTATTTATAAAAAAAATGTATGCAAAACCCTAAAAAAAAGAAAAGAAAAAAACGATTTTAGTGAAGAAGGAAGAAAGAAGAAGAAGAAAACGAAGGAAGACGACCAAGAAGAGGAAGAAGAGGAAGAAGAAGAACAAGTAGAAGAGGAAGAACAAGAGGAAGAACAAGAACAAGAAGACCAAGAAGAGGAAGACGAAGAAGAAGAAGAAGACGAAGAAAGAGGACGAGGAATCAATCGAAATCTTGGTTTGAAGACAATTAGGCAACAAACAAAGATCTACGCTATATAGAAGACAATTTTTTATTGGGCCCAATTCTTGTGAGTGTGAGGTATGTTTAACCTTAATATGCATATGCTTGGATAGTAGTTTTCTAACTTTAATATGCAATGAAGTCACATTTTCTTTTTGGTTTTCATTCACTTGCATAGAGAAAGATGGAGCTACTAGCCTAAAAACAATAGTGTAGTCTTGCTTATTGATTTCATGTTTGATTAGAATGCTTGGTTAGTTTATTAGTAATTGAGTACCCAAAGAGCAACCATTGAAAGGGGAGGCTAATTCAATTAAGCTTCAATTAGTTTCAGTTAGAGTATTTCACATGGCATTAATAGCTTGTGCAACTCAATCATGTATTTCACTTAATTGGTTTTAAATTATGTTTTCACTAGCCATGAACATGAAGGTTAATATGAAAGTGCAGCCCAAGGATATGAGTAGCTATGGTAGGCAAGAATACACACAGAAAAATGTATCTACAAACATCTATTCTTTTGAAAATCTATTGAAAACTGTATAAGATGTAGTATGTATCACATATTAATAGACCCTCTAATTTAGTAATTTCTAAATATCTAAATTCTATTGATTTGTAGAACATAAAGACTTAGGAAAATGACCCCCATTAAGAACAAATATTGGGATATCTGTTGTCTCAATGTCACAAGAAGTCAGACAGGAAATAGAAGTTGGAATTGTAAATTTTGCAACAAACATATGCACGGGTCAGCAACACGAATGATTGCTCATTTAATCGGAAAACCCAGCCATGGAGTAACGAAATGTATCAATGTCCCCAAGGAATTGTTGATTGACCTCACATCTTTATATGGTAATTGTGGAACTCAAACAATTGGTGAAGAAGAAGATATAGTTGCAGAGATCGACTCATTCAACGTGCCTGAACAAGGTATAGACAAGAGCCTACATTAGGTGTCTTCATTACTAATGGCCAAATAATTGTAAATGATTTATCTTGAAATGTTTTCTCTTTTAGGTGTTTCTACCTCAGGCTCATGTACCTTTGTTGGTGAAAGTCAAAACATGTCATGTATGGGTGGTGGTAGTCACCAACCATATCCACCAACAATGATAACGAAACAACAATCATTGCGTAAAGGACACGTGTTACAAATGCAAAGGAAACAACATGCAAACGTTATGGAGGTGAGATGTATCATTGAAGCAAATTTGTCATTTAATCTACTAAAAACACCATGTTGGTGGAACATGTTAGAAGCTTTCTCTACAATTAGAGAGAAACATAGTGGAGTCACATATAATTACATGAGGACGAAAGGCTTGAAAAATGAGGTTATATCCTTGCAAGCAAAGTTAGAAAGGGTAAAAGGATTATGGCCCAAGTATGGTTGTTCTATACTAACAGATGGATGGGTTGATGTTTCTCATTGGCAACTTGTAAATGTCCTCGTATCATCTTGTTATGGGACAATGTTCCTCAAGTCCATTGATTGCAGCCATGCTAATACAACACCAATAGTTGATAGCTCTTGGTTAGCTGAAAGAATTTCAGAGGCAATTAGAGAGGTTGGTAAGGAAAATGTGGTCCAAGGCATTTCAGGCAATGCATCTAGTTGTGTCTGCATGGGGTCTTTGCTAGAATCAGAGTTCCCTAATATTGTTTGGACTCCATGTGCAACACATTCTTTGGATCTGCTTTTGGAGGACATTGGTCAGTTGCCTTGGATGAAAAGTATTATGATGAAAGCAAATACTATTGTACGTTTTTTTTGCAAGAAGAGGAATGCTAGGAAATTTTTTTCTGCTCACAATAACCTCACCATCTTGAGACCTTCCAAGACAAGGTTTGGTGTGATGTATCTTGTCATACAACGTTTGCTCAAAGTTTGGCATCCTCTTGAGCAAACAGTGGTGAGTGACATGTGGAGGTCTTGGTCAGATTGCAATAAGCCAGATGCAATGAATGTAAAGAACTACATCCTTGATCCTACTACTGAGTCCTCGTTTCAAGTTGTTTTGACCCTAATGGCACCATTGTATAGTGTTTTACGACTTACTGATAGGGAGGGATCCACTATTGGATTGTTATATGAGTTTATGCGAAGAAGCAAAGATGTTTTAGCAAAAGGAGTGGAAGAAAACATCCCCCACAAATCCAAGTAAGTTTCATATTTATTTTAATTTGTTATGGTTTCCTAAAATTAAACCTTCAATTGTTTGTTCATGTTTTAAGATTGATTCATTTGTAAAACACTTTTAGGTATGAGGATGTTTTTAAGTTATTTGATATACGATGGAAATGGTTCAAGAGGCCAATCCACCTTGTAGCTCATTTGTTACATCTAATGTGGAGAGAGGAGGCTACATTTATTAACCCTGAGTTAATGGATGCATGAATGAGTTATGTGGAAAAATTGTACTCGACACTTGAATGTGATATCTTATTTCGTGAATTGCATGAATATCGGAATGGTACAGGGACATTTAGCTATGCATTAGCATGTGAGGAGAGATCTATGATGACGCCAGTCACTTGGTGGGAAAATTTTGGTGGAAGAACTCCAAACCTCCAAGCATTAGCTATTCGCATATTATCCCAAGTAAGTGTCAAGTGTTGAAAAAATGATCAATTTTATAGTTAAGTTCTGAAATAGCTCACTTTTGTGTACTACATTTTATTTCATATTTTACTTTTTATTAGGATTGCTCTTCTGGGGCAGCGAAAAGGAATTGGAATGCACATGCTCTCGCACATACGAAAAATAGAAACAGACTAAAGGTAGCACAACTTGAACGATTGGTATATGTGCGAGAGAACTTACGACTAGTTTGCAAGTTTGAGACTGTGAATGCATCTCCAATGCAGGTATTGTTTTATTCATTCTTTTTATAATTTATATTCCTCAATATTCTTAAGTACTAATAACTAGTTTCTGCCATCGACACACTAGTTTGTGATACTTAGAAGTTAAAGCTTTTATAAACTTGTTTGCAGGTGAATCCAAATGAGATAGATGTCTCTAAGACGCCTGATATTCCATCTATTAGCCATGAAAATGATATGGATAGAGAATTCTATGAAACTTATTTTCAAGAAACAATGAGCTTGAGAAGAAGGACAAGGAGCATGACAAGATCACATATGACAAGATCAAGCGATGGAATCCCTACTAATCGAATACGAAGGCAAAGGCCAAGAAGAGATGATGAGCGGTCTTCTTGTAATAGGAGAATAACACAATCAAGTACATTTGCTTCTTTACCACTAGATGATCAAGATAATGTCAATGCAATAGAAGAAGCAGTTCATACTAATTATGATGATCTTACGGACGAAGAACTAGTGTTGATGTCATCAACTAACACAGAATCTAATGATGAAGATGGTGATGAGGACCAGATCTAAAGACAAATACTTCTAATTTCTATACGTTATTATTAAGCTCAATAACCTTATGTTACTTGTCTTTGATCTAAGCTCCATTTTGATACATTGGACATAGTTAGAGTTGTATCAATATCGTATTTTATTAAAGTAAAATTTTCATCATGTGGTTCTTTTTTACCTTCATTTACTTTCATGGACCTTGAAATATTTGATGTTATGTCTTGTTAAGGTTTTTGCTCTAAATTTTGTTGTTAGAATGCATTCTATTTCTTTGACCAAATGCAATGTGAGGGTATCTCAATGAATGGAATCACATTGGTGGGTCTATTGAAAGCTTGTTCCAATGTAGGATCTCTAGCCAAGTGTAAAGAAATTCATGTCGAGGTTGCAAAGAAAGGGTTAGAAATAGAAGCTCTTGTGGTGCATTAAATGAAGCACAAGAAATGTTTGAGAGAAATTTGGTTCGAGATATAGTTTCATGGAGATCACTCATGGTGGGAATCGGGATATGCTGAACATGGACATAATAAGGACTCAACTGGCATTGGATTGCTTTGAAAAGATGAGGAAACATTGTTGCCTCTTGCCACATGCATTTTCATTGTCTTGTGGGTTGAAAGCTTGTGGAAGCTTGAGAGATAGACAAAAAGACCGAGAAATACATGTCGACATCGTCAAAATAGGCTTTGAAAAAGATGTCCTTGTTGATAACACAATAGTCAACATGTATGTGAATTGTGGGTTATTGTTGACTGCCCACTACTTGTTTAACACTCTAGTGGTGTGAGATGTGGTTTCACTAAACTCATTGATGGTAAGAAATGCCAAACAAGGGCATAACAAGGAGCCTATTTTTTGTTTTGAGGAGATGGTTTCAAAAGGGGGGTGTACATATCCAGCGACTACAGATAGTGTGTGCTTTTTACAATATTACAAATATTTTCTTGAAATGTAAATAATTTTCAAATTCTAGAAGTATTTTATGTACTATACGTAAAATACGTATTTTACGTATTTTACGTATTTTATAAGTATTTAACATATTACAAAACGTATTTAACGTATTTTTAAATTGGGAGGTATTATACGCGTATTAATACGTTATATATGTATGGTATCCATATCGTACCTAACGTACCTAACAACCATGCTCCGGACTCTCTCCATCACGGTCCGGTTCATCCGTTCGGCCAGCCCGTTCAATTCTAGCGTCTTCGGCACAGTGAATTTGAGCCAGATTCCCTTCGACCAGCAATACTCCTCGAACTGCCCCCGGTATTCTCCTCCATTGTCTGCTCGAACCGCCTTCAGCTTCTAACCGGTTTCTCTTTCCATTCTCACGTGGAGTTCTTTGAAGACGGATAGCACTTGATCCTTCGTCTTCAACGTTGAGACCCAGAGCTTCCGACTATGGTCATCTATGAACATCACGAAGTATTGCGATCCGGCATGTGACTTCATGTCCACTTGACACACATCGGTATGCACTAGCTCCAGCGGTGCATTCCGTCTCATCGGTTGTCTTGACCGGAAGGAGGTTTGGTTTTGCTTGCCGGCTAAGCAATCGGTGCACTTCTCAAGTTGCACGTCCTTCACCGGAATGAGATTTTCATCAGCAAGTCTTTTCATCCCCTTCTCACTCATGTGACACAGTCTTTTGTGCCACAGCTCACCGGTAGTGTCATATGCTACGTTCACTTCTTCTCGGCATATCCGGGCATTCATCAAGTATAGTGTGTTGACCTTCTGGGCTCGAGCCACTATTAGGCTCCCCTTGCAGAACTTCATGACTCTGTTCCGGATGTTACCCATGTAGCCTTCATCATCTAGCCTACCAGCTGATATCAGGTTCAGTCAAACCTCCGGAACGTGTCGGACATCCTTCAACAGCAATTTGCATCCGGTTCATGTGGTCAACAACACATCTCCTATGCCGATAATTCGGCATGTACCTTCATTCCCCATCCGGACACGACCATGATCACCGGCTGTGTAGGATGAGAAGCATTTCCGATCCGGTGTCAGGTGGAACAATGCTCCGGAATCGACAACCCACGTTGTCTCGTCGCCAACAAGCTTTAACTCATTCTCCTTGGTTATGAGCATCAGTTCCTCTTCACTTGTTGCGATCGACGACGTTCCTTTCCGATCCGGGCCTCCCCGGTCCGAACCGTTTCGGTCCGAACTCTTCTTCGAATCGGCGGTGCTAGTTTCCTTCTCTTTCCGGAAATGTTGACAGTTCTTCTGGAAGTGTCCTGGCTTCCCGCAATAGAAGCATGTGGGTCTTCCCCTTGACTTTGACCTTGTCCCCGATTTGTCTCGGTTTTGGGGACTTCGATATCGGCCTCTTCCCCGATTGTGGTCATCTTCCATGACCAAGGCCTTCGGATCGGTTCCGGTCTCCTAATCCTTCCGGCGAGCTTCTTCATCTAGCAGGCTTGATTTTACCCTTGCTAGGGACAACTGTTTTCCTTCTAGCCCAGCGTTGCCCAATGTGACAACTAACGTCTCCCAGCTATTCGGGAGGGAACCAAGTAGGAGCAATGCGAGTACCTCATCGGCGAGAGGTACTTCCAACGAGGTTGCTTGATGTATTAACCCCTAGAATGCATTCATGTGCTCCGCCATACTGGAGCCATCTTGGTATCGGAGCCTCACTAGCTTCCGGAATACCGAAACCCGGTTAACAACATTCTTGTTCTAGAACATGATGTTGATCTTCTCCCAAAGTTCATGATCCTTACTTTCTTCATTGAAGTTGTTGTATAGGCTCATGTCAATGAAGCACCGGATGTATGTCGTCGTCTTCATTTGCATCACCTCCCACACTGTGGCGTCGATCTTATCCGGTCTCTTGTCCCCAAACTGAACCGCCAACCAAAGATCTTTGACCACCAGCATATCCCTCATCTTCGACTTCCACACTGAGTAGTTGGAGCCAGTGAGCTTGAACATGTCACCGAACGATTCTTCCATTTTCTATGTTGTTCGCTCTAATACCAGATTGAGAGGAATAATGAGGAATATTGCTCAGCCCCAACAGAGTCTTGAACACTTCTTCTAGAATGAAACACAGAAATGGGAAGTACACAAAGGAAATACACATGATGTTTACGTGGAAAATCCTAAATGGGAAAAACCACGGGAACCCACGGACTCCAACTATTACTATAGGTGAAAGGTACAATCAGAGACTCAAAGGCAACGACCTCGAGCTCTGTTTCTTTGCCCAGTGGCGGTTACAACAGAATATCGCTCTGTATCTCTCTCTCTCCCTCTCTCTCTATCGCTCTCTGTACAACGGTTACAACAACTCTCACAACACTATGACCATACGTATAAAGTGATTGCCCTAAGTCATATTTATACTTATATGAACTTGGGGCTATTTACAAATATAGCCTCATTGGGCTTCCTCAAGACATATTTAGAAATTCGTCTTCACTTCCGGTTCTCACCGGATCCACCGATCCGATTTCCGTATCTCTTCCGGTTCTCACCGGGTCTTCTCCATTCATTGCCGGATCCCATCCGGAGGAAACGATTTCCCAACAAGTTATCTAATTATTCACAATCCCCTTACAACATAGTCGCTTGTTGGGAAATCGTTTCCTCCGGATAACTTGTCGGGATAATTAGATAACTTCGGGATATGCAAGATATGTTGCATATTGCACGAGATAATATAAAAATAGCTCAATATAGAACGCATTTTTACGCCAATCATAATAGGCAACCTCGTATAGTCAACCCTAGACAGAAGGTATTTTTACATGTACCTCACAATTCTAAGATATTGTCTACGTGTAAGTGCACTAAGTTAGCCCCACAGTTTTGTGGACCTTTTCAAGTCCTCAAACGCATTGGTTCATCAGCCTATCATCTCGCTCTTCCCAATGATGTTGAAATTCATCCAGTTTTTTATGTAAGTCGTTTAAAAGAACTTCTTGGTTCTGGCGACAATACAATTACAACTGAAACTCTGGTTACTTCTGAAGAATTATCTTCTAAACCACATGTACCAGAAAGAATTCTCGATGTTAAACAAAACATCTACGTACTAAAATAATCTGAGAATTTAAAATTAAATAGATGGATAAATCTATCAACGATGCCACATGGGAACATGAACATACTCTTAGAACTAACTTCCCTAAGTTTCCATTGCAACTGTGCAATGTTTTAAAGAGGGGGAGTATGTTACGGGCATGACCATATAATATCCTGTGGTGAGAATTTACCGTAGTATTCTATACACGTGGATAAGTGTGAGGGTTAAACAAGAGTGTAAAGAAGGGGAGGATTACTTTTAGTCCTCGGGATTGAGACAACCCATTAGGCCAAGTGTGAACTTGCCTGGGTATTAGAGATCTAGGTACTAAAGTAAGCTTAAGATAAGGATAAACTAATGATAGATAGAATTTAGGAGAAAGAGAAAGAAGGGTGTCGATCCACCCGACCACCCCCGAGCGAAGGGATCGAGACGGACTTGAGCCTCGATCGTCCCATACCATCGTCGTGGTGTCGAGTCGTACCTAGTGCTGGCGCGCTCGCTACAAGAGTTGACCCACCACAAGAGCAGAGTCTCAATGTAGTCAAAAGATGATCAATTGAGGGTAGCTAGGCCTCTTATTTATAGCGATACCCAAGGCCCCCAGGCAAGTTCACACTTGACCTAATGGGTTGTCTCAATCCCGAGGATTAAAAGTAATCCTCCCCTTCCTTACACTCTCGTTTAACCCTCACACTTATCCACATGTATAGAATACTACGGTAAATTCTCACCACGAGATATTAAATGGTCATGCCCGTAACACTGGGGGCCTTGGGGTTTGGCTATAAATATGAGGCCTAGCTACCCTCATTTCATTATCTCTTGACTACGTCGAGACTTTGTTTCATGGTGGGTCAACTCTTGTAGCGAGCGTGCCAGCACCAGGTACGACTCGACGCCACGACGGTGGTATGGGACGCCGATCGAGGCTCAAGTCTTTCTCAATCCCTTCACTCGAGGGTGGTCAGGTGGATCAACACCCTTCTTTCTCTCTCTCCTTTCTTATTTCATATATATGATATCCTTATCATATGCTTACATTAGATCATGACTCTTAAGATACACATACACTCATATATCACATAGTCTTCCGTTGCTTAATCACATACGTGATTAACTACTCACAAAGATAGATACTAATTAATTCTTAGTTAGTTATCTAATTATTTACAATCCCCTTACAACATAGTCGCAAAATTGGTCAAATCAACTTTCCTTTCAACCTACAGATTTGTTATGGTACCCCACAAAGTCCATCAAACAAGAACCCATTTCGCATAGTTCAGTTAAACCACATCCCTCAATACCTAATGTAGTCAAACACCACCTGATATGATGGTGTAGGTAGAACTCTAGCACCATCAATGAAAACTCACTTAAAAGGTGACAAAACAACAAATTTGTGATATAACAACTGGGCATGTAATGAACCTATAAATGCCATCTTCGTCAACCATTGCACAAATATAAACAAGTTCCATTCGAAATATGTCTTTTTTTTAACGCTATCGCCAAAGGCAATCCACCGACCATCGCACGCCAAAGGAACACCTTTTCACGAAATGGAAGATGAGAATACAAGCGTGCTTTTAAAACTTGACACCACCCGATTAACGTGCCATGCATCCAAAACCTTATTTGCCAACCAAGGTCTATCTTCGACCAACGGATGGATGGTATATACATCATTCGTGTGCACCACAAATATTGTTTTTGCAATACCGAATGACCAAATCTTTCCATGGTTCCTCAACCAACAAAACTTTGAAAGCGAGAAAACTAGACTAGGCAAGTGCCAAATACATAATACATATACAACATACATACATATTGATTGCCAAATATATACCCATCGATATCCTTGGCCTTGTGGTATGCGAAACTTATTTCGGACTCTTCGAAAGGCCATCATTTCGCCCGGCGACACGACTCTAAGATAGCAAATAAGAAAGAAGCCTTTGCCATTCTATGGGAAGTGTGAGTTTTTCAGTCTCTCCAAATTTTGGCCTTAAAAAGAAGACGTTGATATATCTTTCTTTCTTTCTCTCTCGTTCGTTCGTTGTAATACTAAGTAGTTGGGGCTATGGCTTCTTCCGACACTCTACCCTCCTCCGCAGGCTACGATGACAAAGACGAAGGAGAGGTCCTCTCATGGCTTCCTTGGTGCCTCTCCCTTCCCAAAATAGAGCTCCACGCTCATCTCAATGGATCCATTCGCTCCTCTACTCTCCTGTTACTACTCTTCCTTCTCCCCCTTCTCCTCCCTCCATCTTCATCCACTTTCATTTGTTTCCTTTACTCAGTTGCCTCCCGCCTTTGTCTTGCAGTGATCTTGCGGAAGGATTGAGCAAGAAAGGCCTTATCAACCTCCAGGATATTCAAAGGTTCATACTCAAAGGTCGCACTATTTGTTTCTGTCTGTCTGTTTGTATATATGTCTCTTAAATTTCATTTTTTGTTAGATCTTTTGATACAGTATTATTTCTTTTGTTTGAATTTTGCTTAATAGGCGATCGTTCCCTTGCTGAGTGCTTTAAGCTCTTTGATTTGATTCACATGTTAACCACGGACCATGAGACTATCATCAGAATAACTAAGGAGGTAATGTGGTTTCCTATACATTGTTTTCCCACTGTTTTTTTTTTAATCTTTTCTACACATTACCTTAACTGTTCATCTGTATAAGTCAACTTTTTATTTTCTTTGTTTTTTTATACCTCCCTCTCAGATATGGTGTTACAAATTACGGGATAGAATTAACTCAACTGACAAGCAGTTATGAACATGAACACCATTATTTTGAGTATTTAAGAGGTCGTTTGAAGTTTATAGAATAAACTTGCATTTATATTTGGTCTATTCTAGTGTCATGAAGATCCTGGTTGGTAGGGTGGGTTTAGTTGGTTTAAGGGAACTGTAGCAGTCGTAAGTAATGGCCCCAATATGGGGGCAAGGCTGGTTGTGGTCAAGGCATGGACTGTCCTTGTCCTTGTTGGTCCTTGAATCGTCCAAGCAAGATCTCCTCATGTATGAGTACCCAAGATTGGCAACATTGCTAGAGCAGTGTGGGCTAGGGTAAATTGATTGTTAAGGAGCCGTTGGGGTATTGATTGTTAAGAGTAAATCCATGATAGAGATGAGCTGTGGACAGGATGCATCTCAAACGCGCATATAGTATCCTATTATGTATTTCAGCCAAGCCATTGAAGGGGGTTTGTATGGGGCTTTGACCTCTCTCTTTGTACCATGTAGCTCAAAAAACCTTCTAAACTCATTGTTTGTGAATTCAAACCCATTGTATGTACACAGGCATTTTAGCTTCTACTTGTTTGGGTGGTCACAAAAGCATGAAAATAATTAAATGTAGGAAAGGCTCTATTTTTCTTCTCCCCAAATAAGTCAATTTATCCATGAAACAACAAAAGAAATAAAATACAAAGCCCCATAGATTTAGCCAACATGCTACATAGCACCAAATCCAAAAGATTTTGCTTGTGAGACACACGAGAGTAATATGGCTTTTTCACTTGGTTTCAATATTGATAATCATTGCAATAATAAAATTTAGGGCCTTTGACATTAAAGTTTTGTACAGAAGGGATATCCAATCCTTTTTGGTCTAATTTTTTTTATGTCAAAAATCCAACTAAGAATCAACCTTTGCAACAACAATAAATGTGTGGTAAGGTCTTTCCTTGGAAACAATATAGAGTACCTTACTTTGTGCCCTTAACAACACGTTTGGAACCATTTGTCAATTTCTATAACCCACTCTCAAAGTTCGTACGATATCCATATTCAGTCATCTAATCAACAAATACTATGGGGGGTTTGAATCCCTCCTCTCCCATAAGAGGATCCTATCATATCATTGGTTGGCTCATGTAGGCCAACTCCCACATTCCTATGGGTAGACAGATGGATACATGGATGGATTTATCATCGTTGGGTTTGGTGGAAGCTGTTTGGAAAGCATAGTCAAATGCGATCAAAGACAACATTTTAACAAAATTGTGATACTTAGATTCCCACAATTGATGGATATTGGATGTTGTCTGGGAATAATGCCTTGATGATTATTGTGGCTTTCCATAGATTCAAGTGGCTCATTATTGTACATAATGCATTGTTTATTCCTATTTTGGCTCTTCACAAGCATAATCCTTGTTTTAGAGCTATTGACACTCAATTTAGTATGCATGCAAAACTCTTCTAATGCCCTCATAAGCTTTTGAGCATCTCCTAAAGTATTTGTGAAAAGCACCACATCATTTGCATACAACTAAGCATAATGACTACATTCTCGATGACAACTTCAATGCCTTATTCCGTCACAAACTTGAGAACTATTTGTTCTAATTTATCAATGCATAGATCAAATAGAGTTAATGAGAATGGGCATCCTAGCTTAACACCAATAGTGACATTGAAAAAATCTGAAATTTCATTGTCTATACGCACATAACATATAATCTTGTCATAGTTTGGGAAATTCCAAGCATATATTCACTTGGCATTGTGAGTTATTCCATGCACCCCCAAAGATACTCACGAAGTACCATATCAAAAGCTTTCTTGAAATCTATGAAGCAACAATATCTACCCTTAATCTTAAGCAATTTTCTTCCATTAACAATCAAAGAGTGACAAGGTGATCGATGGTGCTAAGGTGTCTTCAAAAGCTAGCTTGTTCATAAACTCTTATACCATTTTTTTAGCCCATGCACTTGCCTTTGATTCCATTATGCTTCCAAATAGTTTTGCCATTGGTGAGCTAACCATGATGGTTTGATAATTTTTTACATGATTGACATCTTCACCTTTATATAATGGTTTGATCCAATTCGTAATCAAATTGTAGGGCATTCCATGTTGCAATGGATGATTAAACAAATCTCACATTCTTTTCTTTCTTTGAATAACTCTTTTGTACTCATGCAAATGCATTTGATAATTTTCCTTATCCTTGGCCACATCCAAACGCCCAAGGCACTTTCGAGCTTCATAAGAGAAAGAAAGAAAGAAATATTAACTTATTTTAAGAGGCTAAAATGGCCCATAAGACCAAACAACAGATTACATCTTGAAATAGTGTTTCATGTTTGAGAACAACAAACCAAAATAAATGTAACTATTTAAAAAAAAGTAAACAAAAATAGAATTAAGATGCAACTAAAGAACCTCGTCATTTATACATGTAAGATTCTCAAGTCAAAGAGATAGATAGATATTTTTATCGTCGATGGAGAGGCCGATATTGACCCATGGGATCTAAGTATGAAAGTTTTCTTGATGTGTCTCCTTCCTAAGAAGGGATATTCATACTAAAGAATGTATCAATGCATAAACCAAAGAATGTAGGTAATAATACACATCCTTGCTTAACCCCTATGCTACTTTAAAAGTATTCTAAGAAACCATTCTCAGTTTTTAGTTGACATCTAACTTACACATATAATTGTACAACAGCAATTCGATACTCTAATGCCATGCCAATTTCCACCATTGTATTGCAAAGCTCGCCTTGTGTGCTATGTCAAATGCTTTTTTAAAATCAACAAAGCAACAATAGAGTGTCTTTCCTTGTAATCGACTTTCTTCCATAATTACTTGTGATGTAACTAGATGATCCACTGTGGAGTGTTTTGGTCTAAAACATGCTTACCCAAGTGCTTGTTTGTTTGGACTTTTAGCCAATGTACTTACCTTTTGGTTTATGATAGTACTTTACAATTTAGCAATAGTTGAGCCCACCATGATTGTGCAATAATTTGATACTTGATTCTTATCTCTTACTTTAAAAATTGGCTCAATCCAATTCATTGGCCAATCATTGTTTAATAGCTTGATCTATGATTATCATGATCCAATGATGAGTACTTGGCATTGTCCATTTTAAGAGCTCATTTGTAATGAGAGTTATATCAATTGCTTTCCCATTAGTTATCTTTTTTGTTCCTTTATTGATATCTTCAAGATTGATGCATGTATTACAAGGTGTTTCAATGTTCTCAACCATAGGAGCCACTCCCTTATGCATATATAGGCTTTGTACATATTCTAGCATCTCTTCATTTGTTAATTCACCTTTTATATCTTCCTTCTTTACCATCGAGTTGTGTCCATGCATGGCTTGGTTGGAGCCTAAACAACATTTTCTTTTTCCTTTCTTGCATTGGAAGTATTGTCGTTTCTTTCTCCTTACTACCTTCCTATCTTGGTGCCACACACACACACCGAGAGAGAGAGAGAGAGAGAGAGAGAGAGGTTTCTGATTCAGGTTGTCGAAGACTTTGCTGCAGAGAATGTCATCTACTTAGAACTTAGAACAACTCCAAAGGTACTTTCTGGTAAGCTTACTTTTGATGATTAATGCAAGATTAGATGTGTCTTTATTCTTTGGACTGAACCTTGCCTAGTTTCTGTCACTTCTATAAGTGTCTTGCATCTGTGTAGATAACATATTTTCACTCATTTGGACATTGGTATTTATGCACAGTTTTAATACTTTCGTGTGATACTTTACCTCAATCAAGGTACTAAAATTTCTCTGATATAATAGGATATATAGTCTATAGAGAATCCTATTTGTGTTCGCAAAAAAATCTACAATCTGCTAGTCAGGGATTTCTACTAAAACATTCATCTTTTTGTATTTTTTAAGTTTTTTCATATTGGTTGAAAGTAATATCCAGAAACAAAGTGAGTGAAGTTTTGTAATTGTTCTGGTACATCTTTGTTGCATGATATTAAATTACTGCTGGGCCTCCATTACATTATTATTATTAGTTAAAAGGCATTTTCAAGTGGCTAATGAGATACAAAAAGACAGAATAATTCTTAAAATAAATGCTCTTAGACAAATGTTGAGAGAATCAAAGAAATTCCTGTCACTACGAAGGGCAACAATCATTTGAAAATTCAAACAAAACTTTAGATAGAAATCTTCTGCTGTAAGATTAATCTGTCAGATGCAATAAAGTGAGGAACTTACATGTGCTTTTCTAGGATCATTTACTTTCTAATGTTTTTCAGCAAAGATTCATGCAATTATGCTTGCTGACTGTATCATGTTTGGGCAGTGCAATTCATTGTTAGGAATGACAAAGAGATCTTATGTGGAGGCTGTTCTCAATGGGTTCAAGGCAGTGGAGACTGTCAAGGTATTTTTTGACATGCAAAGAGGTGGGGAAATGGTGGAGCAATCTGAGAATGACCATAAAAACAAGGCAGAAATTAAATCAATAATTCATGTCAAGCTCCTTCTTAGTATAGATCGCCGTGAAAGTACTCAATCTGCCATTGATACAGTGGGTATTATGACCACTTTCTAATAAGAAATCAGTAACAATAATATTGATACAATCAATATATTTTGGGTCTGCGTGCATTCTCTAAATGCCTATTTGGATTAACAGGTACAACTTGCATTAGAAATGCGAGAGTATGGAGTTGTTGGTGTAGACCTTTCTGGAAATCCTAGGGTCGGGAATTGGTATCAAACCATCCATAGTGATTATTTTACCTTTAAGTGCCTTTGATGGTTCTCTTTTGAACATGGATGGATTCTGTGTTTTTTATTCTTCTGAAATAGGCAGACATATTTACCAGCTTTACTTATGGCCAGGAAGCATGAGCTTCCTATTACGCTACACTGTGGAGAGGTAAGATTTGCAGAGCAACATTGCTGAAAATCCATACTATTCTTCTTAATATTAATCTGCATGCTGCATATTATATTAAAATGACTGTATGATATCTGATTGTAGGTACCTAATCCTGGAGAAATACGAAACATGTTAGATTTTCATCCTGAGAGGATTGGCCATGCTTGCTGCCTGGAAGAAGTGGAATGGTCGTCACTTTTACAATCCACTATTCCTGTATGACAATAAAATTTGAAAGTAGAATTTCGCACAAATTCTGTTGTGTGACACACCTTTCTGCTGAATATCAGAATGGATGGTTTGGAACCCAAAATTGAGGTTATTTGTTCAATTATAGGGCATATATTTCCTGGGTGAATGTCATTCCTGCACTTCCTTTTTTTTCCATATGTAACCTCTGCAGTTATTGATATCAATAGTATCACATAATTACACTCTTAAGAAAAGACACCTGTTTCTGTTGTAGTGTCACATGACCTTTCAGAATATCCATCTTGAATCATGGAAAATTTTAAAACTATAGACATTATACAGGAGAGATAAATGATGATTCTTTGCATTTTAGTGTGTTGTAATATCTAGGGCCAAGGACAATAATGAATTTTTGGTTTATTGTCAAATAGAATCGCTGGGTAACTTGAAGCCAAGTTTCACACAGTGATTACTTAGAAGACACAATCAAGGACAAACATTACACGTAATTACTCTAGAACTAGGAACATTCATTTTGATATCAAACGTTATGGAGAACAACTAGGATTTATTTGATTGTTCTTCCTTAGTATTAAGCTTATTCCTGTTTCTTCTGTTCAGGTTGAAGTTTGTCTTACTTCAAATGTCCGTACTGAATCGATACCTGTGATACGAGATCACCATTTTGGTATGAATATTATTTTTCTTCACATTTCCTACATAAAAATATTAACATTCCCTGGGCTGAATCAGCTAGTAAGTTGTTTTGCTCCCATACATGGTTTTTACTATCTTAACCCAAGAGAGAAGTGTAATCGGGTATGCAACCATATTTGCCATATCACCCTCTCATAGGAATTAGGAAAATCTGAAAAACAGTGTGTAGCCATCATTTGTGGGGATGCCACTTGCAGCCTTGAGGCAATAACTGGAGGCAGAATAACTCTGTACAAGGACATAAACAGTGCCTCAAAATCAATCTGGTTCAAAATTTGTAGAGAAACTTTGTACAGAATTCATAATGGCTACTTTAACCAAGTTCAAAATGGAAAAACTAATGTTAATTTGTAGAGTAAGTTGTCAGTTTACTTGCCAAGGTTAGACAGCTGCAAAAATCATTGAACCCAGGCCTGATACTTGTATCTCTTATAATAATCATGTGTTTTATCTCATCTGCTGAAAGTACTTTTCAGTATTTAAAATAGTCACATGTTTTATCTTATCTTCTGAAAGTACTGTACTGTACATGCAATGCCCTCTACTTCAGTGTGCCTGTCTTGAGTTTCTCATCAATTTCTTTGATATCTTTTATGCAAATTGCTACAAGGCAGAGAAGACCTTTTTATATTCCCAGGTGTGTCAAAAACCAAGTGTAAAGAATAGTATTTGATTTGCAGCTTCATTATACAATTCAAGGCATCCATTAATTATCTGTACCGATGATCCCGGAATTTTCGGGTCGCACATATCTCGGGAATATGCTATTGCAGCTGTTTGCTTTGGTAAAAATGATGCGACTGTTTAATATTCTCATGTTTTGTGTGTTTTTAGTATGACAACAATTTTATGGTTCATGCCACAGGTCTGTCAAAATCAGAAGTATTGTCTTTGGCGAAAGATGCTATTGATCATATCTTTGCCAGTGATGATGTGAAAACTAGAGTATTGGATCTTTTTGCTGCAGCAGAGAAAAAATTAGATATGTCATAGTAGAATGCTTCAATCATTGGCAAGATTTCATCATTGCTAACCCATGTTTAATTTCTCAAATGTGGAAGATACATAGAAATAACTTTGGAATAAAAAGTGAAGTTCAATAATATGGAATTTCAATAATGAACTTTGAAGAAATTATTTGTAATGTTTCAAACCATGGGTAACGTTTCCTGCTATTTATTGGTCAAACCAACATTCAAAATTCAAAATTTCACTAGCAAATTTCTCCCGATGGTTGTGGAAGTGCATTCATAAACCATTTTATAAAGTGCAAATTGCTTGTCAAAAAAATCTTAACCTAAATCTATCGAAACTCCTACATCTCTCTCTCTCTCTCTCTCTCTTTGCTAGCGTGGTCATCTATCGAAACTACTTGTTGCACTCTATTTTCATAATAAAGGGCAGAAAACATGTTTCTGAACCTTTTGGTATTAAGTCAAATTTCACACTAGTCAAGATTGATCAAAATATTAGTCAGCATTTAAACTTAAGCTTTACATGGGTATTCGATTCCACTATGTTGGATTTGTTGGGTCCTTTGTGCATGTGGTAGTTGAGTTCAACTTTTCAATCATAATAATGACATACGTGTATTTGATGGCCTTCATAGTTTGTTGAGCATTGCACATCCTGGTTATGGCTCACACTAAAGCTTCACATGAAAATGATTTGTCAAAAAGGTTTAAAGAATCATGCTTGGTTATGGCTCACACTAAAGCTTCACATGAAAATAATTTGTCAAAAAGGTTTAAAGAATCATGCTTGTTTTCATTGCGTTCAAAATATATTGAATATGCAAGCTTGTTGTTGGCTTAGATTAACTTTGAGAATATGGAGACACATGTTTGTTTTTAGTTCTTACCTTCTTTTCTTCTCCTCCACTATTCAGTAATGTTATGATTATTTGCAATTTCCATATTGTATACATTTCTTAGGCATCTACTACGTGATTGACTAGGCCTTATCAACAACATTTACTAACTCTACCATAAATCCCATTTTGACTTTGTAGTAGATTCATTTTAAGGTTTGCAATAAAGTTCTCTCTTTGGAGAGAACAAATTGATGATGACAATTGCAATGTATTTGTTTAGTTTTTACAATTTCACTTTTCTTCTTGTGCATATATAAATATTCTCTATTTATAAATTTGTTTGTATATGTATCTGAATATGGGTGTATGCATGTATATTATGTCGTTTCCACAGTCAATTACCAACCAAGGATATACTATTAGAAAATATGCATCTTGCTCACTACCTAATTTACCAACCATGTTTAAGTAACATGACCAATCAAACCAATCACAAAAATCACAATAATATTGACCCTTTAGATCAGTGAAAATCGTTTGAAGATTGAAGATGGAATACTTCTAGAGTTAGAACATATCGTGGTATTTAGGGGAGCATTCATTGTCACCAAAGAATACCTTGATCATCAAATTGGTGATAAATGGCATCAATCACATGTGCTCACATTTCTTTGTCAATAAAATAAGATTGGTAAAAGGTTGAGTGAAGCTCGTTTGAGTGTGACCTATGACTTTGTACTTTTGCTAATCATGCACATATTGATATTCGTCATAATTTAAAAGAATAGAAAGTTATTGATGATAATGCACATGTTTCTACCTACACACAAACACGTGTTTATATTTGACCTTACGATAATAATGCACATGCTTTGGCGTGATGATGAGCTATTGGACTGATTTGGGTTGCACACAAGTTGGGGTAAAGCTCCTTGAAATGTGACCTACATCATCCCATTGTATGCATCCCAAACATGCACATGTTCATATTCTTCATTTAAAATAACACAATTTTTAATAATAATTCATGTGTTCATATTCTACATACACGTAATAGAAATTTAAAATGTATTGACTTTGCCTTGGTAACGAGCCTTTGAGCTGGTTTTGGTCACAATCATACGCGGTGGAGTATTATTGTTGTTTAAATAATATCGTGAAGTAACATTATATTATTATATGTGTAATAATCTTAGGGAATGACTTTGTGATGTTGATTTTGTTTATTTCATGGCCCAACATCCACATGGACGAAGTTATAACAAGAGATTGCATGATAGACACAAATTTGCCTCTTATAAAACAAAATACACGTTGTACATAAACTTTTTGTTTTTGACAATGGATTGCATTCCAAAGAAATGTGACAATGTTGCCTTCCTACATCCCTCCATTTTGTTTTATGCTTCTAGAATCTAGACTCACAAGACTATCACATTGACATTAAAATTGAATTTGTTAAATTTTGAGTTGTACGACAATAAGTCGTTTAGTGCTTTACAATGTTAGGTTATTGTCATTAATGGCTTTGCTATTGCATTATGTTGAGAATCAAACTCAACTTCCCTAGTGTGGGAACACACCTTAACATACCTAGTGTGTGAACACCCCCCATCTTCTAATATAGTAATTAGTGTGTCATAGAACCATAAAGTTCTATGATACATATTTAGTGTGCTTAAGTCTCCACCACTCTGTAACAACTGGTGGTTGTATAGAGAGAAGGTGACTACATAAGCACTTCTCTCATCCTCCGTGTAAAGTTGGTTGGATGTAATTCTATTTTTACTAATATAAGTTCTTGTTCAAAGCTCTCTTTCTCTCTCTGCTTGTCTTACGTACACACACACACAGTTTACTTCCAATGCACAACATCACCTACATCACTCACGATTCTTTATAAAAACTCTTTATAAAAACTCTTTATAAAGTCATGGATAAATGACAATACGCACATGAGTATGGAAATGGTCTTTCAAACATACTAAAGAGTGAAAATGACAATGGCCATTTTACAAAAGACAAGGGAAATACATGTGTAATGTGATCATTTTATTCTATTATAATAATAAATGACAACGATATTTTCGAGTTTCATGCAATAGAGATTACAACAACATGACTGATTAACAATCAACCTAAAAGGAGCACCTTATTCTCATTGTTTATTATAGTTTTGGCATTCCACTTTTAAAGAGCCCTTGCAAGAGACCATAAAATAATACCATGGAATATATCTCTATCAAGATGACCCTCTTTAGCTACATCATTTGGGGTGCATGTAGGTTATACAATTATTTTAAGTAGGGGATGGGAGGGTGTCAGCTATATCGAGAACAAAACGGTATTTGACGTCACCCTTGCTTAGCCTTTGCATTGCAGTGTTTATGTAGTGAATGGGAATATTCTCAATTGTACTCACAATGTTGTGTTCTCCACAAAAATTGAGCATCTCTTGGGTCTCCTCAATGCCCCCAATCAAGCTTCCTCCAACTAATCGCCTCCCTACGTGTATTCGTTATAAATACAATATTTAAAGAAATCATCCTAATCAACCCATTAATATACTCCACACCCTACACACATACATATACGTACATGTACACAGGTGTTTGTCTGGTATTACTCTCATACGTACATGTATATGTATGTATGCATACATGTATGGGTAAATTTCGAACCCTCATATTAAAAACATGTCAAAAATATCAATTCTACCTCTTTTAAAAAAGAAATAACTTCTACCTTTGTCACTGGGTAGAATTGATATTTATAAAATTGATAGGGGTTGTTTGGATATTACCCGTAGTACCGAGGCTACTTTTTATATTGTCCTATATATATATATATATATATATCTCACATACATACTTACCGTAAATTAATGTCCCAGCATGTAGTTTGTAGGGGGCTTCTGGTAGCCCTACCACCACATACTTTCCATTTAGACTTAGTAACCCCAAGAATGGCTCCAATGCATGCTCTGCAGGTACCGTGTCAAGTATATAGTTCAAGCTATTGGATGCCACCTGCAATAAAAATGATATTATACCCACTCTTTAATATTGTAAGAAAATATGGTACAATCTTTTTCAACACCTTATGAGGAAAGTGATTATTGAAGCCATGTTTCTAACTTTATATTTTGAAAGTTCTAGATTTGGTTATGAAGGCAATAGATAATATATGCTATTTATTATTATTATTTGACCCTTGGATTTTGGAGAGTGATTTGGAAGATAGATTCTTCAGAGGATAAAGCAGTATTGTATGCTATTTATTATTATTATTTCACCCTTGGATTGCAGAGAGAGAATTTGCAAAATTATTCTTCAAAGAAACAAGTGGTACAGAGTGTCATTTACATGATCTCAAACTAAAAGTTTTGAGAAGGTAATGTTCAATGCAATATTGCTTCTAATGTGGGCCAATTTCATATGGTAACATCTTCTATTAGGATATACACAATAGCAATATACTGTGAAACTTGATGAGTAAATGCTCAAGATCTTAACGTTGACTTTGGTGTATTGGAGACATGAACACAATGGGGTTCCATGACACTTTACTGCATCATGGTAGAAATCATGGAATTAAGGTACCTGCATTTGTTTCTCATCCTTGCTAACTATAAAGGCATCAGCACCCAAGATTTCCTTAGCCTCTTTCTCCTTGCTAGGTAATGTGCTTATCACAGTCACATGTAGTCCAAAAGCCTTGCCAAATTTGACCGCCATGTGGCCTAGACCCCCTAGCCCCACCACACCGAGTTTCTTTCCACACTCGGTGAATCCATAGTGCTTCATTGGACTGTAGATTGTAATACCCGCACACAACAATGGAGCGGCTCCATCTAATGGTAGATTTGTAGGCACCTTTAATGCGAATCTGAATTGAAAAGTTTGGAGACATTAGCGTAAAATAGGCCCATTGCATATATACCACCATAGTAAATGAAAAAAACATGCACCATCATTTTAAACAAGTTGAAAGTCTGTAATCACATCGAGCTCCAATTTCAAATGTGACATAAGAGAATCCATTTTAAACCTTTGAATCCATTTCTAGAGGATTCAAGTTTAAATAATGAAGATAAGTAGAAAATTCGGGAAGGCAATAAGAGCACGATGATGTTACCAAGCCAAATGCACACAAAGTTAATTATGAATTGTTAAAAAGAGGTGATAAAGTTTGTAGGGTGTGTTATCTTGTAGTAAAGGAATTTAGAAATCAAGTGACCTTTCAACTATGAAGATGTTTTGGTAAAATTGTGAATGTCTTTGTCTCTCTCTCTCTCTCTCTATCAATATTAATACATTCATGTGGCACTATGACGAGGGGTACTTTGCATGATGCTCTCATTAGAAGCCTCGACTTTGACCAAGCATATTTAAATTGGTGAAATTTTGAAACAAACGGGCGACAAACGAGTTAATATTCGAAGAGCATGCAAAGTAAATGCGTGGGACTGATCACTTCCATGAAGAATCATGTAAGCACTAACGTGTGGGTGCTAACTACTACTCACTTCTCATGCACAACCATGAGTGTGGAATAGCCACCGAAGGTGGCATTGCCGTTGTAGTCAACACTGTTGTAGACGAAGACAACACGGGGGCAATATTGTTGTTGGAGGGTGGAGCAGGCGTGACAAGTACCACATGAGTCGACGAGGCAGCCGACACCCACGTGGTCCCCAACTTGGAACCCCTTCACCTTCGACCCGACCTCGGTCACGATACCCACCACCTCGTGCCTACAAAAAAAGAGCCAAACACCACACACATTGGCACACTCCAAACTCCACACACATTGGTACACCTCGTGCCTACAAAAAGAGCCAAACTCGATGCACATTGGTGTAACACTCCAAACTCCACACACATTGGTACACCTAGTGCCTACAAAAAAGAGCCAAGCTCCACACACACTGGTACACTCCAAGAAACCACACATTATATGCATGCCCTTCTATGAAGCAAACACACAAAACCAAGATTAACCAAATGAATCATAATATCCTCAGTAGTGTGAAAAGTAACCAAGGATTTAATGCAAAATGTTCATGATGTCAATTAGCTTCTTGGAGCAACAATCGAATATTCAGTTGATTCACAAGTGATGAATCTGTAAATTAAGATTTGAAGGGATTAAAGGCAGCCCACCCAGGGACCATGGGGTAGATGGATGCTTTCCATTCATTCTGTATCTGATGCAGATCAGAGTGGCAGATACCGCAATGCGTGATCTTGAATGTCACGTCGTCATCGCCAGTCGCCCTGCGAAATCCGAGCCCCAAGGTTTAGACGGTATATAATGAAGTCATTCATCTAAATTAACACCAAGACAGTATATAATTCAGAAGTCATTCATCTAAATGAACACAAATTAATGAGAGATGGAGTAGAGAGAGGCCTTCGGGTGAATTCGAATGGTTGGAGGTGGCCGGATGCATCGTGGGCAGCATAACCCATCACCTTCCTGTGCATAGCATTAGGACAATCAATAAGGTTAGCTGCAGGAGCAGCCATGGTGGAAGCACAAGCTCACTATTTTGGTTTAAAAAGCTGCTTTGCAATTAGTTGGTATAATATATGTATGTATCAGAACAAAAAGCTATAATTTTTGCCTCCTCCCTTTTCCATGTAATGAATTCCAGTTCAGGAATGTGAAGTCCCATCTTCTTCTTTTTTTTCTTTTTTTTTTTTCTTCTTTTTCTTACTACATTTCATTGACATGGAGGAAAACACTACTCAAAATTTCACACAAAAAAAAATTCCTCTCCTCGTCCCACAATTACTGAAAAGTATCCAAAAATATGTAATGATAAGAGCCCCATCGGCCTCCATAATTGAATTATAATCATGCCGTAACTTGGATGGCACAATGTCACATTGGATCTCCGTCTAAACCATTGGAATCCATGTCAAGACTTTTGAACTTGATAGACAGACGTGGATGATAGATCAATAACAATATTTTATGCAAATCATATATAATGTGTGATGTGGATGGAGGGAGCATTAACATGCAGAATCATGATATAAATATAATTATTCATCCAAAAATCTCATGCCACAATATTCTGTTTGCAATGCCAATTGACTTGTCCTTGCACATGGCACATGGGGACACATTAAATTGTCTCTTTCAATGATTACCTCATATACCAAAGCTTTTATGTGAACCAAGTTTCTCGTCGTGTTAAGTATCTAGTATACTTTGTTTGGATGTATCATTCATGTCCATCCATATTCACAAGATGTTTCTCATGTTTTCGATCAAACGAAGAATAATAAAAAATTGCCTCTTGACACAAATACGTTAGGAGTAAATCATAATTCGTTATTACGTGGTTATATTGGATCTATGTTTACCCTTGTGTACCCATCAAGCATAAAATCATAGAAATCACATAAAAAAATTGATTCCCTTTTAAAATAATTCCACATGTTTTTCCTCAGAAAATGCCTTTTAGTTTAGGCCTTTTAGTGGGAGATTGTTATACATGTACCCTCGATACATGCTAAGTGTGAAAAGGCCAAAAACTGGTCTTCCACTTAGTAGTGTGGAGTGAGAGAGAGAGTTTAGTGAGTGTGAGCGAGTGAGTGAGAGTCTTCTTCCTCTCTATCGTTTTTCCTCCCTTTCTCTCTGTTGCAGAGATTCACTACCTCTTCCTCTTTGTTGTAACCTCCAACCTCCTACTGTATTGAGAGTTGTCAATTGTATCCTACTGTTGCTCGCCCCTCTGTTCCTGGCGTGCACACTACAACTAAGAAGGAGCACCGCTCCTTCATCCTTCCTGTCCTTGCATCACGATTCGGAGCAGAACAGAACAATTCCCTCTTGGTTTTCTGATCTACCAATTTGCAATAGTGGTATCAGAGCTTGGGAGACAACGATAGGAAGCTTTGGAGTCGGAAGCAACGAGCATCCGAGACTCGTAGTAGCAGCGTAGGAGATTCGTGTGGCGAGCGTTGGAGTATCGGGCTCAGCTGAAGCATCTACCTACTGTTGGGCAACTCCAACATCTTCGACATTGAAGAAAGGAGCCTGCCATTCACAGGTATTTCCCTTGGTTAAACTCTTTGTTTATCTATCATATGCGAAACATTGTTTGGTGGAAATAAGCTGTGGTGGGAGAGATCCCTGCCACATTTGGAAGAGAGATTTGGGGTCAGTGTGAATGTATAGCAGAACAGATGTCTACAGTTTGTGATTTGGGAGATGTATGCTAGTCAATATCGTTGTCATATTTGGAAGAGATATTTGGGGTCAGTGTGAATGTATAACAAAGCAGTTGCCTACAATTTGTGATTTGGGAGATGTATGCTAGTCAGTATCGTTGACATTTTGGAAATTATATGTTTTTCAGTGGTGCGTGTTATATGCAAGAGTGGCATTAGTCTTTTTTGACAGTTTGCAGCTGATACTTTGGAAGTTGTATGCTTTCAGTGGTGCATGTTGCACGCAATATTGGTACCAAATTTTGATAGTTTGCCATAAGCTAGACAACTACTAGTTTTTTGTTGCCTGATACCGTCGTTCACTCCCATGGAGTTTGAAATGTTGGATGCTTCTAGTAGCACTTCTGTTGGACCTCGCAATAGTTCAAGTAAGAACTATTCATTTTTGGGAAAAGATAATATTGAGATCCGAAAATTTGATGGATCTAATTTTGCTTTGTGGAAGAATCATATGCGTGATGTGTTGGTTCAAAGAAAGCAAACGAGGCCCCTAGGCGGCAAAGCAAAGAAGCCAAATGACATGGATGATGATGATTGGGAGGAACTTGATGCCTTGACCATGTCCACTATAAAACTGCACTTGGCGGATAATGTCTACTTTACTGTTTTAGACAGCAAAAACTTCGAAGAACTTTGGAAAAAACTATGCAATACCAATGAGAAGGAAACTGTAGTTAACAAGGTGTATTTGATGAGAAAGCTATATGAACTTCGTATGAAGGATAAAAATAGTGTTGCGTCTCATTTAAATTAGTTTGATGCATTATGGTAGCAGTTGCAAGCTCAGAAAATGACCATGGATGATGAGCTGAAAGCTGTAGTTTTGCTATGCACATTGCATAGCTCATGGGACACATTTTGCACTGCTATTAGCGCTAGTGTACCAAACAGGAAATTGGTCTATAATGACATAAGTGGAGCATTATTGGGTGATGAAATACGTAGGAAATCTATGGTTTCCTCACAAGTTGGAGAGGCATATAATGTTCGAGATTCTGGTTATGGCAATCTACTAAGCTCACGGACTATGTGATGTTAATGGATGCAGCTGAACCCTCTTGCTATAAAGAATCTATGTTGGCTAGTGATCATGCTAAGTGGGAACATGCCATGAAAAGTGAATTGGACATTATTTATAAGAATAATACTTGGGATTTGGTACTTTTGCCAAAGGACAGGAAAGCATTGCCATGCAAGTGGGTATACAAGTACAAGTATACGTCTGATAGTGTAAATTCCCCAAAGTATAAAGCACGCTTGGTAGCCAAAGGTTTCAAGCAAGAACATGGAGTTGATTTTGATGAAACCTTCTCTCCTGTAGTTAAGATGACTACATTACGTATGTTGCTTTCATTGGCTGCAAATCAGGATTTGGAATTAGTCCAAATGGATGTGAAGACTGCCTTTTTACATGGGGACCTTGATGAGGATATTTATATGGAATAACCAGAAGGTCATGAAATCTTGGGAAAAGAAAATTTGGTATGTAAACTCAAGAAGAGTTTGTATGGGCTTAAACAATCCCCGAGATTGTGGTGCCAGAAATTTGATGCTTTTATGAAGTCTCAAGGATATACCAGAAGCAATGAGGATCCTTGCCTTTATACGAAAAAATGTTCGGATGAGAGTTCCATTATGTTGATACTCTATGTTGATGATATGCTTATCATTGGTAAAAACAAGGATGAGTTATCCTTGTTGAAGAAAAACTTGAGCCAGATTTTTGACATGAAGGATTTGGGAGACGCAAAACATATTCTTGGTATGCGTATTACTCATGATAGGAGTAAGCGATGCATTTACTTGTCTCAATCTGAGTACATAGCGAAAATGCTCAAGCGATTTAATATGGAGAATGCAGAGCCGTTGAGCACTCCATTGCCTACATATGTAAAGCTGAGCACATGTGATAGCCCCACATCTGATGAGGAGGAATTCATGTCCAAGGTTCCTTATCAATCCGCAGTTGGGAGTCTCATGTACGCCATGGTGGCTACTAGACCAGACATTGCATTTGCAGTGAGAGCAGTAAGTCGATTCATGTCAAATCCTGGTAAGAAACATTGGGATGCATTCAAGTTGATATTGAGATATTTGAGTGGCACTAAGGATAAGTGCCTTTGTTTAGGTAAAGGGGATGCCTCTATCATTGGATACACAGATTTAGATTATGTCGGATGTGCTGATAGTAGAAAATCTACTTAAGGGTACATCTTTCAGATTATGGGAGGTGCCATTGCTTGGAGATTCCGTCTCCAAGATTGTGTCGCATTGTCAACTATAGAGGCCGAGTATGTTGCAACCAGTGAGGCATGTAAGGAAGCAATTTGGTTGTCTCGATTAGCTAGTGACATGGGTATACTGCAACATGTACCCAAACTGTTTTGTGATAGTCAGAGTGCCATTGCTTTGGCTAAGAACCCGATATATCATGTGAAGACCAAACATATTGGTGTGTGATACCATTTCATTCGGGAATGCGTAGCTAATGGTTGTATTAGCCTTGAGAAGGTTGTTTCTCGCGAAAATGCCGCAGATGCATTGACCAAGGCCTTACCACAAGATGCGTTGGAGCATTGTTCTTACTTGATGGGAATTACTTAGTGCCTTACGTTACACACTTGTTGTGTACATTGTGTAACATGCCCATCAAGTGAGAGGTATAGGTCTAGGTCTTGTACAGGTCAACCTTCCATTATTTGTACTCCTAGTTTAGGCCTTTTAGTGGGAGATTGTTTTACATGTACCCCCGATACATGCTAAGTGTGAAAAGGCCAAAAACTGGTCTTCCACTTAGTAGTGTGGGGAGAGAGAGAGAGAGTTTAGTGAGTGTGAGTGAGTGAGTGAGAGTGTTCTTCCTCTCTGTCGTTTTTCCTCCCTTTCTCTCTGTTGCAGAGATTCACCACCTCTTCCTCTTTGTTGTAACCTCCAACCTCATACTGTATTGAGAGTTGTCAATTGTATCCTACTGTTGCTCACCCCCCTGTTCCTACTGTGCACACTACAACTAAGAAGGAGCACTGCTCCTTCTTCATCCTTGTTGTCCTTGCATCACGATTCGGAGCAGAACAGAACAATTCCCTCTTGTTTTTTTGCTCTACCAATTTGCAACATGTCACCATGATACATTTCCTCTACAAGCAAGCATACCTCTTAGGCTTACCCAGTAACAAATGTTTTTCATATATTCTGGGTGAAACTTAGATGCTATGGGGACTCCATCCTGCCATATATTGGACATACCAAAGGGTCAATCTTGTAGCATCATCTTAGGGGGGCTTATTCCACAAGTCAACCATGTTTTGCTACAAACCTTTAATTTAGATCCACAATTCAGGTTTAATGCAAACCCTTTCGACACCACCACATGAATCAGATGATCAAAGCTACAGAAATAATCTCGTTGTGTTCTCAGAATATTTGATCTTTTTTTTCTTATTTTTTCTACACTTTTTTGATGATCTCTGAGATGTTCCTCCCATAATTAACAAAGCCACAAATGTCTACAAATTTTTACTCAATCACGCTTCCTAAACAAAATGAATCCTCCCTTAAATTGGAACATTTTTCTATGACAACCTCTATTTCTTCATACAATCTTATCATTTTGGTGAAACAAACATACTAACAGATAAATAAATAAATACATAACCAACCAACGAAACAAACAAATAACAAAATAACCAAATGAATAAATAAAAACAAACAAACAAAATAAATATATAAACAAACAAACAAACAAACAATCAAATAAATAAATAAATAAATAAATAAATAAATAAATAAATAAATAAATAAATAAATAAATAAATAAATAAATAAATAAATAAATAAATAAATAAATAAATAAATAAATAATTAAATAAGAGAGCGAAATTAACTTATATATACATAATACAACCCTAAACCCTCTATATATCATAAGAGATTTTTTTCTTGCAGCCAAATTAATCTCCTAAGTTGATACGAGCTCTTCAAAGAAACTCACTAGCCAAATTAATCGGCTAAGTTGATATGAGCGCATCAAAGAAACTCACTAGCCTAGCAAACATATCAAACTAGATAGAGAAAATGAGAGAATCAAATATATCCGAGGTAAGAAATGCTTAAGGTTTGCATGACTACACCTATTGAAGGAAAACAAAAAATTGTCCTTTGTATGTGAAACATGAATGGAAATCGATTAAACATTAATGTGGATGGTAACCCCTTGTAAAGGGAATAAAACTTGATTGAAAGCAATGCAATATGCATGAACTTGCGACTAGGTCTCATTCATAGCTCATCAATTTTAGTTTGTCACATGTGACAGACCAAAACATCAACCTTCAAAAACCTAGATATGAGACATCTCTTCTTACTAAAAAACATAAGAAGAGTAGAAAGAGGAATGGGCCGACGTTGATGTAATCAATTAATTAAAGGGATGCAACTATCACTCACACAAAAATAAAACTAAACTATTTTTCAAGGAATAAACCTTGGAACAAGACACCTCCTTAAGACAAATCGGCATCCTGGTACACAACTGATCTACTGCTCCATTCTAACCGATTGCGGTTAATCTCGATATAGACTCGCAGGAGGATGATCAGCTGATGACTACATTAGAGGAAAGTCCAATCTTAACCAGGCTGACTGGACCTCAAGAGACTCCAAGCAATCATAGACGCCGCGACCGAGTCCAAAATCGGACAAAGGGAAGGCCAAAATGCTGGAATATGAAGACGACCATGCCGACAGAAACGAATCGGCTCACTCACTAGACAATGAGTATAGTGGATTTGATGTGCCCATTATGAGGACATCCAGAGTGAAGAAAGCACTTTTAACATCGTGAAGATTTTCGGCAACGGTGAGAAAATCATCAAAAAGTGGCAAATTGGGAATGTGTAATGTGTGCACACACAAAGGGAGTATTAGTTTGCACATGCACGCGTAGAAGGAAGTATGGGAATGAGTACAGAGTATTGAGGCATATGTGAGAGTGAGGGGAAAGGGGAGTTAATGTAGCACATGGCTCAATAGAGCCAAATCAATTGGGGCCTTGATTTGTGCCCCAAATATATTCCCCTCTGAAAAGGGGAGGAATATTTTCCCCATTCAATGTAAGTGGCACCTCTCCCTTGGGCTATAACGGGGAGAGGGGTGCTCACAAATGGGGGCTTCTTCACCTTTTCTTTTTCTTTCGTTTTTTTGTGTGCAGGATCTAGGTGCTCGAAGCTCTTTCTCTTCTCTTGCTCTGCCGAGCCTCTCACGCCGCTCTGCTCCACAAAGCAACTCATTGTGGTGGTACGAGGCCTCCGTTCACTGTCATGAGCCCGAGTGCTCACTGTTCAGAGGCTTGTCTAGGGTCAGTGTCCACTTACATTCGCTATTGCGAGATCGAGAACTTGCCGTTCGCGTGGTGGTAGACTCAATTTGATGAGAAAAAGTGTCACGAGTACACAAGTTGGGAGCTTTTCTTTCCCATTGTATCGTGGTCGTGTTGAGTTTGGCCAAGCGTTGTTATTGTAACTTGGTCTATGTGCCAATTAAGAAAACACCTACTTGTACTCTGTTGACTATCTTGTTCTTGTTTTCTGTTGCTATTTCTTTGTGTCTATTCAGATTCGTGGGTGCTGTGTGGGACAACGGAAAGGAAACGTCGGTCGGACAAACCTGCCAAAAAGATGAGAACCTATAGCAAGGAAGGAAGTTGAGCTGGTTGCGGATAGATCTGGCTGAAAGATGATGAAAAACTTTGATTTCACGTTGTCGTGGGTGTCGTGAAGGAATATTTTCACGATATATATATATATATATATATACTCAAGTATTATACTAAGTGACATTTGAGAGACTTGAATCTACAACCTTATATACCAAGTAGACAGTACATACCACTAATCTAATATGTCTTTTCTAGACATGTAAATATTTTTTCATCATTATACTTATTCCATGTAAATTTTCATACATGAGAACTCGAAGGAGCGAGATGGTTATCATGCATCACATGTAATACATGAGTGCTAAATGTCAATCATGCATTCCATGCATTGTATGCATATCTTGTACCCTAACATGCATCATGTGCATGGGGGTACCTATATAAGCAAGAGGATGGAAAAATGAGTTAGCTCATTGAAAAAGTATACTGTCTCTTAAAGTTGAAGGCAAGGGGTCAAAGCCATAATAATAATAATAATAATAATAATTTTCTTCTTAATCTTCTTCTTAATCTTCTTCTTATCCCTCCTCTTCTCAACTATAACAATTTACGATCTTCTCAAGTGTAGCCTTGTTTCCCTCACATCTTATGTTCATCGCATCTTCGTCTTTTCGCTAGTTTGACGAACGTCCTTTCCAATTCAGAACCCCAACGGTTCCGATTCATTTGACTAACACACAAGGATTTTCCTTGGTATCTTTCTTGGTGAACTCGGTGTGAAAGAAGTGGTAGGGAGACTCAAGGCAAGAATCGACTGATACCTAGAGATGGCATCCACACGCAATCAAGCGGGAGAATTTGAAAGAATGATGGTAAACGTAGAGCAAATGATGAGATCCCGGGACAATGATGTGAGTGTGAGAAGGCCGTTGACCGCGTTGTGGAGGTCGTGGGTCAATTTAATGCGAGGAACATTACAGAGTTCCTTGATGCATACAAAAGGGAGATGAATCAAAGGGACGTGAGCCAAGCACATCAAATCTCAAGTTTTAAGCGAGTTGTCGCCAACAACGTCCAAAGGCAGGACATCAAGCTTCAAGAAGGGAGGACAATGTGGTTTGAGTTCGAGAAAGCAATTTTAGCGGAGTTCGCGATCGAGGATTTGTTGAGGATGACTCGACATATCTTGATGAAGTGGATAGAGAAGAAAAATAAAAAGATGAGCGCTTGAGGGTATATGACGAGATCGACTAGATGTTTAGTCGTCTCCCCCCCATGGACCAAGTGCTACTTGAGGAGGACAAGACTTTGTACTTCCTGAAAGTAGTGGATGTGAAAGTAGCTTCATAATTTCCACGTTCGTAGCCCCATCTTTTGTGCTCTATCCGAGTCCGCAGTTGGTGTGTCCGTGACAATTTGAATCCCTTCCAATTGAAAACATCACCAATCTTCGAGACCATTATCACCTTCCAATTTGGAGTTACCATTATCACCTTCCTTGCTTCCAGAGTTACCATCCTTAACATCCTTGGTTTTAGAGATGCTTCCTCATCATCATCGTCTTCCTTACCTTGTCTTTGACATCATCATTTCCAACACCTCTTGTTGTCTTTCATCAAACGCTACTTCACCCAACCTTCACCGTCATTAACACTTTGCATGGATTGATTTTGATCGCTCACCTTCACAGTTCCGGTGGGGGTTACAACTGCTCACTTTCTTGGTGGGGATCGAATCATTGCTCGCTTGCACTCCCTTTTCATTTTGGTCTACATTTTGCTCCACTTTCCTTTGGCGAGGATCGATTTCGATCGCCACATTCCCACTTCCGGTGGGGGTTACAACTGCACACTTTTGTGGTGGGGATTGAATCATTTCTCGCATCACTCCATTCACTTGCACTCTATTTTCATTTTGGTCCACATTTAGCTCCACTTTCTTTTGACAAGGATCGATTTCGATCGCCCACCTTCCTAGTTCCGTTGGGGATCACAACCGCTCACTTTCCTAGTGAGGATCACGTCGTTTCTCGCTAGCGCTACCATTTGTGTCGTGTTTTGGGTCAACCTCGACTATTTACCCTCTCATGATAGAAGAAGTCGAGTCGACCGCTTCACTTGCACTCCTTTGCTTGGTTGCTCCCGTTCGTGTTCCAATTCTCAATGAAGACCGCATGGTCGCTCACTCCCGTTCGTGTTCCAGTTCTCGGTGAGGACCGCATGGTCGCTCACTCCTGTTCCTATTCCAATCCTCACCTCACCGCATGGCCACTCACGTTCCAATTCCTGGTGAGGGCCACACATGGTTGCTCATTCCCGTTCGTGCTCCAGTTCTCGGTGAGGACCACATGGTCGGTCACTCCCATTTGTGTTCCAGCTCCCGGTGAGGACCGCATGGTCGCTCACTCCCGTTCGTGTTCCAGCTCTCGGTGAGGACCGCATGGTCGCTCAAGCCCGTTCATGTTCCCGATGAGGACCGCACATGGTCGCTCACGTCCGTCAATGTTCTAGTCTCCGATGAGGACCGCACATGGTCACTCACGCTCATCAACATTCTAGTCTCTAGTGAGGACCGCACATGATCACTGATGTACGTTGGTGCTCGTGTCTCCGGTGAGGACAACACATGGTTTCTCACGCCCATCAGCGCTCCACTTCCCGCTCACCCCTACATCACACTTTCAAAAAAGTGGCCGTAAAGGGGAGGATAATGTCACGGCATAGTGACATGAAATACATAGTTGGTGAGGATTGAACCTACAACATCACATAAACAAGATGTCATGCCCAACCATTTTGATATGAGCATTCATTTATATATATAGTTTAATATTCTATAGTCTAGCATATAATACATTTCAGAATCAGAATATTCTAGTCATTAGTATATTTTAGAAATATTGTACAGTGTATTCTAGACAGGTATATTCTAGAGATATTTCTCGAGTATATCCTAGAGATATTCAATCTCAGAACTTGTATAAATACTTGTAACCTCCTTGGTTCCTTTCAAGGTATTGAACACCAATCATTGACACACTAATCTAGTATTCTCGTTTCATTCCATCTTGTCTCCTTCTTCATCTTTGTCTTCATGCTCTTGTATCATTCCTAGCTGTAAGTTCCATGCTCGTAGCCCCATCATCCGTGCTCTGTCCGAGTCTGCAGTTGGTGTGTCCGTGACAAATAGAAGAGAATTGGGGACTCTCCTCGAAGATGACACGCCACCGAATGGGCTTGTGAGAGATTGGACTATGGTGAAGTGAGAGTGCAACAGGCTCGACAAGAATTGTCAATGGCTTGATGACACTCACTTGGCAAGGTTGAGTGCAGAAAAAATGAGACCACCTAAAGTGTCTAAGCTGCCTAAACAAAGCAACCTGGATGAAAAGAAAATTGATGATGAAATCATTGAAGAATTAGAAAAGAATCTTGAGATGGTCATGCTAACCAACATGAACCGTTAGGGTCCAAAAAGAAAAGAACCCTTCAAATGTGTGGTGCGACATCTTGGTCCACATGAGAAGGGATTGTGCAAGCTTTCGTGAGGCCATCCGACAAAATTTGGTATACATGGATGGCAACATGATCTGCTCACGTGAGACTAGAAGACCCGTGATTGTGAATGTCCGAAGAGGGGGATTGAAGAAAGGTATGGAAGATGCTGAGGCGACTCATGTGGAAGTGATGCACTATGCTGCATCAGCCAAAATAAGAGTTTGAAAAAATTAAAACAAAGCTACTAGATCGGGAACAAGATTTTGGTCTACTATTCTCGAGTATGAGAAGAAGGGAAAAATTACTTTGGGCGAGGTAGAGCTTGCAGACCGAAATGTGCAAAATAGGGCCGAATGGTCCGATCTGGTGGATGACAGTACCATACTCGAGGAAGTTATGTGCGACAACCACGACGTGCTCATGGATGAAAAGAGAAAAAGAATGGAAGGGCAAGACGGCCCACCAAAAAGACTTGAAACAAGGAGCACGAAAATGAAAGAATATGTGGAAGCAAGTCAAGCTTTATGGATGGATGTTGGGAATCTAAGCTAGAAAGGGGGCTCAAGCAAAAGAGTCTGAGAAACGGCTTGACCCATGAGGGTTGATGTCGAAGACCCCGTTAGGAAAGGGAAAACTATGCCCACCTATAAGCTAAGGTCAGACATAGAACAGAAGACGGATGTGAAGAAGATTCTCGAGGAACGTGTTCTTGATAGCCACGTGAACTTGTACTTGAGGGAATTTCTTGGAATTACAAAAAATGAGTTCCATGATACGATCGTGAACCTCGTAAAAAGAAAGAGACAATACTTAGGCGAGGAAGAAGAGAAACCACAAAAAGCAAAAGCAAAAGCAAAAGCCATTATGATGGCAAGGGATGAAGTCAATGAAGATATGGTGGACAATCATGATACTTGGCCTCATTGGACACAAGCGACGACAAAGACGCTAGTGAAGTTGGGAGAAAGAAAGGAAACAATAGTAGCTTTAATAGACCATGGGTCTGAGATCAATCTTATGTCGACTGAGGTCTACAAAAAGGAAAGATGGCCCATAAATACGAATCATGGGTGGAAGATCCGTGCGGCAACAAAAGCTATTGAGGACTTATATGGCACATGTCCTAGTGTCCCTATCACGATTGCCGATGTCGAGATAGATCAACATTTTTTTGTTCAAGACTCGACATCCCATCCGCCAACCATACATAGCATTATCCCGGATGGAAACCAAAGTGTTCGACAATGGTGCAGCATTTACTGAAGTAAGGAGTCTTGACGGAAAGAAGGCCATGCTACAGTTCTTGACTGTACATGCCAACCGCGAAAGGAATCAGGATAATCTCAGAGAAGATGCTTCGGATTTTTAGGTCGCGCTATTTGCGAGTGGGGCATGAATAGTCCGAACAAGAATATGCCCCCAAGAAGGAAGAAAGTTTGCGAATTTGTGGTAGGAGGGTTATACGTAGCCCCCTAATGGAGTGTGCAAAATAAGCACATTTCGCAAAGAAGAGAAATCTCAGATGCAAAGCTTTGAGGAGTCTTTAAGATAAGAACAAATAATGGAAGGCGATGAAAGCATCAAATGGGTTATGGAGGAAGCCTCATAACCAACAAATAATTCAGATAAACTCCATTGAAATATACGTTGCCATCGACGAGTATAACGAAGTATCATGGCCGAGATGGTCAAAGTTAGCACGAAATACAAAATGGTGGTCAAGAAAATAAATCCTGTTGTTTTTGAAGTCGCGAAAATATGACAAAGATGCGTGAACTTGAGGCAGGACCCCGGGGCCTCCGACCTGAGGATACCAGATTCATGTGTTTATGTTTGGTGAATTAACCAAAATGAGAAAGTTTGGTAATTTTCATTAGCAAAGAAAAGAAAAATTACAATCTATCCGAAGACTGGGATTACAAAAGTTTTAGGCTTACGGAGATTAACAGATTAACAGATTAGGGTTTTATGAATTTTTGGGTTTTTCCAGAAATTCGGGTTACGGTTTATGAGATATGGCTTGGATAAGAAAAATTAGGGTTAGGGTTTTTGAGATATGTCTTAGATAAGAAAAATTAGGGTCTTTGAGATATGACTTAGATAAGAAAAATTAGGGTCTTTGAGATATGACTTAGATAAGAAAAATTAGGGTTAGGGTTTTTGAGATATGGCTTAGATAAGAAAAATTAGGGTTAAGGTTTTTGAGATATGGCTTAGATAAGAAAAATTAGGGTTAGGGTTTTTGAGATATGGCTTAGATAAGAAAGATTATGGTTAGGGGTTTTGAGATATAACTTAGATAAGAAAAATTAGGGTTAGGGTTTTGAGATATCTGCACTTGCATGAAGGAACTCTAGTTTGCATCTCTAACTTAGTTACATGTGTCCCACATGGCGTTTACTTTAATTGCATGGCCTCCATGTTCAGTTGCATGCGTCCCACATGACATTTACTTTAGTTGCATGGCCTCCATGTTCAGTTGCATGCGTCCCACATGACATTTACTTTAGTTGTGTGGCCTCCACGTTTAGTTACGGTTCCATATGCGATCGTCCTTACAAATCTGCCGCAAACACCGGGTCATTTGAAATAGGTAATATGTCGCATTATGAGAACACTACGTCGAAAAAGGGCACAAAAGCACGCAGTTTTCAAAAAGACACGACGCATGCGTAAAGCTTTTCAGAAAAGGTGGCAAAATATATTAAATTTCAACATGACTACCACTTTGAGGCATAAGTAAAATGCCTCCAAAAATACATCACCAAAATTACAAAATAATGTACAACATGTCTACCAGTTACAATTATACATATTCGTGAGTTTACATCCAAAACAAATTTACAAAGTTTCCGATCATGTAGTAAAACAATCCCCAGCTTGAACCAAACCAATATATTAAGACATGTCTGATGGACTAGAAGAGCATTCTGACGTCTCATCCTCATCATCAGTGGCAATCAAAGCATTATCCTCATCCAATTCCAGCCCAACATCTTTGTGGTTATGAGAATTGCTTCTGGTTATTCTCTGTATTTCGTTTGACACCATGTTTGGGATTTTCTCCTTTATTATCTTGATAGTTGCTTGTCTTAGATGACCTGATTTTGTCAATGAGAAGTCATATACTAGTATGTCAACACGGTCTAGTGCGAGAGTAGCCGTGCTCGATATATTCTTTCTTCTTATCTTTCTGCTTGAACATCCGACATCCTTAACCATCTCTAAAGAATACTTTCCTGTAAATGCATCAGGTGAAGTTGTCTGATACCAGTGGACTACTATTGACTTTGTCTGACTACTTTCTTCATCCCTTACTAATTCAATAATTTTTGCAATCCAAAATGGATGGCCCAAGGTATCGTCCCCAGCTAATGTTGCAACCAACATTCTCACTTGTAGTTCTTGCAAATTACCTTGCCATCTTGCCTCAACAGTACGTGACTTTCTTGGTCCCACATAAATATCTCTTTGCAGTGGCTGAACTAAATCATGAAGCTCCATATTATTCGATTGTTGGTGATGAGTTTGCGATATCGTTGATGTCATCCCAATGTTCCATGTGAATGGGATACGGATTGGCCATAAACTGGCGATGTAATTATCTAAAATGGTGCGTTGATGGGTGAAGAAAATCTCCCACCATTCAACATCCTCATCACCGGCATACTTCCTAGTCCGATCAATATTATTTTGTTTCTCTGCTAGACATCTCAACCAATATGCCCTTTGTTCATCAATAGTACTATTTGGTGCTACATTTTTATGATCATCATATGGCATTTGTTGTGCACCATGTAGAGGTTCATCTGGGATATGAAGAAGGAGCCTACAACCTTCTTGGGGCTCCCATTGTGCACTAGATGAGTATTGTTTCGCAAACAACACCGTCATCTTGAGGTGGGCTGATCTTTGTTTTATGAGGAAGACATGGTTGAAACTTATATTATTAAGAGGTGCAAGCACCCTACCTTTAGTCCCGTCACTATCCATGCAGAAACGTTTAAAGTCGTATACTTCTTCCAAGTGTTGTACTTCAGGCTTTGGTGTATATGCTTCACTAATCAATTTGGATAGCGTGGGAAGTGTGAAAGCATTACAGTGAGCAAGTTTCTTTGAGAACCTACTGAACATTTGATCTATGTGATCATGGGTATGACCAACCAACAAGAAGTTAACCTTTATCTTTTTAAATATGCCCCTCTCTACTAGCATGCTTAGATAGCCGAAGACAATTGAGTTCTTATTCTCTCTTGCTGTGTTGTCTAGTTGCACATATAGAACTGGCGGGAGTATACCTTACCCTGTGCATGACAGTGACAGTAAGATTAGGGTCGTTGTGGATATTGGGATAAGTTAAGAACACTTGCGGTCTTATAGTTTGACAATATGTCAAACAACCCACTAGATGCATTTGCACGAGACACTCATCTCCAATATCCTTGGGGATTCTTTGAAAATGCGGCAAACAAGTTTTCTTTTGATCCATGCCGTCAATAATCATGCACATATACTTTTCGGGAGATTGAAACGCTTTTTGTCAGTGATGCATAGCCTTAGTATGTTCCAATGCCTGACTTTCACGATGTTCTTTTAACAAGTTCTTGTAATTCTTGATCTCTACATCTGATTTTCCACCCTTGGCCATACTTTTTAAACTCGCACATATTGAGCAGACTCCCATTCGCACCTTTCGTGGGATAACCACGTTATTAAATTGTAACCTCCATAGTCGATTAAAATTCCTGTACTGTATGTAAGGCTCAACATTGGAAGACATGTCGTCCTTGTATGATTGGTAAACTTCCCTTCAAGTAAAGTTATCTGACAAATGAAGTCTTCCTGTCGTTGGCATAACTTCGCACTGTTTTGAAAAATATACCTCCATCCACCTAATTGCCTGTTGCCCAATTTGACCCTTACATCCAGAACCATTTTGATCGAACTGTACCCAGGAGCCCTTCAGAAGTCGCTCTTGAACTCGTTGCAGCCGCATATTTCCAATGCTATGAGTGATTTTAAAAGCTGCTCGACAACACTTGGTATTTAGTCCAAGGAAATATTCAACTTGCGTTGAATTAGGCCCTGCTTTGTGATCCAATTTAAGTTGCATATGCGAAAGAAGAAATGTATCTTGCTCTTCCCCATTAAGCGACAAGTATTTTTGTCGTGTTTCACGTAACCTTGACTTTCCATAAGTTGATAGACAGAGATTCGCACAACACGATTTGTTCAAGTCGCATAGAAGTTGACGATCAGAACATAAGAAATTAAATCTCTTTTCACTAACTTGTCGAGGAACTCTTTTAAATGCTAGAGGTTTAGTAATGCTATTGTTATCTATCGACGAAGAATCGTCCGCTTGTAAGCTTGCATGAAGAGGGCCATCAACAACATCAATTGAAAACAGAGAATTCGAAGTACTAGGAGCCACACTTTTCTGTTTAAGCCGCGAATGTTTTTTGTGGTCGTACTCTTCTATTGAGAAATACGAGTTGTCTGACAATGAAAAGGGGGCAATAGAAAAAAGAGATGTTCTACTTGTAGAAGAAGACATTTGAGGGAGTCTAACTGTATTCTAAAACCTTCTTTTGAGAAAATTAAGGAATGCTAAAGCCTAACTATATAACTACCCGAACACTTAGATTAACTATATTATTTTCCGACATTTTTCTAAAAAACAAATAATTAAAAATTATTTTTTATTTTAAAAGGAATGCTAAAGTCTTCTATATAAGGAGGTTAGAAATTTCATTTTCATTATCACGTGAAAGAATCCATCGAGCTCAGAGCACAGGCCAATTTTCGAGCACTCAGAAGCACATCGTCGACAGCACTACCTCCGGCACGAATCATGAACAAGGGAAAGAAAATCGTCAGGTTAGTAATATTCTTTACATTTTTTAAGATTCCTAAAGATTCCTTAAAGAGTCCTTTCCTCAACACATAGAAATTTTATTTTATTTTGTACAACAAACTTGGAAAGCAATTCTGAAAGGCAGGACCTTCAACCAAAATCCGATGCAGCAGGCAGGACCTTCAGTGAAAATCTGATGCGCTGCATCGGATTTGCGTTGAAAGGCAGGACCTTCAAGCAAAATCCGATGCAGTGCATCGGATTTTGGTTGAAAAAAATGCTGTTTTTGCGATAAAAAACTATCGCATGGGACCATAAAATTTACGTAATTTAGATGATAATTTGCGTGATTTAGATAAAATTGTACGTTGTTTCTATGTTTTCACCAACGTTTTTAATTTCAGTGAACCCAGACAAAAAGTTCCTTCATTTAGATTGAAGATTCGATCTCCGACAAAACGAGATTCTGGCTCCTTCATCAAGGACACGAGTAAAAAGATTTTATTTGACTCAACGGGGGAAGGAGGATCCAAGTCATCTGTGGCTACTACCAAAATCAACAAAGGTAGTACGCAAGAGGAGAAAACGGTTGAGGTGAAATATAAGGATTACCTCGAACTTGAATGGTGTCTCTCCTATGTCGAGGAGCATGGGGTGCTGTTATTGATAACAGTAAAATCGGACGGGGAAGGGAAACTTCAGCTTGGAAAAACATTTAATTACGGGCATGTAACCAAGCTAGAGTACGAAGACAAGGACTCTACAAGTATTTTAATCGACGTCTCGAGCTCAGTTGGCAACAGGCGATTGCGACTTGACGAGGGAAACCTAGTACCCGAATCTTGCAATCCCAAGGCTTTGCGTAAAGACCTGCAAACGAAAAATAACTTGTTGGTAGCTCCTCTGCCGTACGTGACAGGAGAGATGATGACCGGTGAAGCAGAAACTCCACCGAAAAAGTCTAGGAAGACAAATCCTGTTCAAAAGAAATATACTAAACGACCACGACCCGAAGAAGAAGAAGAAGAAATATTAGAGTTCGTGGAAGAAGAAGACGGCCAACAAGTCGACGTCGTGGCTCCAGGCGGACAACTATCTTATGGTGTCCTGACGTCAGAACAAAATAAAATAAGAGAAAATATTGTGAAGACTAAACTTGTGCGCAGGGGCCAGCTATTTCATTTGCCCATTACTTCTATCCAAAGGCCCCCCATTGATCCCGTGACTGGTAGACGTCCCCTGGAAATTAGGGAGCCGCACTTCGTCCATGTGCAAAACCTGAAAAGCAAAATGAAAATCAATCCTCACGCTACTGTGGTGCCATTTTTGGTAATGGTTGATCAAGAACAATGCCCAACAGTAGTAGATTTCAAGTATAGCTTTGCAGACGATTACACATACTATGTAATTGGAGGATCACATTCGGCCGAAGCTCGACGACAACTTGTCAAAGAATATCCTCTTACGCCGTTCTTCAAGTACGCCGAATGTAAGGTATATGCAGGACTAACTCACGAGGAGGCGAAGCTGCTCGCATGGGACCATAACAATGACAACGATTATAGGCAAAAGATGTCATGTATAGAGAGGATAAGATTTTTTCATCATGAATACCTGGATGCCTTGAATCGTTTTGGTCCAAGATTGTGGCCTGGATTGCGACGCCAGTGTTTATTGGAAGTAGGGATTGCAGTGGATGAGAGTACCAAATCCGAAGGTCTCCGAAAATATGATTCTTGGTTTCAACTAGCTTTTCGGACCGGAGAGGTGTGGGATCTCCAAGACAAAATATTCTCTATGTGGGAGCGGAAAGAAGTCAAGGGGCAAAGATCAAAAAAGGGAAGAATTGATCCACAAGTTGAGATGAAATCAAAGACCAAGGGAAAAAGCGACTTGGTAATCAAGGAGTTAGCAGAGGACATGAAACTTTTACCTTGGAGATCATTACAAGGTATCAAAGATGATAGATTGTTAATATCCGTGCTATCTCGAGTGGTCGCCAAGGAATTTAGTTTGGACAAGATGGTAACAGACTTGCAAAAGTAAGTGTTTATAGTATACCTTTTCATGAAAGTCTTCAATTATTTTGAATATCTTATTTCTAATTTCATATTGATTGTGCAGTCACAAGGTATACATGAAGATTTAGGAGTTGATGATGCAAAAACTGAGTTTATTGACATGGGAAGAAGTTGAACAAGCCTGCCCGATAACTTCTTCCTACAAGGCATTGGAGGAATATTTTATTGTATTTAGAGAATGGGTATGTGTCTTTTGAATGTTGATATGTTAGAAACTAATGTTCCCTGCTAACAACAATGACACTTGCAGAAACCATCAAAATCGAAAAAGAACAACGACAATAATGACGGTATTCCAGCGGCCTTCATCACGCACTTAGAACGTGCGAAATATGAGAAGAGAATGACCAAAGGGAAGGAAATGGAACTGCCCGAGGATTCAGAGACTGTAAAGAGTTTTTTGCATAGGTCCGATCCTTTCAAACAGCTTCATTATAGTGTTTTCAATGGCGAAGTATCCCAGATGCTCGAACTGTTACCGAGAAGGCACTACACTTTGCTGATAGCTGACATACCATATGGTTTCCGTATTGCGGGATCAACATATGATGATGTGCCTTTCAAGTACCCTCAGATCGAGAAAATGGTAAAGGATTTCGCAGAATTGACATTGGCCCCCTTGTGGAGGATAGTCATATTTCATAGCATGGGGCAATCACTGTCAGTCACAACAGCTTTGAAGTCCCGTTGTCATGCCACTGAACACATGCATTGGTGCGTTATAGTTCGCTTTTACTCATTACAGTACTTCTTATTATATGTACACATTTACACCTCTAATACTTGATTTTCTTTCTCTATAGGATCAAAACAAATATTACACGTAGCCCTGGCGATCGAATGGTTAGTGCGGTCGAACATTTTTGTGTGGGCTACTATGATTCAATTACAAAGAAGAAGGCTAGAGCACATGTCAATGAGCGTAATGTGGTTAACTACATCATGTGCCCAGCTGTAACCAAAAAATTAAGACATGTGTCAGGGGATAAAAGTATGGTGAACCCTTATCAAAAACCTCAAAGATTGATCAACCGCCTCATAGAGCTCTTCTCGAATCCAGATGATTGGGTCCTAGACTTGTTCTCTGGCACAGGTATAATATATATATTTAATTTCAATCCTGTCGATCAAGTTTAAGACGTTACTTCTTATATATACTTGTTTGTGTTCATGCGACCATTAGGTACAACGACAGCTTGTGCATTGAAGATGTTTAGAAACTGTGTTGCATTGGAGAAGGACCCTGCTCAAGTTAACTTCATCAAAATGAGGATCACAGGAATCTGGGACTGTCCAGATCAGGATCAAGAAGTCGGAGCAAAACACATCAACAAGGCAGAGATGTTCCAGATGACTTCACGAGAACCAATGGAACCAATTGATGAAGAAGTAGGGGAGCTGGTGGACCTGGAAGATGTAGCACAGTTTGACCATACATCAGATTCGGGAGAGCTTGGAGATGACACGAATGAAAACAGTCTAGAACAATCAGCGCCAGAGGAGCCTGCTTTGCCTGATTTGCCTATAGATTGATGTAGATGGCGTAATGTAAAAATTGAGGATTTTGAGGCATAATGTTCACCATCACTTCATATTATATTTGTATATGAGAACATCTGTAATTGTTTATCGTTTAATTAAATTCACCTGTTCATAATTTCCCTTTTTAATCATTATTGGAACCGTAGTTTGTATTTACATATAATTGGTCACCATGCTCTTCTTCAGTTTGAGATATTAACATGATATTGTAATTTCTCATTTCCGTTAGCATGACTGTATATGAAAAGGCGAATGTTTTTGATAATAAGAGGTTTTTAGTTACCTACGGTTCAAGTCTACTGGTTCCACATAGTATAAATGAATGTCGTACGTAGTTGTTACTCTTACCAATTACATTGTCATGAACTATATGACATTATACAATGAAACTATCGATATACCCGTCCAACAAGTGGGGTACTACTTTATTCCTAAACCCAAAACCACATATTTATAATTACGGTTTATGTAGTTTTACTCTACAATTTGAATATGGATACCAATTTTAGAACTTTATATTGAACCAAGTCTTCAATTGTGCTCCATGATATGCAAATTGACACGAATGTGGACACATATACAATTTAGTAATTGCTAGGTTTTTTTTGTTCTATATTTAACCATCAAGTCGCAAAAGGGGTACGCATGCATCGTATATTTTCGATATCGGGCTAAAATAGGGTACTTTTCTACATCTGGCCAACTATGCCAAAAGAGAATACGACATATTACCTGTTTCAAATGACCTGGTGTTCGCATCATCCTACCCGAAGATATCTGCACTTGCATGAAGGAACTCTAGTTTGCATCTCCCGCTCAATTACATGCGTCCCACATGGAGTTTACTTTAGTTCCATGGCCTCCATGTACAGTTGCATGTGTCCCACATGACATTTATTTTAGTTGCATGGCCTCCACAGTCAGTTGCATGTGTCCCACATGACATTTACTTTAGTTTTGTGGCCTCCACATCTAGTTACGGTCCACATATGACCGTCCTTATAATTTAGCCGCATCATCCTACTATCAGAGCAGTTCGGCCCGTGCAGTACGGACCGTTCCGAGAAATTTGATCGTAACGACTGTTCCATGCTCCGAACGCCCAGATATGAACTGATGGGTTCTGGATCGGCTTATATGCTGTTGGATCCGATGTTTTTGCTAATGTGGGATATCTTACAGTTCTGTTCCCCCATCTTCTCCAGCTTCATACTAACATAACTTGATACATAGTTGTCCGTTTCATACGTAGTAAAATGCGTTTGGAAGCTCTTGAAGACGTCCATCTTTTCGTACCAAGCCATTAAGCTAATATAAAATTATTATTTCATTATTTTTCATATCGTGTGTCGATTGTGGTGAGGCTCCTCTTTTGATTACTCTACTTCGTCGTCGATGCCCAAGACAGAATCGTTTAATACTTCGAATCCAATTTCCATTCAGTTTCTTCTCTTGAAGATCTTGATTCTTTTCCTGGGAATTGGCAAAGAAAGTGGTGTACCATCCACTTCTGCTAAACGATATGTCGTATTATCTTCGACTTTCTCCACCACATATGGTCCAAACCATCATTACGAAAATTTCCGAGCCATACTATGTTGGTTGTCTAGGCTACTGTCGTAGACCAACACCCAATCTCCTTCAACGATTTTCCTCGGACGAAGTCGATGTCGTTTGTCAAAGTCTTTCTTGTTCTTTAGCCTTGCATTCTTTAGGCGTGCTTTAGCTTCTTCCGACTTTTGCTCCTGCTGTTAATTCCTCAATGCTAGTAGATCTTCTCAGCTTATCTCATCTTTCCATGGCAATGCCAGCCATGAAACAATATTTTGTTCCACTAGCATTATCGGCGTCTGCCGAATATGAGCTCTGCTGGCATGTATCCCGTCACCGTGCTATGAGTAGTCTTGTCAGCCCATAGTGCAAATGGTAGTAGATGTGGCCATTCTCCTATTTTCCCATGGAAAGCTTTCACTAGAGCCTTCACAATCGGTCCATGTCCACATTCCACTTTCCCATTCGCTTCCGGATTATACGCCATGGTGAGAGATAACTTGATTCCCATCCTGGAAAAGAATTCTCTAGCTTCATTGGCATCCAGCTCGCCTCTATCAGCCACTATCTTGTTGACGCATCCATATCTGCAAATAACATCTTCAAGAAGGAATCTATATATTGATGATGTCTCCTTAGTTCTCAGTGCTAACCCTTCGACTTGATTGGTAAGCTGCTCTCTCGTGAGCAAAAGATAGTTCATCTGTCATCGCCCCATTGGCATCATTACAATGTCCACCATCCACTTGTAATGCATAGCCAACGGGTAAGTCGGATGAAGTTCATCTCGATGGTGAACATTCGAAAACATTTGACATTCCTTACATGTTTCCACGTAAGCTACTACATCCTTTTAGATGCCCGACCATCAATTTTTCTCCTTAAGCTTCGCGAACGTAGCCCATATTCCTCGATGGCCTGCCCAAACACTATCATGAAATTCAGACATTAGTTTTTGTTGGTCTTCCAGCTTGGACACAACTCTCATTGGAGTTCCATTCTTCTTCTTCGCATGCCTCCAAAGAGCTCCATCCTTAAGGAAATACTTGTATGCCTTCTTCCAAATTCGGTGAAAGTCTTCTGTCGACCAGGATTCATCTCTTTGGAGAGAACTCAAGTATTTCCCGATCTCCACGAATTCGCCTTCGTAGTCCTCTTCTATGAAAGTAGTCAGCACCCAAGTGTAGGAACTTGTAAAGAAGTGTAGGAGAACATCCTCTTCATCAGAATGTCGATCTTCTTCTCCGTCGCATCTCACTCATGCTAGCATGTTTGCAACGACATTACGCTTCCCAACTACATGACAGATCTCCGGGTTCAATGATTTGATATATGCGATCCAACATAACATGGCAATATCTAGTGTACTAGAAACAAATATCATGCCCAAGATTGGTAGGCAATCTGTCTCGATTATGACTTTTGCCCCAATGAGGTAGTCACGATCAGACATGATCGCCAATACGATTCCCCACATCTCCTTCTTCACTTGGGCATACCTTCTTTGCCTGTCACTTAACACTTTCACGCCAAACCGAATTGTGTATCGGTTGCAATCTTCATCTTCTTGGTTGATAACCCATTTGATTCCAATTGGGCTAGTATCCATGGTCACAAAAATGGGCTTGCCTTCTAAATAGTCTGCCTTCCGTAATGCAGGTGCCTCCATCAATAATTTCTTTAGCCTTCGGATGGTGAAAGTATGCTCGTTGATCCATTCAAAGCTCCGCTTCTTCTTCAGCAGACCGTACAATGGCTCAACAATGTGGGTGTAGTGTGGAATCCAAATGTAATAAAACGCACATGCTCCAAGGAACCATCGAACCTCCATTTGGGTTACGTATTCTTCTTTCGTGTCCTGGATCGCATTCACCTTGGATGGCGAAGGTTCCCAGCCGTATTCTCCACACAATTGACCTACCACCAAGATCTCCAATTGCCCGAATGCGGACTTTTCTCTCGAAAATGTCAAATCCGCATCTTCAAGCTTTTGCAGCACCTTCCTGAAGTCTTGTATCCGACACTTGTCCTTCTTGTGGAATAGTGTTAGTTTACATGTGCCACTAGGTGTGACACATGTTACTTTTCCTTGTAATCCATGCACTCTGCTTCCTTGTGGGGACTTATGATTGTTCGGACTATTTGTACCCCACGCTTTAATACTCCGCTCTAAAAATCCGAGGATTCGCCTCCAAGGCTACCTCGGTTCCTTTCATGATTAGCTCGGATTGTCAGGAATTGAACAGATCTTTGACTGTTAAGACTCTTGACTCGTGCGAAGGCTGCTCCATTATCGAACACCGTGATCTCCATCCGGGACGATGTGATATACGGTTGTCCTAGGATGACAGGATGGGAAGCCGAGTCTTGTACGATGAAGTGTTGATCAATCTCCACATTCCCGATCGTGACTTTAACATTGGGGCAAGCTCTGTACAAGTCCTCTATGACCTTCGTCGCCGCTTGAAACTTCCATCCATGGTTCGTATTAATCGACCATCTTCTTTTTTTGTAGAACTCGGTCCACATGAGGTTGATCTCCGAGCCAGGGTCAATCAAGGCTACCACAATCTCTTTCTTCTTCCCGATCTTCAGCGGCATCTGCGTTGTCACTCTTGCCCAATGAGGTCGAGAGTAATGGTTGCCCGCCATCACTTCTTCTTCTCCCTCCTCTTCCGATCTTGCCATGGTTATGGCACTTGTTTTTACCTCCTCTTCATCCGATTGTTGCCGCTTCCGCTTAATAAGGTCCACGATAGTATCATGGAACTCTTTCTTAGCGATCCCAAACAGTTCTCTCAAAGTAAGGTCGACATGACTGTCTAAAACCGTCTCCTCAAGGACCTTCAACAAGTAAATTGTTTGTTCAATGTTCAACCTTAGCTTGTAAGTCGGCGCTGCTCATTCTTTTCTTTTCTTCGCAGATTCATCAACTTCCATCCGAGTAGGTTGGCTTGATCCACTGGGCTTTATGCTTGTTTCTCCAACCTCTTTCTGTGGCGTAGGTTGGGCTTGCCCTTCTTTCCCTACGTTCCTCGTGTTGGGATGCTTTGATGTGCCATCTTCTTCACCAGTTCTTTTCCTCTTCTCTTCGACAAGAGCTTCATAGTTGCCGCACACAACCTCTGCAAAGCTTGTGTTATCGTCGACTGGATCCGACCATCAGGTAACTCGTCACACGTTCTGATCAACAAGTTTTAGATCCTCCAAATCGATTTGGTCTTTTTTCTCACACTTGAAGACCATCGGCCAAAACCTAGCTCCTCGCTTGATCATTTTTAGATTCTCTCTTCCAACTCGTACCCCGGTCGATGAGGCATAGTGCAAAGCTTCCACATGCCTTGTGTCTTCCTCTTCCACAATCTTTTTCAGCCCGCCTCTTCCGAAGTTCACTCGTAGTGGCTTTCTGGTCTCACTTGAGTGGATCATGTTGCTGTCCAAATAGACGATGTTCTTGCAAATCGTGTCTTGCAAGTCAGCGCACTCCCTTTGTGAGTGCTCCAAGCTCTCGCACCACACACATCTAAACACTTCTTTTCCCTTGGGCCCGTGTCGACCTAAGTGGGCTAGCGTTACCGCTTCAAACTTCTTGGAGAGCTCTTCGATTATAGACGCCCCCATCACTTTCTTGTGGTAATTGTTGATTGGCTTGCTAGGCTCGATCATCGCAGGTGCCTTCCTCCTCCACGATTATGGATTCTCCATGTCAGTTTCCTCTAGCCATTGTTGATGCTTATCAAGACAGTTGTAAGTCTTCTTCGCCGCCGCCCAGTCCGCTACCAAGCCATTTGGTTGCGTTTCATCCTCCAAAAGATTGCCCAATTCTCGCCGGTCTTTCGTATCCACCGCCTTCAGGAACAACAAGACTTTATCTCCATCGAGAACTCGTTGATCAGCACTCGGAAGTCTGTTGTACTTCTGTTCGAATTCCACATACTCTCAATGTAGACAGATTTTTCCCTTTCTTCTCGATTCAAATCATTAGCATATGCTGAGACATCCTTGACGCATCTTCAAGGATGTATTGAGCAAGAAGCGCCTTTTCAAACTCCGTCCAAGTTGCGTGCTCGTTTTAGAACTCTATGACGTGCTCGTGGATCCCTCGTTCCACCACACGCTAAAAGCTAGAAATTTGTTTCAGATCGTGGACATCCCTCTGCTGCATCTCGTTCTGATAGGTAGCAAGGAAATCTGTGTTCTTGCCACCAAATCGTCCAGCTATCTCCACTGTTTGATCTACAGCTTTGTCGATTAAAGCCTCCCATTGTCTCTCCTTTAGCATGAATTCCACAACGGACACCATGCCTTTCGTCAATTCCTCTCCTTGAGTTTTGCTTGTGGAAGCCATCGTCGTACTTGATATCCTCCTGCCGCCTCGTTTCACGTCGGGTTCACCAAAGATGTCGCGAAAATACGACAAAGATGCATGAACTTGAGGTAGGACCCCAGGGCCTCCGACCTGAGGATACCCGATTCGTGCGTTTATGTTTTATGAATTAACCGAAATGAGAAAGTTTGGTAATTTTCATTTGGAAAGAAAAGAAAAATTACAATCTATCCCAAGATTGGGATTACAGAAGTTTGAGGCTTACGGAGATTAATAGATTAACAGATTAGGGTTTTGTGGATTTTTGGGTTTTTTCAGAAATTTGGGTTTAGATAAGAAAAATTAGGGTTAGGGTTTTTGAGATATGGCTTAGACAAGAAAAATTAGGGTTAGGGTCTTTGAGATATGGCTTAGATAAGAAAAATTAGGGTTAGGGTTTTTGAGACATGGCTTAGATAAGAAAAATTATTGTTAAGATTTTTGAGATATGGCTTAGATAAGAAATATTAGGGTTAGGGTTTTTGAGATATGGTTTAGATAAGAAAAATTAGGGTTAGGGTTTTTGAATGATAGATTTGTCCTCTCAATTTTTAAGATTCCTTCACCCCCAGGAATTTGGGTTTTTTTTTACCCGAAGATATCTACACTTGCATGAAGGAACTCTAGTTTGCATTACCAGCTCAGTTACATGCGTCCCACATGGCGTTTACTTTAGTTGCATGGCCTCCATGTTCAATTGCATGCGTCCAACATGACATTTACTTTAGTGGCATGGCCTCCATGTTTAGTTGCATGCGTCCCACATTACATTTACTTTAGTTGCATGACCTCCACGTTCAGTTACGATTCCACATGCAACGGTCCTTACAATTCAGCTGCATCATCTACCGTCCGTACAGTTCGGCCCGTGCACTACGGATCGCCCCCGCCATTCCGACTGTTCCGTATAGTTTAACCCGTGCATTATGGATCGCCCTGGCCGTTCCGACCGTTCCAAGTAGTTTCGAGCAGTTCGGCCCGTTTTGAGCAATTCGGCCGTTCCGATTGTTCCGTGCTCCGAACACTAATAATAAACTCTACAGAAGATTAAAACACTAGAAAAGATTAAAACACTCTTTTATTGTATATGTCCGAGATTATTTTCAAACCCTAAACTATATCGCCAATCACGATGCTTGTCACCGACATCCCTACATATGCACTCACTCCTTGTTAGAATTTTCATACTTTCAGCCCTACCCCTCCCATACTTTCACCTATTTTGAGCCGTACCATTCCCCTACTTTCTCCTATTTTCAACCCTACCCCTCTCCTACTTTCTCCTATTTCCGGCCCTACCCCTCCTACTTTCTTCTATTTTGAGCCCTACCCCTTCCCCTACTTCTTCCTAGTTTCCCTCATACCCCTACTTTTTCATATTTTTACTCATATCTCTCTCCTACATTTTTATTAAACTTAATCTTTAGATTATATTTACCCGCTACCCCTCTCCTCGATTTCCATATATTTTAACCTTAACCCTCCCCTTAACTTTTCTTTTAGTAGCTTTTTATTCCAACCTCGCTTTCCTTTTATTTGTAGTTTCTACCCTCACCCATGTTTTACCAATTTTTATTTTTTGCTACCCGTCCCAGTTTTATCTCCATAACACACTTCACTGTTTTTATTCCCCTCTCTCTTTTAATTTTTGGTTTCCCTATGTATTTCTTCTCTCTCTCCTATCTCTACCCCTCCCTTTACTTCTTAATTATCACCCTACCCCTATCCCTAACCCTCAATAGCTCACACCAAGTGTCTCAAATGATTTGGGTGTGCTCAAATCGTTCTTGGTGATCTTTTCACTTCATCCCCACTTTGTCAATTTACCCATCCTCTTCCTAAATCTATAGCTTTCCCGTTTTTCTTTTTCTCTTTCCTCACACTTGTCTCTCTCCCTTACCTCTCTCCTCTTTCTCTCTCTTACTTTCTCTAGTGTACACACGCATCTCTCTCCTCTCTGTACCCTTTTTTTCTCTCTTACTTTTCTCTTGTTTTCGAACCCTTGATCCTCGTAGATCTACTTATGATAATTAGTAATAGCTTTGCTCTTAATCTCTCTCTCTCTCTCTCTCTCTCTCTATCTCTCTTAACATGTTAGTAACATTTTTTTTAGTCTTTTTAATTAATACTTAATGACTAGCCCTCTCTTCCTTTCTCACTATATTATTAGATTTTTTAGTTGTATTTAAGTTTTAATCCTTATAGTAATTAAAAGTTATCAAGTTTTAATCTCTCTCTCTCTCTCTCTCTCATGCTCTCTAAGCCATGCACCGATGACACACCATTCACACTCCTTGTCGACGATCGTATGATCAACAAAACTCATGGCCACACCAATTCGACTCGAAGGGTACACGGATGCCTACTAGGCAGGCTATAGAGCTAATCGACGATCGACCTCCGGATTTGTCTTCTCGCTCGGTAGCGGAGCAATATCTTGGAGTAGTAAGAAGCAGCCTACCATCACAATTTTGAGTACGGAGGCCGAATACACAGGTGCAGCCGTAGCTGCATGTGAAGCCGTATGGCTCAAGAGGATTTTGAAGGATCTAGGCGTTCCCATCAAAGATCTGACTCTCATTTACTGCGACAACATGAGCAGTATATATCTGGCTCAGAACCCAGTGTATATATCATGCACGCACAAAGGATATCGAAGTGTACTACCACTTCATTCGAGAGCATCTTTAGGCCGGAGATGTCGATCTTCTACACATCAAAAGGAATCTTCAGATAGCTGACATCTTCACCAAGGCCCTAGGAGCCGACAAGCTTTGGCAATTCATGCTAGATCTTGGATTGATGATCCCTGACTTGCCAAGGTTGAGGGGGAGTACAAGCGAGAACCAGATACCGTCGAACCAGGTACGAGCCAAAGCGGACACCGGAGATCATTTGAACCGGATACCAACCTAAGCGGACATCAATCGAAAGGAACTGACCCGAGTTGAGCTTGAGTGGGCGTGTTGAGAATAAAGCTCAACATAGTGCAATGTGTGAACACATATTTTGAGAATCTATGATTACTCAAAGGTCAAGGGTTACACCACTACTCTCTACACATTAACTTTGTGTCATAGAATCATATTCTATGACACATAACTAATGTGTTACATATTCCCCATGACTATGAGTCTTCACATTCCCCAAGAGAGAGTAGTTGTTGTAGTTAGTTAATCAAGGGAGAGGGTGACTATATGTATATAAAGCACCCTCCTCATACTTCATACTAAGTCGGTTGTGACTCCTTGTAATGCTACATTTTTGTATTTGCTATTCTACTTGTGAATATACACCTTCTCTTGAGTATTCTGTTTTCCACTCTATCTATCTATCTTGTGTTTTCTCTTCTCTTACCTCTTTCCTCTCACACATACACATAACACACATCTCTTCCATTGCACAAGAATCATACCCAATTCTTTACAATACCTTAGTATTCGATGAGCGCACTGAAGGTGCTCCACGGTTGGCTTCTGTACAACTTCTTGAGTATTCGATTTTCCATTCTATCTATCTATCTTGTGTTTTCTATTCTCTTAGGTCTTTCCTCTCACACAAACACATAACACACATCTCTTCCATTGCACAAGAATCATACCCGATTCTTTACAATTCCTCAATATTCGGTGCACGCACTGAAGGTGCTCCATGGTTGGCTTTTGCATGAATTGACTGATCGCTCTGACCTGGTAGCTAATGTCAGGTCGGGTGATTGTTAAATAAATAAGGCTTTTGACAATTTGTCGGAACCGTTTCTCAAGGTACCTAGGGCGGTCCGGAGTTGGAACAAAGCTTCAAGTTCCGGTCCACGGGTGTGGAGAGTGGTCGGCAATCGGTCATGCCGAACTTGAATAGCATATTCAACACATAATGTCTCTGGGACAACAATATTCTGTCGGAGGTATGGATCACTTAGATCCCGGGGAAGTAATGAAGATCCCCCAGGTCTGATAGTTGGAACTTCACGCGGCTGATTTCAGTGAGTCTTGGTCTGGTGATGACTAGATCATCCACGTATAGTAGGATACATGCTAGACTTTCCAGACCTTTCTGGATGAACAACGGCGAGTCAGACTTCGAGGCCACAAACCCCATCTTACGCAATTGGTGCGTGATCTTCGAATTCCAAGCATGGGCGGCTTGCTTCAGGCTATAAAGCGACTTCTTGAGTTGTCAGACTGCCAACTTGTTCATCTTTGACTAAAATACAGGGGGTTGGATCATGTAGACCTGTCCTTCAAGATCGCTATGAAGAAATCCATTTTTCACGTCTATTTGGTGATGATGCCATCCCCTTTCCGCAGCAACCGCTAGCACCACACGAACCATCGTAATCTTCGCTACCGGAGCGAAGGTCTCGTCATAGTCGATTCCATGGGTCTGCGTGTATCCTTTGGCCACTAATCGGGCCTTGTACAGGTGGACCAAACCTTCAACATTCTACTTTACCTTGTACACCCACTTGCAATAGATTGGTTTGCAATGTCGGGGAGGGTCAACCAGGTCCCATGGGTTGTTGGCAGCAAGTGACCGCATCTCTTCCTCCATTGTTGCATGCGATGCGCGTCCTTTGCCGCTTCGGCGTACCTCTCCGGCTCCGCTATTTCGTCATGTACGCATAGTGATGCATCATGTACTCATTATATCTATACCTTTTTACAGGGTTGTTCGTGCAGGTCGATCGGCGTAACTTCGCGTTCGCCGATTGCAAGGCCCTCTTGGTTGACTCGGACTTCGTTCTCGAAGGTCTGTCTCCGTAGTCGGATACGCTCTGATCTGATTCTTCTCTTCCAGTGTTGTACTCTGACATCTTCTTCTTCTCCTTTTCTTTGCGCATGAACCGTCTCCTCAGTTCCTTGCACGAGGAGAGCACCGCCGAGTCTCCAGTACTCATTGGCTCTTCATCTGACTAGTCATTCTGACTCAGTCGCTCATTTGGCCCACTTACCTGGAATGAGATCAGACTCTCATCCAGAGTACCAAATCCTTCTGCTCATGTGAGTAGCCATCCAAAATGCACTTCTCCGACTTAGGGTCCAACTTTTTCCGTTTCTCATCCGGCACATGCACATATGCTATCTTACCGAATATCCTAAGTTGCCTTAAATTCAACTTCCGCCTGAAATACAGCTCGTGTGCTAACACCTTCTCCTTGATCTAGTTTTGGATGTAGATGGTCATCTAGAACACTTTGCCCCAATAGAACTTGGGCATGCTCTTCTCTTCCAGCATTGCTCGTGCCGCCTCCACAATCGTCCAGTTCTTCCTTTCAGCCACATCATTTTGATCCGGTATGTATCTGTAGCTAAATTCCCTCCAAATTCCTTTTTGCTACAGATAATTGTTGAATTGGCCATAAAAGTATTCTTTTTCGCCATCCGACCGCAAATATATATTTTGACAACAACTCATCTTAAATGCCCTTACATAGAAAACACATGTATGTTCACTATATGTGTGTATGTATATTGTTGAGCGGCAAGCTCAACAGGATCCGGATCAGCTGAATAAGCCTAAGCTGGATCGGCATCCGGAAGGATGAGCCAAATCGGTGAGCAAGTGAGTCGGTGAGCTGGGGAGCCGGTTAGCCGGATCAAGTAGTAACCGGAAACCTAGTAGCAACCTAGACTACTAGGTAGTTAATGTCACGTATTTAGTGGCAGACGCTCGTGTGAGCATTGAAGTACACTGTACTTCTATCAGTCCTCTTAGGACTTGTACAAATAGTGTTGTTGAGCATGTTGTATGTATAGAGAACTATTATTGTTTTGTAATAGATTTTTAACGTCTTGCTCATTCTCTGTCTCTCCCACGTTGTCGTGAAGATCCGTCACTACGCGCGGATCGTGAGGCGGAACCGTCGGGGTTCTAGACCAGAAGGATTTAGAGTCGATACAAGCTTTGGCGAGAAAGTACTTAAGATAGATTGGGAAAGAGAGAAGTTGAGATTACACGATTGAGAGAGATTGATTGAACTTTTAACTTTAGATTTAAGAAACAAGTTACACGATCAATTTGATGACGAATTTCTTCCTCTTAATTTTCATAAAAAAAACCGTCCTTTTTTTTCCTCCCCCTTCCCTCTTTTATAGATGCTCTCATGCATATGATGCATGTGAGGGTACAAGACATGCATAAATTGCATGTTTGCCATTTGGCGCTTAAGTATTACATGTGGTGCATGATAACCATGTCACTCATTTTAGCTCTCATGTATAAGAATTTACATGTAAAAGTATAATGATAGAAATATAATTTCAACTAAATAGCATGGCTTAATGGTAAGCCAATTGACTCTTAACTTGGAGGTGCAAGGTTCGAATCCTTACTTGCCCTCCTTGTATATGTAAATATGTATATATATTTATATATTTATTTATCTAGTCGCCGGACTTATCCGCGCCGCTAATAACTCTTCTCGGCTCATCTTGTTCTCCCACGGTATCGCTACCCATGAGGCGATCGTCCTTTCGATGGGCATAATCGGCTTTTGTCCATACATAAGCTCCGTCGGCATATACCCTGTCACCGAGCTATGTGTCGTTCTATCGGCCCACAAGGCATAGGGTAATAGTCGTGGCCATTTCCCGACTTGACCGTTGCATGCCCGTACGATGGCTTTAACGATAGGTCCATGCCCTCGCTCGATCGTCCCATTTGCTTCCGGATTGTAGGCAGTCGTGAGGGAGAGCTTCACGCCTAGTCTTTCGAAGAGCTCCGTCGCTTCGTGCGCGTCCAACTCCCCTCGGTCGGCCACTATCTTCCCTACACATCCATATCGGCAAACAACATCTTCAAGTAGACATTTGCAAACGGCTGAAGTCGTCTTATTTGTCAAGGCTCGTCCTTCCACTTGATTTGTCAAGTCTTCCCTTGCCAGCGCTAAGTACTTCATTTGTCCCATTCCCATTGGCATCGAGACCATATCCACCATCCATTTGAAGTGTATGGTGAGTGGGTATGTCGGCTTTAACTCATCACGATGACGTATATTTGAATATACTTAGCAACTTTCGCATGTGGACACGAAATGGAGTACATCTTTGTACATGCTTGGCCACCAGTACTTCTCCTTCAACTTTTCGAACGTCGCCCATGTTCCTCTATGACTTGCCCAAGCACTCTCGTGGAATTCGGTCATTAGCGTCTCTTGCTCTTCTTTCTTTACCACCACTCGTCGTGGTATTCCTGTCCTTCTTTTTGGATGTCACCAAAGGAATCCTCCCTTCAAGAAGTATCGGTAAGCTTTCTTTCGGATTCGTAGGGCCTCCTCCTTTGTCAACGAAGCATCTGTCGTCAATGTTCTTAGGAATCTACCGATGAGTAACCACTCTCCTTCGTACTCGTTCTCGTTGAAGGCGTGGAGGGTTTGCGTGTCCTGGTCTTCCGCCGACAATCGAGCCATCTTGAAGAAGTCGAGGGCGACATCTTCATCTTCCGAAACCATGTTACTTCCATTTGAAAATCTTGCCCTTGACAGCATGTCAGCCATGGCGTTCTTCTTCCCTACAATGTGACGGATCTCAAGGTTTAAAGACTTGATGTAGGCGATCCACCTTAGCATAGCAAGATCTGGAGTCGCACATCTCGAGACCATTTCGAGAATTGGGAGACAATCTGTCTCTATTATCACTTTTGACCCAATCAGGTAATCTTTGTCCGTCTTCACTGCCGACACAATACCCCAAAGTTCCCGCTTGACTTCCAGGCATATCTTTATTGCCGTTCGCTGAGAACCTTTGCTCCGAACCGGACGGCATATCGCGCATTATCTTCACCTTCTTGATTGATGACCCACCCGATTCCGGTTGGGCTCGTATCTACGGTCACGTAAATTGGTTTCCCTTCGGCATAGTCGGCCTTCCTTAGTGTTGGAGCTTCAAGAAGCAGTTTCTTTAATCTTTGCATCGCCTTTGTGTGCTCGTCTCGCCATTCGAACTTTATTCTTTTCTTTAGTAGTCCATATAACGGTTCGGCGACATGAGCGTAGTGCGGAATCCATATATGATAAAATGCGCACGCTCCAAGGAATGTGGATTTTTCTCCCGAAAATGTCAAATTCGCATCTTCGAGCCTTTGAAGCACCTTCTCGCAATCTTTCATATGATCCGCAACGAACTTTCTACAACCTTCCTTATCTTTCGATTCATCTTTCTCCTCACCCAAACATCCTTTTATCGGAATATCATCCAAGAATGGCATCGTGATTTCCGGGATGCAATCCTTCAAGACTTTATTCATGGGATTCACCATATGAGCCACCGAGTTCGTTGCGCCTTGGGGTAAGGTACACATCCGCACAAGCCCGATCGGAGTCCTCATGGTTGTAATGTCCCGACTGTCGATCGCCAATTGGAATTGGTCATATCTAGAGTAGAGATCGCCAATGGAGTAGATGGACCGGCCTGCAAACGCTTCGGCAAATTCGTCCACGCTCGGACCGATTCCGGCATTTCGAATTGTCACCTTGTTGACGGGTTGAAGGTCTTGGATGAATCGCAATGATCCATTCTTCTTCGGCACCGTGAACCACCTATTGGAATAAGGAGCATTCGATGGTTCTAGAATTCCCATACTCACCTTCTCCTTTAAGAGCTCGATCAACTTCGGAAGGTGTGCTCTCGGAACTGGTATCGGTTTCAAATTCCAAGGCACATGAGGCACCGTGAAGATCACCATCGGCTCTATAACCTTTGGGTCGGCGCATTCGATTTCTCGTGGGAAGAATGCGAAAGCCTTCCCATGTCTCTCAAGCATATCGCGAAACATTCGGTCCTCTTCAGGGAGAAGGAAATCCTCCTTTCCAACTCGTAGCTTCCCCTTTGTCTCTTTGGTGAAGAAATGACCTATCTTCTTCAGATCTCTTAAGCTTGGATCGTTAGCGACTTCCTTCATCTTTTGCCAGCTATCTTCCGATAGCGGAACCGCAACTGGCTTGATCTTCTTATCCACCGTTTTATATTTCGTGTTGATGTCAGCTTCCTTCATCGAGATGCCACGACGGTATTCATTGATGATAGCGTACATGTTGACGGAGTTAACCGAAATCACGCGTTGGTTGTGAAGATAGCTCAAGTCCACGACGTCCTCGATTTCGCCGATGGTATCGTTAAATGAGGCTTCTTCCATAATATGAGTCACAAACTCTCCTTCTTCTATTATGTTCTCTTCTTTCAGCATCTTCTCGAATTCTTGTATCCGGCGCTTGTGCTTCTTGTCAGGTAGTACTAGTTTACATGCGCCACTAGGTGTGACACATGTTGCTTCTCCTTGCAATCCACGCACTCTTCTTTCTTGTGGGGTCTTGTGATTGCTCGGACTATTTGTGCCCCATGCTTCAATAGTCCGCTCTAAAAATCCGAGGATTCGCCTCCGAGACTATCTCGATTCCTTTCATGATTGGCTCGCACCGTTAGGAATTGGACCGATCTTTGGTTGTCAAGACTCTTTATTCGTGCGAAGGCTGCTCCATTATCGAACACTTTGGTCTCCATCCGAGATGATGTGATATAAGGTTGCCCTAGGATGACAGGATGCGACGCCGATTCTTGTACGAAGAAGTGTTGATCCATCTCCACATCCCCGATCGTGACTTTGACATTGGGACAAGCTCCATACAAATCCTCCGTAGACTTTGTTGCCGTGTGAATCTTCCATCTGTGGTTTGTATTGATTGGCCATCTTCCTTTTTTGTAGAAGTCGGTTGACATGAGGTTGATCTCCGAGCCGTGGTCGATCAAGGCTACCATGGTCTCTTTCTTCTCCCCGATCTTCACCGGCGTCTCCGTTGTCGCTCGTGCCCAATGAGGTCGAGTGTAGTAGCTGTCCACCATATCTTCATCGATTTCGTCTCTTGCCATCATTATGACATTCATTTTTGCTTTTTGCGGCTTCTCTTCTTCCTCGTCCGATTGTTGTCTCTTTCTCTTTACAAGGTCCATGATTGTGTCATGGAACTCCTTCTTCGTAATGCCTAGCAATTCCCTCAAGGACAAAGTTACGTGGCTATCAAGAACTCGTTCTTCGAGAATCTTCTTTAGGTCCGTCGTCTGCTCTATGTCCGACCTTAGCTTATAGGTAGGTATAGTCCTTGTCCTCCGAGCGGGGTCTTCGACACCAACCTTCACGGGCCGAACCGTTTCTTCAACTCGTATGCTCGGCTCCCCTTTTCGGCTTGATTCTCGTTCCTCCGTTTGTAAAGGTCGACTCGTCTCCGCATCGTCCTTCTTTTTCGTGTTCCTTGTTTCATGTCTTTTTGATGGCCCTTGCTCTTCTATTCTCTTTCTCTTTTCTTCGACGAACACCTCGTGGTTGTCGCACATCACCTCTGCGAGTATGGTGTTGTTGTTCACCGGATCCGACCACCCGGTTATACTTTGCACGCTTCGGTTCGCAAGCTCTACCTCGTTCGATGTGATTTTTCCCTTCTTCTCATATTCGAGAATGGAAGTCCAAAACTTTGCTCCCGCTCTAGCAGCTTCAGTCTTGTCTTTCCCGACTCTTATTCCGGCCGACGCAGCATAGTGCATCGCATCCACATGAGTCGCATCGGCATCCTCCATAGATCTCTTCATTCCTCCTCTTCCGAAATTCACCCGTAGGGGTCTTCTAGTCTCGCTTGAGCAGATCATGTTGTCCTCTATGTATACGATATTTTGTCGAATCGCCTCCTGAAGGCTCGCACAATCCCTTCTCATGTGGTCCATGCTATCACACCACACGCATCTAAAGGGTTCTTTTCCTTTAGGGCCCCGACGATTCATGTTGGCTAGCGTGACCTTCTCGAACTTCTTCGCTAGCTCTTCAATGATGTCGTCATCAATCTTCTTTTCTTCCACGTTACTTTGTCTTGGTGGCTCAGCTACTTTCGGCGGTCTTGCTTTCTCCGTGGTAGTCAGTCCCGTCAAGTCGGTGTCATCAACCCATTGGCGACGCTTGTCGAGCCTATTGCATGCCCGCTTCACCGCAATCCAGTCCGCTACGAGCCCATTTGCTTGGGTATCATCTTCGAGAAGAGTCCCCAACTCCCGTCTATCCTTTATGTCCACGGCCTTCAAGAAGTACAAAGTCTTGTCCTCTTCAAGCAACACTTGGTCCGTATTGGGGAGATGACTAAACATCTGGTCGAATTCTTCGTACACCCTCGAGACGCTCATCTTCTTATTCTTCTTCTCTATCCACTTCATCAGGGCATGTCGAGTCATCCTCGTTGAGTCTTCAGTCACGAACTCCGCTAGTATCATTTTCTCGAACTCGGACCATGTTGTCTTACCTTCTTGAAGCTCGATGACGCGTCTTTGGATGTTGTTGGCGACAACTCTCTTGAAGCTTGCGATTTGACGTGCCTCGGACACGTCCCTCTGATTCATCTCCCTTCTATATGCATCAAGGAACTTCGTACCGTTCCTTCCATCGAATTGGCCCTCGAGCTCTACGACACGATCGACAACCTTCTCCACGCTCGCATCGTTGTCCCGAGATCTCATCATTTGCTCGACGATTAGCATCATCCTTTCGAGCTCTCCTGCTTGGTTGCTTGAGGATGCCATCTCCAAGTATTAATCTTGACTTGATCCTTCCTACCGCCTCTTTCACGTCGGGTTCACCACTTAATTATGTCGTGAAGATCCGTCACTATGCGCGGATCGTGAGGCGGAACCGTCGGGGTTCTGGACCAGAAGGATTTAGAGTCGATACAAGCTTTGGCGAGAAAGTACTTAAGATAGATTGGGAAAGAGAGAAGTTGAGATTACACGATTGAGAGAGATTGATTGAACTTTTAACTTTAGATTTAAGAAACAAGTTACACGATCAATTTGATAACAAATTTCTTCCTCTTAATTTTCATAAAAAAAACCGTCCTTTTTTTTCCTCCCCCTTCTCTCTTTTATAGATGCTCTCATGCATATGATGCATGTGAGGGTACGAGACATGCATAAATTGCATGTTTGCCATTTGGCGCTTAAGTATTACATGTGGTGCTTGATAACCATGTCACTCATTTTAGCTCTCATGTATGAGAATTTACATGTAAAAGTATAATGATAGAAATATAATTTCAACTAAATAGCATGGCTTAATGGTAAGCCAATTGACTCCTAACTTGGAGGTGCAAGGTTCGAATCCTTACTTGCCCTCCTTGTATATGTAACTATGTATATATATTTATATATTTATTTATCTAGTTACCGGTGCGTCGTCGGTTACCGGTGTGTCGCCGGATGCCGTCGCTGGATACCGGTGCCGCCGCCGGATGCCGTCGGTTACCGGTGCCGGATGCCCTCGCCGGATGTCGTCGGTTACCGGTGCGTCGTCGGTTGCCGTCGGTTACCGGTGCCGTCGGATGTCGGTGCGTCGCCGGATGCCGTCGGATGCCGCCAGATCACTGGCTCCATCGCCGGTCTAGTTTTGGTTGGCCAAAACCCTTTACGAGTAGCTAGCCCACCTCCACTCTTAGTTCAAGTTACCTTGAACTCTCTATGCTCCACACATAGACACAAAGATAATATCTTTTGCTCCACCTTATATATGATGAGAGCTGTATTTGTCGTGCCTATGTGGGATATCTCACAATTTTCTCTTTTCCTTTCACAAACTTTATACCCTCATATCTTGACATTTAGTTGTCCGTTTCTCGTGTAATAAAGTGTATTCGAAACCTCCATCATTTTGTACTTAGATATTAAATCTATTTAAAATGTTATCTTTACAATTATTGTACTATGTGATTCATACTCGATTTCGTACGTTTTATGGGATTTTCACACTATTGTCGAAAATCTTCACGACAACGTACACTCTGTGTGTTAATCTCTCTCTCTCTCTGTTGTTATCCATCTAAGCCGGTTGTCTAACGCTTCCGTAGTTTCGTTTTGACATATATATTGTATTGTATTGCATGTGTTGTATATATTTTATGTATGGGTTATGTGTATGTATGTTCAAATGTATGTATTGTATTGCATGTGAATGTACATATGTAGTGTATTGTATTCCATGTTTATATATGCATGTATTGTATTGTATTGCATGTGTTGTATATATTTTATGTATATGGAATGTGTGTATGTATCTCTGTGTTATATGTGCATGTGTGTGCATGTAAATGTAATGATATGTGTGTGTGTGTGTGTGTGTGTGTGTGTGTGTGTGTGTGTGTGTGTGTGTGTGTGTGTGTGTGTGTATGTACGTATGTTTGTGTATGTGTGTGCATGTGTTCTATATATGTGCATGCGTGAACGTGTATTATACATGTCACTACAACAAAATAAGCTAGTAGTGATGCCAAAACACATTGCTATTGGCACTGCACATATACCATCATTGTGCAACACCTTTTGAAAAGAGTAAATTTTGTTTTTGCTTTTTTTAATAAAAAAAATTCTTCTCTTTATTTCTTTTAAAAAAAATGTGTTTGTATGTATCGATGTATGTTTGTTTGTTTGCATGTATGCTGATGTGGAGCATATGTGTCTTCAAACCATCTTCGAAGAAGGATCACCATCTAATCAATAAGCATGAAAGGTTGTCTTCATTCCATGCCATCTTCTCTAACATGCCTATGTAACAATGCATATATTGTGGCTTCATGGAAGTGAAAAACAATATATCTAAAAGAGCATATATATAACAAGAATACTATGCTATGAGATGTTCAAGAATCATTCACAACATTCAACTTGAGCAAGAACTTCATTGGATAAAAATGTTGCAATGCTAGAACAAACACACACTAAGTTTTTCGCTAAGAAAAATTGAGCATTTGAGTCCCTAACTTGTTACAATGCAATCACTCACACACAACACTTTTAATCTATAAAACATATTCTCTTTCACAGCCATAGCCATTAATCTCTCTGCAACAAAAACAAAGTAATTAGGCTCTGGAACCCACGGAGCTTTACATCAAGAACATTTAATTTGAAATTTGCAAGAAATGTAGTGTAAGAAAAGTAGTGTTAGGTTATCATCAATATAATTTATATGAACAAGCTTCATGTACATGCCTATTATGGGCATGACCATATAATATCCCGTGGTGAGAATTTACCATAGTATTCTATACACGTGGATAAGTGTGAGGGTTAAACGAGAGTGTAAAGAACGGGAGGATTACTTTTAAATCCTCGGGATTGAGACAACCCATTAGGCCAAGTGTGAACATGGCTGGGGGCCTTGGGTATCGCTATAAATAGAGGCCTAGCTACCCTCATTTCATTATCTTGTTGACTACGTCGAGACTCTGTCTTGTGGTGGGTCAACTCTTGTAGCGAGCGCGCCAGCACCAGATACGACTCGACGCCACGGCGGTGGTATGGGACACCAATCGAGGCTCGAGTCCGTCTCGATCCCTTCGCTCAGGGGTGGTCGGGTGGATCGGCACCCTTCTTTCTCTCTCTCCTTTCTTTCTATCTACCTAGATCTATCCTTATCTAATGCTTACTTTAGTACATGTCTCTAATATTTGGTATCCGAGCCTCTGTACTAATCTTTCTTTTGTTGGACTTATCTTCTCGATGGATGGCGATTGATTGTTGTGCGGTTGGCCTTCATGCAGACAAGGATCAACAAGGAAGTTCGGTAATCTTTCTTGTTATTTTTTGGTCTATTTTTTCTTCTCCCATCTAGTCATGTGTATGGTTAATATGTAGATTATTTTCATTAATCAAATGATGTTGTAGTGGTATTTAATTGGTTATCTAAAACACTTACATATGTGCATCAATACCTCGTTTGACATATAAATAATATGTGATGAGTGTCGTATGCGTATGAGGTTAATAGCTCAATTACGTTCATGAACATATGTTACGTTTGCGTATGAGGTCAACACCTCGATTTTGTTGTAAATGATATGTGTTTGGTCTCGTATGCGTAAGAGGTCAATACCTCAATTGCGTATTACGTTGAACCCTTATTTTTTGATGTCTCGTGTGCGTAGAGGTATATGCCTCGATTACGTATCTCGATTATGTCATTTTTGGCTATTAAATATAACAATTTCTTTAATATAGGCATATGTGATCACGTGTATACGTAGTTGATTGTATATATGTGATAATATACATATGTGTATATAAGTTATTACGTGATTTTAAATCGAATGTTTTCCTTTTTGGGGAAAGGTTCTTGGTAGCCGTCCTCACATTTTTGTGAGAATCGTGTTGTCACCATCCCTTTTTTCAACAAATTTTTATTGTTGAAATCCCCGTTGGTGACTTAGATATTTCGTTACGTAAAGAAACGCCAATAGCCATAATGATGTTAAGTACATAGGGTTTGACCCACTTCATGTGAGGTCGCTCGTATGACACACCTATCCAACATCCCTCCCTCATTACATGGATACGATGCCACCATGAGATCATTATTACGAGAGGCATTCATATTGACGTGACCATGTGATGGGCCACGTGGGCCTACTATGAAAAGAGGGCTCATTTGGCTTGACCATTAGGTTGCACTTTGGCGTATGCCATCGTAATTACGAGACTTGAGGTTAGGTAATGTACCAACATAGTTGTAGTAAATGAGGGCGAAATAAGGACTCTTGACATATATGTTTCCTTTAAAAAACGATATATGGGCAAATGCCTCGCATATCTCTTATACGCATGAAACATTAAACATTCAAGAAGAGCAACCTACTTGGTTGGCTCAAGTGTTTAATGCATTTGTTTTCAAGGTCTCGAGTTCAAATATGACCAAGACCATACAACATCGTTGATACATATGATTATAACAAATGTTTAGACTTGAGGTCTAAGTGCAGTTCGGGGTCCTCGTAATAGGACTTAAAGAGCCGAAACCACATATGTGGGCACCGAAGCATAGTTTATTGTTAACATTTTTTTCCTGTATAAACTATTCATGACGCGAACATACATGGTTGAGCTTCGGGGAGCCACCATGAAAAAATCGATATAGAGATCAGGGAAAGACATTTATTTGTCGCCCCCATGGTTTTTAAAACACCTTTGTGTTACCATAGTAACCTGATCTTGAACCTGATCTCATACGTCTAAAGGGGTATTGACGTGAGATAATGATATTGATTAATGCTCGCCCATAACAGGTTTACATCACGACATGATGTTATGACTATCTCTCTGACCTTATCCTATTTCTTTTCCAGAAATAATCATTTAATGGCTCAAAATAACGACCCGATGTCATCCGCTCAAGCGAAAGGAACTCAAGGGAATCCTCCTGGACAAATGTCCATTGAGATGTATTTTTCGCAAATAACCCAATACCTTAGTTTCACCACTCAATAGATGACCGAACTTCGGCAATCTCAAAGTGCTCTCGAGGCACGTGTCATTAGTCTACAACGTGAGACTAATAGACCTGATGAGCGACAGGGTGAACCATCGTTTGTCGTTAAGCCATTTACGGGAGACAAAAAGGAAAGAATCGAAGAAGCAATCTGCACATGGCTGGGCCGATGGGAGTCTCATTTTGAGCTCTATCCCATGCCAGATAGTACGAAGATTGCATATGTCGGCCGAGAACTAGGGAGTAAGGCCGCCGCCTGGTAGCGTGGGCTCCGTACTTTAGGGAAATTGCCTGATACCTGGACAGATTTTGTCACAGTTTTCAAGGGCCAATTTCTGCAACCTCCCTCTCGAACCGAGGCAGCACAAGCTTTAATGAACCTCTCTAGTCGGAAATTTTCCTCGCTAGAAGACTATGTCCACCATGCTAGAACCCAAATCCAAAAATCGGGTCTAGAAGGGGACAATTGGTTAATAGCTTGTTTTGTCAATGGCATCCCCAATTCGGACTATCATTGGATAGTGCATGATAAGGATCCAAAATATTTCGAAGAGGTCGTTGAAATAGTTCTTCGCTATCAACGCACTTCGAAGAAGGACCACAATAAACCCAACGAAGCACCCAGGACTAAGCAGTCGCTATTCGCTGGGAAATGCAAGACACCCAACGAATTCATGGATCGTGATTGTAAGCGACAACATCCTTTTTGCGTATTCTGCAAAAAGATGGGTCATACAAAAGAGCAAAGTCGAAAGCTCCAACGGAAAGAGCACGACAACAAATCTAAAACTGCAGACCATAAAGGTCAGATTCCTAATGCCTTCAGGTCTATACACATCATGTAAGTGATTGTCAATGTTCTTTCCCTCACTATTTATTGGGTCCCAATGATTTACTACGTGCAAACGGGTATATCAATGGATCTCCTGTACAATTTTTGTTTGATTTGGGAAGCTCACACAACTTTGTGAATGATCGTTTGGTTCAGATATGGGGAATCCAACCCACCGTAAGTGATCACACCTACACGGTGCACTTGGCTGATGGAAGAGTACAATAATCAACGGGGCGATTCATTCATTAGGAATTTCTATTGACACTTATATAGAGGAAGTAGACTTCCATGTAATGAATCTTTGTACCACTGATGTAATATTGGGTTATCCCTGGTTTTATAATAAAAACTCTTCTTTATCTATCGATTGGGTTCATCATTCCATTTCCTTTATACTAAACAATTGTACTCATTATATTCAATGTGTAAAAAAACAATCCCTCTCGATTGTTTCCTCGTGTACATCAATATCCGAGTTGTCTTGTTCTACTCTATTTTACTGTGTACTTGATCCAGACATTCACGTTTACAATATCAATAATATCTCGGTTCAATTAACATATTTTGAACAACAACAACTTGATGAAATCTTAAATGATTTTCGTGATGTTTTTCCGAGTGAACTACCAGATGGCTTACCTCCTAAACGTAATATAGACCATCGTATAGATATTGTACCTGGCGTTGCACCAATAACTATACCTCCCTATCGCTTAAGTCGATCCGAAGAGGATGAGGTATCTAAGCAACTCAAGGACTATTTACAAATGGGTTATATGCATTATAGTAAATCTCCATGGGGTGCACCAGTTCTCTTGGTTAAAAAGAAAGAGGGCACATGGCGTATGTGTATTAATTACCGACGCTTGAATAAAGTGACGATCAAGAATTCGTATCCACTAACCCGGGCTGACGATCTAATTGACCGTCTCCAGGGAGCTCGATATTTTACGAAACTTGATCTCCGTACTGGCTACCATCAAATTCGTATAAGTGAGGACGATGTTCCTAAAACAACATTTCGTACGCGTTATGGCCATTATGAGTTTCTGGTTATGCCTTTTGGTTTGACCAATGCTCCGGCTACATTTCAACAAGAAATGAATGACATTTTCCGAGAACAACTTGGAAAATTTGTTGTTATTTTCTTGGATGATATTTTAGTTTATAGCCATACATTCAAGAACATGCTAAACATGTCCGCTTTGTTTTACAAACATTGCGTGACAATCAGTTTTACGCAAAGATCTCAAAATGTGAGTTCTTCAAGAAATCAATTACTTATCTTGGACATCTCATAACCGAACGAGGAGTTGAAATTGATCCTTCTCGCACCGAGAAAATCAAGCTTTGGCCCACTCTTTGGAATATTCGAGAAGTTCAATCATTCCTTGGTTTTGTCGGGTTTTTGCGAAAATCCCTTCGTAATTACTCCCAATTGACGATGTCGTTTACTGATCTTCTAAAAGGTCAAACACGTAAGTCTACAAAACCTATTGTGTGGAATGCTACAATAGACCTCGCCTTTAAGGAACTCAAGGACCTGGTATGCAAGGCTCCTTCACTTCTTTTACCCGATCCTTCAAAACCTTTTGAGGTTCAAACCGATGCAAGCGATTATGCTATAAGTGTTGTCTTATATCAAGATGGTAAACCAATAGCATTTGAGAGTAAGAAACTTGATTCTGCTCAATGTCGGTATACCGTTCAAGAAAATGACTTATTTGCAGTTATACATGCGCTCAAAACATGGCGCCATTATCTTTATGGAAATCTCTTTATGGTAACTACGGACCACGAGCCCTTGAAATATTTTTGTGACCAACAAGACCTGAAAGGTCGTAAGGCACGATGGGCAGATCTCATCCAGGACTTTGATTTTTCCATACGATATCGTAAAGGTTCCATGAATACTGTCGCTGATGCACTAAGTCGCATCCGTGAAGTTAACACGCTTAGCTTCACTGAAATATCATCAGATATTTATGATCACCTTCGAGGAAAGTATACTGATGACAGTTATTTCGCAAAAAATATTGGGCAAGAGTTGAGTCTGGAACAGACACCACCACATCCTCGAAGGAATACTTCCACGTTGCTAACGGTCTGCTCTACCGTAATGGGAAGGTTTGTGTTCCAGATTTACCCGAGGTCAAAAAGAGGATTCTTTTTTAATGCCATGATGCACCCTCAGCAGGGCACCCTGGAATACATCGTACACTCGTTCTCATCTCCACTCAATTCTATTGGCCTAAGATGCGTCTTGACATACATAGCTAGATGTGAGTAAATGTCACCAATCTTAGGTTAACAAAACCGAGCGACTTAAAGCCGCAAGACTTTTACATCCCTTGGACATTCCCAACAATAAGTTGGAAAGTATATCCATGGATTTTATTGTTAGCCTTCCTCGCACCCAAAAAGGCCATGATGCCATCTAGGTTGTGGTTGATCGACTAACTAAAATGGCCAGATTTATTGCTACTAAAACCACGGTAACAACTCCTGAGTTGGCTTACCAATTCGTTGACGAGTTATTTCGTTTTTATGGGTTGCCGATGGATATCGTGAGTGATCGAGATCCAAAGTTTACTAGTGACTTCTGGACGCAAGTCTTCAAGAAGTTAGAAACTACGTTGAGCATGAGCTCCACGGATCATCCTCAATCCGATGGACAAACAGAACGAGTAAATCAAATTATTGAGGACATGCTTCGAGCATATGTTGGTATAAAACCAACAAAATGGGAACGTTATCACCCAAATTTGGAGTTTGCTTATAACAGCTCCAAGCATACGTCAACGGGATATAGTCCTTTTATGTTGATGTATGGTTTTCAAGCACGAGCCCCGATTGATGTTAATATACATCATGATGAGTTGCGAAGTACGCAAAACTTTCTTCGGGATATGCAAGATATGTTGCATATTGCACGAGATAATATAAAAACAGCTCAAGATAGAGCGCATTTTTATGCCGATCATCATAGGCAACCTCGTATATTCAACCCTGGACAGAAGGTATTTTTACGTGTACCTCACAATTATAAGACATTGTCTACGGGTAAGTGCGCTAAGTTAGCCCCACGGTTTTGTGGACCTTTTACAGTCCTCAAATGCATTGGGTCATCAGCCTATCGTCTCGCTCTTCCCGATGGTGTTGGAATTCATCCAGTCTTTCATGTGAGTCGTCTAAAAGAACTTCTAGGTTCTTGCGACAATACAGTTACAACTGAAACTCTGGTTACTTCTGAAGATTTATCTTCTAAAACACATGTACCCGAAAGAATTCTCGATGTTAAAACAAAAAAATTACATACTAAAGAAATCCGAGAATTTAAAATAAAATGGATGGATAAATCAATAAAAGATGCCACATGGGAACGCGAAAATACTCTCAGAACTAACTTCCCTAACTTTCCATTGCAAGAGTGCAATGTTTTAAAGAGGGGGAGTATGTTATGGGCATGACCATATAATATCCCGTGGTGAAAATTTACCATAGTATTCTATACACGTGGATAAGTGTGAGGGTTAAACGAGAGTGTAAAGAACGGGAGGATTACTTTTAAATCCTCGGGATTGAGACAACCCATTAAGCCAAGTGTGAATATGGCTAGGGGCCTTGGGTATCGCTATAAATAGAGGCCTAGCTACCCTCATTTCATTATCTTGTTGACTATGTCGAGACTCTGTCTTGTGGTGGGTCAACTCTTGTAGCGAGCGCGCCAGCACCAGGTACGACTCGACGCCACGGCGGTGGTATGGGACGCCAATCGAGGCTCGAGTCCGTCTCGATCCCTTCGCTCGGGGGTGTTTGGGTGGATCGGAACCCTTCTTTCTCTCTCTCCTTTTGTTTCTATCTACCTAGATCTATCCTTATCTAATGCTTACTTTAGTACATGTCTCTAATAATGCCCTTTATCATAGTCCTTATGAAATTTGACATTTGCAAACCTACACCCCAAAAACATGTTATTTTACTTCTTTGTCGAGCACCATCATTCAATAAGTTGAAAACCTATATAGTAACAATAAGAAACCAAAGGTTAATATGTTGTGCGAATGAAATAACAAGATCAAAATGATAGTTGCAAACAAAAGATGTAGAGTAATAATCAAGAAGCATGAATCATTATACCTTCTCCTCTTAAGTAATGCTACAATCTTGATCCCGTGCACAATAAGTTTAACTTTTTTGGTCCATAATATAATCTGCAACAAACAAAAGATGTAGCATAATAATCAAGAAGCATCAATCATTATACCTTCACCTCCTAAGTGATCCCGTGCATAATAACATCAACTTATGTGGTCCATCATATAATATGCAACCGATAACTATGTATGTATATATATTTATAATTGTGTATGGATGCATGCCTCATGGTTTTCGTGTTACTATATTTGCCTCGATGACCTCCCTTTTCTCCAAGCCATCAATTCCGGAAGCTTGAATTAACAAAGCCTACTTCCATATAGTTTCAAAGCAAACTCCAACATTGCAAGAGCTATTCAAGGTCGGGACAGTCATATATGTCATTTCTTGCCCAAATATACATATGCTTCAATCTCTTCCATTGTTCCTATGCTATCGTGCCACCTTGAATAACAAAGAAATTTGGAAATGAAACAAGAGAATGGAACTTCATGTTTGGGTTAGCAGATTAAGAGTATCATTAATATAACACATATCAACAAGATCTACAGCCTTTCCAACAAAGATATCACAAAATAAATTAAGTGTTTTTTATGTGCACCTCAGTGTTGGTCAGTCGACATTCAAATGGTATGGCATAAGCTCTTTAGATGTTGTATTGGTCTACCTTCTTTCTTTTTTAGAGCATGGTAGATGTGGATTCAAGCTTGCATTCGCACAAAAGCTTGCATAAATCACAACAAACTCTTGTTCGATTGTCATTGGAAACTCTCGCCTCTATTGTCAATCGCTTCTTGAAGCTACATGAGGTTTCTCAAGATCGAAAGAGCTCATCTTTCATGTGAAATGACAATAGTAAATACACAAAGTAACATGGCAAAAAAAGTATGCAAGAGAATGTTGTAAACGCATGTGTGCATGCATTCATACATGCATACAAACACAACCATGCACATGCATATACAAATACACATGCACACATGCATACACATACTCATACAAAAATAGTTTTAAATTGATATGGTACTAAACTAAGAACCTTCATGTTTGCAATGTCACCTTCCCTCATGTTTTCAGCATCATTATTTCCTACATCCTCCTCCTTCTCCCCTCTTCACCACAAACTCTTGATTTATCATAGATCAAGTGACAGTATTTCCATAAGACCCTCCAAATGATTTGCTTTTTTGGGTATCCTTGCAAAGTAAATTCATAAACAAAAGTTTTTAATACATAAATAACATGATAATATATACAGGGCTATACATAAATCAAAGTTAAATAGGCTGCAAGCAGGGACGCCCAAGTATGGTAGGCCTTGGCCGGATTCCTTGAATTGGTGTTGCACGAGTGGAGTCCCTCCCAAGTTGGCTTGTCAACCGGAGGAGCGGGTCACGAACTCCATCTTGTGAGCATGGTGTCACGTAAGACGTCATTTGGTCAAGCACACGCCAGAGACACTAGTCGAGTGGGCTAGACAGCCATTATTTTGGAACCCTCAAGTGCGGTCAAGTGGTGACATGATGTTAGGGCAGCTTAAGGGCCTAGCCTGGGGAAAGTTGGCGCAAACAGGGCTCCTCTCTATAGATGATTGGAGACGCACGGTGGCTTCAGGAGGGGACCAGGAGGGGACCAGGAGGTCCCTTTCCCTCCCCTCAAAGGAGCCATGAAAATGCGGATGTTGATAGTTGAGGCACTTGATAGGGTCTCGATGGGGGAGGTGAGAGAAGATACATGGTTCGGTCTCTTTAATGAGACTGGTGTGGTTAAGTTGCTGAAGGGTGTGAGTGGATCGGGACGAGATACAATTTTTGGGGAGAGTTAGAGTAGGGGCTCTTGGCACCCAATCCGCGTGGTGGCGCAGGTTGGTAACATCTGGAAAACAGACCCGAATGTTGCTAAGGTGGAACCCCATTGGAAGTTATGGGTATATGGTGGTTGTCCCCTCATCAAGCTAGAATGGGACCCAGGGGATTTCAGGAGGAAACAGGATGGCAGACTTCGCCATTTCTTCGAGTACAGCACTAAATTGGGTCGGACTTTACAATTGCAGCTAGATGGCCCCTTACGCAATGGCTGGCGTACATTGGGCATCCCTGATGAGGTGCTGATTACTTTTTGGAAAGGTCTCTGGCGTCTCCACATGCCTGAAAATATCAAGTTTTTTTGGTGGCAGATCAATCATAATGTGGTTCCCATTGGCGAATGGTTAGGTAAACATGGCGGCCCGTTAGGCTACCCACTTTGCCCTTCACCTATTGAGACTCTGAGGCACTGTCTATGGGATTGCTCTCAAGCTCAAAAGGTATGGGATAGAGTGACTCGCCTCCTTGTGGCTTGTGAAGTGGAAGGAACTGCATCGTGGAGTATTGCGGCATGGATTGATCACTCCGACGATAGGTGGACGGACGCCTTCAATGCGGATAGCTGGTGCTATGTATGCATTGGAGGCAAAATCGCCAAGATTCGTTATGGAAGAGGCTTGCAGTCCGCATCCCCTAGGTTCTCGGAAATTTGGATGTTGATCGCAGGCTTCACCATGTGGTATATATGGAAAGTGCGTTGCCTGAAGGTTTTTCAGGATCTGGTGCAACCCCCGGAGGAAGTGATCATGGACATATGGTTTGCTCTTATCAGCTGCCTACAAGGGCAGTTGGACGAGGTTTGCAGCTAGTCCAACGATGTGGTCACTGCCCGTTTGCGCTTTTGGCAAAAATGGCGGAACACGCCTATGGTGACACAAGGAGGAAGTGGTCCTAGGTATCTGCTTATATTGAGTAGTCAACCCGTTATGCTAAGTAACTAATCTCATTTTCTTGTACTTGTTCGGAGGGAGATTTCCCGATTTGTATATAAGCCTTGTGTACAGTCTTTTTGTAATAATCCTTCCTAACTAATGGGAAAGTAGCTTCATTTTGGAAAAAAAAAAAATCAAAGTTAAATAAAAATAAACAAAAAAAAGAACAATAAAATTTCAGCAAAAGCAAAAGATGTTATAGTACAATTTCAAGATGCAAGATTATAAAAATCAATTCAGAAATTACATATGAAGAAAAGAAAACCAAATAATTCTTAAAATCAATGTTTTGTTTACAAAATTAGCAATCCTAAGCATTTCAGGATTATATAGAGAACAATGGAGAAATCAATGTAAAAAACAAAAAACTCTCGCACCTTCTTGTAGCTCGTCTTGCACATCCTTGCTCGATAGAGAACTACTTCGAAGAGGAGGTCAATCATGCTCTCTCTCTCAGTTTATAAACAAAAGTTTGTAAAGTTTTCATTTTGTTTACTTCCTCCAATTCTGTGAATCTGAGCCACCGGTTGAATACCTTTTATTACCCCACTATAACCACCACTGCGATTGCTACCACCATAGCCACCATTTCCACCACCATTGGTATCATTATAGCCACCGCCACAACCACAACCACTATCCTCCATTTCCTCCATCTGATCTCTCCCTGTTATATTCTGAACCACCACCTCCATTGGAGGCACGATAGCCTCTATCATCCCCACCCAATCTTGCCTGAGCTTAGTCCACAGTAATGTTCCTTCCATCGAGCTCTTTTCCATTCGTCGACTCAATCACACCTGTCATCGCTTGCTCATCAGAGAATGTCACAAAGCCAAAGCCTCGTGATTGTCCCGTATCATGGTCATTGATAACCTTGGAGTTGACAACTTCGCCGAAGTATCCTGGGATCATCGGTGGTCCATACGAGACCTCCAATGAAGTAGCGATACTCGAGATCTACAATGGCCATGGAAGCTTTGAGATGGGGAGGGGGGTGAAAGAGGAGACAAAGAGTCTCTCTCTCTCTCTCTCTCTCTGTCTCTCTCTCTTCTTTTTCCCCCCAATATTTACTAAAACACATCACATATATAATCTCCCCCCTTTTCTTCCCCCTTTTTTTTAAAACAATTAGCATCCCCTTTAAGAGGCGTTTTAAAAAGAGTGTTCTACTGTGTGTATATATCTTCTATACATGTGCATGTTTATGTATGTGGATATGTATATTTGTGTGTGTGTGTATAGGTCATATATGGTTGTATGTTTGTAATATGCATATAATATACATGTATATATCCGATGTATATGTAAGTATACATATATCCAATGTGTGTGTATGAATGTATATATGTATATATATGTAAGTATTGTATTTTGTATGGTTTCGTATAGCCTATATATATGGCGATATGTGGAATATGTATGTATCTATGTATGTATGTATGTGTATGTAAATTTGTATATCATATAATATGTATGGATTATATGATATGTAGCATGTAATTTATTTATGCGTATGTGTGTAATACATATATGTAACTTGTTTGTATGTATGTGTATGTAAATTTGTATATCATATAATATGTATGGATTATATGATATGTAGTATGTAATTTATTTGTGTGTGTGTGTGTGTGTGTGTAATATATGTAACTTGTTTGTATGTATGTAGATTTGTATTAAATATAATATGTAATCTTCTATATTTATGTGTATATATAATATGCAATTTATTTATGTATGTAAATTTTTTGTGTTTGGTATGTATATATTGTGAAATGCACACATGCACACCACAACATGTTTTTGTATATAATTGTGATTTGTGTGTAATATGTAATATATAAAATAGTTTGTAAGAATGTGTATGTATATATATAATATGTAATTTTAATGGGTGTATTATGTATATATGTATGTCAATATATATGGCTTATTCTGATATGTATGTAGAATGTATGCATTTATATATATCTAGATATGTATGCATGTATTTATATATGTAGTATGTATTGTATTTATGTACATATTTACATATGGTAATACATATTTGTACAAATATAATATATTCAATGTTTAGTCACTATGCATGTATAAATGGGTGTAATGTGTGTATATACATATTAATGGATGTATCATGTAATGTTTAAATGTAGGTATATATGCATGCACGCATGTATATGTATGTATGTATGTATAATGTATATATGCTACTCCAATTTTGAGCATTGTTTGCATAATATATTCTTTATTGTCTCATTGAAATATTTAATATTTCATGGGCTTATGTAATTTTTTTCTCTAGCATAATTGATAATACCCTTAGGTAGATATATTTTCAAAGATTTATTTATACCCTTATACATATATATACATTCTGTATCTCAGTGGTCAATTTAAACCCCTTTTGATGAACTCACATGCTATCGGTCTTCAAAAGCCCCTTGGACATCTAAATTGATCTTAGTGGTCAATTTAAACCCCTTTTCCGGTCTTCCGGTCCCAGATCCTTTTGATCCTTCAGCATAGTGCGAGCTTTGTGAGTTCCCTTGACCGGCCTTACCGGATCCAGATTTATTTGAATAGGCGCGCTTCTTCTAGCACTCGCTTTCCCGGTGGCCCTTCTTGCCACAATACTAGCATTCTGTGTCGGCTTTCGATTGCCAGTTTTTGGTGCCGTCTGGATTCCCCCTGCTTGTGGAGGGTACGAAACTGTTGTCGAAACTATCTCCGTGCCTCCGATTTTGGTCTTGCCATTCGCCGCTATTGCGTAGTCGGTGTAGACGGTGACCGGATGTCCTGTTGCCGGATATTGTTGAGATCTTGCCGGAGCTACAACTTCCGAGCCATGGTACTTGTGGTGAAAATCTTCCGGAGATTTTCTGAGGCCTCTTTCAGCATTTTTGCATCCCTAATGTAGTCGAGCATCTGGTCGTGCACACAGGATGCGAGGCAGTACAACACTTTGTTCGCTCCTTGCTCCCATGCCGGGAAGTCCTTGTGTGCCGAATCCAGCGGTGCTACATTCACACCTTCCACGTAGCTCTAGTATTCATGCCCCAGCAGGTACTGGTGCATTTTATATGACTAGGAGACATAGTTGCTCCAATCCCCGAGGACTCCACTATATATAAGAAGGTTGTATCACGTGCGTTCATGACATCATTTATAAACCCCTTATATGTAAGTTTTTTACTATTTTAGAGGCCCTTTTGTAAAACAAAAAGGATTAATAAAAATACCCCCTATTACCAATATATTTTTTGATAACCACCCATTTTAAATGCCCTTACATAGAAAATATACATGCACACATAGTTTCTAATCCAAGAAACCTAGAATGGATCTATGACCCTCTTTACAATTGATGACTCACAAATTTGTGAAAGAACATTAAACATCATATGCAATTTTGTAGAAATGCTTCATCAAGTACCACATAAATTGAAAACACAATGTGTAAAGTATATAGTAATACACAAATAATTCAAAAACATTACCCAAAAACATTAGACGTATATCATATATAAGCCACATATAAGTTCATGTCGATAGTTTATTTAAACATATGAATATGAAGTGATAAAAAAGAATGTAATTTACAAAAAAATCAATCTTGAACTTGACATACATATCTCAAAGAGCACACATGGGACAATCCAAATGCATATCAATAATGAAATTACTAACAAATTAATATTATGTTTGGTTTCATGGATAAACTCATAAGAAGCCACTACATTATTTTTTCCCAAACACATTGATCAAACAAATGACAACTTATGTTATATTTCCATTTGAAATGTAAGACATCACACCATAAAAATGAGATAAAATAATAATCATTTTGTTGTTCAATGTCTACTTAAAATACTTATTACAATAAAGGTTATCTTCATAAAGACCAACAATATAAATAGAAAACCCAAAGAAGCTTATTTTAGGTTATAGATTTCATGTAGTTTCTATCTTCAATGTTGGACCTATATTATAACCATGACATCACTCTACGCCCTCTCCACATCTTTGGTTTGTTTCATACTTTCTTACTAAATCACAATGATATGACCTTTCAGGGAGGATGACTCTTGTTTCTCTCTTGGTTACTCATTTCCTTCTGAGTAGTTCATGCAAGGCATGAGGAAAAGCAAAAGTTGCATTTCTATCAAAATCAGTAACTCATAAACAAAATCATCATAAAAAATACCATAATAGTTATTAAGGATCATTGATATAGGATTTCTATATGATTGGGTCCAAACAAAGCTCTTATACTTTCTTTATGACAAAACAATCTAATCTTAGCTTATGTATTTCAAATATCAATGACTTACATTCAAAAAAAATTCTAAATTTTATCCAAAATATATTCTTTTCCAAATTTTTGGGGGTTTCAAATTTCTTGCTGTAAAATTCAAAAACGTATTTGAGAATAAGTCAAGTTATTAATGTTCATGACGTGGGACACAAGTATGTACCTACACCATGGGCCTCATATAACTCTTATATGGTTTTTATAGATGATATATTATATGTAAGGCATCCTTGGAAAACTAATGCTTCAATTTCTCAACTTTAGTGTTACTACAAGACCATATGAGAACCATCGTATACTATCAATACATCAACCATATGTGTGCATATTCAAAACTATGAACATTTATGGTAAATAATCATGAATAAATAGATCCACAACTATGAGGATTCATGATCAGTAATAAAAAAACAAATTTACATATTTAAGAACAACCTAGACAAAGATGTATGTTTCTACCACCATCAAACAAGCAAGCAAATAAACATGGTTGGCCACCAATGACAACTAACCGTTTTAAATCATTCAATAGAAACCTGGGATACAAAAAGTTGGGCCTATCCCTCCACTCAAACAATCCTTGAGCATACGTAGATGATACTCGAGGATCTAATAATGGCAATAAAAAAAGGATGTTCATAAAAATTAGAGAAGGCTCAATCAATACCATTATAATTATGAAATTATACAGTAAACCAAAGTTTATATTACCTCTCGATATATGAGTTCCCTTACATACTTTTTTGAAACTCTTCTCCTCTCGAATTCAAACTCCAACTTACTGATGGGTTGCCTTAGCTAAGCCCTTGAAGTAAGGATTTACTAAGGCCTTCACAAAAACTAGTAAAACTTTTAGCAATCTCTTCTTGGACTTGAACTAGAATAGATACAAGCACAAACTCTACTTTCATATTCATCAAAGATGAAACAAGTTCAATGAGAGTGTACCTTCTTCGGCACCTAAAGATTGCAAACTGTGCGTTAAGAACATGAAATGTGTATATTTAAATAGATTACTATACTGTCTAGAATATAGTCGTTGGGATGTCATGAAATACAACTCTTGTCAATCCGAAATCACATATTTTAACCTTGCAATCAACATTTGCAAGCAACCTTATAAAAGACTATATGTATGTCCATGTACGAATGTACATATGTGGATGCATATATGCATATGTCATATATGTATGTATGTGTATGCATATATGCATAGTATGTATGTATGTATGTGTGTATGTGTATCGATACATGCATGTATGTGTATGCATATATCCATATGACAATGTACATGATTCAATGTGTGGGATGTGTGATTGTAATATGTGCATAATATTTATGTACATATATATCTAATGTATGTATATGTAGTAATGTATAAATGAATATAGGTATGTCCATGTATGAATGTACATATGTGTATGCATATGTAATGTATGTATGTATATGCATATATGCATATGTCAATGTACATGATTCAATGTATATGAATGTGTGATTGTAATATATGCATATGCAATGTATGTATGTTCATGCATGAATGTACATATGTGTATATATGTAATATGTCATGTATGTATGTGTAACAGTGGTTGCATATATGCGTACATGAGTGTGTGGATGTTTATTCGTAATATTTATGTATGTGTATGTATATATGTATTTATTGTAGTTGGTGATGATATATATGTACATATGTAATGTATGTATGCATGTGTATGTAATGTATTTATGTGTATGGATGTCTGTTTGTAAAACTTATAACATTGCACACATATGTACGTATATATATGGTGATATGTGGAACATGTATGTACATATGTAATGTATGTATGTGTATGCATATATGTATATGTCAATATACATCATTCAATGAGTATGAATGTGTTTGTAATATATGCATAATATGTATGTATATATCCAATGTATGTATGTGTATGTATATGTGTGTGTGTGTATATGTGTGTGTGTGTATGTGGTCATATGTATGAATGTATGTATGTGTATATATGTAATGTATTTATGTATGTATATTTTTGGGATATTTTCATGTTTAGTATGTATATGGCTCGTATATGGATGTATGTTTGTAATATGTACGTAATATGCATGTATATATTCAATGTATGTGTAAGTATACATATATCTATTGTGTGTGTGTCTGTAACTATTGTGGTTTGTATGGTCCAATAGAATCTATATATATGGTGATATGTGGAATATGTATGTACATATGTACATTGTAATATATCTATGTATGTATCTATATATGTAATTTATGTATGTGTAAATTTGTATATTGTGTAATACGTATGGATTATATGCTATGTAATATCTAATTTATTTATGTGTGTGTGCACGTGTATATACATAATATACATATATGTAATATATGTAACTTGTTTGTAAATTGTAAATATGAAAATTTGTATACATATAATATATATGTAATCTTAGGTATTAATATTTAGGTGTATGTGTACATATATAATATATAATATGTAATTTAATTTTTTGTGTTTTGTATGTATATATGCATTTGTGTATGTATATATGTAATATGTAATTTTATTGCATGTATTATGTATATATGTATGTCAATACACACATATATACATAATACATATATATGTTTTTTACTTTCGATGAATGGGTAAATACCCCATTTTTGTTGTAAACCAATTGTCTCATGGGCCAATTTTGGTCTTAGAAGACATTAATATATATATATTTCTTTCTTTCATGGCTGATTCTAATATGTATGTAGTATGTAATGCATGTGTGTATGTGCATGACATATGGTAATATATATTTGTACATATATTTATGTTTAGTCAATATCTATGTATAAATGGGTGTAATGTATGTATATACATATTCATGGATGTAATGTTTGAATGTAGGGTATATATGCATGTATGTGGTATGCATATGTGATGTGTGTTATGTTTGTGTGTGTATGTATGTACATATTGTATTGTATTGTATGTATGGAATGTGTGTATATGTGTATATACATATATAATATGTAATTTATTTTATTCTGTTTGGTTTGTATATTTGCATTTCTATAAAATTGTGTGTATAATAATATATGTGTGTAATATGTAATATATAAAATATGTTTGCAAATTGTAAAAATGTGTATACATACATACATATATATCTATATATATCCGAGTGCTGCGATTAGTGAGTGGGGGTGGGATGATTAATGGTGCAATTAGGAGTGGATGATTGACGACGTAATTAGGGATGGGCGGGGAGTGACTAGGGGAGAATTCATGGAGTATGCAAGGGGTTAATCAACGGATGAACTTAATCAAAAAAACAATTTTTAGTAGATTTGAGGGGAGCTACAGAGAATGGTTTAATGGAGGGAAAAAGAAAAGAGAGCAGCAAAAGGGTAGTAAATTGGTGGGATAGCTACCCTGAGGTCAGATCCAACCAAAATGCAGAATTTGGGGACAGATTTCCTCCCAATTTTCTTTCTTGAGCTTGTGTTTGAGATTTCTCTTCGATGAGATCTACATCTGAGATATCCCTATGGTGAATTTCGCAAAGGCCATGGTGTGGGCATTCAAAGGAAGGGGAAGAGAAGGGGGGGGGGGGGGGGGGGGCATTACATGCAGATGGAGATGGAGATGGAGATGGGAAGGGACAATTTTTAGCCAAAACGAGGGGGCGGTATTTAGGAGCGGGGGGGGGGGGGGGGGGGGGGGGGGCAAATGTATGTATTATGTATATATTATGTCAATATATATGGCCGATTCTAATATGTATGTAGTATGTAATGCATGTATGTGTGTATGTACATATTTACATATGGTCATATATATTTGTACATATATTTATGTTTAGTCAGTATGCATGTATAAATGGGTGTAATGTATGTATATACATATTCATGGATGTAATATTTGAATGTAGGTATATATGGATGCATGCATGTGTATGTATTTATGTATGTATATATGCTACTCCAAATTTGAGTACTGTTTGCATAATACATTCTTTACTATCTCATTGAAATATCTAATATTCCACAGGCTTATGTAATTTTTTTTTCCAGCATAATTGATAATACCCTTATGTAAATGTATTTTCAAATTCTTATTAATACCCTTATATATATATATTCTGTATCTCACTGATTAATTTAAACCCCTTTTGATGAACTCACGTGTTATCATACAAGTTTTGACAATGAAGCCCCCAGGCTCCAATCATAGTGATGCGCCATGTACTCATTGTATCCGTACCGTTTTACGGGGATCTTTTGGTGGGTTGACCGACGCAATTTTTCGGCAGCTGGTTTGAGGCCCTTCTTGGCCGGTTCGGACTTCATTTTTGAAGTTCCGCCTTCATACTTCCCGGAGTCAGATTTGCTCCAATCTTACCCTTAACTACCGGTGTCATATCCCAACATCTTCTTCTTCCCGTTCTCTTTGCATATGAACCGTCTCCTCGGTTCCTTGCACGGGGATAGCACGACAAAGTCTCCAGTACTCGCTAGTTCATCATCCGACTAGTCATTCCGAATCAGTCCATCGTTTGGCCCGCTGAACCCAAACTATTGAGAATCGATTCGTAAACCCACAAGATCAAACGATACTGAAAATACACAACACAACCACACTCCGACATAGTACATAGATATTTATGTGGAAACCCTAAAACAGGAGAAAACCACGGGAGAGGAAAAACTTCACTATACAGTGGATGTCAAGGACAGTGATTACAACACTCTGATTATGAGTGTATCAACCACATAGGGTTCTTCACATTTGTTGTTACACACACAACTATGGCGCCGCTCTCTCTCTCTCTTTTATGCACACCTCACGCTTATACGTCTGTTTGTTGTAGATGTATATCAACTGATACATTGTATGGGCTATTTACAATTGTAGCCACTACTACATATCATTGATTATTATGATTACTATAATAACAATAATAATAATAATAATAATAATAATAATCTGTTCAAACAATCGACTCTCTGTGTCGACTCTTCGACTGTCGGCTATCAGTTGTCGGTTACTTCCGAATAGTCGGTTCCTCCCATTGGCGGGACATATTCCCAACAAACTCCCCCTTCACTCTTGTGCGAGGGAGTCTGTCAATCCTGTCTTCTGTCGACAAACTTTAAGTCTGTCCATAGGTAGGTTCTTCGTGAGCATGTCGAATCCATTGTTATCCGTGTGGATCTTCACAAGTGTGAACTCTCCTTCTTCGACCCTCTCCCGCAACCAGTGATGCCTTTTTTGTATGTGCTTGCTCCGGGAGTGATATGCAGCATTCTTGGCAAGATGTCCGACACTCTGGCCGTCACAGTGAAGCAAGAACTCCCTCTACTTCACTGTAAGCCCGTTCAACTTTGGGATCTTCGGCATTGTGTATTCGATCCGAATACCTTGGCACTTGCAGTATTCTTTGAATTTCCCTCTATACTCACCACCGTTGTCGGTTCGAACAACCTTCAACTTTCGACCCGAGTCTCGTTCAGCTCTAGCCTGAAACTCCTTGAAAACCGACAGTACTTGCTCCTTTGACATCAGTACGAAGACCCATGTCTTCCGACTATAGTCGTTGATGAATGTCACAAAGTACTGTCCACCTCGATGCGATGGAGCATCTACATAACACACATCCGTGTGTACCAGTTCCAGTGGAACCTCTCTTCTTCTTGGTGGTCTTGTGTGGAATGTTGATCTGTTCTGCTTTCCAACCAAGCAGTGGACGCACTTGTCTAGGTGCACTACCTTGGCTTCTGGTAGAAGCTTTCGATTAGCTAGCAAGTGCATTCCTTTCCCACTCATGTGTCCCAGACTCTTATGCCATCTCTCTCCTACCAAGTCGGCTGCCACATTTACATCTAATTTGCATAATCGGGCATGTATCATATATAATGTGCCTTCTGACAGGAATACACGCTCCCAATGAACAATGCTCGGCCACAACCGAGCCTAGGATCAAACACAGAAAACGGATAATGAATGCACAACATAGTAAAGAGAAGAGTACACAGGATGTTAACGTGGAAAACCCAAACTAGGGAAAAACCACGGCAGCCCACAGACTGCAAACTATCACTATATCACAATGTACAATAGTAAAGCACCGAGCCAACGACCTCTTCCCTGCTATCTTCGCCACAGGCGGCGGTTACAACAGAGGCAATGACCTCTTCCTCTCTCTCTCTCTCTGTACACAGTTACGCACTCAAATCTTGCACCAACAAGAATAACAACTACTCTATACTAAGTTTGCCCTAAGTCATATTTATACTAATATGACTTTTCGGCTATCTACAAATATAGCCCCGATGGACTCTTAGAAAACATATTTACGAATATGTCCCTTCATCCGGTGAGCACTTCTCACCGGGCCTTCACCATCCGGCTCTTGCCGGGTACTCGTCATCCGGTTCTCACCGGGCCTTCCTTGCCGGGTACTCATCATCCGGTTCTCATCGGGTCTTCCGTTGTCGGGTACTCCACATCCAGTTCTCACCAGGTCTTCTTTTGCCGGGTACTCGTCATCCGGTTCTCACCGGGTCTTCCGTTGCCGGGTAATCCACATCCGGTTTCTTCCTTGGCCGAGTTTGCTCATCAACACTGTTCTTCTCACTTCCCATCCGGAGGGACCTGTTTCCTAACAAACTCCCCCTGTGCTCGGGCCACTATAAGATTTCCTCGGTAGAACTTCCACTTGCCATTCCAAAACCTACCACTATAGCCTTCATCGATATCAGATTCAATCTGATATCGGGGACGTGTCAAAAATCCTTCAGAGTCAGTCGATGTCGTCAAGCGAACACTTCCGACTCCGGCTATCTTGCACTCTCCACTATCACCCATTTTCACATAACCGTGATCTCTGGCTATGTAAGTCGAGAAATACTCTCTCGACGGAGTTATGTGGAACGATGCCCCAGAATCGATCACCCAAGTGCATTCTTCACTTGCAAGATTTGCACTTGTCTGTTCGCAGATGAACAACAGTTCTTCATTGCTCGTAGCAATAGCAGAAGTGTTCTTCTCATCAGGAATCTTCCTGGGTTCGACATTGTTTCCGACACCCTTGTCTTTTCTCATGTGTCTGCAGTCCTTCTGGAAGTACCCAGGTTTACCACAGTAAAAGCACAATAGCTTACCTCTGGACTTCGATCTGGCTTGGGACTTTTCTCTCCTTGGTGGACTTCTTTGCCGGTTCCTTCCTCTATCCGAATGTTGTGTTACATTCGACTCCGACTGGGACATGACTCCCTTGTCCTTCCTCCTTGCCTCCTCATTTAGGATGCTTGTCTTTACGGTTTGTAAAGACAAGTTCTCTTCTTGACAACACTGTTCTTCTCACTTCCCATCCGAACGGACCTGTTTCCTAACAAACTCCCCCTTCACTCCGGCATGGGGAGTCTTACTAGTCCGATCCGCTTCCGACAAGCATCTAGCTTGTCGGGTATCAGTGCTTTGGTTAGCATATCTGACCCGTTCTCGGTCGTATGGATCTTCGTCAGCGCGAACTCTCGATCTTCTACTCACTCCCGGATCTAGTGATACCTCCGTTGGATGTGCTTCGTCTTGGAATGGTACGATGCGTTCTTAGAAAGGTGGATGGCACTTTGACTATCACAATAGAGACGGTATTCATCTTGCCAAATACTGAGCTCTCCGATGAAGTCCTTCATCCATAATATTTCCTTGCCGGCTTCCACAGCCGCCATGTACTCCGCCTCTGTGGTTGACAACGCAACCGTCTTCTGCAGCCTCAACTGCCACAAAACAGCTCCCCCTGCATATGTCATTACATACCCGGATGTAGACCGTTGGTATCCACATCAGCCGACATGTCTGAATCGGTAAAACCATCAAGTTGAGTTTTACCGGAGCCGAATCGGAGACACATGTTCGAAGTGCCTTTCAAGTACCGGAGTATCCATTTGACCGCGTTCCAGTGATCCTTGCAAGGATTGCTCATAAACCGGCTCACCACTCTGACTGCGTATTTTATATCCGGTCGGGTACACACCATTGCGTACATTAAGCTCCCGACGGTAGAGGCATATGGAACCTTCATCATATCAGCCTTCTCTGCTTTCGTTTTTGGGCTTTGCTTACCAGATAATTTGCAGTTTGTCGGGAGTGTCGATCCAACCAGTTTCGCTTCTAACACGTTGAACCACTAAAGTACCTTTTTCACGTATTTCTCCTGTGACAACCACAATGGCTTCGTTGGCCGTTTCCGGATGATATGCATCCCCAACATCTGTCTTGCCGAACTCAAGTCTTTCATTGCGAGAGTTTGGTTGAGAGCCTTCTTTAGCATCCGTATTCTGGCTTGGTCCCGTCCGACGATCAACATGTCATCCACGTACAGAAGGAGTATCAGGACGTCGCCTCCTTCAAACTTCTTCACAAACACGTAATGATCGGCCTGCGTGTTGTGGTACCCTTGATCTGTCATCAAGGAGTCGAACCTCCGGTACCATTGTCGGGGAGCCTGCTTCAGTTCGTACAGGCTCTTCTTCAACCGGCAAACCAGGTGCTCCTTCCCTTTCTCCACGAATCCTTCCGGTTGCTACATGTAGATCTCCTGTTCGAGGTCACCGTGAAGGAATGTCGTCTTCACGTCTAGCTGCTCTACCTCGAGGTCCATGCTTGCCGCTATACTCAGCACCGTCCGGATGGAGGTCATCTTTACTACCGGGGCAAATATCTCGTCGAAGTCCACACCCTTCTTCTGTTGGAACCCCTTCACCACGATCCTGGCTTTGTATCTCGGGGGGTTGTCGCCATCTCCCGGTTTCAACTTGTACACCCACTTGTTTCGGAGTGCACGCTTTCCTTTCGGCAACTCCACCAATTCGTACGTATGGTCCACTTAACCATTTGCGCCTATGGGTGTTATCCTTCGCTTCTTCGAAGCTTTCCGGCTCTCCCTCATCGGTCAGCAGCACATGCTTTGCATCCGGAAATCTCCACTATTTTTTCTTCATCCGAATCCGATTCGGGGTCTTGGCCGGTTCCGATTTCAGCTTCCTCTACTTCTTCTTCTGCCGGTTCAGTATTCTCACCGTAACCGGCTGGTTCCTCGAGTGTCAACCGGCTCTTAGGCGGGTGTGTTCGAATCTCATCGGAGCTCATTATCTTCTTCTCTGACTCCCAATCGGCAAGGGTCTTGTCCTCCATGAAGATAATATCTCGACTCCGGAAAGCCTTCTTGTCAACCGGATCCCACACTCGCCGTATCCGAGGAATATGCATGGCCAGGTCTTTGGATCCAACTTTCCTCTCCGGCCCTTTGCAACATGCACGTATGCGAGACACCCCAACACCTTTAGATGCCGGTAGGACACTTCCTTCCCAGTCCACACCTTCTGTGGTGTGTCTCCATCCAAGGGCACTGAGGGTGATCTGTTTATCACATACGTCGTTGTCAACAGCGCCTCAACCCAAAACGTCTTGGGTAATTTTGCATGTGCCAGCATACTCCGGACCCTCTCCATTATGGTCTGGTTCATCCTCTCGGCCAGCCCGTTTAGTTCCGGCGTCTTCGGCACGGTAAATTCGAGTCGGATTCCCTTCGAGCGACAATACTCCTCGAACTTTCCCCGGTATTCACCTCCGTTATCTGCTCGAACCGCCTTCAGCTTCCGGCCGGTTTCTCTTTCCACTCTCGCATGGAGCTCTTTGAAGACAGATAACACCTGATCCTTCGTCTTCAACGGCATGGCCCACAGCTTCTGGCTGTGGTCATCTATGATCGTCACGAAGTACTGCGATCCGGCATGTGACTTCGTATCCACTTGACATACATCAGTATGCACCAACTCCAGTGGTGCATTACGTCTCATCGGTGGCCTCGATCGGAAGGAGGTCCGGTTTTGTTTACCGGCCAGACAATCAGTGCACTTCTCCAAGTGCACTATCAGTATATAAGAATGTACAATGGTGGAGCACCAAGGCAACGACCTCGAGCATGGTATCTTCGCCACAGTCGGCGGTTACAACAGAGATACGAAACCTTCGTCTCTTTCTCTCTCTCTCTCTCTCTCTCTCTCTCTCACTGTACGCTATTACACGCTCTCTCTTCTTGCACCAACAAGAATGACAACTCTATACTCAATAAGTTTGCCCTAAGTCATATTTATACTAATATAACTTTTCGGCTATTTACAAATATAACCTCGATAGACTCTCAGAAACATATTTATGAATATGTCTCTTCATCCGGTGAGCGCTTCCCGGGTACTTGCCATCCAGTTCTCACCGGGTCTGCCGTTTCCGGGTACTCCTCATCCGGTTCTCACCGGGTCTGCACCATCCGGCTCTCCGTAGCCGGGTACTTGCCATCCGGTTCTCACCGGGTCTTCCGTTTCCATCCGGAGGGACCTATCTCCCAACACTTCTGTCCACATCTTCCTTCTTTCTTTTCTTTTGTTTTCTTTTTATTCTTTTCTATAGGAAGCGTATGACAAACTGGCTGAGACGGATACCAACAAAACGTAGAGAAGAAGGTTTAATGGAGACCTTACACAGAGAATACACGGGAGAGACAGAGAGAACAGAACATAAACTTAATTAAAAAATAATAATCCTCTGTACATAGAATGTGCTCAGAGAGCACTTTTATACAAGTCCATAAAGGACTGACAGAAGTACTGATAGGTAATTCAATGCTCATACGAGTGACTGACACTGACTTCCAAAAATATGGCTTGCCTCACTCGCGCTCCTCGTCCGGTCTGATTCCTCTTCCCGCGACCTGTCTGGTTCTGTGCTCCTCGACCTCCTTGGTCGGCTTGTCTGCTCAGCAAGCCCATCTCAACTCCTTCGTTGCTATGACTCTGACGCTTGGTGACCCATCGGTTCCTCCATATTGGTGTCGACTTTCATTGCCTTCTCGTCTGCTTGGCCTTTAGTTGATCCAGCTCCTCCGAATCAAATTGTTGAACCGAATAGGCTTCGTCTGATTCATTCGAACTCTTGTCCGAATCGGTTACCGCCGATTCGTTCTGGCTGTTGTCCGAGTTGGTAGTCTCCAACACGTCTTCTGTTTTTAGGCCCTTGACCACATCGGACCACGTCCGGGTCTTGGCCTTCTTCCGGTTGGCTCTGTCCTTCTTGAGTCTGCCGTTGTTGCCACTTGGTCCGACTAGTTCGGATGTGCCAACTTTTCCGGTTGACTCGGATTTCTTTTTCTTCTTATCTCCCCTTGTCTTGGTTCGTTCCTCTTTCTCTCCGGCTCCTTGACCGGTGCCATTACCCATTTCGGTTTCCATTCCCCCCCTCAAGTGCGGCACGTCAAGATGTTGAATGCCGAGAATCTCCAAAAAGTGTTGCAACTTGTCCGATCCAAGCGGCTTGGTGAATATGTTGGTAACCTTCCGATCCATTTGAACTTTGAACATACCGAAGTTCATCTTCACCGTTCAGGACTAGCTCGCCGACAAAGTGATAATGCACTTGTATGTGCTTTGACTGAGCATGGAATACAAGGTTCTTGGTGAGCTGTATGCTGCTTACGTTGTCATAGTAGATTAAGATCGGGGTCGGCACCTCCATCCAGAGGTCTCGCAGTATGGACAAAGCCAGATGGCTTCAAAATTGGCAATGGTAGCACCCCAGTATTCAGCCTTAGTGCTCGACAGAGCTACTGTTGGCTGCTTTTTGTTGATCCATGCAACAACCACGCTACCAAGAGAGAACATATAACCGGAGGGGGATCCACGATCCGATGTATTACCGGCCCAGTTGGCATCCGTATATCGGACTAGCTTCCCAGCTATACCGTGTCGGTATAACAGTCCTTGGTCCTTCCTGCCGCTCACATATCGCAATAGTTGATGCACGCACTGAAGCTGCTCCATGGTCGGCTTCTCATAAAATGGATGATCACTTCGACCGAATAATTGATGTTGCGTCAGGTGATTGTGAAGTAGATAAGTGTTCCAACAATGTGTCGGAACTGTTTCTCATTGCAGGCCGGTTTGGAGTTGGGACGTAGCTTCAGGTTCTAGTCATGGGGTGTGGAAATCGGTCGACATTCTGTCATGCCAAACTTGTACAACATATTCAACACATAATGGCGTTGTGACAGCAATATGCCGTCAGGGGTCTGGATCACCTAGATGCCAAGAAAATAATGAAGGTCCGACAACTGGGACTTCACTCGGCCGATTTCATCGAGTTCGGGTTCGGTGATGACTAGATCATCTACATATAGTAGGATACAAACCAGACCGTCTAGACCTTTCCGGAAGAACAGTGAAGATTTGGATTTTGAGGCCACAAACCCCATCTTACGCAACCGGTGTGTTTTCGCATTCCAAGCTCGGGGGGTTTGCTTCAGACCATAATGTGACTTTTTGAGTCGGCACACCGCCGACCTGTTTAGCTCCGATTGAAAACTGGGGGTTGGATCATATAGACCAGTTCTTCAAGTCACCTTGAAGAAACACATTCTTCATGTCCATTTGGTGACGATGCCATCCCCTTGCCGCAACAACAACCATTACCACATGAGCCATCGTCATCTTCGTTACCAAAGCGAAGGTCTCATCGTAGTCGATTCTGTGGGTCCGTGCATATCCCTTCGCCAATAACCAGGCCTTGTACTGGTTGACCGAACTGTCGTCATTGTACTTTACCTTATATACCCACTTACAATCTATCAGTTTACAATGACGGGGAGGGTCAAGTAGGTCCCATGTGTCGTTGGCATCGAGTGCCTGCATTTCTTCCTCCATAGCAACACGCCAATTTGCGTCTTTCGTTGATTCTGCGTAGTTCTCCAGCTCACGCATTTCTGCCACCTTGGTCATGTACACATAGTGATGCGCCATGTACTCATTGTATCCGGTTGCTCTCACTTTTCCAGAAACGAGAACCGCTCTTCATGGCTCGTCATGTGCTTAGACGCTCTGGAGTCAACGTACCACACTTCCTCATATCCGGAAGTGGTCTTCTTCATCGACTTCGCCTTGTGCTTCATCATAAATGTTGGACCTTCCCGGTCTTCCAGTCCTGGATCCTTCTAATCCTTTAGTGTAGTGCAAGCTTTGTCAGTTCCCTTGTCCAGCCTTACCGGATCCGGATTTATTTGAATGGGCGCCTGTTGAGAGACAAGCTCAACATCAGCCGGATCGGTTGGGACTGATCGGTTAGGACGTTAGGAAAGATATTCCGTGAGGAATATATTTGGGAGTTAGTGTAGGAGCTCTTAATGAGCATTGAAGTACTGTCACTACTTCGGTCAGTCCTTCTAGGACTTGTACAAAGTGTTCATTGAACACATATATGTATTGTTTTTTTGTCTTTCTTGAATATATTCTCCTTTTGGTGTCTTCTCTCTAACTCTCTCGGTCTCTCCCGCATATACTGTGTAAGCTCAAGCTCTCCATTAAACCTGAGTGTTCTCCCTTCTGTTCTGTCTTTATACTTGCTTCCGCACGCTACTTTTTACATGGTATCAGAGCGCGAGGGTTGAGAAACTCTCTGCAGCCGACACAACTTGACGAAGAAGAACGATGGATAGAGGCATGGCGAGCTCGCTTCCAACAGAGAAGCTCGACAGAACCAACTACGCGTCTTGGTCCTACAAGATGCACCAGTACCTGCTCGGGCACGACTACTGGAGTTATCTTGAAGTAGCTAATGACGCGGCACCCGAATCGACACACTGAGACTTCCCGTCATGGGAGCAATCGGCGAGCAGGGTATTATACTGCTTCGCATCGTGTGTGGGCGAACAACTATTGAGCTATGTTCAGGATGCAAAGACGCCGAAGGGTGTGTCCAAAAATCTGAAGAAGATTTTCGCCGCGAGCACCACAGCCAGGAAGCTTCAGCTCCGATAGGAGTTGAGCAACCTACGACAACGCGACTTGTCGGTGGCGGACTATACCTCGAAGATCAAGGATATCTGCGACTCCCTCGCCTCCATAGAGGTGAACATCGAGGAGAGCGAGATGGTCCAGATCTGTCTCGGAGGTTTGGCGTCGAAGTTCGGAGCGTTCCAAACGGCTGTGTGTACCCGGGAGAATACGTCGTCCTTTTTTGACTTACAGTCAATGCTCCTGGTAGAGGAGAACCACACGGGTACGTCTACAAGCATGCACACCGATAGCAGAATGTTGTACACGGAGGGAGATAGGCCCCGTGGACGTGGAGGACGAGGCGAGTCGGCGCGCAATGGAGGAGGCCGACGAGATCAAGGAAGAAGGTACCAAACTGATGCCGACAGCAACTCCGGACCCTCCGGAAACAGGGGGAGTCGAAGCAATGAGAACCGGCAAGGGAAGGCCATCACGGAGTGCTGATACTGTGGCAAGAAAGGTCACAGGGAAAGTGAGTGCTGGAAGAAGCGTGCCGATTCGGAGAGAACTGGTTCTGGAAACGGCTCCAGACATACCGACAAGGGAAATCGGCAGCGATCGCACTACGCCGAAGACTCTGGGAGAGCTGGAGAAGGGTCTGCCTTCGTGACGAGACACGAAGCAAACTCAATGAAACAGAGCACCCCAAGATCGGACGAGGTGTGGTACGTAGACTCCGGCGCATCAAACCACATGAAGAGCCATAAGGAGTGGTTCTCGTACCTTGAAAAACCGATACAACCTGGAGTAGTCGCAACAGGAGACGACACTCCGTATCCGATCGCGAATGTCGGAGAAGTTCCCCTTAGCCATGTCGGGCAGAAAGGGAAACTCATGAACGTGTTGCACGTTCCGACAATCACGAAAAACTTGGTCTCGGTCGGACAGATCGTCGACCAAGGGATGGAGGTTCGGTTTACACACCTCGGGTGCTTCATTGAGGAAGAAGGCCATGTGATTGCACAAGGGCGCAGAGACGGGAGGATGTTCATCCTCGACTCCACTGACGGCGGCACCGCAATGTTCGCGAAGGGACAAAAATCCGAGTCGGACATCGACTTGTGGCACAAGCGGATAGGCCACGTCAACCACCAATGGCTTCAAGATCTGCAATCGAAACAGGTAGTGTTCGGATTGCCCAAATTTAGTGGCCGAAAGGCACAAATTTGTGAAGCCTGCCAGCTCGGGAAGCAACACCGACTTCCTTTCCCCAACGAGCAAAACCGGAGCCGGAACAAGCTCGACCTTATACACTCTGATGTATGGGGGCCGACACAAAACGTTAGTCTTGGCGGGAGCCGATATTTCGTCTCCTTCATCGATGACCACACGCAGCACACATGGATCTACCTCATTGAGAGGAAGAGCGAAGTCTTCGACTGTTTTCAGAACCTCAAAGGGTTCGTGGAAACGGAAACGGGACGAAAGATCAAGTGCCTGCGGTCGGATGGCGGGAAAGAGTACTTCTCTGGTCAATTCAACAGTTATCTACAACAAATGGGAATTCAGCGCGAATTCAGTTGTAGATACACGCCGGAGTAGAACGGCGTGGCTGAGAGGAAGAATCGGTCAGTTGTGGAAGCGGGACGGGCAATGCTGGAGGAGAAGAGCTTGCCCAAGTTCTACTGGGCCAAGGCGGTAAGGACCGCGGTATACATCTAGAACCGGATCGGAGACAAAGTGTCGGCGCACGAGCTATATTTTGGAACGAAGCCGAACTTGTGACACTTGAGGGTGTTCGGTAGCATTGCGTATGTGCATATACCGAAGGAGAAAAGGAGGAAGCTGGACGCAAAGGCCGAGAAATGCATCTTGGTCGGTTACTCGGACGAGCAGAAGGGTTATAAGTGATATAACCCTCACATCAAACAAGCGCGTGTCAGCCGCGACGTTGTGTTTGACGAGTCCGCGTCCTGGTACCTGCCCCCGACTACGAACCCCGATTCCAATCCGAGTTCTGAGAATGAGGTCAGCGAGGCCGAGATGCCTCCGAATGAGCCCGAAATCGAGACCCACGAAGAGAGTCCGATTTCACTCCGGTTAAGTGGACCGATTGGACGTCTGAGTCGGTACGACTAGTCCGATAAAGAGCCGGCGAGTAGTGGAGACTCGGCCGTGCATTCCCCGCGCATGAAGCTAAGGAGACGGCTTACACGCAAAGAGAAAGGGAAGAAGAAGGTGTCGGATTCCGGCACGGATAGGAACGAGTTAGACCGACGCGAGTCCGACTCCGAGGGAACCGGTGATGGGTCTTTAAAAGTGAAGTCCGCGTCGATCGAGAAGGCCTCGACATCGGCTAATGCGAGATTACGCCGATCTACCCACCAGAAGAATCCTGTTTTGCGGTTCGGATACAATGAGTACATGGCGCATCATTATGCGTACATGACCCGTGTAGCGGAAGTGCGTGAGCCGGAGAGCTACGCAGAAGCGGCTAAAGACGCGAATTGGCGTGCCGCGATGGAGGAAGAGATGCACGCATTGGCGGAGAACGAGACCTGGGACCTGGTTGACGCACCAAGAGGGGTAAAACCGATCGGGTGTAGGTGGGTGTACAAAGTCAAGTACAACGCCGATGGCTCGGTCAACCGGTACAAGGCTCGGCTAGTGGCAAAGGGCTACACGCAGAAACACGACATCGACTACGATGAGACATTTGCGCCGGTCGCGAAAATGACGACCATCCGTGTTTTACTCGTAGTAGCCGCGGCCAAGGGGTGGCACCTACATCAAATGGATGTAAAGAATGTGTTCCTGCAAGGTGACCTTGAGGAACAAGTGTACATGGTACAACCCCCCGGATTTCACTCCGGAACGAACTCCTCAGCAGTATGCCGACTGAAGAAGTCCGTTTACGAACTGAAGCAAGCCCCGCGTGCCTGGAACGCGAAGATCACGCAACAACTACGTCGGATGGGCTTCGTCACGTCAAAATCGGACTCTTCCCTGTTCATCCGGAAAGGTCGACTCCGACCGGTTAGTATTCTACTATATGTCGATGACTTGGTCATCACCGGCGCCGACCTAGGTGAAATCAACTGCGTGAAGCTCCAGCTTGCGGCATCGTTTGACATGAAGGATCTGGGGGACCTTCATTACTTCCTCGGGATCGAAGTGATCCGTACCCCCGAAGGCATATTGATCAGCCAACGTCATTACGTGTGGGTATGCTCTTCAAACTCGGGATGGCCAACTGTAAGTCCGTCTCGACTCCTCTGGACAGAACCATCAAGCTTCGTCCCGATGCGGGAGAGGTATGCGACCCGACGAGGTTCCGACAAATTTTCGGAAACCTCATATACTTGACCATCACCTGACCTGACCTCAGTTATCCAGTCGGGGTGATCAGTCAGTTCATGGCGCGACCTACCAAGGAGCACCTTTAGTGTGCACAACGCGTACTGCAGTACGTAAGTGGCACTAAGGACCGCGGATTGCTATATCAGACCAATGCAGCCGCGCAGTTAGTCGGCTACATCGATGCTGATTGGGCTGGCAACGCCGCCGATTGCCGATCCACGTCCGGATACGCGTTCTCCCTCGGGAGTGCCGCGATCGCGTGGAGCAGTAAGAAGCAGCTGACAGTTGCACTGTCGGGCACCCAAAGCTGAGTACCGAGGAGCGGCTATCGCGACATGCGAAGCCATATGGTTGAAGCGGCTACTTAAGGACCTGCAAGCGGAGGTGTCAGATCCGACGACGATCTACTACGACAACCTCAGCAGCATCCAGCTCGCAAAGAACCCCGTTTTCCACGCATGGACCAAGCACATTGAGGTGCACTACCATTTCGTCCGTGAGCATGTCCTTTCTAGTGAAGTCGAACTTCAGTACGTGCCGACGGATCGGCAGATTGCCGACATCTTCACCAAGACTCTTGGTCTGGACAAGTTGCGGCAATTCTTAGGTGCGCTCGGATTGCGTCACCTCGACGTGCCAAACTTGAGGGGGAGAACAGTTCCGAATGACCAAGCAAGGCAGCAGGAAAGGAGCGGAGACCGCGACACCGAGTCGGTTGTCCGTGACACCGAGTCGGTTGTCCGTGACACCGAGTCGGTTGTCGAATTCGATTTCGGATCGGCTGAAGAAGCCGAGGGCGCAGAAAAGTCCGGAAGCGGACAGAAGGGGAGCAGCCAAAGGAGAGAGCCGAAGCCAACCACGCATGGGGGAGATGATGCCATCGAGGGCGAGAAGACCGAAGACGAGTTGGAGACAGCCAACTCGGACGAGAGCGAAAACCGAACGGAGGTAGCCGAGTCGGTTCGGACCTCCTTGACCTCCTTGCTCGGCTTCCCATGACCCGTCTGGTTCTACTTCCCACGACCCATCTGGTTTTGCACTCCTCGACCTCCTTGGTCGGCTTGTCTGCTCAGCAGGCCCATCTCAGCTCCTTCGTTGCTATGACTGCGATGCTTGGCAACCCATCGGTTCCTCCGTATTGGTATCGAGTTCCGCTTGGCCTTTAGTTGATTCAACTGCTTCAAATCAAATTGTTGAATCATAGCAACACGCCAATTTGCGTCTTTCGCTGCTTCTGCGTAGCTCTCCGGCTCACGCACTTCCGCTAGCTTGGTCATGTACACATATTGATGCACCATGTACTCATTGTATCCGTACCGTTTAACGGGGATCTGTTTGTGCGTTGACTGGCACAAATTTCCGGCAGCCGGTTGGAGGTCCTTCTTGGAAGGTTCAGACTTCGTTTCTAAAGTTCTGCCTTCATCCTTTCTAGAGTCTGATCCGCTCCGATTTGACCCCTCACTACCGGTGTCATATCTCGACATCTTCTTGTTTCCGTTCTCTTTGCACATGAACCATCTCCTCGGTTCCCTGCGCGGGAGAACAAAGTAGAGTCTCCAGTACTCGCCGGTTCTTCATCCGATTGGTCATTCTGACTCCGTCCATCATTGGCCCGCTCAACCGAAACGAGATTGAACTCTCTTCTAGAGTACAGAATTCCTCATCTTCTACCTAAACCTCTCCAGGTTTAGTAGCCTCAGCTTTCGAAATCGGGTCTTCGTCAGGAGTTGGAGCCGGTAGAGAGTACCATGATGCCGACTCATCAAACTCGACATTGCGACGTACTCGAACCTGTTTAATCTGGGGGTTATAACACTTATACCCTTTTGTTCATGTGAGTCGCCGACGAGTATGCACTTCTCTGACATCGGATCCAACTTCCTTCACTTCTCATCCGGTACATGCACATATGTTATGCTACTGAATATCCGAATGTGTGTCAAATTCGGCTTCCGCTCGAAATCGGTCCCTCCGGATGGGATTAGGTTATGAATGAAGACGACCCGGTGAGAACCAAAAGAGATCTGGAAACCGGATCAGATGGACCTGGTGAGAACTAGAAGAGATCCAGAAACCAGAGGAGACCCGGTGAGAACCAGAAGAGAAGACATATTTGTAAGTATGTCTTTTCAGTATGCCTATTGAGACTATATTTGTAAAGAGTCCTAAGTTCATATCAGTATAAATATGACTTAGGGCAATCACTTTATATGAGTAGAGAGGGTTCTCATATTGTTGTAGAGATAACTGTTGTATAGAGAGAGAGAGAGAGAGAGAGAGAGAGAGAGAGAGAGAGAGAGAGAGAGAGAGAGAGAGAGAGAGCGCAAGATAGTAGCTACGAGCACTTTTTATTGTAACCGCCGTCTGGCAAAGATCGCGAGCACGAGGTCATTGCCTCTGTGTCTCCACTTTGTATTTCCTCTCATATAGTGATAGTTGGAGTCCATGGGTTCCTGTGGTTTTTCCCTATTAGGGTTTTCCACGTAAATATTCAGTGTACTCTCTACTACCCATTTCTATGATTTAAGACTCGGTAGTGGCCGAGCAATATACCGTGCTATTCTTCACAAGCTAGTGAGTCAAGAGAATAATGCGGAATATTGCTCGGCCACAACCAAGTCTTGAACACTTCTCTGAGAATGAAACACAGTAATGGGAATAGACGTACACACAAAAGAGAGTACACAAAGGAAATACACATGATGTTTACGTGGAAAACCCTAAATGGGAAAAACCATGGGAACCCACGGGCTCCAATTATCACTATAGGAGAAAGGTACAATCAGAGCCTCAGAGGCAACGACCTCGAGCTCTGTATCTTTGCCAACCGGCGGTTACAACAGAGTATCGCTCTATATCTCTCTCTCTCTCTCTGTCGCTCTCTCTATACTACAATATGACAATGACAACAACCTTACAAAGTGATTGCACTAAGTCATATTTATACTTATATGAACTTAGGGCTATTTACAAATATAGCCTCAATAGGCTTACTCAAAACATATTTAGAGATATGTCTTCGCTTCCGGTTCTTACCGGCTCTCTTCCGGTTCTCACCGGGTCCTTTTCATTCATCACCGGATCCCATCCAGAGGGACCGATTTCCCAACAATCTCCTCCTTCACTCTGGCGTGGGATGTCTCGTCAGCCCGATCCACTTTCGCCACGCGTCCAACTTGTCGCTGGTCAGGACCTTGGTCAGCATGTCCGACCCATTCTCCTCCGTGTGGATCTTCGTCAACATGAACTCTTGATCTTCTACTCTCACCCGGATCCAGTGGTACCTCCACTGGATATGTTTCAGCCAGGAATGGTAGGCCGCGTTCTTTGCAAGGTGGATGGCACTTTGACTGTTGTAGTAGAGCCGGTATTCCTCCTATTGGATTCCTAGCTCTCTGATGAAGTCCTTCATCTAGATTATCTCTGTTGGGAAACAGGTCCCTCCGGATGGGAAGGAAGAAGAACAGTGTCGATGAACAAACTCGGCCGAGGCCGAAACCGTATGAGGAGGACCCGGCTACGGAGAGCCAGATGGTACAGACCCGGTATGAACCGGATGAGGTGTACCCGGCTACGGAGAGCGGGATGGTGCAGGCCCGGTATGAACCGGATGAGGAGTACCCGGCTAGGGAGAGCCGGATGGTGCAGGCCCGGTATGAACCGGATGAGGAGTACCCGGCTATGGAGAGCCGGATGGTGCAGGCCCGGTATGAACCGGATGAGGAGTACCCGGCTACGGAGAGCCGGATGGTGGAGGCCTGGTATGAACCGGAGGAAGAGACATATTCGTAAATATGTTTCTGAGAGCCCATCGAGGCTATACTTGTAAATAGCCGAAAAGTCATATTAGTATAAATATGACTTAGGGCAAACTTTTAGTTGTTGTTGTCATTCTTCCTTGTTGGTGCAAGAAGAAGAGTGAGTGCGTAACTGTACAGAGAGAGAGAGAGAGAGACGAGGTCGTTGCCTCTGTTGTAACCGCCGCCTGTGGCGAAGAGCATGAGTCCGAGGTCGTTGCCTCCGAGAACTCACTGTTTTGTACATTCATACATAGTGACAGTTTGCAGCCTGTGGGCTGCCATGGTTTTTCCTCCAGTTTGGGATTTTCCACGTTAACCTCCTGTGTAGTGTGTGTGTACCATTTCTCCTCTGTGTGTCGTGTTCTATTTCCCATTTTCTGTGTATGAAAAGAATCTCGGTTGTGGCCGAGCGTTGGACATAAGGAATGACAAGTTCCCGTCAAGTGGTATCAGAGCGAAATCGACACAGAAAATGGACGAATCATTTGGCGGCATGTTCAAGCTCACCGGCTCCAACTATTCAGTATGGAAGTCGAAGATGAGGGACATGCTCGTTGTGAAAGACCTCTAGCTGCCGGTTCAGTTCGGGGACAAGAGACCGGACAAAATCGACGCCGCGATATGGGAGGTGATGCACATGAAGACAACGGCGTACATACGGTGCTTCATCGACATGAGCCTGTACAACAACTTCAATGAAGAGAGCAAGGCTCATGAGCTCTGGGAGAAGATTGGCATAATGTTTCAAAACAAAAATGTTGTCAATCAGGTGTCGGTATTCCGGAAGCTAGTAAGACTCCGGTACCAAGATGGCTCCAGCATGGCGGAGCACATGAATGCCTTCCAGGGGCTGATACACCAGGCAACTTCATTGGAAGTACCTCTCGCGGATGAGGTACTTGCGCTACTCCTGCTCGGTTCCCTCCCGGATAGCTGGGAGACGTTGGTTGTCACTTTGGGCAACGCCGGGCCGGAAGGAAAACGATTATCCCTAGCAAGAGTAAAGTCGAGCTTGCTAGATGAGGAGGCGCGTTGGAAAGACAAAGATACGAGCTCCAAATCCAAAGCGCTTCTTACCGAATCGGAACGTGGAAGACATAGAAACTGTAGTCCCCAGAACCAGGAGAAGTCGGGGACACGGTCAAAGTCAAGGGGGAGGCCTACTTGCTTCTATTGCGGCAAGTTGGGACACTTCCAAAAGAACTGTCGGTATTTCCGTAAAGACAAGGAAACCGACGGTACCGATTCGAAGCAAACCCCGGACTGGAACGGTAAAGGCTGGAGGGGGCCGGACCGGAAGGGAACGACGGCAATCGCGGCAAGTGAAGAAGAGTTGATGCTCATCACCGAGGAGAGTGAGATAAACCTTGCTGGCGACGAGATGACCTGGGTGGTAGACTCCGGAGCGTCATTCCACCTTACCCCGGACCGGAAATGTTTCTCATCCTACTCAGTCGGTGACCACGGCTGTGTCCGGATGGGGAATGAAGGTACATGCCGAATTATCGGCATAGGAGACGTGTGGCTAACAACACCAACCGGATGCAAGTTGTTGCTGAAGGATGTCCGACACGTTCTGGAAGTTCGTCTGAACCGGATATCAGCCGGTCGGCTAGATGATGAAGGCTACACGAGTAGCATCCGGAACGGTGTCATGAAGTTCAGCAAAGGGAGCCTGATTGTGGCTCGGGCCCGGAAGGTAAACACGTTGTACATGATGAATGCCCAGTTATGTCCGGAAGAACTGAACGCGGCATCCGACACTGCCGGTGAGCTGTGGCACAAGAGGCTGTGTCATATGAGCGAGAAGGGGATGAAGAGGCTTGCAGACGACAACCTCATTCCAGTGAAGAACGTGCACTTAGAGAAGTGCACTGATTGTCTGGCCGGTAAGCAGAACCGGACCTCCTTCTGACCAAGGCCACCGATGATACGTAATGCACCACTGGAGTTGGTGCATACGGATGTGTGTCAAGTAGACACGAAGTCACATGCTGGAGCGCAGTACTTCGTGACGTTCATAGATGACCACAGCCGGAAGCTGTGGGACGCATTGTTGAAGACAAAGGATCAGGTGTTATCCGTCTTCAAGGAGCTCCACGCGAGAGTGGAAAGAGAAACCGGTCGGAAGCTGAAGGCGGTTCGAGCAGATAACGGAGAAGAGTACCGGGGGCAGTTCGAGGAGTACTGCCACTCGAAGGGAATCCGGCTCGAATTTACCGTGCCGAAGACGCCGGAACTAAACGGACTGGCCGAGAGGATGAATCGGACCATAATGGAGAGGGTCCGGAGTATGCTAGCGCATGCAAAACTACCCAAGAAGTTTTGGGCTGAGGCACTGTCGACGGCGACATACGTGATAAATAGATCACCCTCAATACCCTTGGACGGAGATACGCCACATAGAGTGTGGACCGGTAAGGAAGTATCCTACCGGCATCTGAAGGTGTTCGGGTGTCTCGTGTACGTGCATGTAGCTAAGGACTGGAGAGGAAAGCTAGATCCAAAGACCCGGCCATGCATATTCCTCAGTTACGGTGACGATGAGTTCGGCTACCGAGTGTGGGACCCGGTCGAGAAGAAGGTATTCCGGAGTCGAGATATTATCTTCATGGAGGACAAGAGGCTCGCCGACTAGGAGTCGGAGAAGAAGATAATGAACTCCGAGTCGACCGGTAAGGATAGACTCTACAATGAGCAGACCCAACCGGCAAGAGACCGGTCAACACTCGAGGAACTAGCCGGTTATGATGAGTATACTCAACCGGCAGAAGAAGAAGTAGAGGAAGTTGAGACCGGAACCGGCCAAGACTCCGAACCAGATTCGGATGAAGAGCAAATGGAGGAGCCGGTTACCGAAGCCCGAAGACGGAGATATCCTCTCAGAGAGAGAAGGGCGCCCCGGAGATTTCCGGGTGCAGAGCATGTTCTGCTGACCGATGAGGGGGAGCCGGAAAGCTTCGAAGAAGCGGAGGATGACACCCACAGCCGAAAATGGTTAAGTGCCATGCAGGACGAGATGGATTCCCTGCATGAGAACCATACGTACGAATTGGTGGAGCTGCCGAAAGGAAAGCGGGCACTCCGAAACAAGTGGGTGTACAAGTTGAAACCAGGAGATGCCGGCAACCCCCCAAGATACAAAGCCAGGATCGTGGTGAAGGGGTTCCAGCAGAAGAAGGGCGTGGACTTCGACGAGATATTTGCCCCGATAGTAAAGATGACCTCCATCCGGACGGTGCTGAGTATAGCAGCAAGCATGGACCTCGAGGTAGAGCAGTTGGACGTGAAGACGACATTCCTTCACGGCGACCTCGAAGAGGAGATCTACATGCAGCAACCGGAACGATTTGTGGAGAAAGGGAAGGAGCACCTGGTATGCCGGTTGAAGAAGACCCTGTACGGACTGAAGCAGGCTCCCCAGCAATGGTACCGGAAGTTCGACTCTTTCATGACCGATCAAGGGTACCACAAGACGCAGGCCGATCACTGCGTGTTTGTGAAGAAGTTCGAAGGAGGGGACTTCCTAATACTCCTCCTATACGTGGATGACATGTTGATCATCGGACGTGACCAAGTCAAAATACGGAAGCTGAAGAAGGCTCTAAACCGGACCTTCTCAATGAAAGACTTAGGTCCGGCAAGACAGATGTTGGGGATGCACATCATTCGGGACCGGTCAGTGAAGCAATTATGGCTGTCACAGGAGAAGTATGTGACAAAGGTGCTTCACCGGTTCAACATGTCAGAAGCGAAACCGGTCGGATCGACACTTCCGGCAAACTGCAAGCTATCCGGTAAGCAAAGCCCGAAGACGAAAGCAGAGAAGGCGGATATGATGAAGATTCCATATGCCTCTGCCGTCGGGAGCTTGATGTACGCAATGGTTTGTACCCGACCGGACATTGGATACGCAGTCGGAGTGGTGAGCCGGTTTATGAGCAATCCCGGCAAGGAGCACTGGAACGCGGTCAAGTGGATACTCCGGTATTTGAAGGGCACTTCAAATATGTGTCTCTGATTTGGCTCCGGAAAACCTCAACTGGACGGTTTCACCGATTCGGACATGTCGGCTGATGTGGATACCAGCAGGTCTACATCCGGGTTTGTGATGACATATGCAGGGGGAGCTGTTTCGTGGCAGTCGAGGCTGCAGAAGGTGGTTGCATTGTCAACCACAGAGGCGGAGTACATGGCGGCTGTGGAAGCCGGCAAGGAAATATTATGGATGAAGGACTTCATCGGAGAGCTCGGTATACAGCAAGAGGAATACCGACTCTATTGCGACAGTCAAAGTGCCATCCACCTTGCTAAGAATGCGGCCTACCATTCCCGGACGAAGCATATCCAGCGGAGGTATCACTGGATCCGGGAAAGAGTAGATGACCAGGAGTTCGCACTAACGAAGATCCACACGGCTGAGAACGGGTCAGATATGCTGACCAAAGTGCTGACACCCGACAAGCTGGACGCATGTCGGAAGAGGATCGGGCTGGTAAGACACCCCATGCCGGAGTGAAGGGGGAGTTTGTTGGGAAACAGGTCCCTCCGGATGGGAAGGAAGAAGAACAGTGCCGATGAACAAACTCGGCCGAGGCCGAAACCGTATGAGGAGGACCCGGCTACGGAGAGCCAGATGGTACAGACCCAGTATGAACCGGATGAGGCGTACCCGGCTACGGAGAGCCGGATGGTGCAGGCCCGGTATGAACCGGATGAGGAGTACCCGGCTACGGAGAGCCGGATGGTGCAGGCCCGGTATGAACCGGATGAGGAGTACCCGGCTACGGAGAGCCGAATGGTGCAGGCCCGGTATGAACCGGAGGAAGGGACATATTCGTAAATATGTTTCTGAGAGCCCATCGAGGCTATATTTGTAAATAGCCGAAAAGTCATATTAGTATAAATATGACTTAGGGCAAACTTTTAGTTGTTGTTGTCATTCTTCCTTGTTGGTGCAAGAAGAAGAGAGAGTGCGTAACTGTACAGAGAGAGAGAGAGAGAGAGAGAGAGAGAGAGACGAGGTTGTTGCCTCTGTTGTAACCGCCGCCTGTGGCGAAGAGCATGAGTCCGAGGTCGTTGCCTCCGAGAACTCACTATTTTGTACATTCATACATAGTGACAGTTTGCAGCCTGTGGGCTGCCGTGGTTTTTCCTCCAGTTTGGGGTTTTCCACGTTAACCTCCTGTGTAGTGTGTGTGTACCATTTCTCCTATGTGTGTCGTGTTCTATTTCCCGTTTTTTGTGTATGAAAAGAATCTCGGTTGTGGCCGAGCGTTGGACATAAGGAACGACAAGTTCCCGTCAATCTCCTTGTCGGCTTCTACAACTGCCATGTACTCCGCCTCCGTGGTTGACAACGCAACCGTCTTCTGCAGCCTGCATTGCCACGAAACAACTCCCCCTGCATAAGTCATGACATATCCGGATGTAGACCAACTAGTATCCACATCAGGCGACATATACGAATCCGTGAATCTGTCATGTTGGGGATTACCGGAGCCAAACCGGAGGCACATACTTGTGCCTTTCAGATACCAGAGTATCCACTTGACCACGTTCCAGTGCTCTCTTCCTGGATTCCTCATGAACCAGCTCACCACTCCGACTGCATATACGATATCCGATCGGGTACATATCATCGCATGCATCAAGCTCCCAAAGGTAGAGGCATATGGTATCTTCATCATATTTGTCTTCTCCGCCTTTGTACTCGGGCTTTGTTTTCCGGATAGCGTGCAATTTGCCGGAAGTGTCAGTCTGACCGGTTTCGCCTCCGACATGTTGAACCGTTGAAGCACCTTTGTCACATACTTCTCCTGTGATAACCACAATAGCTTCTTCGACCGGTCCCGGATGATGTGCATTCCCAATATCTGACTTGCCGGACCCAAGCCTTTCATTGAGAAGGTTTGGCTCAGGGCCTTCTTCAGCATCTGAATCCTGCCTTGGTCTCGTTTGACGATCAACATATCATCCACATATAGGAGGAGTATCAGGAAATCTCCTCTGTCAAATTTCTTCGCAAACACGCAGTGATCGGCTTCCATTTTGTGGTACGCTTGGTCGGTCATGAAGGAGTCAAACTTTTGGTACCATTGCCGGGGAGCTTGCTTTAGTCTGTATAAGCTCTTCTTCAGCCGGCACACCAGGTTGATGCATGTAGATCTCCTCATCGAGGTCGCCATGTAGGAACATCGTCTTCATGTCTAGTTACTCTACCTCGAGGTCCATGCTTGCCGCTATGCCCAATACCGTCCGGATGGATGTTATCTTTACTATCGGGGCAAAGATCTTATCGAAGTCCAGTCCTTTCTTCTGTTGGAAGCCCATCACCACAATTCGGGCCTTAGACCTTGGTGGATTTCTGGCATCTCCCGGTTTCAGCTTCTACACCCACTTGTTCCGGAGTGCCCTCTTTCCTTTCGCCAACTCCACCAATTCATATGTGCGGTTTCAGCCTTTATTCCCCGCCCGTCGGTTCTTCTTCGGTTTCGGATCGTTCGTCGTCCCGGTCCAGGTTATCGGGATCCGGCTCGTCGTCGTGACGCTTCTTGAACGCTTTGATCCGCTTCCCAACTACCGGTATCGCCATTCTCGTGCCGTCGAGTTCCGCCAGATGGTATGTCCCGTTGTCGTTGGCGCTTTGTACCACGTAAGGCCCGAACCACCTTCTTGCGAACTTCCGTGTCGGTCGGTGTTGGTTGTCGAGGCTACTGTCGTAGACTAGCACCCAATCGCCTTCCTCGATCTTCTTCGGTCGGAGCCGGTGCGTCTGGTCGAACCGGGCCTTGTTCCTCGTCCTTGCCACCTGAAGCTTTTCTGCAGCCTGCTCCACGTCCTCCGGTCTTCGCTCGAGCTGCCGTATGCGCGCTGTCAACAGTTCTTCCCGGTTCATCTCGTCTCTCCAGTCCATGGTTGCCCACGAGGAGATCGTACGTTCCATCGGCATGACCGGCTTCTGCCCAAACATGAGCTCTGTCGGCATGAATCCGGTTACCGAACTGTGCGTAGTTCGGTCAGCCCACAACGCGTAAGGCAGCAGCCGTGGCCAGTTCCCGACTTGACCCCCGCATGCCCGAACTAACGCCTTGACGATCGGTCCGTGTCCGCGCTCCACCTTCCCATTCGCCTCCGGATTGTATGCAGTGGTGAGCGAGAGCTTGACTCCTAGCCGGTCGAACAACTCCTCGGCCTCTTCGGCGTCCAACTCCCCGCGATCAGCCACGATCTTCCCGACGCACCCGTACCGGCATATCACGTCCTCAATCAGGAACCGACATACGGCCGCAGTCGTTTTGTTCTGAAGGGCTCGGCCTTCCACCTGGTTCGTCAGATCTTCCCGAGCTAGGACCAGATACCGCATCTGTCCTACGCCCATCGACATCGTCACCAGATCTACCATCCATTTGAAGTGGATGGTCAAAGGGTACGTAGGGTGAAGCTCGTCCCGGTGTCGGACTATGGAGTGCATCTGACAGCTCTCGCAAGTTGTCACGAACCGATGCACGTCCCGGTACAGTCCCGACCACCAGTACTTCCCCTTTATCTTCTCGAATGTGGCCCACATTCCACGGTGTCCGGCCCAAGGGCTGTCGTGGTAGGCCATCAGTAGCTCCTCCTGTTCTTCCTTCATCGCCACCACCCGGAGCGGGACGCCGTTCCTCTTCTTCGGGTGCTTCCATAAGTATCCGTCCCGGAGAAAGAATTGGTAAGCTTTCTTCCGGATCCGGTTGGCCTCGTCCTTCGTCCATGACGCATCCGGCGTCATTGTCCTCAAAAATCAACCGATCTGGAGCCACTCACCGTCGTACTGGCTCTCGTCGAAGTCGTTAAGTGCCGGAGTGCTCGTCCCATCGGTCGTCACATACGCCGCCTCGAAGAAGTCCACGCCGACTTCTTCGTCCTCCGAAACCATGCCGCCCTCGTTATCAAACCTCGCCCTCGAAAGCATGTCGGCCATGGCGTTGTCCTTTCCAGAAATGTGTCGTATTTCCGGGTCCAGGGACTTGATGTACGCTATCCACCTGAGCATCGCTAGGTCCGGTGTCGCGCATCCGGAAACCATGCCGAGAATTGGCAGGCAATCCGTCTCGATAATCACTTCCGTCCCGATCAGGTAGTCTTTGTCGGCCTTTACTGCCGAAACGATACGCCAGAGTTCGCGTTTAACCTGGGCGTACCCTCGCTGTCGCTCACTGAGGACCTTCGCACCGAATCGGATCGGGAACCGAATGCCGTCCTCGTCTTCTTGGTTGATGACCCATCCGATCCCGGTCGGACTCGTATCCACCGTTATGTATACCGGGGTACCCTTCTCGTAGACAGCCTTCCGGAGCGCCAGTGCTGCCGCAAGAGCTTCCTTCAGCTTCCGGACCGACTCCGTGTGCTCGTCTTGCCACTCGAATTTTCGCCCTTTCTTCAGCAACCCGTATAGCGGCTCCGCAACGTAGGCGTAATGCGGGATCCATATGTGGTAGAACGCGCATGCCCCCAGGAACCTCCGAACTTTCGTAACCGAGCTACAGTCGGTCTTCATCGCGGAGATGGCTCCTACTTTTGCCGGAGACGGCTTCCGGCCATACGGTCCACACAGGTGTCCGACCACCAAGATTTTTGATTGCCCGAAGGCCGATTTCTCCCCGGAGAAGGTGAGACTCGCATCCTCTAGCCTTTGTAGCACCTTCTCGCAGTCGTCGATGTGTGTTGCCACGAATCGCTGGCATCCGTCCTGCCCGACTGTCTCGTCCTTCTCTTCCACCGGGCACCCCTTTATCGGGATGTCGTCCAGAAATGGCATGGTGATGTCCGGGATGCAATCCCTCAGTACCTTGTTCATTGCATTCACCATGTGGGCCACCGAGTTGGTCCCTCTTTGTGGCAGGGTACACATTCGCACTAGGCCGAGGGGAGTTCGCATCGTCGTAATGTCTCTGCTCTCCACGGCTAGCTGGAACTGGTCGTACCCCGAGTACAGATCACCGACCGAGTAAATCGACCTTCCGGCGAAGGCCTCCGCGAACTCGTCTATGGTCGGTCCGATTCCTGCGTTCCGAATGGTCACTCTGTTGACCGGCTGCAGGTCCTGAATGAAGCGAAATGTTCCGTTTTTCTTTGGTACGGTAAACCATCGGTTCGAGTATGGCGCGCTCGACGGTTCGAGAATGCCCATATCGACTTTTTGCCTTAGTAGCTCCATCAACTCCGGGATGTGAACTCTTGGTACCGGAATCGGCTTGAGATTCCATGGCACATGCGGTACCGTGAATATCACCATCGGCTCCACGATTGTCGGGTCTACGCACCCGATCTCTTCCGGCGAGAATGCGAAGGCTTTCCCGTGCCTTCCGAGCATTCTCCGAAACCGGTCTTCCTCCGCCGGCAGTAGGAACCCACCCCCACCGATCTTGAGCTCCCGGAGCGTCCCGTCGGTGAAGGTGTGTCCTATGCAGGCCGGATCTCGTAAACTGGAGTCCGACGCAACCCCTCTGATTCGGGACTCGCTGCCCTCCGGTAAGGGTGCCGCGACGGGCCTTACCTTCCGGTCCACACTCTTGTACTTCGTGCTAACTCAGGCCGTCTGATCTGACCGGAGCCCCTGGCTGAAGTTCGCGATGACTTCGTACATCTCTTCGGAACATACCGGTATCGTCCGGTCTTCGTTAAGGTCTTCTCCGGCTACCTCCCTCAGCATTCCCAAGGTGTCGTCGAAGGAGACCGCCTCCACGGCTCCGCTGATTTCCTCATCCGGGCCGAGAACTCCGCACGCTCGAAGTCGCACTTCCGCCCTTGTCTTTTCTCAGCATACGATGCCGACTATCATACACCCTCCGTTGTTGGAGAAGCAAAATTTCCTACCTATCGTACAGGGTTCCTTCGGTTTCGGTTCTATCGTACAGTCGTGGGGTCTTTCCCGAGTGTCCGGGCTGTCTTGGCCCCACGCCTTGGCAGCCCTCTCTAAAAATCCTCCCGGTTCTCGCCACCGAGGGATTTGCGGTTTCTCTCGTTGTTCGGCCGCACCGTCAGAAATTGAACCGAATGGCGCCCGTCCTGGCTTTTGACCCTCGCGTAGGCCGAACCGTTGTCCAGCACCTTGGTCTCCATTCGCGCTGCTGTGATGTATGGTTCCCCTAATATGACCGGGTGCGAGGACGTCTCCTGTACGAAGAAGTGATGGTCAATCTCGATGTCGCCGATCTTGACTCGCACGTTCGGGCAGGCCCCGTGCAGTTCCTCGGTGGCACGCGTCGCCGCCCGTATCTTCCACCCGTGCTTGGTGTTGATCGGCCACTTTCCCTTCTTATAGAAGTCCATGGACATTAGGTTTATTTCCGAACCGTGGTCCACCAATGCCACCACCGGTTCCTGAACATCTCCGATCTTTACCGGGGTCTCCGTGGTCGCTCGGGCCCAGTGTGGCCTCGAATAGTGGCTCTCCGCCCACTTGTCTTCCATCGCCATGTCGTCGATGTGCATCGTCCGCACCTCCACCGGCCTTTCCGGTTCCGTCTCCGTCGACAGCCTCTTCCGTTTCACCAAGTCTACAATGGAGTCGTGGAACTCCTTCTTGGCAATCCCTAGCATCTCCCACAATGACAGCTCCACTTTGCTGTCGAGGATCCGTTCTTCTAGGACCTTTCGTAGGTCCGTGGTCCTTTCTATTTCCGTCCCCAGTCGGTATCCGCCCTTCCTGGGGTTATCTTGCGAGCTGGACCCACCGGCATCGTTCCGTCGTTGCCCGAATCGGGTCTCGTACCGTTGTGAGGGCCCGGCCGCTCCGGCTTTCCCCACTCGTTTGTCTTCTACCAGAGCCTCGTAGTTCCGGTAGGTGGCTTCTACGAAGCCCGTCTTCTCCTCGACCGGATTGCTCCACCCGGTTATTTCCCGGACCCGTCTCTCAGCACGGTCCGTTTCGTCTTTCCTTAGCCGTGCGCCGGCAAGACCTTCCAGCATAGCCTCGCTGCCCCTGACCCGAAAACCGGCTGATGCCGAGTAGTGGATGGCCTCCACGTGTCGGGCCGCTGACTCTTCCATCAGTCTCTTCATACCTCCTCGTCCGTTGTTTCGGTTTAGGGCCCTTCTGATGTTGCCGGCGTGCACCCGGCCTTCCCACAAGTACACCACCCGGTTCCTCAACGCTTCTGCGAAATCACCGCAGTCCTTCCGGATGTGGCCGACCTCGTCGCACCACATGCACCTGTTCCCTGCTGCCGGCCGTCGGTCACGAGCCGGTTTGCCGCCTTCCCTTCGAGTCTGGGCGATCTGGAGATCCTTTATCGCCCGCGTCAACTCCTCCAGCGCTGCTCCTCCGGACGAGCAACTGACCATGCCGGTTGAAGCCGGACAGGTTTCGAGCCATTCCCGGGTTTCTTCCCTTCGCCCTTGCGGTGCCGGTTCAAGCCTCCTTGCTGTGACAGAGCCCGCACCGGCCGCCCCGTTATCAGCCCATTCTCGCCGTTTGTCGAAACGGCCACAGACTCTCTTAACCGCAGCACAGTCGGTCGTCAGCCCGTCTTCGGTTTCCAGCAAGGAGCCGACTTGATCCCGGTCCCGCTCGTCCAACAACTTTACGAACAGTAGGACCCGGCTCGTATCCAGAACGGTTCGGTCAAGCGCCGAAAGGCGCGCAAAGCGTTCTTCGAACTCCCGGAGGAGTGCCGACGCGTTTCTTCCCTTGCCGAGGGACTCCACCCACTCCATGAAGTCTCGTTTCGAAAGCCGGAGCGCGTCGTCCAGCCCGTATTTTTCTAGGAGTCGACCTTCGAACTCCTCCTAGGTACGGCTCTCCGCCCGCACCTCGAGCACCTCCGCATGGATGCTCGGCATCGCCACTCGAGGGAACCCGGCAAGATGCCTCTCTTCCGGAATGTCCCGCATCAGCATTTCTGCCCCGTAGGACGCAAAATACTTCGTGGCATCCTTTCCGCTGAACCGGCCGATCGTACCGACGACCGCCTCAATGGCTCTGTCGAGGGCGCCGGTGCCCTCGCGTGCGCTCAATATCCGATCCACGGCCGAAGCCACGGCCTCCGCAAGATCCGACCCTTTCATCTTCTGCTCTTCTGCCGCCTCCTTCACGTCGGGTTCACCAAAGATGTCGAGGTATTCCTCGCGGATGCGTGGAATGAGGCGGGACCTCGGGGGTCTTGTACCGAAGAGCAGGAGAGAAAGGAGATGGGAAGAGACCCACTAGGTGCGAGCGTAGATCCACAGGGACACGGCCCTTCGACACGAAGACGCGAGCGGGAAACCAACACAGAGAGACACGAAGGAATGTATGTATATATTAACAGAGACAAACAACAAAAACACGAAGTCGGTTACAACCGAACAGGCCGGCAAACAGATGCTGATACCTGTTCGCAAACGCTCAGAAAGAAAGGAGTAGGTTGGAGGTGCTGCCGGAAGCACTCGGGCATTCCTCAGAGCAGTGCGAGCCTCCCAAAAACCTGCACAGAAAGGAGCTACAGAGTATCCGAGCCAGAGAGAGAGAGAAGCCTTCGCCCACAAACCGACAGCACTTCGTCCTCGACTCTCCGCGATCCCTTCCTCCTCCTCGTCTCCCTCCTTTTATAGGCAAGAAGGGAGCCGTTTCCTATTAACTTCTTACCTACCGAATCTTCCTACCTAGGATCTTCTATGTACAACATAAGGCGTACGTGTATGAAGAGCCGGTTCCTACGCTCCGGTGCACCGATTCCGCTTGTGGACGGTTTTCTTCACGACAACGTGCTCTGCATCCGGAAATCTCTGGGGGGCTCTTCTCTCCCGGAGAGGATATCTCCATGCATGGTTTCTAACTACTGGTTCCTCTGTTTGTTCCTTATCCGAAACCGATTCGGGATCTTGTCCGGTTCCTGTGTCACCTTCTTCTTCTTCTTCTTCTTCGGTCGGTTCGGTTTCTTGTCTGTATCTGACTGGTTCGTCGAGTGCCATCCGGTTACTAGCTAACATCCGGTTTTCAACCGGGTATATCCTTGTGTCCTCAAGCCGGTCTTCTTCTCCAACTCCCAGTCGGCAATGGTCCTGTCCCGACTCCGGAACACCTTCTTGCCGACCAAATCCCACACCCGGTAACCGAACTCATCATCTCCGTATCCAAGGAATATGCATGGCCTAGACTTCGGATCCAGCTTTGCTCTCTTGTCCTTCACCACATGCACATAAGATACATCTTTGCCGGTCCATACTTTCTGAGGTGAGTCTCCTTCCAAGGGTGCTGAGGGTGATCTGTTTATTACATAGGTCACCATCATCAGCGCCTCAGCCCAAAATGTCTTGGGTAACGTCATCCTTCGTCTTCAGTGGTGAGATCCACAACTTCCGGCTGTGGTCATCTATGAACGTGACGAAGTAGTGCGATCTGGCAATGTGACTTCGTGTCCACATCACACACATCGGTATGCACCAGCTCCAGTGGTGCATTCCGTCTCATCGATGGTCTTGACTGGAAGGAGGTTCAGTTTTGCTTCCCGGCCAAGCAATCGGTGCACTTTTCAAGTTGCACACCTTTACCGGAATGAGGTTTTCTTCGGCAAGCCTCTTCATCCCCTTCTGACTCATGTGACACAGTCTTTTGTGCCACAGCTCACCGGCAATGTCGGATGCTACGTTCAGTTCTTCCCGACATATATGGGCATTCATCTAGTACTTCTTCCCGGCATATCTGTGTTGATCTTCCGGGCTCGAGCCACTATCAAGCTTCCCTTGCTGAACTTCATCACTCCATTCCGGATGATACCCGTGTAGCCTTCATCATCTAGCCGACTGACTAATATCAAGTTCAGTCGAACCTCCGAAACATGTCAAACATCCTTCAGCAGTAGCTTGCATCCGGTTGATGTTGTCAACAACACATCTCCTATGCCGAGAATTCGGCATGTACCTTCATTGCCCATCCGGACACAACTGTGATCTCCAGCTGTGTACGATGAGAAGCTCATCTTCGGTCCAGAGTGTCAGGTGGAACGACGCTCTGGAATCGACAACCCACATTGTCTTGTCACCAACAATGTTTAACTCATTCTCCTCGGTAATGAGCATTAGTTTCTCTTCACTTGTCAAGATCGCCGACATTCCTTTCTGATCCGGGCCTCTCCATTCCAAACCGTTCCGTTCGGAACTCTTCTTCGAATCAGTGGTGCTTGTTTCTTTCTCTATCCGGAAATGCCGACAGTTGTTCTGGAAGTGCCCCGACTTCCCACAGTAGAAGTAAGTAGGCCTCCCTCTTGACTCGGATACCGATTTTTGTTGGGAGACAGGTCCCTCCGGATGGGAAGGGAGAAGAAGAACAGTGCTGATGAACATATTTGGCCGAGGCCGAAACCGCATGAGGAGTACCCGGCTACGGAAAGCCGGATGGTGCAGACCCGGCGAGACCGGATGAGGAGTACTTGGCTACGGAGAGTCGGATGGTGCAGACTCGGATACCGACTTTTGTTGGGAGACAGGTCCCTCCGGATGGGAAGGGAGAAGAAGAACAGTGCTGATGAACATATTCGGCCGAGGCCGAAAGGCCAAGGCCGAAACCGGCTACGGAGAGCCGGATGGTGCAGACCCGGAGAGGCGCTGATGAGGAGTACCCGGCTACGGAGAGCCGGATGGTGTAGACCCGGCGAGACCGGATGAGGAGTACTTGGCTACGGAGAGTCGGATGGTGCAGACCCGATGAAGACCGGATGAGGAGTACCCGGCTACAGAGAGCCGGATGGTGCAGACCCAGTGAAGACCGGATGAGGAGTACCCGGCTACGGAGAGCCGGATGGTGCAGACCCAGTGAAGACCGAATGAGGAGTACCCGGCCACGGAGAGCCGGATGGAGCAGACCCGGTGAGGACCGGATGAGGAGTACCCGGCTACGGAGAGCCGGATGGTGCAGACCCGGTGAGAAGTGCTCACCGGATGAAAAGACATATTCGTAAATATGTTTATGAGAGTCCATCATGGCTATATTTGTAAATAGCTGAAAAGTCATATTAGTATAAATATGACTTAGGGCAAACTTTTAAACAGTTGTTGTTGTTGTTGTCATTATTCTTGTTGGCGCAAGGAGTGAGAGAGCGCGAAATTGTGTACAAAGAGAGAGAGAGAGAAGGAGGTCGTTACCTCTGTTGTAACCGTCGCCTGTGGCGAGGATCGTGAGCATGAGGTCGTTGCCTCCGTGAACTCACTGTTGTACATTCTAGCATAGTGATAGTTTGCAGTAGCATAGTGATAGTTTGCAATCTGTGGGTTGCCGTGGTTTTTCCCTTAGTTTGGGTTTTCCACGTAAATATCCTTCGCACTCGTCTCTTCTTTGTGTCGTTCATTATTTCCCGTTTTTCTGTGTATGATTCTAAGCTCGGTTGTGGCCGAGCGTTGCATATAAGGAGCGTTGTAGTTCCCATCAATTTGTCCCGGTTTTGGGGACTCGGATACCGGCCTCTTCCCCGGTTGTGGTCATCTTTCGTGACCAAGGACTTCGGATTAGTTCCAGACTCCCGGTCCTTCCAGGGAGCTTCTTCATATAGCAAGCTTGATTTTACCCTTGCTAGGGACAATTGTTTTCCTTCTGGCCCGGCATTGCCCAACGCGACAACTAACGTCTTCCAGCTATCCAGGAGGGAACCGAGCAAGAGCAATGCGAGTACCTCATTGGCGAGAGGTACTTCCAACGAGGTTGCCTGGTGGATCGGTCCTTGGAAGGCACTCATATGCTCTGCCATGCTGGAGCCATCCTGGTACCGGAGCCTCACTAGCTTTCGGAATACCAAAACTCGATTAACATCATTCTTGTTCTGGAACATGATGCCGATCTTCTCCTAGAGTTGTTGTAGAGGCTCATGTTGATGAAGCACCGAATGTATGCCCTCATTTTCATGTGCATCACCTCCCACATTGTGGTGTCGATCTTATCAGGTCTCTTGTCCCTGAACTGAACCGGAAACCAAAGACCTTTGACCACCAACATATCCCTCATCTTCGACTCCCACATTGAGTAGTTGGAGCCGGTGAGCTTGAACATGCCGCCGAATGATTCTTCCACTTTGTGTGTTGTTCGCTCTGATACCAGATTGAAGAGAATAATGCGGAATATTGCTTGGCCACAATCGAGTCTTGAACACTTCTCTAAGAATGAAACACAGTAATGGGAATAGACGTACACACAAGCGAGAGTATACAAAGGAAATACACAGGATGTTTACATGGAAAACCCTAAATGGGAAAAACCACGGGAGCCCATGGACTCCAACTATCACTATAGGAGAAAGGTACAATCAGAGCCTCAGAGGCAATGACCTCGAGCTTTGTATCTTCGCCAACCGGCGGTTACAACAGAGTATCACTCTGTATCTCACTCACTCTCTCTCTCTCTCTGTCGCTCTCTCTATACTACAATATGACAATGACAAGAACCTTGTGAAGAATAGTGCAAAATATTGCTCGGCCAGAACCGAGTCTTGAATTACAGAAATAGGAGTGAACGGGAGAGCACACAGAAATGACACAGGCTGTTAAAATTGAAATCGTTGCCGGCCACAACCGGTTTTGCGTGTGCGGAATAATAGTCAATCTAATGGAAGGGAAAAACAGAATACAGAAACTGAGAATGACACAGATTTTAACGTGGAAACCCGAATTGGGAAAAAAACCACATGGAGTCCACAAACTCCAAAACAAAACACTATGAGAGAAAGGAATACAATCAGAGATCTCAGAGGCAACGACCTCGAGATCCTACTTCGCCAATAGGCGGCTATGGAGCTCACACACTTCCACTCACACTTGTTCACTCTCATAGTCACGGAGGCAACAACCTCGTCAACAGCAACTTTACAATAACGCACACATCTAACATGATTGCCAATGTAACCTTTCGACTATTTACAAGTTTAGCCTTCTGAGTTGCTCATCAACACGGTTCTTCTCAACTTCGCATCCAGAGGGAGCTGTTTCCTAACAAACTCGCCCTTCACTCCAGCATGGGATGTCTTACTAGTCTGATCCGCTTCTGACATGCATCCAGCTTGTCGAGTATTAGTACTTTGGTCAGCATATCTGACCCATTCTCGATCGTGTGGATCTTCGTCAGTGCGAACTCTCAATCTTCTACTCGCTCCCGAATCCAGTGATACCTACGCTGGATGTGCTTCGTCCTGGAATGGCACGCTGCGTTCTTAGCAAGGTGGATGGCACTTTGACTGTTGTAATAGAGCCGTAATAGAGCTCTCCGATGAAGTCCTTCATCGATAATATTTCCTTGCCGGCTTCAACAGTTGCAACGTACTCCGCCTCCGTGGTTGATAACGCAACCGTCTTCTGTAGCCTCGACTACCACGAAACAGTTCCCCCTGCATATGTCATTACCTACCCGGATGTAGACCGGTTGGTATCCACATCAACCGAAATATCCGAATCGATAAAACCGTAAAGTTGAGGTTTACCGGAGCCGAATTGGAGACACATATTCAAAGTGCCCTTCAAGTACCGGAGTATCCATTTGACCGCGTTCTAGTGCTCCTTGCCGTGATTGCTCATAAACCGGCTCACCACTCTGACTGCATATTTTATATCCGGTCAGGTACACACCATTGCGTACATTAAGCTCCCGACGGTAGAGGCATATGGAACCTTCATCATATCAGCCTTCTCTGCTTTCGTCTTTGGGCTTTGCTTACCGGATAATCTGCAATTTGCCGGGAGTGTCGATCCGATCGGTTTCGCTTCTAACATGTTGAACCACTGAAGCACCTTTGTCACGTATTTCTCCTGTGAAAACCACAATTGCTTCTTTCACCGGTCCCAGATGATGTGCATCCCCAGTATCTGTCTTGCCGGGCCTAAGTCTTTCATTACGAAAGTTCGGTTGAGAGCCTTCTTCAACATCCGTATTTTCGCTTGGTCCCGTCTGACGATCAACATGTCGTCCACGTACAGGAGGAGTATCAGGAAGTCACCTACTTCGAACTTCTTTACAAACACGCAGTGATCGGTTTGTGTTTTGTGATACCCTTGGTCGGTCATGAAGGAGTCAAACTTCCGGTACCATTGTCAGGGAGCCTACTTTAGTCCGTACAGGCTCTTCTTCAACCAGCAAACCAGGTGCTCCTTCCCTTTCTCCATGAATCCTTCCGGTTGCTGCATGTAGATCTCCTCTTCGAGGTCACCATGAAGGAATGTCGTCTTCACATCCAGCTGCTCTACCTCGAGGTCCATGCTTGCTGCTATACTCAGCACCATTCGGATGGAAGTCATCTTTATTACCGGGGCAAATATCTCGTCGAAGTCCACACCCTTCTTCTACTAGAACCCCTTCACCACGATCCTGGCTTTGTATCTCGGGTGGTTGCCGGCATCTCCCGGTTTCAACTTGTACACCCACTTGTTTTGGAGTGCCCGCTTTCCTTTCGGCAAGTCCACCAATTCGTACATATGGTTCTCATGCAAGGAATCCATCTCATCTTGCATGGCACTTAACCATTTGCGACTATGGGCGTCACTTTTAGCTTCCTCAAAGCTTTCTGGCTACCCTCATCGGTCAGCAACACGTGCTCTGGATCCGGAAATCTCCAAGGCGGCCTTCTCTCTCTGAGAGGATATTTGCGTCCTTGGGCTTCGGTAACCGGCTCCTCCACTTGCTCTTCATCCGAATCCGATTCGGGGTCTTGTCCGGTTTCGGTTTTACCTATTCCTTCTTCTTCGGCCGGTTTTGTCTCCTCACCGTCACCGGCCAGTTCATCGAGTGCTGACCGGCTTCTTGCCGGTTGGAACTGCATTTCATCAAATCAAGATTTTTCCTTACCGGTCGACTTGGGGTTCATTATCTTCTTCTCCGACTCCCAATCGGCGAGCGTCTCGTTCTCCATGAAGATAATATCTCGACTCCGGAATACTTTTTGGTCGACCGGGTCCCACACTCGGTAGCCGAACTCATCGTTGCTGTAACCGAGGAATATGCATGGCCGGGTCTTCGGATCTAACTTTCCTCTCCGGTCCTTAGCTACATGCACGTACGCAAGACACCCGAATACCTTCAGATGCCGGTAGGACACTTCCTTACCGGTCCAGACTCTCTGTGGCATGTCTCCATCCAAGGGTACTGAGGGTGATCTGTTTATCACATATGTCACCATCGATAGTGCCTCAGCCCAAAACGTCTTGGGTAATTTTGCATGCGCCAGCATACTCCAGACTCTCTCCATTATGGTCCGGTTCATCCTTTCGGCTAGCTTGTTTAGTTCCGGAGTCTTCGGCACGGTAAATTCGAGCCGGATTCCCTTCGAGCGACAATACTCCTTGAACTGCCCCCGGTATTCACCTCCGTTATCTCCTCGAACCGCCTTCAGCTTCCGGCCGGTTTCTCTTTCCACTCTCGCGTGGAGCTCTTTGAAGACGGATAGCACCTGATCCTTCGTCTTCAACGGTGTGGCCCACAGCTTCCGGCTATGGTCATCTATGAACGTCACGAAGTAGTGCGATCTGGCATGTGACTTCGTGTCCACTTGACATACATCAGTATGCACCAACTCCAGTGGTGCATTACGTCTCATCGGTGGCCTTGAGCGGAAGGAGGTCCGGTTTTGTTTACCGGCCAAGCAGTCGGTGCACCTCTCAAGATGCACGTTCTTCACTGGGATGAGGTTGTCATCGGCAAGCCTTTTCATCCCCTTCTCGCTCATGTGACATAGTCTCTTGTGCCACAGCTCACCGGTAGTGTCGGATGCCACATTCACTTCTTCCGGACATAGTTGTGCATACAACAAGTATAGGGTATTGACTTTCTGGGCCCGAGCCACTATCAAGCTCCCTTTCTGAACTTCATGACACCGTTCCGGATGCTACCTGTGTAGCCTTCATCATCCAGCCGACCGGCTGATATCAGGTTCAGTCGAACCTCCGGAATGTGTCGGACATCTTTCAGCAACATCTTGCATCCGGTTGATGTCGTTAACCACACATCTTCGATGCCGACAATTTGGCATGTACCTTCATTCCCCATCGGAACACGACCGTGGTCACCAGCCAAGTAGGATGAGAAGCATTTTCTATCCGGAGTCAAGTGGAACAATGCTCTGAAATCGACCACCCAGGTCATCTCGTCGCCGGCAAGGTTCAGTTCACTCTCCTGGGTGATGAGCATTAGCTCGTCTTCACTTGCCGTGATTTCCGTCGTTCCTTTCCGGTCCTGCACTCGCGGATCCCTGGGTGATGAGCATTAGCTCGTCTTCACTTGCCGTGATTTCCGTCGTTCCTTTCCGGTCCTGCACTCGCGGATCCGAACCGTTTCAGTCCATGGCTCCCCGGTAAGCACCGTTTCGTTCCGGTGACTTCTTCAAATCGGTACTGTCGGTTTCCTTGTCTTTCTAGAAATGCTGACAATTCTTCTGGAAATGCCCCGGCTTCCCGCAGTAGAAGCATGTGGGCCTCCCCCTTGACTTTGATCGTGTCCCCAATTTTTCCCTGTTCTAGGGACTCCGGTTCCTTTGTCTTCCACGTTCTGATTCGGAAAGGAGCGCTTTTGAGTCGGGGATCCGTTCCTTGTCCTTCCGACGCACCTTCTCATTCATGATGCTTGTCTTCACTGTCTGCAAAGACAAGTTCTCTTCTTGGCAGGAGGTGCTGAGAGTAACCACCAAGTTCTCCCAGCTTTCCGGCAACGTACACATTAGCATGATTGCCTGCATTGCATCATCCAAGGGGAACTTAATCGCTGCAAGTCGATTTACATACCCCATGAATGTGCTTACGTGTTCAACCATGCTCTCGCCATCTCTGTATTTCAAGTTTACTATTTTCCTCATCAGTGAGGTTCTGTTGAGCGCATTCTTCCTCTCATAAAGACTCGACAGCTTTTGCCACATCTCGTGGGCATTCGTGTCATTCGCCACGTGCTGAAGGACACTTACGTCGACACATTGTCGGATAGTGGCCACGACTTTCCTATTCAGAAGCTTCCAATCCGACTCCAATACCCCCTTTGGTATTTTCGATCTGTCGATTGGCTCGTACAAGTCTTTTACAATGAGAAGCTCTTCCATCTTAATCTTCCAGTCTGCATAGTTCTGTGAATTTAGAACCATCATACCTAGGAAACCGCTCCCGCCTCCTTCCATTTTCTATGTTGCTCGCTTTGATACCAGTTTGAAGTTGAAATCGTTCCCGGCCACAACCAGTTTTGCGTGTGCGGAATAATAGTCAATCTAATGGAAGGGAAAAACAGAATACAGAAACTGAGAATGACACAGATTTTAACGTGGAAACCCGAACTGGGAAAAAAACCACATGGAGTCCACAAACTCCAAAATAGAACACTATGAGAGAAAGGAATACAATCAGAGATCTTAGAGGCAACGACCTCGAGATCGTGCTTCGCCAACAGGCGGCTATGGAGCTCACACGCTTCCACTCACACTCGTTCACTCTCACAGTCACGGGGGCAACAACCTCGTCAACAGTAACTTTACAATAACGCACACATCTAACATGATTGCCCTAAGTGCTTATATACTAATGTAACCTATCGGCCTCGGCCGAGTTGCTCATCAACACGGTTCTTCTCAACTTCCTATCCGGAGGGACCTGTTTCCTAACAGATGTTTACGTGAAAAACCACGGGAGACCACAGACTCCAACTATCACTATATGAGAGAAAATACAAAGTGGAGGCACAGAGGCAACGACCTCGTGCTCGCAATCTTCACAAGACGACGGTTACAACAGAGAGTGCTCGTAGCTACTCTCTCGCTCTCTCTCTCTGTCGCTCTTTGTACATTAATTATGCACATACAACAATATGACAAATCACATTACAAAGTGATTGCCCTAAGTCATATTTATACTTATATAAACTTAGGGCTATTTACAAATATAGCCTCAATAGGCATACTTGAAACATATTTACAGATATGTCTCTCTTCCGGTTCGCACCAGCTCTCTTCCGGTTCTCACCAGGTCTCCTCTTGTTTTCAGATCTCTCCCGATTCTCACCGGGTCCTCTTCATCCGTCACTAGATCGGGAGCAAGTGGGTCTCCTGTTGGAGACAGACGAAGGCCTGACAACCGACTGGGCCGTGGTTAAAAGAGTCTACGGCCATTTCGACAAACGGTGTTAGTGGGGTGACAAGGGCTCATCGGGGGTGGGATCTGTTACGGCAAGAAAGCTTGAGGGACCCCCGCCGGCAAGAAGGGAGGAAACCCGGGATTGCCTCAAGACACGCTCGACATCGACCAACGTGGACAAAGGCCTGTCCGGAGGAACGACTCTAGAAGAGTTGACGCAAATGGTACAAGCAAGGAGGGACGGCGGTGAGTAGCCTTGCGACTGAAGGCCACGGGCTACGCATCGGTGCTTGTGGTGTGACGCGGTCGGTCACATCCGGAAGGACTGCGAGGACTTCGCGGAAGCACTTAGGGCTAACATGTCTGATAACCATCTCTGCCCGATTTGCCATCAAAAGGGTATTCGCCATTCCGAACTCCACAAACGACATCGAGGAGTTAACTCCATCGATACATAGATCCTACACACACCCTTCCTTATCTTTCGATTCATCCTTCTCCTCATCTGAACATCCTTTCATCGGAATATCATCCATGCATGGCATCTTGATGCCCGGGATGCAATCCTTCAATACTTTGTTCATGGCATTCACTATATGAGCCACCGAGTTCGTTGCACCTTGAGGTAAGGTACACTCCCCACAAGCCTGATCGGAGTCCTCATGGTTGTAATGTCACGACTGTCGATCGCCAATTGGAATTGATCGTATCTGCAGTAGAGATCGCCAATGGAGTAGATGCACTGGCCCACAAACGCTTCGACAAATTCATCCACACTTGGACCGATTCCAACATTCCGAATTGTCACCTTGTTGGTGGGTTGAAGATCTTGGATGAATCGCAATGATCCATTCTTCTTCGGCACTGTGAACCACCTACTAGAATAAGGAGCGTTCAACGGTTCCAGAATTCCCATATTCACCTTCTCCTTTAACAACTCAATCAACTTCGGTAGGTATGCTCTCGGAACCGGTATCCGTTTCAAATTCCAAGGCACATGCGGCACCGTGAAGATCACCATCGGTTCTACTGTCCTTGGAGCATCACATCCGATTTCCCGTGGAAAAAATGTGAAAGTCTTCCCATGTCTTTCAAGCATTCTGTGGAACATTCGCTCCTCTTGAGGGAGGAGGAAATCCTCCCTTCCAACTCGTAGCTTCCCTTTCGTCTCTTCAGTGAACTATTGTCTTCAAATTCCTTAAACTTGGATCTTTTGCAACTTCCTTCATCTTTTGCTAGCTATCTTCTTGTAACAGAACCGCAACTAGCTTGATCTTCCTATCCACCGTTTTATATTTTGTGTTGATGTCAGCTTCCTCCATCAAGATGCTTCAATGATATTCATCGATGATAGCGTGCATGTTGACAAAGTTAACCGATATCACGTGTTGATCCTGAAGATAGCTCAACTCCACGACTTCCTCGATTTCGCCGATGGTGTCAATAAATGAGGCTTCTTTCATAATATGAGTCACAAATTCTTCTTCTTTTATTATGTTTTCTTCTTTTAGCATCTTCTCGAAGTCTTGTATCCGACGCTTGTCCTTCTTGTTGAGTAGTACTAGTTTACATGCGCCACTAGGTATGACACGTGTTGGTTCTCTTGCAATCCACGTGCTCTACTTTCTTGTGGGGACTTGTGATTGCTCGTACTATTTGTGCCCCATGTTTCAATAGTCCGCTCTAAAATTCCAAGGATTCACCTCCAAGACTATCTTGATTTCTTTCATGATTAGCTCGCACCATTCGGAATTGAACAGATCTTTGGCTGTCAAGACTCTTGATTCGCACGAAGGCTGCTCCATTATCAAACACCTTGGTCTCCATCTGGGATGATGTGATATACGGTTGTCCTAGGATGACAGAATGCGAAGTCGATTCTTGCACGAAGAAGTGTTGATCCATCTCCACATCCCCCATCGTGACTTTAACATTTGGACAAGCTCTATACAAGTCCTCTGTGGCTTTTGTTGCTGCTCGAAACTTCCATCCGTGGTTTGTATTAATTGACCATCTTCCTTTTTTGTAGAACTCGGTTGACATGAGGTTGATCTCCGAGTCATGGTCAATCAAGGCTACCACGGCCTCCTTCTTCTCCCCGATCTTTACCGGCATCTCCGTTGTCGCTCGTGCCCAATGAGGTCGAGTATAGTGGCTGCCCACCATATCTTCATCGACTTCGTCCCTTGCCATCATTATGACATTTGTTTTTTCTTTTAATGGTTTCTCTTCTTCCTCGTCCGATTGTTGCCTTTTTCTCTTCACAAGGCCACGATTGTATCATGGAACTCCTTCGTAATGCCGAGCAATTCCCTCAAGGACAAGGTCACGTGGCTATCAAGAACATTCTCCTTGAGAATCTTCTTTAGATCTGTTGTCTGCTCTATGTCCAACCTTAGCTTATAGGTAGGCATAGTTCTTGTCTTCCGAGCAGGTTCTTCGACATCAACCCTCACGGGCCGAACCGTTTCTTCAACTCGTTTACTCAACTCCCCTTTCCAGCTTGAGTCTCCTTCCTCCGTTTGAAAAGCTCGACTCGTTTCTGCATCTACTTTCTTTTTCGCACTCCTTGTTTCATGTCTTTTTGATGGGTTGTGTTGCCCTTCCATTCTTTTTCTCTTTTCATCCATGAACACCTTGTGGTTGTCACACATCACATCACCATGAACACCTTGTGACCTTTCCCTTCTTCTCATACTCGAGAACGGTAGACCAAAACTTTGCTCCCACTCTAGTAGCTTCAGTTTTGTCTTTCCCAACTCTTATTCCGGCCAATGCAGCATAGTGCATCGCATCTACATGAGTTGCCTCGGCATCTTCCATAGCTTTCTTCATTCCCGCTCTTCTGAAATTCACCCGTAGGGGTCTTCTAGTCTCACTTGAGCAGATCATGTTGCCATCCATGTATACGATATTTTGTCTAATGACATCTCGAAGGCTCGCGCAATCCCTTCTCATGTGGTCCATGCTAACGCACCACACGCATCTAAAGGGTTCTTTTCCTTTGGGGCCCTGACGATTCATGTTCGCTAGTTTGACCGTCTCGAACTTCTTCGCCATTTCTTCGATGATGTCATCATCAATCTTCTTTTCTTCCGGGTTACTTTGTTTGGGCGGCAGTTACTTTTGGTTGTCTCGTTTTCTCCCCGATCGATCCTGCCAAGTCGGTGTCATCAACCCACTGACGATGCTTGTCGTGCCTGTTGCACGCTTGCTTCACTGCAATCTAGTCTACCACAAGCCCGTTCGCTTGGGTATCATCTTCGAGGAGAGTCCCCAATTCTCGTCTATCCTTCATATCCACAGCTTTCAAGAAGTACAAAGTTTTGTCATCCTCAAGCAGCACTTGATCCATGGCGGGGAGATGATTATACATCTGGTCTAACTCGTCGTACACCCTCGAGGCGCTCATCTTCTTATTTTTCTTCTCTATCCACTTCATCAAGGCATCTCGAGTCATCCTTGACAAATCTTCCGTCGCGAACTCCACTAATATTGCTTTCTCGAACTTGGACCATGTTGTCTGGCCTTCTTGAAGCTCGATGATGCGTCTTTGGATGTTGTTGGCGCCACTCTCTTGAAACTTGTGATTTGACACACTTCAGACACGTCCCTCTGATTCATCTCCCTTCTGTATGTTTCCCGTTCCTTTGGGTGAACACCTTCGATAGATTTGCGGCTATCGGTCTTCAAGGGCGTGGTACGTGAAGGCTCATAACAGAGGCGTCGAGAGAGATACAGGGCTCAGAGAGAAAACACTAGCGAGGTCTTGATAGACGTGGGCGGCGTTGAACTCATAGGTATGGATCAAAGCACAGACTCATGCAACAAAATGGGCACAACTCAGATATATTACTATGACAGAAAAGATTACAGAACACGGCCTATGGCCGGTGACCTTACAAGTTTATCTAATTACGAAGGACTAAGCTAGTGCTTCCGCCTATATTTTTCTTCTCTCTCTCTCTGAGGTATTGGTCCTCGTTTAAATAACTTTTCCCCTAATACACAGCCGAGCCGTCGGTGTCCTGTGATACTTGGACTCGGCGTTTGCTAATTTCCTAATTTTACATTTCTGTCCTCTGGACAACACCTAGCACGCCCGTTGGACAGGACCTTGTCCGTCGGACCCACGACTTACAAAATACTAACAATATTACAAAAATTTCCTTTTAGGCGTGATCCTCGTTTCATTCCTCTTTTAAGATGTCGAGGATGTTTTCGGGGTCCGGGGTGGTGGCAGGGTGGTCTGGTTGGACTGTCGGTGCGAGGGGTTGAGTTTGGTCCGGGGTTGGCATATCTTCTCGGGCGTCCGCCTCAGGTGCGACCGATTCTTCTGGTGGGGGTGTGGGTTCGTGGGCGCTGACCTCTACTTCGACAGGATCTGGTACCATGTGGGCGTCCATGGGATGTCTATTGGCCGGGGCAAGTTCCTCCTGTGCCGTGTCCGTGATGTCAGGAACTCTATTAAGGCAGAGAAGGAATTAGTACTAAAAGAAGGATTAGTACTATTGTTGGGGAATAGTACTAAGACAGAGAAGGATTAGTACTATGAGAGGTGTCGAACTTTGAGAGAAGGAATGAGTGAGTGAGAGAGAGAGAGAGAGAGAGAGAGATGATGCGAAAGATATATGTATTATATGAAGGAAGATATACAACAGTAGTTAGAAGGCTTAAGACTGGTGTTGAACCGATTTGGTTCGAACTAATGCCTTGCGCCTCCTTTTATAGTGTCTTCAGGAATACTCCTGAAGTTTCTAGAATGTTCCAGAGAAATCTGGAATATACATCAATTTCCCAATAAAACCTAAATGAAAATAATATCCTTCAAATTACAATTCATAACCTAATGGTAAAGTCTCGACCCGTGTAACAAAAGGTTATGGGTTCGAGTCTAGTTATGACACTATCCCCCCTTTAAAACGACGAGTTCCACGAGTCGTTTTGGACTGAGGACCCGGTTTCTCGGGATATCGTCGATGGAAGTCTTCTAGAAGAGCACGAGCATTGGTCACATTCTCGATCGGTTCCCAAGTACGCTCGTTGGGACTATATCCTAGCCAATCGACTAGATAGTAGAGCTTGTTGCGAACAATCTTGGAATCGAGGATGGCAGCGACCTCATATTCAGGTCCATCTTCGAGCTCGATAGGAGGTGGTGGTTGTGTAGTACGTCCTGGGATAGTGCTCTCGTGATAGGGTTCGAGGAGAGAACTATGAAACACCGGATGTATCCGAAGTTGCGGAGGTAGCTCGAGACGAAAAGCAACATCATTAATCTTCCCGATAATACGGAAAGGACCTAATCGCCGATAATCCAACTTCTCACATGGGCGAGTAGTCTTGATGTGTCGTCGTAGCAGCCACACCCGATCTCCAATGTTAAAACTGGATGGAAGTCGATGACGATCTGCGTAGTCCTTGTGTGATTGTTGAGCTTGCTGGAGTTGAGTAGATAAATCCGCTTGTATCTTGCGTAACCGCTCCAAACGATCCTCCGCGCAAGGATTTGTGGACACTTCTGGGGTTTCAAGGACGCACCACCGGGGATGATATCCCGTATAAGCGTAGAATGGCGTGACTTTAGTCGATGCGTGGATAGCGTTATTATAGGCAAATTCGGCGAACTGAAGAATATCTGCCCAGTCATTCTGATGATAGTTGAGAAAGCACCGCAGATACTGCTCCAGTGTTTGATTTGTTCGTTCGGCTTGACCGTCGGTTTGTGGGTGGTAGCCGGAGGAGAGGTTACAAGTGACCTTCAGCATTTTAAAAAGGTGCTTCCAGAATTTTGACACAAACTGGGGTCCACGATCGCTGATGATATTATCAGGGAGTCCATGATGCCGACATACTTCCCGCATGACAATTTCGGCGGTGTCTTCACTAGATATTTCTTTAGTACATGGTAAGAAATGAGCCATCTTCGTATATCGATCCACCACTGTGAGAATCGCACTGAATCCCTTAGAGACTGGAAGATCTGTAATGAAGTCAAGAGCAATGGATTGCCATGGCTTGCTTGGAATTGGTAATGGTTCTAATAAACCATATGGATGATGTCTTGGCATTTTCGCTCTGCAGCATGTATCGCAAGTCCGAACAAAATCTTCGACAAATTGTCGCATACGGGGCCACCAGAATGATCGTTGTACTAAATCTAATGTTTTAGTACTACCAAAATGTCCTGCTGTATATGTGTCATGGCAATTTTGTACTACTCGAAGGCGGCAAGAACCATTAGGAACATACAAAAGTTCTTTAAAGAAGAGTAATCCATCACAGTATTTGAATTGCCGATAATCCGTACCTGGTGATTGTGATTGTGAACATGACGCTCGAGAGGGGTCAATTTGTGCTAGTATAGCTTGGGCGAAAGCGTCAGTCTTCAAGTCCTCACGTATAGTATTGGTAATGTCGGAATCCACGGGTATGTCAAAGACCTGTGCTGCTTGCAGTCGTGCTGGACCCAAGATTACTTGCTTCTGGTTATCGAAAGCTGGCTCACCGGGACGTGGTGTTAGATACGAACGCCGTGATAATGCATCTGCCTTCCCTTGGTGCTTCCCCGGACGATATGTAATTTTGAAGTCGAAGCGTGTGAGGAAGTGGGCCCACCGAGCTTGACGTCGATTCAGTACACGAGCATCTTGAAAGTAGGCAAGGTTCTTGTGGTCACTGAATACAGTGACCTGATGAGGAGATCCCTCCAGGAAATGCCTCCATTGCATAAAAGAATCAACTATTGCTAATAGCTCTTTATCATGAATTTCGTAGTTGATTTCGGCGGCGTCAAACTTATGGGAGTGGAAAGCCACAGGATGTAGCTTCTCGTCGTTACCCTGTTGTGACAGAATGCTCCCCAATGCGAAATCCGATGCGTCAGCTTCGATAATGAATGGTTTTTCCGGATCCACATGACCTAAAATTGGAGCTGATGTAAACGCCTTCTTAAGACTCTCGAAAGCCATGTCCGTCTCTTTAGACCAAATGAATGATTGTCCCTTCCTGGTGAGCTGTGTGAGAGGCAGCACAATTTTTGAGTAATTTTGTATGAACTTCCGGTAAAAATTTGCAAAGCCTAGGAAGCATTGCACATCCCGCACCGAATGCGGAGTGTGCCATTCTATCACCGTTTTGACCTTGGCTGGGTCCATAGATATGCCTTCTGAGGAGATGACATAGCCGAGAAATTCCACTTGGTTGCACCCGAAACTACATTTCTCTAACTTTGCATACAGACCATGTTCTCGAAGTCGTTTTAGTACTAATAGTACATGAGAATCATGTTCTTCTTGGGTCTTTGAATAAACCAGTAGATCATCCAAATAGATGATCAAAAAATCATCCAAGAGATCTCGAAATATATCATTCGCCATGTGCTGGAAGACTGCCGGCGCATTAGTGAGTCCGAACGGCATGACCGTATACTCGAAGTGCCCATATCTGGTGCGAAACGCGGTCTTCCATTCATCTCCTGGTCGGATCCGTACGAGGTTATAGGCTCCTCGTAAGTCGATCTTCGTGAAGAACCTGGCACCGTTGATCCGTTCTAAAAGACTTGAGATAAGGGGAAGAGCATACCTATTTCTTACTGTGACCTTATTCAAGCCACGGTAATCTACAACGAGTCGAAGCGAGCCATCTTTTTTCTTGACGAAGAAAATGGGTGCGCCGGCTGGAGATTTCGAATGCTGAATGAAACCGTTCTCCAAATTCTCCTCTATATAGGCTCGAAGGACTTCTAGCTCGGTGGGTGACAAATTGTAGATCGACCCCCATGGCGGCTCTTTTCCCGGTTGTAAGTCGATGGCGCAATCGTACGGCCGATGATGAGGAAGTGTGTTGGCTTGTACTTTATCGAACACATCAGCATACTGACGATACTTCTCGGGAAGTTGAACGGTGGACTCCTTTTTGGTGGTGCTGGAGGGTTGTACTGATATTGCGAAGAGAAACATTTCCTCCTTGCGCCCTTCCTTACGCAACTGACGTAGCGAAATGGTTGCAACCTTCTGGGTAGGTCCTTGGGTTTGTTGCAACCGGATTTCCCTTGTCCTCCAATCTATGTCTGGGTTATGTAACTCGAACCATGGTAATCCTAAAACTATGGGGTGTTCTGGAATACTAATAATATTAAATGATACTACACATGTTAAGTTATCTAGGACAATATTAACGGGTTCCGACTCTTCTATGATATTACCAGAAGCAATGGGACGACCATCAATGACTACTACTGAGGCTGGACATGGGAGCTTTCTGAGAGATATCTGATGAGCTCGGGCAAAATTCCTATCCATGAAGCAAGAATTAGCTCCGGAATCTAGAAGGGCTAAGGTATGTACTGGAGGGGTACTTTTAGTACTAACTGCTACTTGGGCTACGAACACATCACTAACTTGCTTAGAGGGAATGGAACCACTAATGGGCTGCACAGATCTAGGGCTGTCCAACCAAACGGCTCCTATTTTGGCTGGACTTAGTCGTTTAACTCTTCTTCTAATTGGCTAAGGACATCAAATTTGTTTGCGAGATTCGGACTATTAGTACTATTAGGACTATTATGACTATGAGGACTATCAGAGATTCCTACTGAAATAGACTCGGGTTTAGTATAGTCAGAACTAACAACGACTTGGTTTACCTGCCTTCTTGGTCTATGGGGACAGTTTATCGCGATATGCCCTGGTCCACCGCAATAAAGGCATAATCGGTTTGTTCGGCGTCGTTGCTTTTCCTCCTCCGATAGCGGCCCACGACGACGTGTAGTGTCAATTTCCATTGGAGTTGGAGTACTTACTGGAGGCGCATTATGTGACTCCCTTTGAAAAGGTTTTGCTACCACTGAGGCATAGGTAGGCTCGGATCTTGCCCTCGGCATCTGAAATTGTCGTTCCGAACGTCGCTCGAAGAGGCGGTTGTCACATCTGACCGCTCGACTGATTGCTTCTGTTAATGATTTTGGCTCTTCAGGGAAAGTCAAGAGTAAATCCTTGACATCGTTGCGTAGACCATAGCGGAACTGCTCCATCAATGCTTGATCATCCCAGGGGATATCGGCGGCGAGTAGGCGGAAATCTGCAGCATATGCGGAGGCTGGACGGTCACCTTGGCGTAATCGCCGGATTTTGTTGATTGCAGTCCTTATGCTGTCAGTATCTCCAAAACATGCTTTAAACTCACTTATGAATTCTTCAAAATTATTTAGTACTGGAGATTCCTTTTCTAGTAGCGGAGCGAACCATGCTAATGCTGAGCCATTTAACAACGTGCCTACTAAACCCACTCGTGATGCATCGGTGGGATATCGGGACGGATGCATTTGAATAACTAACCGTACCTGGTTAAGAAACCCTCTAAACTGCGATCGCGTTCCATCGAACTTCGTGGGAAGGCCAATCTTGGGTTCTTTATGAATCCCTTGTGCTCCGTGCCCTTGTTGTTGCATTGCTACGATGGTTGCTTCGAGTTGTTGCACGCGTAACGCAAGTTCCCCATGTTGTTGTTGCGTTTGCTGCTTTTCTAAGGAAATTTGCTGAAGATCCCCCAACAAGCGTTGATTTTCTTGTTCCAAAGCATGAAACTTCTCTTTCAAGCATTGAAATTCCGAGAAAACGGATTGATACTCTTCAGCGCTAACGGTGGCCATGGGATGAAGGAAAAGGGAAATAAGAGACTAGTAGGAAAGGAGGGAGAGAAAAGACCAGACACCGAAATCGGTTCAAACTGTCAGGAACTCTATTAAGGCAGAGAAGGAATTAGTACTAAAAGAAGGATTAGTACTATTGTTGGGGAATAGTACTAAGACAGAGAAGGATTAGTACTATGAGAGGTGTCGAACTTTGAGAGAAGGAATGAGTGAGTGAGAGAGAGAGAGAGAGAGAGAGAGATGATGCGAAAGATATATGTATTATATGAAGGAAGATATACAACAGTAGTTAGAAGGCTTAAGACTGGCGTTGAACCGATTTGGTTCGAACTAATGCCTTGCGCCTCCTTTTATAGTGTCTTCAGGAATACTCCTGAAGTTTCTAGAATGTTCCAGAGAAATCTGGAATATACATCAATTTCCCAATAAAACCTAAATGAAAATAATATCCTTCAAATTACAATTCATAACCTAATGGTAAAGTCTCGACCCGTGTAACAAAAGGTTATGGGTTCGAGTCTAGTTATGACACGTGATCTCCTTGCTGGAAGGTTCTTCCTTCTGCTCTGTGGCCGTTGGAGGGCTGGTGGGGATGGCTGCGAGTCATTCTCATTCGAAGGCTTCTGCTTCCAGGCGACACAACATCTGACCATCATTGAAGTCCTCCATTATTTGCTTGATTGCCGCGGTGTGAGATTTTGCCAAGGACTGGTAATCCTCGGTTAAATCTGCACATAGGTTTTGTATGCTGGCTTCGTCCATTTTGTAGAAGCCGCGGCCCTCCTTCCGTTGGTTCTCGGCGTCGGCACGTAAAATATGCAATTCGGCAGTTTGGGCTACCCATTCATCTCCTGGGCGACTTAATGTTTCCTCGACCTTTTTGGTAAGGTGCTGGCGCTGTTTCTCGATCAGTATTCTGATGCGTGTCTCATCCATGCCGGGTTGTGCTCGGATTGCTGCTAATTCCTGTTTTAAGCCGTCGACCTCGGCCTGAATCTTCTGTGTTCTTAGCTCATAGATGGCCTGAGTGTTCTTTGCATCCGCGGTTACGAGCTAGAGAGCCTGCTCGTAACGCTTGGTGAGTTCTTCGGTGGCTTGCTCCCGTTCTTTTTGACACGTGGCCCGGATTTGTTCCCATTCGACGATTCTCTCTTCTTGTAGGGCGAAGTAGGAATCCGATAATGCGTCTTTTTGCTCCGAAAGTAGCTTGCATTTGATGAAAAACTCATCAGCCATTTCTTTATGGGTCATACGCTGACTCTGCAGCTCGGCATTCTCCGCGATCATCCTCTCCTCCCGTTGGCGATTTCTTTCCTCCTGCCGATGGTTCCAGTCTTTCGCATTGTCGAGCATGGCCTGTAGGTCTAGAACCTCCTTCACTTTCTTCACCACTGTGGCTGCGTATTCCTCCAGCTTGCTTTTGAGTTCGGCTTCTTTGGCCGTGGCTTGTGCTTGTACCCGGCCCAGTGCTTCGTTCTGCTCGTGTATCCTTTGGTCGGCCTGGGCTCTAATCTCGGCCATCTGCTTGGAAGCTTCTTCTTTTAGGCGAGCCATCGCCTCTTGATGCCATTGTTCGTGTCTCTCGGTTCGCCGTTGTTCTTCTTTAAGCTCCGCGCGGTAATCCCGGAGCGGGGGTTCTGTCTGGGTTGCCACCTCCTTAGGTGCACGTGGTGGTGGTACCACGGTCTTCTCCATGGCCGTGGGCGCCTCGGTTGTTGTGCAGGCATCGACCATCTGTAACGAGTTCGTTTGTGTACTGGCTTGCACCGTCAGGATTGAGTCGGTGATGGTGCTTTCATCCATCATTGTTATGCGTGGAGGCGCTGGGAGGGCCTCGGTGGTCGTGACCGGAAGGCTCAAGAGTTGTTGTTCCGGCCGATTTTGCTCCCAGGCTGCCAGCTTCTGGTTCGCAGCTTGCCATAATTCTGACGCCATCTTAGCCTGTTTTTGGCCTATTTTTATCTTTCGGGCCATGTCTTTGGCTGCCCGCGTAGTGCGATCCAGGTCCCGATATGCCTCGATAAGGGCCGTGTTCAACTCGGGGACTTCCATGAGGAGAGCGGCCTGTTTTGCCTGCTTCTTCCTACCGATTTTTTGTAAAGCCCTGTCCTCCTAGGACTCAATTTCACCTATTAACGCGCGTTGAATCATTTTTGTTTCGACGTGCTCCTCCGCCATTCGAGCGGCTGCCGCGACTTGGGCTCTGGTGAGGAAGTCGACCAGCTCGAATGTCGTACCGAGGCGTAGGAGCGCACTAAATTCGTAAGCCTCCGCCGGGAGGTCCTTATACCCGAGGACTTCATCCTCCGAGATCTGTGTTGTCTGCCCATGCTCGATCTTTCCCTGGTTCAACGATGCCTCCTCAGGGGTGATGGCCAGGTTGCTCTGTCGGACAACTAAGACTTGCTCTTGTTGTGGCTCTTTCCGTTCTTCCGAGGACTCGCGGTTGAGTCGTCTTCTCTTGCTTGGCTGTGTTTGGGGTTCTAGGGCCGGTAGTGTTGTTTCCTCCACCTACTTCCTTTTCTGGGGTCGTGGTGGTGCAGCCTGATGTGTGTTGGGGCGTGGGCTAGGCCCTGGGGATGTTACCGAGGGGCGTGACGTTGGCTGTCGAATGGTGACGTCATCGGCCGGGTTGTCTTCCGCGGCTACCTCCTCCTCCCATTCTTGGCAGGTCTTGGAAACTGCCCTTTTTTGTTGGGGTTGGGTGGGTGGTGGTGCAGTTGCGGGGTTTTGGTCGGCCGCAGGAGGTGAAGGCGATGTGGGCTCCTCCCATGCTTCTTGGCTGATGGCAACGAATTTCTCTCTCTGCCTTCGTGGTGGTGGTGGGGACGTGAGTGTGCGAGGGGAAGGAAGAGAAGAGGGTGGGTATAGAACCATCAAAAAGTGGGTAAGAACAAACAACATCTTCTTACCGGACTAAAATGAAGCTAAGGCGGTGCGAAGTCCCTCACCTGTGATGATTCCCCAATCGATTCTGTTTCGTTCATACGCGCTGATGATGATGGTTGCCTTGTTCTGTGGCATGCTCGTTGGGTTCGTCTGCACGAACGCATACTCCATTAATATACGAGCAATCTCCCCGAAAGCTTTGTTGGGACCGCCATATGTGCGATATGCCTTCCCTGAGGCTGAGTACTCACCGAAGTACGCCTTCATCTTTGATGTCGGGGTATGTCGACCTCATGGTCCCCTCCCCGTTGCAAGTCCAAAACAGCCCGAAGCATGTTGTTGGTGATGGCTTCGGGAGTTATACGTTTAGCCACACCTTGGGCATCTGGGTGCGCGGGGGCATCGATGATCTTCCGGTAACCGCCCATTCCTCGTTCCTAGAGCGAGACGCGGGTTTCTACTGAGGCGGTAAGAGGCATGGTGGAGATGGAGACGGGGTTCGACTGTGTGGAAGCGTGAAGAAGAGTGATGAGGCGAGGGCGAGACACAGGAGGAACAGCAGGAAGGGGAAGTCCAGCAGAGGGGTTATGAGAGCAAAAGAGGGCTTGAGAGCAAGAGCGTTTAGCGTGATGAGGGCGAGACGGGGTTTCTGAGCTTGAGAGCGATGGAGATGGGGAGCCATAATGGTCTGTGCTGCGTTTTGGAAACGGTTTTAGTAACTTACTCCTAGGGTTTTGTGCCTGAAGTGAATCCTGAAGATTCTTAGTCGTGGGTGCCATAATAAGTGACTAGCACCACGTGTCCTGAAGGTGAGTGGGGCGCTTCTAGTGCTTTGCATGTGCTTAAATAGGTACTAACTGAGTGGTGGCAAGGGGTGCTCCTAAAATTGTGGGTGCCTAGGTGGGTGGTGTAGGTGTAGCTAATCAGTGGCTAAAGTATGGTTAATCCTACCTACTACTACTTTTATTAATTTCAAGAAGGTGGGTGAGTCCTTATTCAGGGGGACACGTGGCGTCCTCCATGGTGGTCTCCCGAGACTTGTTTGTGCCGTGTGGCTCGGTAAACGGGTTGGGTGGTGTAGTCCCTCGATATGGTCGAAGTCGGAAACCATTGGCCCAGCTTTTGACAGTATCGCCGGCGAGTGTGCCGAGCTAGAACATCCCGTTGAACTCATCGATAATCTAGAATGGACCGGTCCACCGAAATCTTAATTTTCCCGGCATTGACCCGAGTCGTGTTTGGAAAAGAAGAACTGGTTTGCCGATGGTGAGCTCCTTCTCCAGCCCGTGTCGATGTCGATCCACGAAACCCTTGCGTTGGCGTTGGCGTTGTTTGAGCTGGGCCATACTCTCTATCCTATCTTCGCCGAGTTCGAGGAGTTGTTCCAGCCAGGATTGCTCGGATTGGGCCTCAGGAAGCCGTGCTTTGACTTGAACTCGGAGGCTCGGGACTTGGAACTCGACTGGCATTACGGCTTCTAACCTGAACGCCATTCGAAAGGGGGTCGATTGGATGCTTGTTTTGAAAGTCGTACGATACGCCCACAACACACTCTGGAGTTTGTCATCCCAATCGGTCCTGTTTTCATTGACGATCTTCTTCAGTATGGTTTGGAGGATTTTATTGGTCGATTCCACCAAGCCGTTCACTTGCGGGTAGTATGGTGTGCTTTTCTTGTGCACCACCGCGTAGTGGTGTGTAAGCTCACGTATTATATGATTGATGAAGTGCCCACCTTGGTCACTAACGAGCTCGATTGGGCATCCGTAACGGCACCAGAGGTGCTCGTACACGAATTTAGCCGTGAATGCCGCCGTGTTATCTCGGAGTGCCTTAGCCTCGACCCATTTGGTGCAGTAATCCGTGGCAACGATAATATACCTATTCCCTGTTCGGGCCGCGGGTGGTTTGAAAGGGCCTACAAAATCCAAACCCCATTTTTGAAATGGGTCCAACGGAAGAATCGGCTGGTGTGGCATCCGTGACTGTTCCATTGGTTGCCCCAGTTGTTGGCACAAATCACACTACCGGCAAAACTTGTGAGCGTCTTTCTTTGTTGTCGGCCACCACAATCCACTTTGCCAAACTTTCCTTGCCGTGGAATCCCCGGCGTAGTGCCCCCCAGCTACTCCCTGGTGGGCTTCCTGAAGAACGGCGTTCTTCTTGAATTGCCGAATCGCTCGGTGCCATATGTCGTCCGAGCCTTTGTGGTAGAGAATGTCCGAGACGAGGCAAAAATTCCGACTACGCACTGCTAGGCGTTTTCTCGTGTCAAGGGTCATGTGCTCGGGAGGTACACCGGTAGTGAGAAAATGGGTCATCTCCGTGATCCATTCATCTCCGTTATCGTCTGGTATCGTCGTCAGGTTAAATAAGCTGGCGTCCGGTAGCTCGTCGTACGTTGTTTTCGCCGGTTCTCCTAACTCAAGACAACTCAAGTAGTCGGCGACGGCATGTTGTACCCTGAGTCGATGCTGAATCTGGAAATCAAACTCTTGTAGTAGGAGCATCTACCGAGCCAACCATCCGGTAAGGGCTTGCTTATTGAACAAATAAAGAAGGGTCGAGTGATCCACGTGAAAAGTAAATTTTCGGCCCAAGAGGTGTTGAGCGGCAAGCTCAACCAGAGCCGGATCGGCTGAATAAGCCGGAGCCGGTAAGCGAGACGGATCGGGCGAAACGGATCGGTATGACAGTGAGCAACCGAACCGGCAAGCAGTGGAGGCCAGGTGCAATCCGTAACCGGCAGTCCAATCGGAAGCCTAGAATAGGATAGACTACTAGGTATCTATAGTCTCGTAGTAAGTGTCAGATGCTCGTGTGAGCATTGAAGTACATGGTACTTCTGTCAGTCCCAAGAGGACTTGTATAAATAGTGCTACTTAGCACAGTGTGTAAACAGAGTCTTGATATAATTTTGAAATTACGTTCTCCTCTCTCTCTCTCTCTCTCTCTCTCTCTCTCTCTCTCTCTCTCTCTCTCTCTCTGTGTTGTTCTCTGTTTTACGCTTCCGCAAACACTCATGTTCACATGGTATCAGAGCGCGAGGGTTGAGAACCTCTGCTGCAGACATTTAACTCTTGAGAATAAAACCCTAACAGGTCGAAAACAGACACAGTAGAAGACATGGATAGAGGAATGGCTACGTCGCTCCCGGTGGAGAAGCTCGACAGGAGCAACTACGCATCCTGGTCTTACAAGATGCACCAGTACCTGCTTGGACACGGGTACTGGAGTTATGTCGAAGGAGCGAATGATGCGGCACCCGACTCGGCACACAAGGACTTCCCGGTATGGGAACAGGCGGCAAGCAGGGTGATGTACTGCTTCGCGTCCAGTGTCGGCAATCAGCTGCTCAGCCACATCCGTGACGCCAAGACACCGAAGGATGCTTGGGGGAACCTGAAAAAGGTTTTCGCCACAAGCACCACTGCCCGGAAGCTACAACTCAGATAGGAGTTGAGCAATGTTCGACAGAAGAACATGTCCGTGGTAGACTACACGGGCCGGATAAAGGAGATCTGCGACTCGCTCGCCTCTATCAATGTTATCGTAGAGGAAGACGAGATGGTGCAGGTATTTCTCGGAGGCCTGGCGTCCAAGTTTGAAGCATTCCGGACTGCGGTGTGTACAAGGGAGAATACCCCCTCATTCTTCGACTTACAGTCGATGCTCCTTGTAGAGGAGAACCACGCCAATGCATCTACCAGTGCATCCCTGGACAACCGGATGTTGTACACGGGAATGGATCGGCACTGTGGGCGTGGTGGAAGTGGTGGGTCGGCACGCAATGGAGGCGGCCGGCAAGAGCAGGAACGGAGGCACTATGACTGTGCCGACAGCAGTTCCGGGACTTCCACAAGCAGGGGGAGTCAAGGCGGTGCCGGAGGCCGGCAAGACAAATCCGCTACGGAATGCTGGTACTGTGGCAAAAAAGGCCACAGGGAAAGCGAGTGTTGGAGAAAGCGTACCGATTCGGACAAATCCGGATCCGGCAAGACCGGTAAGGATGGCCGGCAAAACTCGCACTACACAAACGGATCAAGAGGAATCATAAGGGGCCAGCCTTGGTGATGAATCACAAGGCAAACTCAATGAAGAAGACCACTTCCAAAACGGAGGAAGTGTGGTATGTTGATTCCGGCGCATCGAACCACATGATGAGCCACAAAGAGTGGTTCTCCTTTCTGGAGAAACCGGATCAACCAGGAGTAGTCGAAACCGGAGACGACACTCCACACCCAATCGTGCACGTCGGAGAAGTCCCTCTAAGCCACGTCGGACAGAAAGGGAAGCTGATGAACGTATTACACGTTCCAACGATGACGAAGAACCTGGTGTCCGTCGGTCAGATTGTCGACCAAGGGATGTAGGTGCGGTTTACGCACCTCGGGTGCTTCATTGAAGATGAGGGCGAAGTCATTGCGCAAGGGCGCAGAGACGGGAGGATGTTTATCCTCAACACCAATGACATTGGCACCGCTCTGTTCGGGAAACGACAGAAGGTCGAGTCGGACATCAACCTATGGCACAAGCGGATAGGCCACGTCCACTACCGGAGGCTTCAAGACCTGCAAACGAAACAAGTCGTTTTCGGTTTGCCAAAGTTCAGCGGCTAGAGAGCCGAAATTTGTGAAGCCTGCCAACTTGGGAAGCAACATCAGCTTCCATTCCCCACCGAACGGAACCGGAGCCGTAACAAGCTCGATCTCATCCATTCGGATGTATGGGGACCGGCACAAAGTGTAAGCCTTGGCGGGAGCCGATACTTCGTCTCCTTCATCTACGACTATACTCGACATACTTGGATCTACCTCATTGAGCGGAAGAGCGAAGTCTTCGACTGTTTCCGGAGCCTCCAGAAGATGGTGGAACGGGAATCGGAGAGGAAGATCAAATGCCTTCGGTCGGATGGCGGAAAGGAATATTTTTCCGGCCAATTCACTAGTTATCTGCAGCAGAAGGGAATTCGGCGAGAGTTCAGCTGCAGATACACACCGGAGCAAAACGGTGTGGCCGAAAGGAAGAACCGGACACTCGTCGAAGCGGCAAGGACAATGCTGGAGGAGAAGAGCATGCCCCTGTTCTACTGGGCGGAGGCGGTCTAGACGGTCGTCTACATACAAAACCGAATTGGTGACAAGGTGTCAGCTCATGAGCTGTATTTCGGGCGCAAGCCGAACTTAAGACACCTTCGGATATTCGGCAACCTAGCGTATGTGCATGTGCCAGATCAGAAGCGGAGGAAGCTGGATGCAAAATCGGAAAAATGCATCCTAGTCGGCTATGCTAAAGAGCAAAAGGGGTATAAGTGCTATAACCCCCGGACGAACGAAGCCCGAGTTAGCCAGGATGTCGAGTTCGATGAATCGGCATCTTGGTACTCCGTACCGACTCCGACTTCCAATCTCGACCGAATGCCGGAAGATCAGGCCAGTGAACCTGAATCAGCCGTGGAAGAGGATGATGAAGCCGGGACTCAAGATGAGAGTCCGGAATCGTTGCGGTTGAGTGGACCGAACGAGGGACTGAGTCGGTTGGACCAGTCAGATGAAGAGACGGCAAGTGGTGGAGACTCTGCCGTGCTCTCCCCGCGCAAGGAACCAAGGAAACGGTTCACGCGCAAAGAGAAGGGGAAGAGGAAGATGCCGGAATTCGAAACCGGCAACGATGAGTCGGATCGGTGCGTATCCGACTCCGGAAAGGAGAAAGGCAGATCTTCGGCAACGAAGACCGAACTGGCCAAGAAGGGCCTCAAATCAGGTGACGGTGAGTTGCGCCGATCAACCCGCCAGAAGGATCCCGTCATGCGGTACGGGTACAATGAATACATGGCGCATCATTATGCGTACATGACTAAGGTGACAGAAGTGCGTGAGCTGGAGAGCTATGCAGAAGCGGCAAAGGACGCGAATTGGCGTGCCGCTATGGACGAAGAAATGCGGGCACTCGATGCCAACGAAACTTGGGACCTACTTGATCCTCCCCGTCATTGTAAACCGATTGGATGCAAGTGGGTGTACAAGGTCAAGTACAACGCCGACAGTTCTGTTAACCGGTACAAAGCCCAGCTAGTGGCGAAGGGCTACGCACAGAGGGTTTAGGGTTTAGGGTTTAGGGTTTACGGAATCGACTACGACGAGACCTTAGCTCCTGTGGCGAAGATGACAACGGTTCGTGTGGTACTGGCGGTTGCTGCGGCAAGGGGGTGGCATCTTCACCAGATGGATGTGAAGAACGCCTTCCTTCAAGGAGAGCTTGAAGAAGAAGTCTTTATGACTCAGCCCCCCGGATTTCAATCGGAGATGAACAAATCGGCGGTATGCCGACTGAAGAAATCGCTTTACGGCTTGAAGCAAGCCCCCCGAGCTTGGAACGCGAAGATCACGCACCGGTTACATAAGCTGGGGTTTGTTGTCTCTAAGTCGGACTCTTCGTTGTTCATCCGGTAAGGCTCTGACGGTCCGGTATGTATACTCTTGTATGTGGATGATTTAGTCATCACCGGACCGGGTCTTCCGGAAATCAACCGCGTGAAGTCCCAGTTGTCGGACGCATTCGAAATGAAGGACCTGGGGAACCTCCATTATTTTCTTGGGATCGAAGTGATTCAGACCCCCGACGGCATATTGCTCTCACAACGACATTACGTGTTGAATATGCTATATAAGTTCGGCATGACGGATTGCCGACCTGTCTCCACACCCCTGGACCGGAACCAGAAGCTCCGTCCCAACTCCGGACCGGCCTGCAATGAGAAACGGTTCCGATAGGTTGTCGGAAGCCTGATCTACTTAACCATCACCCGACCCGACATCAGCTATCTGGTTGGCATGGTAAGTCAGTTCATGCAGAAGCCGACCGTGGAGCACCTTCAGTGCGCGCAACGAATATTACGGTATGTTAGCGGCACTAAAGACCGGGGTCTGCTATACCGGTGAGGTATACCCGAAGAGCTTGTCGGTTACACAGATGTTGACTGGGCCGGCGATGCGTATGATCGCCGCTCCACTTCCGGATACATGTTCTCCATAGGTAGCACGGCCGTTGTGTGGAGCAGCAAGAAGCAGCCCACAGTGGCTTTGTCAAGCATTGAGGCTGAGTACCGGGCCGCTACCGTTGCCACTTGTGAAGCCATCTAGCTTCGGCGACTACTGCGAGACTTGCGAATCGAGGTGCCGACCCCGATCCCGATTTACTGTGATAACATGAGCAGCCTACAGCTCGCCAGGAACCCTGTGTTCCATGCTCGCACAAAGCACATCGAGGTGCACTACCACTTCGTGCGTGAGCGGGTCCTGAGCGGTTAAGTTGACCTACGGTATGTTCATACGGATCGGCAAGTTGCCGACATCTTCACCAAACCGCTCGGATCGGACAAGTTGCAGCACTTTATCGACATGCTTGCCGCACTTGAGGGGGAGAAGCAAGGGCAAAGTCTCTACCGGTACTGACCATGAGGCGGAGTCGAATGAAGAATTCGATTTCGGTTCACCGGCTGAAGAAGCCGAGGGAAGCATGGAGAAGGCCAAGACTCGGAAGTGGTCCGATGTGGTGAGAGGCCTGAAGCCAGAAGTCGAATCGGAGTGTACCGATTCGGACAAGAGTTGGAACGAGTCGGAGACAGCTGACTCGGATCAACAAATGGATCCGGATGAGTCGGATCGACTGAAGGCCAAGGGGACACGGGCACAACGGAAGTCGATGCCATCGTGGGAGAACCGACGGATCGGCAAGCGTCGGAGTCACAGCAACGTGAGTGCTAAGATGGGCCTATTGAGCAGACAACCCGACCGAGAGGGTCGAGGCGCGCAGAACCAAAGGGGTCGCGGCAAACGGGACCGGACCGGACGAGGAGCGCGAGCAAGGCGGAGTGACGCCAGGAGGAGTCGGTTGAAAGAACCGACTACCACAGAGGTCGACACTACGACCCCACCTCAGGTTGAGCTTGTGGGGGAGTGTTGAGCGGCAAGCTCAACCGGAGCCGGATCGGCTGAATAAGCCAGAGCCGTAGAAGCGAGACGGATCGGGCGAAACGGATCGGTATGACGGTGAGCAACTGAACCGGCAAGCAGTGGAGGCCGGGTGCAATCCTTAACCGGCAGTCTAATCGGAAGCCTAGAATAGGATAGACTACTAGGTATCTATAGTCTCGTAGTAAGTGTCAGATGCTCGTGTGAGCATTGAAGTACATGGTACTTCTGTCAGTCCCAAGAGGACTTGTATAAATAGTGCTACTTAGCACAGTGTGTAAACAGAGTCTTGATATAATTTTGAAATTACGTTCTGCTCTCTCTCTCTCTCTCTCTCTCTCTCTCTCTCTGTTGTTCTCTGTTTTACGCTTCCGCAAACACTCACGTTTACAAGAGGTAATGCCGAAATTTATTGATGCTATAAATCATACCGAGGGCCTCCCGCTCGGTGGTGGAGTAATTCTTTTCCGCGGTCGAGAGCCGTCGGTTGGTGTAGTACACGAGCCTATACCAATTCGGGGGTGTGCATTGCATCAGGGCACTTCCGATGGCGATGTCCGAAGAATTTACGAAGACATGAAACGGTTCGGACCAAACCGGAGACTGGACCACCGGGGCATGTGAAAGCATTCGTTTCAAGGTCTGATAGGCCGTGTCCTCGATTGTCATCCATTGGAAAGGAAGGCGATGGACTGCCGCGTGTAAGGGTGTCACGAAATTGGCCAGGTGTCGTATCATTCGGCTGTGCCACCGGATCTGTCCCAAAAAACGGCTTAGTGCCTTAGCGTTCGAGGGTGCGGTGGCATTCAAGATTGCCTTTACTTTATCCGGGTCCATAGCGATGCCTTCTTGACTGACAATGTGGCCGAGAAGGTTTCCGCTGGTGACTAAGAACGCGCATTTCGCCGGGTTTAAACTCAATCGAGCTTGGCGACATCGGTCCAGGTAGAGTCGTAACTGGGTCATGTGTTCCTGTCGATGGCCATACACGGCGAAATCGTCGAGAAAGACTTGCATGAACGTCGGGATGTAGTCATGAAAGATTTCGGTGATGATGCGCTGGAACATAGCCGGCGCCGTTTTTAGACCGAACATCATAACTTCTGCTACAAAAACACCCCATTCCATGACGAAAGCGGTTTTCTCTTGATCCTCCGAGTGCATTCTTATCTGATTATAGCCGCTGAACCCGTCGAGGAAACTGTAGCATTCGTGGCCGGCTACCGTGTCGAGGACGCTATCCGTGAATGGGAAAGGGAAACCGTCGGTGACTGTTGCCGTGTTAAGCTTCCGATAGTCGACGCAGACGCGGATTTTTCCGTTCTTCTTTGGGACCACTACGATCGGGCTCAACCATGTAGCCCGTTTAACAGGGCGAATGAAGCCCACTCCGAGTAGTTTGTCAATTTCCTCTTTGACTTTAGCGGCGTAGTTGGGGTTCATCCTGTAGCGCCTCTGCTGAACCGGCCGAGTGTCGGGTAAGATGTGAATTTGATGTTGGTAGTATTGAGGATCCAGCCCCTTCATATCGGTGTAAGACCAAGCGAAAACATCCTGGTAGTCGGTGAGTAATTTTACGAGGCATGCCCGTTCTCCAGTTGGTAGATTATTGGCAATTTGTACCGTACGGGGATTCTCGTCCGAACCGAGGTTTATTGTTTCCAGGGTTGATGCTTTCACTCGTTGTGAAATGGCGAGTTCGCGTTCGAAAGCCTCCCGAGCATGACGTAGATCGGCAACTATGGTTGCATCTAGTTCCTATTGGGGTGGTGACTCCTCCGTGACTTCCTCGTCTTTAGATGGCTCGATGGTTGGTAAGGCATTGATTTCGAAGAGAGGGATGATCGTGGGATGATCATCTAGGAAGTCGTCGACCTCCTCATCGGCCAACCCGTCGAGCATATGGACCCCTTCCGCGTATAACGGCGAAGTGTTGAGGGCGACGGGGACTCGTTCTTCAGTGATGATTCGGACTTTTGTCTTTCCTCTTCGGAACGAGATCATGTTGCATTGCCAATGTTGCTTGATATTCACTGTACGCAACCATGGTCGACCTAGTAACATTGGGTAGGCGCCTTGTATCTCCAGTCGTAGCACGACGGCCGAGATCGTGAACATGTGGCCTCCGAGTGTGAAGTCGAGATGGCGGATTAAACCAATGGGGTGAACGAAGCGGGTGTCAGCCATCCGAAGCCAAAAGGGGCATGGTTCCCATTGATTCAAGCCGAGGTTGAGACACGTTGACTCGCTAATAACGTTTACGCCGGATCCGCCGTCGATGATGCATCCGTGCAGGTCTTGTCCCTTAATGATGATTCGCACGGCTGGGTTCTGAGAATCCATGAGTGGTGAACCGGTTCCTGCTTCGGTGAGGTGTACCGGTGGCGTCACGGGCTTAGTATTGGCCTGGAGTGCCGCCATGGTGTCCCGAAATCTCGGCATGAGTGGTAGCAGTTTATGTAGGGGCAGCGAGATGCGGGAGTTGGTAAGAACATCCCATAGTTGGTCGTCCTCCGACGACGTGGATGGTGCCGAGGTTTGTGGTACTTCACTGCGCCCGTCTCTCATGTCAGTTTGCATGCGTACAACATTATTTTTATTGGCCGTGTCGATCCATTCTTTTGTTGCCTGATATACTTCATCCTGGATTTGCCACTGAGTAGTCTGCGCTTTACTCCGGGTAGTGACCGTTTGAACATCGGCCATGATACTGTTCACCGCGGGTGCCTTGCCACGGTTGGTTGTCGGACATTGCGTGGCGTAGTGGCCTGGTTGATTACATTTAAAACATGTCACGTTGGCCGAGCTGCTGGTGTCCGCTCGGTCTATGTGTGGAAGTTGTTGTTGTTGATTCTCGGTCTCGTTTGGTGGTGGGTTGTTCCGAGGTGCGTTGGAGTTGAGCTGGTCATTTTGAGGAGCGTCCCGTCTGTGGTTGTCATTAGGTCTTCTATTGTTGTGTGTGTTGTGGTTGCCATTTCGCCGATCAATGCGTGAGTTCTGTCGGTTATACCGGTCATCGCGATCGTCATCATATCGGGCATAATCGCCGTGTCGGTCATCGCGATAATGATCACGGCGGTTATCATGTCGGTAGTCGTCGTCTCGGCGCCGTCGATCCGGGGATCGCGGTTGGTCGTTATCCTGGTCTCCGTAGATATATCACTCGTCAATCACCGTGTCGGTCATCGCGATAATGATCACGGCGGTTATCACGTCGGTAGTCGTCGTCTCGGCGCCATCAATCCGGGGATCGCGGTTGGTCGTTATCCTAGTCTCGGTAGATATATCGCTCGTCCTGCCAAGAGTATGTATTTCGTGGCTCGATCTGGCGGACCGGTGCTGCCGTTGTGCGGTTCAGCATATTATATTCGCACTGCTCTTCCGTGTGAGCTCGAGACTGACAGATCGGACACTGTGGTCGGTGGGGACATTCGAGGGCCAGGTGCCCTGATCCTGAACACGTAGTGCATTGGAGGGCTTGGCGAAAGCGATTGTCCTCTTGGGGAAGAGCGTTTTGCAAGGATGTCATTGAGAAGGCCGTGCCGTGCTGGTTCCAATCGAGGGCGAGAACACGTGCTATGACTTGTTCGATAGTATGGTTGGCGAAATTTGTAAGTGCGAGAGTCGTTCGTAGAGGCTCTCGTAAACTTGATAGGAAAGTGTCCGATATATGTTGTACCGAGACATCATCGGCCACTTGTCTGTAGAGATCCTGGAACCGGATCATGAACTGCGCGACCGTTTTGTGCGGTTCCTGGCATATAGAGAAGAATTGCCGGAGCAGTTCCCGTTTAGGCACCTCGCGATGAAAAAGTTCAAGGAACTTTGTGCGCACGATTTGGAAAGTGGTGGCCTCTCCTATTTCGAGGCGAGTGTACCATCGTGCGGCCAGTCCATCGAGGGAGAGTGTGAACTCGGCAATCTTCGAGGCATCGATTTCGGCCGGCGTGAGGCGGTGCGTGGAGTGGTTAGCCTGCCACGTGGATATGAAGGCACGGACGTGTGACTCCGCTTCTGGTCCGTTAGTGTATCGTGGGTATGGGTACGGCATGATGTCGTACTGTGGGTCTTCTGGTAGCACCGGAAAAGGGTTTAGTTCCGGTTGATTGACCTCCGGAGGGCTCGACGGGGGTTCTGGTGGTGAATCAACTCGCGATCGAGTGTCCAGTGGTGAGGATTGCACTGGACAAGCCTCCGATTGATCGGGAAAGGATTAGTCAGTGACCGCCGAGTCGGAAGTTCCTTCGACTGGCTCAGGGCGTCGGGCGGGTGGCCGAGACCTCGTGGTGCGAGAGGGCGCCGTAACGGCGGCTGGTGGTTACCTTCAACGAAGTTCGCTGTGCACTCACAGCTGTAACCGGGTGTGCCAAACTGTGTTTCCCGTTCCTTTGGGTGAACACCTTCGATAGATCTACGGCTATCGGTCTTCAAGGGCGTGGTACGTGAAGGCTCGTAACAGAGGCGTCGAGAGAGATATAGGGCTCAAAGAGAAAACACTAGCGAGGTCTTGATAGACGTGGGCGGCGTTGAACTCATAGGTATGGATCAAAGCACAGACTCATGCAGCAAAATGGGCACAACTCAGATATATTACTATGACAGAAAAGATTACAGAACACGGCCTATGGCCGGTGACCTTACAAGTTTATCTAATTACGAAGGACTAAGCTAGTGCTTCCGCCTATATTTTTCTTCTCTCTCTCTCTGAGGTATTGGTCCTCGTTTAAATAACTTTTCCCCTAATACACAACCGAGCCGTCGGCGGCCCGTGATACTCGGACTCGGCGTTTGCTAATTTCCTAATTTTACATTTCTGTCCTCTGGACAACACTGTATGCATCAAGGAACTTCGTAATGTTCCTTCCATCAAATTAACCCTCGAACTCCACGACACGGTCGACAGCCTTCTCCACACTCGCATCGTGGTCCCGAGATCTCATCATTTGTTCGACGATTAGCATCATCCTTTCGAACTCTCTCGCTTGATTGCTTGAGGACGCCATCTCCAAGTATCGGTCGATCCTCGACTTGATCCTTCCTACCGCCTCTTTCACGTTGGGTTCACCAATTTATTATGATGTCAAAATCCGTCACTATGTGCGAATCGTGAGGTGGAACCGCCAGGGTCCTGGACCGAAAGGATTCGAAGTTGGCGACCACTCTCTTGAAACTTGTGATTTGATGCGCTTCAGACACGTCTCTCTGATTTATCTCCCTTCTGTATGCATCAAGGAACTTCGTAATGTTCCTTCCATCAAATTGACCCTCGAGCTCCACGACACGATTAACAGCCTTCTCCACACTCGCATCGTGGTCCTGAGATCTCATCATTTGTTCGACGATTAGCATCATCCTTCCGAACTCTCCCGCTTGATTGCTTGAGGACGCCATCTCCAAGTATCAGTCGATCCTCAACTTGATCCTTCCTACCGCCTCTTTCACGTCGGGTTCACCAATTTATTATGTTGTGAAAATCCGTCACTATGTGTGGATCGTGAGGCGGAACCACCAAGGTCCTGGACCGGAAGGATTCGAAGTTTGTACTAGCTTTAGCAAGAAAGTATTTAAGATAGATTAAGAGAGATTGATATGGAGAGAGAGAGAGAGAGAGATTGAGATAAAGATATAACGCTTGACTTTAGATTTGAGAGACAAGATACATCACCATTAGGATAACTTGATTTTTTATTATTATTATTAATTTCTTCCCAATTTCTTCCTTAGTCCCCTCTTGCTTGATTCCTCCATTCTTTTATAGATGGCCCCATGCATATGATGCATGTGAGGGTGCAAGACATTCACGTAATGCATGAAATGCATGCAATGCATGTTTGCCATGTCACTCATCCAAGCTCTTATGTATGAGATTTTACATATGAAAAGTACAATGATAAAAGTATAACTATGAAGTCATGATTTAGCTTAGTGGTAAGTCATGTTGCTCTTATCTAGGAGGTGAAAGGTTCAAATTCTTACTTACACCCTGTAAAGAAAAAATTTTACAAGGCTTTTACAAGGCTCTTATGTATGAGATTTTACATATGAAAAGTTCAATGATAAAAATATAACTTTGAAGTCATGATTTAGCTTAGTGGTAAGTCATGTTGCTCTTATCTAGGAGGTGCAAGGTTCAAATTCTTACTTACACCCTGTAAAGACAAAATTTTACAAGGCTTTAGTCTTGTATTTACAAATGTTTAACTGCATATTACACCTTTAGTCAACCTCCAATGAACCTATAGACAATTTTGTTCGTTTCACACCGAGAAATCTTCAAGACACTGTGCATCGCGATCCACCTATCCGACCTGTCTGATCCGCATCTGGTCTAGTTCCGTCCGGAACCCTATTTGAATAACTTGGCCGCATCCATTCATCTAAGTCATACACCCCACAACCTTTATATTCTCTAAACACATAGATATAACATAAAGAGATATGGCTCTACTTATATACTCTGGAATCCTGATTTGTCCTATTTATGTGGGATATCTCACAATTTTGTTTTCCTCTTCTTCTTCTCAAACTTCACACTCACATAACTTGACACTTAGTTGTCCGTTTCACATCACAACTTTTATATGCTCTAAACACATAGATATAACATAAAGAGATATGGCTCTACTTATATACTCTGGAATCCTGATTTGTCCTATCTATATGGGATATCTCACAGTTTTGTTTTCCTCTTCTTCTCAAACTTTACACTCACATAACTTGACACTTAATTGTCTGTTTCACATGTAGTAAAATGCATTCGGAAGCTCTTGAAGACATCCATCTTTTCATACCAACATATTAAACTAATCTAAAATATTATCTTTATTATTATTGTTTTATATCGTGTGTGAAGAACCACACTCGATTTTATATGTTCCTTGCAATTTTCACAACATTGCTGAAAATCTTCACGACATCCACCCCCACCAAACCGCACATCCTCGAAAAGATTCGAGATCAGGTGAAGTGCATACCTATTCCTAATGGTGACCTTATTCAAGCCACGGAAATCCAAGACTAGACGAAGTGAGCCATCTTTTTTCTTGACGAAGAAAATAGGTGCGCCAACTAGAGATTTCGAATGTCGAATGAACCCATTTGCCAAATTTTCCTCTATGTAGGCTCAAAGAACTTCAAGCTCGGTTGGTGACAAGTTGTAGATCGGTCCCCACGATGGCTCTTTTACTAGCTTTTACCTCATCAAAAATGTCGGCATATTGATGATACGTCTTTGGAAGTTGAATTGTTCACTCCTCCTTAGCGTTGTTGGAAAGTTTCAGTGATACTGTGAATACAAATGTTGATTACTTGCGTCCTTTCTCACACAATTGATGTAGTGAAATGGTTGAAACCTTGTGAGTATATTCTCAAGATTCTCGATACCATATTTCTCTTGTTCTCCGATCTATATCCAAATTGTGTAATTCGAACCATGGTAACCCCAAAACAATTGGATGCTCTGGACTACTAATTGTATTAATGATACTACACATGCCAAATTGTTTAGGACAACACTAATCGGCTCTTACTCTTCTATGATATTTCCAGAAGCAATGGGGTGACCATCAATGACTACTATAGAAGCTGGGCAAGGGAATTTTCTTAGGGATATCTAAAGAGGTTGGGCAAAATTCTTATCCATGAAGCAAGAATTGGTTCCGGAATCTGGGAGTGCTAATACATGCACTGGAGGGTTACTTTTAGTACTAATTGTTACTTAAGCTAGGAAGACATTGCTAGCTTGCTTAGAGGGAATGGAACCACTAATGGGCTGCACAGATCTAGGGCTATCCAACCAAACGGCTCCTATTTTGACTGGACTTAGTCGTTTAACTCTTCTTATGGTTGACTAAGGACTTCAAATTTGTTTGATAGTGTCAAGACTAAGAGAGAGAGAGAGAGAGAGAGAGAGAGAGAGAGTATATTGTAAAGATAATGTATCGCACTAGAAGATACTGTCAAGACTAAGAGAGAGATAGAGTATATTGTAAAGATAATGTATTGCACTAGAAGATGGAATACAATAAGCAACAAGGGAGCTCTAGAATGGCGTTGAACCAAATTGGTTCATCCCTTATAATTAGATGCATATTTATAAGTCTTAATAGGGTATTCTAGAAAATCTTAGAAAAAAGATTATGCTAGAATATTCTAGAATGTTCTAGACAATAGAGCACTCTCGAATATTCTAGAACATTCTAGAACATAGAGTACTCTAGAATACTTTATGATATTCTATATAGTTTATAAATTCTTTACACATAAATATATCATTACAATGGTTAAGAACTCGACACATATATAACAAGGTTGTGGGTTTGATTCATTGTAAACCCAAATCGTATGTAAGTGTCATCATGAATCTACCCCCCTTTTTCGACGACCCGTATCATGGGTTGTATGGGTTGAACTAGGACCTGGCTTATGAGGATATTGTCAATGAAATTCGATGACCATGTCCGCAGCATTGACAAGATTTGTTGCAAGTCCCCAAGTTCGATCATTGGGTGTATAGCCTAACCAATGGACCAAGTAATACAACTTGTTGCGCACGATCTTGGAATCGAGAATGGTAGCAACCTCAAATTCCGATTCTTCCAAAAACTCTACAGGTGGTGGGGGAGTTGTAAGACGGCCCGGAATTGAAACACGGGGTGAAGATGCATGTGAGGAGGGAGGCCAAGACGAAATGCAACATCGCTTATCTTACCAATGATCTCGTACGAAACATTTCTGAGGAGTCTAGGCGATGACGGTCCGCAATCCTCTTGTATGTACTTTGAGCATCACACAAATTGTGGAGAATGGTAGCGTGAATTTCTTGGAGACGACTGAGATGATCCGCAACAGCAGGGTTGATAGGAACTCTGAGGTGTTCAGTCATCGTCCAATGAGGATGAGAACCCGGATTTGCGAAAAATGGCAAATATCCTGTAGACGAATGGACTGAGTTGTTATAAGCGAATTCCGCAAAGTGTAGAAAATCAACCCAATCATCCTGTTGATAGTTGATGAAACAACGAAGATATTGCTCCAAAGTCTAGTTGGTATGCTCAGTTTGGCCATTAGTCTCTAGATGGTAGGCCGAAGAAATCTTAGCCAAAACTCGGAGAAGTTTTAACATGTGCTTCCAAAACTTTGAGATGAATTGTGAACCTCGATCTTTAATAATATCGTTTGGGAGACCATGATGCTTGAACACCTCCTGCATAACTAGATCCATTGACTCTTGACTAGTAATAGACTTTGTACATGGCAAAAAATGTGTCATTTTGGTAAGTCGATCGACTACGGTCAGAATGGTATCAAAACCCCTCAAAACTGGGAGATCAGTAATGAAATCCAAGGATATAGACTTCCAAGGATTTTCAGGAATTGGAAGTGGTTGTAGTAACCCATATGATCGGTGTCGAGGACTCTTTGACCGACAACATGTATCACAACTTCGGACATACTCCTCCACAAAATGACGAAGTCGGGGCCACCAATATTTCCAAGAAACTAATTATAGAGTTTTGGCGACTCCAAAATGTCCAGCCATTGGTGTGTCATGACAATGTTGTAAGACTTGCAAGCGTGGGGAACCATCAGGAACATACAGTAGGTTTTGTCGAAACAGAAAACCACCATGCTAATAGAACTGCCTATACCCAGTACGAGGGTTTTGTGACTTCAAGCAAGAAGCACGATCCGGGATGATATGATCCAAAACATCTTTCACGAACACATTAGTAGCCATATGATATCGAATGGAATCAAGAAGAGTGGAATCCTTGGGTGTGGTTATGGAATTAACTGCCATTAATCGTAGGCGATTTGGACCCAAAAGAATTTGTTTTTTATGCTCAAAAGCTGGTTCTCCAGGACGAAGTTCCATATAAGAGAGTTGAGAAAGAGCATCCGCTTTTCCTTGCTGCATCCCTGGCCTATACTCAGTACGAGGGTTTTGTGACTTCAAGCAAGAAGCACGATCCGGGATGATATGATCCAAAACATCTTTCACGAACACATTAGTAGCCATATGATATCAAATGGAATCAAGAAGAGTGGAATCCTTGGGTGTGGTTATGGAATTAATTGCCATTAATCGTAGGCGATTTGGACCCAAAAGGATTTGTTTTTTATGCTCAAAAGCTGGTTCTCCAAGACGAAGTTCCATATAAGAGAGTTGAGAAAGAGCATCCGCTTTTCCTTGCTGCATCCCTAGGCAATATATGATTACAAAGTCGAAGTGAGTCAAAAATTGCGTCCAACGAGCTTGTCGCCAATGTTACCACGTACGAGATGTACGGAGAGTCAAGTGTGATGAGTGAGGGTCGAATGTTATCATGATGTTGTGTGTGTGTAGGGGGCATAAATGTAATTGTGAGTCGATACGTATGTGAACACATGCACACGTGTGTGCATGTGGATGGATACGAGGAGGTGTGAGTGAGTGTCCAGTATGAATGCTCTAGGGGGCTTACATCCCTTTGTATCTAACCCCCTCTTGTACTATTTAACCCCTTACGGGGAATGAATGAATGAATGAATCATTTCTCTCTATCTATCTCTCTTTTCATCTCTTTCTCTCTCTCTTCCCTCCTCTTAACGTTGAACCCCCTTGGGTGGGGGGTGGAGCCATTCTAGGCACCACCCCCCACCCCGCAATGCTTCTCAATGATTCTCAACCTCTTCATGATCTCTCTCACCATCATACTCTCCATCATCATCACACCCACCATGTCTATCTTTATCATCAATCATCATGATTATCATCATCCTTTACCCTAACCCTAAAACCTACAACAGCCAACTTAAGACTCGAGCATTTTGGAAATATGTTAGGTTCTTGTGATCATTGTAGACAATGATCTGCTGAGAAAAACCTTCCAGAAAATGTTTAAAAGAATCCACAATTGCCAGAAGCTCTTTGTCATGGATCTCGTAGTTAATCTCTACATTTTCAAATTTTCGGGAATGAAAAGCAATAGGATGTAGTTGCCCGTCATCTCTAGTTTGCGATAAAACACTTCCTAATACAAAGTCGGACGCATCAGCTTCAAGGATGAAGTGTTTCTTGGGATCAACATGAGCCAAAATGGGCGTTGTTGTAAATGCTCGTTTTAAACTTTCGAACGCCTCGGTCACCTCTGAATTCCATATGATGGTTGATTTTTGTGTGTGAGTCGGGTGAGCGGAAGCGCGACCTTGGAATAATTTTTAATGAATTTCCGATAAAAATTTGCAAACCCGAGAAAACGTTGTACATCACGCACTGAAAGGGGTGTTTATCAATCTAAAATTGTTTGAACCTTCATTGGGTCCATAGAGATACCAGTTGATGATACACCATACCCCAAAAACTCCACTTGATTCTGGCCGAAACTACACTTTTCTAATTTTGCGTAGCTCGACCATATTCTCGTAGTCGACGTAATACCTGACGAAAATGTTTATCATGCTCCTCTTCAGTCTTCGAGTAGATCAAAATGTCGTCCAGGTAAACTATAGTGAAGATATCGAGAAAATCTCGAAAAATATCATTTGCCATATGCTGGAACAATGCAGGCGCCTTTGTGAGACCGAATGGCATCACGGTATACTCGAAATGTCCATAACGAGTGTGAAAAGCAGTTTTCCATTCATCCCCTGGACGAATCCGAACTAGATTGTATGCACCGCGAAGATACAATTTTGTGAAGTATTTTGCTCCATTGAGACGTTCTAAAAGGTTCGAGATCAATGGTGGAGCATATCTATTCCGGATAGTCACTTTGTTCAGCCCTCGATAATCCACGACCAACCGAAGAGACCCTTATTTCTTCTTAACGAAGAAGATAGGTGCACCAGCAGGGGATCTAGAATGCCAGATGAATCTATTTGCCAGATGCTCATCAATATATTCCCGCAAAGTCTCTAGCTCTACAAGTGATAGATTATAAATTGGCCCCCATGGCGGTTCTTAACCTGGTTGTAAGTTAATAGGGCAGTCGTATGGCCTATGCTCTGGCAGTGTATTTGCCTTCACCTTATCAAAGACGTCTGAAAACTCTTTATATTTTTTTGGTAATTGGACGTCCAGCTCCGATAATGTTTTGGACTACGAATAATGTTGAAAGAGATTATTATGCTTACCAAATCACCAAGGACTACACGAATTGGCTCGGACTCTTCGACTATATCACTTGATGCTATGGGACGGCCATCGATGACTTCTATGGATATTGGGTTAGGGAGGCTATTCAAGAGGATGTTTTGTGTCAATGCAAAGTCACGGTCCATGAAACAAGAGTTTGCTCCAGAATCTAAGAGGATAGAGGCTAGGACTCGATGACAAGTAGATGTGCTAAGCTCAACTTGTAAAGAAAAAACTCGACTAACTTGATTTGATGAAATGGAACCACGACTAGGAACTAACTCTAGATATCTATGGTTGTCCAACCAAATGGCTCCTATTTTGGCCGAACTTACTTGTTTAACACATCCTCTAATTGGCTCAAGACATCGAATCTATTCTCATGGCATGGACTACTAGGCTTACTTATGTTATTAGAAGTAATAATGGAGCTTGAAGTAGGGTTGTCTTGTGCACTTACTTGGTATACTTGACGTCTAGGTTTATGTGGACAATTCACGGCTATATGTCTTGGACCCCCACAATATAGACATAAGCGGTGTGCTCGACATCGTTGCTTCTCAGCATCCGATAAGGGCCCCCGACGTTGTGTTGAATCTATTTCCATTGGAGTTGGGTCATCCCTCGTGATGGGTCTAGAAACTTGCGGAGGCGTTGCGACTATAGAAGCATACGTTTGTTCCGGTTGACGGCGCAACATTTGTTGGCGCTCCGAGCATCGCTCAAATAGGCGATTATCACATCGCACAGCTCGACTAATTACCTCTGTAGAGATTTTGGATCTTCATGAAAGGTAAGAAGAAGATCTTTGACATCATTACGCAAACCTTGACGGAATTGATCAATTAGAGCCGCCTCATCCCAAGGGATATCGCATGCCAAGAGACGGAAATTGGCTGCATAAGCCGATGCGAGACGATCTCCTTGTCGAAGCCTTCGAATCTTGTTTATTGCCGTCCTAGTGTTGTCAGTATCTCCGAAGCTCGCTTGAAACACCTTAACAAACACCTCAAAATCCTCCAACAACGGTGCTTTCTTCTTGAGGAGTTGTGCAAACCATGCTAGTGTTGTACCTCTTAGCAAGGTTCCTACTAATCCCACACGAGCAGCTTCCATTGGGTATCAATTGGGATATAACTGAATAACCAAACGTACTTGATTCAAGAAGCCTCGAAATAGAGACCTCGTACCATCAAACTTGGCAGGGAGGCTAATCTTCGGTTCTTTGGGGTAGTTTTGAACCCCCGACGCTTGTTCTCGTAATAATAATATAGTAGCCTCAAGTTGGCGAACCCGTTGTGACAACTCTTCATATTGTTGCACTTTCTCGGTACTCACATGTTGTAGGTTCCCGAGTAGCCTTTGATTTTCTTGCTCTAGTGCCACAAATTTATTCGTGGGCATGTCGAGCTCAGAAAGGACGCGCATATATTCTTGTTTCCTCACGGACTCCATATCTTACAAGGGAAGAGGAAAAGAAAGAAGGAAACTTATTAAGGTTCTTGGAATAGAAAGAAATGAGGGAGGAAAGAAAATTTTGGTTCAAACTGTCAAGACTGAGAGAGAGAGAGAGAGAAAGAAAGAAAGAAAGAAAGAAAGATATATTAACGTCTTCTAAGGCCAAATTTGGCCCATGAGACAAATAGGTTACAACAAAAATGAGTGTTTATCCAATCATCAAAACTAAAATAAAAGAAAATAGCTTAAGCTAAGAAAGTTCTAGTAGTGTACAAAACTTTGCACTAAGCCTAATCTCATTTCCACCCAAGTCTCTCAAAAAGAAGTGGGAGGTCAAAAGTTTTTGGTGTGGGTGTGACCCATGGTCCCGATGCATAGAGTGCCCTAGCCATGGCTTCTAGGCGGTGTAGTTCACGTTCCCTTATTTTCTTTATTGCTTCTACATCTCGTCGAGTTGCTTTGAAACCCGGCATCCGAGGGCGTTTGGTTCTTCTTTGATTTTCTGCTTCATCAAGGAAAAGTCTGAGTGGTGCAGGTGTGTCGACATTCATTGTCTCCCCCTGTTCCTGAAAAACTTCATTTGTTATATGTTGGTAAACATTAGCAACATTATTATCAACGTTTTGTAATTTATTCTCTCTGTGTTGTTTCAATTCTAAGATGTATCTACCTAATTTCTTTATATCTAGTGTATCTAATAGTTTAGGGAGGGTGGGAGAGGAACCAAGTATGGCTTGGTATTTTGCCCTTATCTCGCCATAGGTGGGGCATTTGCATGTAAAATGGTACTCATCCTCTATCTCTATGTGGCATAACCTACATATCCTTTCCTCCCTAGGGACTCCATTAGTACGTCCATTCTCAATCTCAAGTTGGTGAGATGATATTCTAAGTTGACCAATGGCAACCCTTAGTGCATTTGGTAAGAATACATCTAGATATTTTGGGCGCGTGATAAAACCTAACTCAAAGAAGTGCATAAAGTGTTTCTTATAGTACGACATTTTAGATGGGAGTGGCTCTAGTGGGGTGATCCATTTATACCGAGTATAAATTTTCCATATTTCTTGGCGTATTACTTTATTACGATCCTCATGAGAGATTAAAGTGTTATCAGTCGTGTGGTCGTACTTAAGGGGGGGGAGGTTAGTAATGTCTAGACTGTTGGCAAGAAGCCAACTCACCATCATGCCATACCATGAGCTAGTATAGCCGGACTCATACAGTGCTCGAGAAGCCTTAAAGGCTTAGTGGGATATTCTATCAAGTGGTTGGTTATGTATCCTGTGTATAAAGGCTACCAGTTGAAAAAGTGATTCTACTAACATAGGGGGTAGAGTGAACTCAGCCTTAATAATGTCATGTGGGACCGACGATTTGCTTCGGAGTTGGCGTGATAACATCATCACCAATGGTCTCTCTAATTGCGTCCACATGAAAGATGGTAGTCCTGGGGCCCAAACCGTTGATGCATACATGAGAGAGGGAGTCACTAATGAGTCAAAGAGCCACCCTTTAGTTCGTGGCTCTTGGAAGTATGCTTGGTGGCATTGTCTCTCGAGGAGTGAGAGGGATGCATGTCCTCTTGTAAGTCTATCCTTCGCTGCTTGTGTCATCGAAAATTTACCTGAGCGGGCACTGAAAGTGACTCCGAGATAGACATATGATCCAACCACCTCAACTGAGCTATGGGAGATAGTTAGGTGACACTTAGCTCTAACTTGGGCCGACGTGTGGAAGATAAGGACTTTAGTTTTCCCTAGATTCACTACCAATCCTCGTTGTGTGCAAAAGTCATCTAAGGCATTAAGGTGCCTTTGTAGGTCGTGTTCGGATTCAGAGAGCAAAACTATGTCGTCTGCATAGAGCAAGATACGCACCTGCGTATCCCCAAGGACTACTCCATTGCCTCCCTTACGAGCAATAAAATCTGTGACCTCATCAATGTAGATCCCAAAAAGAGTCGAAGATAAGGGGCAACCTTGTTTTACACCAATAGTGCTAGTGAAACTATCGGATATGCCGCCTGGGCATCGAACACACCCGGACACTTGTTCATATAGTGCGTAGATGGCCCAAACCATGTCATCTGGTATCCTCAAGCTCTTAAGCCTATCAAACAACCGCTCTCTAGGGACCATGTCAAAGGCTTTGTGGAAGTCCACAAAACAACAATATAGTTTCTTCTTGCGAGCCTTAGTCTAGTCAATTAAGCATCTAAGTGTGAAGATATGTTCAATAGTGGAGAAGGCTCGTCTAAAGCTAGCCTGTTCAGGTGCACGAAGATTTAAGGTCTCCATATACTCGCTAAGCTCTGCCTCCATTACTGCACCATATAATTTAGCAAGGGTATGACCTATCATAATGGTCCTATAAGTATTTGGGTCCATGGGGTCCCCCCCTTTATGTATGGGGGCCACTGTGTTCATGGTCCATTGTGGTGGAAAACCCTCTACGAGGGCACGATTGAAGATTAGAGTTAGCAAGGGAGCTAGGCACTCTCTCGCATATATGATGTGTTCTGCTCGCAATCCTGTGTGGTCCATGGACTTCCTATGTTGTAATTTCTTTATGACCTTCGTGACCCTAGAGGTCGTGAAGAGTGTCCCCACAATAGGTCGGGGTGTAGAAGGCATTGGAATGGGTGGTTGGTTTGGGATGTGGTAAAGTCTCTCTGTATAAGTGTGCCAAGTTTCGGGATCTTCGATGGGTGTTTGTGGTCTTGGTTCCCGTAATCTCTTCCATGCAGTGGCACAATCGCTACTCATGAGCATGTGGTAGAGTTCCCAATATTGGGATGCCTCCCATGCTCGTCTCTTACAACGTGTCATCTTGCACATTTCTTTACGAGCTTGTACTGAGGTAATACTACCACTGAGTTGCGATATTGTAAGTTGTCGATGTAAGCACCTACAATCCTCATCATACCATCTATTTTGTGTCATAGATCCTACTTTACCTTGATTGGAGTGTTTCGTGTATGGGAAACTGCTAACTGCTACAGAATGAAGGATGTGTGTGAGTTTCGTACTAAGGCTCTCTAAAGGTAGGGAGGGATCAAGGGAGGAGAGATGGGCTTGAACATGTCGAGCATATATGTCAGAGAGCTCATGTGTGAAATGTATTGTGATGTCATGGCGTGGTTGACTAGAGTTGGTGACGTTAGAGATATCGCATTTTATCTCGAAGTATAAGAAACTATGGTCCGTGCCAATAGGACATGGGGCCACTCGGAAGGAGTTAATCATGTGGGTAGGTTCAGGGCGTCTTATTAGATAATCGACTGTGCTTTCCCCTCCTCCATGTGGGAAACATGTGAGCTCTTCTGAACCTGGCCACTTGGCTAAACCATTATATATGACCATCTGGTGCTAACTACCGAGTTCAAGCAAATGATGGCCAAAGCTCGTGGCGTCTACACCTTGATCCTTTGATCTACGTGTGGTGTCTATGTCTGAAGGATCGACATTTACCATTTCTAGGTTTCTATTCATTTGAAATATTGTGCATTGTCGGGATTGGGTTCTCGCATTAAAGTCTCCTACAAGGAATACTTCGCCTTGGGAAGAATATCGGATTATGTCATCCGATAGAGGTTCATATGGGGAAGGCCCATGTGGCACTCCATCATCAACTAATATCGCCTCGCCAGCCAGATTATAACGAGAGCCTTTCGGGGGGAAGTAACAAATGGCGAAAATTACTGCCTTGTCCTTGCTTGTGGAGACTTTCACCCACATAAAACGAGCTTCTGGGTCTGTGCTCAGTATTTCTATCCTGTTATGTAGCTCCCTCCGAAACAATATTGCGACACCTCCAAATCCCCTGGTAGTGCATCGACGTGAGTTTTGTCTAAAAGCCGACTCCCAACGAAATCCTTCGACTCGTGGGAGTCCCCTATTTGGGCTTTTGTGTGTTTCTACTAGGCAAACTATATCCGATTCCTTTAATATCCCCCCTAGGCGGCCGGGGTGTGTCCAGAGTGCGCCGTTACAATTCCATAAGGTCATCCCAAGGGTGTTTTCTGTCACATGGGCCACACGCCGTCAATTAGTAGTGCGATCATTTATGATCACTCGCCCATCTCGATAAAAGGCGTGATGCCCATCTTTGCGAGCTTGCATAACCTTTGGCATACAACTCTTGCGATGCTCAATTTGCATCTTGGTGAGGTCTTCATCGAGATTGATAGGGCCCCCACCCAATCCTCGAAGAATTGGTCTCTTCTTAAAGAAAGTGATTCTAGAGTCTAAGTCTTTAAATTGAAGAACTAAGGCTCTCTTCCTAGTTGTGTCGCGTCCGGCCCTCCAAGCTTTGGTGATAGGTGGGGTCGTTGTGTACCCTAACATTTTCCCGAGTGTTTGTGCATCCTTGTCCGTGGATGCACCTTCCTTGAGCCCAGTGACACGCACATTTAGGCGTCGGGCCTAACGCATTTTCTCCTCTTCGAGGGTGGTATTAACAATATTTTCATCCTTTATTTCTTTTTTAATGTTTCTTTTAACCACATCTACCCAACCCGTTTTTGCTAACTCTATGTTATTTTTAACCTCCTCTTTAACTTTTTTTATCTCATCTTTTATATCCTCTATGGAGGATATTTCACCGTCCTCTCGGGATACCTTGATGTCATTAAGTTGTTGTTTGAGGTTTGTGTTTTCCTCTTTAAGTTTTTCTATTTCGGGAGATGGAGAGGGAGATGGAGAGAGGGAGAGTATTGTAAAGATAATGTATCGCACTAGAAGATACTATCAAGAGAGAGAGAGAGAGAGAGAGAGAGAGAGTATTGTAAAGATAATGTATTGCATTAGAAGATGGAATACAATAAACAACAAGGGAGCTCTAAAATGACATTGAACCAAATTGGTTCATCTCTTATTATTAGATGCATATTTATAAGTCTTAATAAGGTATTCTAGAAAATCTTAGAATAAAGATTATGCTAGAATATTCTAGAACGTTCTAGACAATAGAGCACTCTCGAATATTCTAGAACATTCTAGAACATAGAGTACTCTAGAATACTTTATGATATTCTATATAGTTTATAAATTCTTTATACATAAATATATCATTACAATGGTTAAGAACTCGACACGTATATAACAAGGTTGCAGGTTTCATTCCTTGTAAACCCAAATCGTATGTAAGTGTCATCATGACAGATAGGATTGGGCTATTAGGACTATCAAACACTCCTAATGGAACAGACTAAGGTTTAGTACTAGCGGCTATTTGATTTACCTCTCTTCTTGGCCTATGGGGACAGTTCACTACAATATGCCCCAGTCCACCGCAATAAAGACATAGTCGATTTTCTCAGCGTTGCTACTTTTCCTCTTCTGATAATGGTCCGCGATGACATGTGGTGTCGATTTTCATCGGAGTTGGAGTATTTGCTGGAGACGCATTATATGACTCCCTTGCAAATGGTTTTGCAATGAATGAGGCATATGTGGGCTCCGACCTTGTTCTTGGCATTTGTAACTGACGTTCTGAACGTCGTTCCAAAAGTCTGTTATCGCAACGTACCGCTCGACTGATTGCCTCTGTGAGCAACTTTGGTTCTTTGGGGAAAGTCAGGAGTAAATCTTTGATATCATTCCGCAGGCCATATTGAAAATGCTCCATCAATGCTAGGTCATCCCAGGGAATATCGGTGGTGAGTAGATGGAAATCCACAGCGTAAGCTGAGGCTGGACGATCACCTTGACACAATCTTTGGATTTCGTTGATTGCCGTCCTAATACTATTGGTATCCCCAAAACAGGCTTTAAACTCGCTAATAAATTCCTCAAAATTATTTAACAATGGAGATCCTTGTTCAAACAAAGGCATTCCCGTAACTGTTCCTATCCTCCCCTTCAAGTGCAACACGTCAAGAAGTTGAATGCCGAGCATCTCCAAAAAGTGCTTCAACTTGTCCGATCCGACTGGCTTGGTGAAGATATCGACAGCTTGCCGATCCGTGTGAACATACCGAAGTTCAACTTCATCGCTCAGGACTCGCTCACGCACAAAGTGATAATGCACTTCTATGTGCTTTGTCGAGCATCGAATACGGGATTCTTGGCAAGCTGTATGTTGCTTACGTTGTCGCAATAGATCAGGATCAGGGTCGGTACCTCGATCCGGAGGTCTCGGAACAGTCGCCGAAACCAGATGGCTTCACATGTGGCAATGGTAGCGCTCCCGTATTCAACCTCAGTGCTCGACAGAGCCACTGTTGGCTACTTTTTGCTGCTCCATGCAACAATCGTGCTACCAAGAGAAAACATATAACCGGAGGTGGATCGGCGATCCGATGCATCACCAGCCCAGTCGGCATCGATATGTCCGACTAGCTTCCCAGCTATACCATGTCAGTATAACACTCCCGGTCTTTCAAATGCGTCCGACAGTTGGGACTTCACTCTGCCGATTTCATCGAGTCTAGGTCCGGTGACGACTAAATCATCTACATAAAGCAAAAGGCAAACTGGACCATTCCAGATGAACAATGAAGAGTCGGACAAGAGTTGGTTCCTTGCATGGGGAGAGCACAGCAGAGTCTCCACTACTCGTCGTTTCTTCATCCTACTAGTCATCCCAACTCAGCCGCTCATTCAGCCCACTTAGCCGGAATGAGATCGAACTCTCTTCTAGAGTGCCAAAGTCTTCATCTTCTTCTTGGACCTCCTCAGGCTCATTAGCCTCATCTTCCGGAATCGGGCCTTCGTTGGGAGTTGGAGTCAGTAGGGAGTACCAAGATGCTAACTCATCAAACTCGACATCTCAACTTACTCGTACCTGTTTAGTCTGGGGGTTATAACACTTATACCCCTTCTGCGAGTAACCGACTAGGATGCATTTCTCCGACTTCAGATCTAGCTTCTTTCACTTCTCATCTGGTACATGCACATATGCTATGCTACCAAATATCCGAAGGTGCCTCAAATTCGGCTTCCGCCTGAAATACAGCTCACGTGCTGACACCTTGTCTCTGATCCGGTTTTGGATGTAGACAACTGTCCAGACCGCCTCAGCCCAATAGAATTGGGGCATGCTCTTCTCCTCCAGCATTTCCCTTACTGCGACGACAATCGGCCGGTTCTTTCCCTCGGCCACACCGTTTTGTTCCGGTGTGTATCGGCAACTGAATTCTCTTCGAATTCCGTTCTGCTATAGATAACCGTTGAATTGGCCGGAAAAGTAATCTTTTCCACCGTCCGACCGTAGGCACTTGATCTTCCTCTCTGTTTCCCTTTCGACTAGGCTTTGAAGGTTCTAGAAATAGTCAAACACTTCGCTTTTCTTCTCAATGAGATAGATCCACGTGTGCTTGCTATAGTCGTCGATGAAGGAGACAAAATACCAACTCCCGCCAAGACTAACGTTCTGTGTCAATCCCCATACATCCGAATGGATTAGATCGAGCTTGTTACGGCTCCGGTTTTGCTCGATGGGGAATGAAAGCCGGTGTTGCTTCCCGAGTTGGCAGGCTTCACATATTTGGGCCTTCCGACCACTAAACTTCGGCAATCCGAACACAACTTGTTTCCATTACAGACCTTGACGCCTCAGATAGTAGACGTGGCTGATCCGCTTATGCCAGAGATCAATGTCTGATTCAACATTCTGTCCTTTGGCAAACATGGCGGTGCCGACATCATTAGTGTTGAGGATGAACATCCTCCCTTCTCTACGCCCTTGCGCAATTATCCGGCATTCTTCTTCGATGAACCACCCGAGGTGCGTAAACCGCACCTACATCCCCTGGTCGACGATTTGTCCGACTGACACCAGGTTCTTTGTGATTGTCGGGAACATGTACTACATTCATCAGCTTCCCTTTTAGTCCGACATGGCTTAAAGGGACTTCTCCGACATGCACAATTGGGTGAGGGGTGTCGTCTCCAGTTTCGACAATCCCCGGTTGTTCCGGTTTCTCCAAAAAAGAGAACCACTCTTCATGTCTTGTCCTGTGGTTGGACGCTCCGGAATGAACGTACCATACTTCCTTCGATTTGGAAGTAGTTTTCTTCATCGAGTTAGCCTTGTGCTCCATCACGAAGGTTGGCCCTTTACCGGTCTTCCCGGTTCCGGATCCTTCCAATCCTTCTTCGTCGTGCGAGCTTTGCCGGATCCAGATTTATCCGAATCGGCACGCTTCTTCCAGCACTCGCTCTCTCTGTGGCCTTTCTTGCCACAGTACCAGCATTCCGTGTCGGTTTCTGACTCCAACTTGACTCCCCCTACTTGTGGAGGGTCCGGAACTGCTGTCGGCATTGTCTCTGTGCCTTCGGTTTTGCTCTTGCCGGCCGCCTCCATTGCATGCTAACCCACCTCGTCCTCCACGCCCACGGGGTCAATCCGCCTCCTGGTATAGCATGCAGTTGTCCGATTGAGTGGTCCTTGACCCACTCGCGTGGTTTTCTTTGACCATCAACATGGATTGTAAGTCGAAGAAGGACGATGGCTTCTCCCATGTGCAGATCGCCATCCGGATTGGGCTATACCGTTGTCGAGGTATTCCTCGCGGATGCGTGGAGTGAGGCGGGACCTCGGGGGTCCTGTACCGAAGAGCAAGAGAGAAAGAGAAGAGACCCACTACGTGCGAGCGTAGATTCACAGGGACACGGCCCTTCGAAGCAAAGACGCGAGTGGGACAGCGACACAGAGAGACACGAAGGTATGTATGTATTAACAAAGACAACAGCAAGAACACGAAAGCAACAAAAACACGAAGTCGGTTACAACCGAACAGGCCGGCGAACAGATGCCGATGCCTGTTCGTAAATGCACAGAAAGATAGGAGCAGGTTGGAGGTGCTGTCGGAAGCACTCGGGCATTCCTCAGAGCAGCGCGAGCCTCCCCGAAACCTGCACAGAAGGAAGCTATGGAGTTTGCGAACCAGAGAGAGAGAGAGAAGCCTTCGCACGCAAACCGACAGCACTTCGTCCTCAACTCTCCGCGATCCCTTGCCCCTCCTCGTCTCCCTCCTTTTATAGGAAAGGAAGGAGCCGTTTCCCCTTTACTTCCTACCTACCGAATCTACCTAGGATCTCCTATGTACAACATAAGGCGCACGTGCATGAAGAGTCGGTTCCTACGCTCCGGTACACCGATTCCGCTTGTGGACGGTTTTCTTCACGACATCCACCCCCACCTAACCGCGCATCCACCGGCATGCGCCAAATTGTGTTGGGACGGAGAAAACCGGTCGAGCCTTCATTCTCCGCCCGTCGGTTCTTCCTCGGTTTCGGATTGCTCGTCGTCGCGGTCCAGGTCAACCAGATCCGGCTCGTCGTCGTGACGCTTGTTGAACGCTTTGATCCGCTTCCCAGCTACCGGTATCGCCATTCTCGTACCGTCGAGTTCCGCTAGATGGTACGTCCCGTTGTCGTTGGCGCTTTGTACCACGTAAGGCCCGAACCACCTTCTTGCGAACTTCCGTGTCGCTCGGTGCTGGTTGTCGAGGCTAATGTCGTAGACTAGCACCCAGTCGCCTTCCTCGATCTTCTTCGGTCGGAGCCGGTGCGTCCGGTCGAACCGAGCTTTGTTCCTCGTCCTTGCCACTCGAAGCTTTTCCGCAGCCTGCTCCACGTCCTCCGGTCTTCGCTCGAGCTGCCGTATGCGTGCCGTCAACAGTTCCTCCCGGCTCATCTCGTCTCTCCATTCTACGGTTGCCCAGGAGGAGATCATATGTTCCATCGGCATGATCAGCTTCTGCCCAAACATGAGCTCTGCCAGCATGAATCCGGTTACCGAACTGTGCGTAGTTCGGTCCGCCCACAACGCGTAAGGCAACAGCCGCGACCAGTTCCCGACTTGACCTCCGCATGCCCGAACTAACGCCTTGACGATCGGTCCATGTCCGCGCTCCACCTTCCCATTCGCCTCCAGATTGTATGCAGTGGTGAGCGAGAGCTTGACTCCTAGCCGGTCGAACAGCTCCTCGGCCTCTTCGGCGTCCAACTCCCCGCGATTAGCCACTATCTTCCCGACGCACCCGTACCGGCATATCACGTCCTCGATCAGGAACCGACACACAGCCGCGGTCGATTTGTTCTGAAGGGCTCGGCCTTCTACCTGGTTCGTCAGATCTTCCCGATCCAGGACCAGATACCGCATCTGTCCTACTCCCATCGGCATCGTCACCAGATCTACCATCCATTTGAAGTGGATGGTCGGAGGGTACGTAGGGTGAAGCTCGTCCCGATATCGGACTATGGAGTGCATCTGACAACTCTCGCAAGTTGTCACGAACCGATGCACGTCCCGGTACAGTCCCGGCCACCAGTACTTCCCCTTTATCTTCTCGAACGTGGCCCACGTTCCACGGTGTCCAGCCCAAGGGCTGTCGTGGTAGGCCGTCAGCAGCTCCCCCTGTTCTTCCTTCATCGCCACCACCCGGAGCGGGACGCCGTTCCTCTTCTTCGGGTGCTTCCATAAGTATCCGTCCCGGAGAAAGAATCGGTATGCTTTATTCCGGATCCGGTTGGCCTCGTCCTTCGTCCATGACGCATCCGGCGTCATTGTCCTCAAACATCCACCGATCTGTAGCCACTCGCCATCGTACTTGCTCTCGTCGAAGTCGTTAAGTGCCGGAGTGCTCGTCCCATTGGTCGTTACGTACGCTGCCTCGAAGAAGTCCACGCCGACTTCTTCGTCCTCCGAAACCATGCCGCCCTCGTCATCAAACCTCGCCCTCGAAAGCATGTCGGCCATGGCGTTGTCCTTTCCGGAAATGTGCCGTATTTCCGGGTCCAGGGACTTGATGTACGCTATCCACCGGAGCATCACTAGGTCTGGTGTCGCGCATCCGGAAACCATGCCGAGAATCGGCAGGCAATCCGTCTCAATAACCACTTCTGTCCCGATTAGGTAGTCTTTGTTGGCCTTTACTGCCGAAACGATACCCCAGAGTTCGCGCTTAACCTGGGCGTACCCTCGCTGTCGCTCACTGAGGACCTTCACGCCGAATCGGATCGGGAACCGAATGCCGTCCTTGTCTTCTTAGTTGACAACCCATCCGATCCCGGTCGGACTCGTATCCACTGTTATGTATACCGGGGTACCCTTCCCGTAGACAGCCTTCCAGAGCGCCGGTGCTGCCGCAAGAGCTTCCTTCAGCTTCCAGACCGACTCCGTGTGCTCGTCTCGCCACTCGAATTTTCGCCCTTTCTTCAGCAACCCGTATAGCGGCTCCGCAACGTGGGCGTAATGCAAGATCCATATGTGGTAGAACGCGCATGCCCCCAGGAACCTCCGAACTTCTGTAACCGAGCTACAGTCGGTCTTCATCGCGGAGATGGCTTCTACCTTTGCCGGAGAGGGCTTCCGGTCATATGGTCCACATAGGTGTCCGACCACCAGGATTTCCGATTGCCCGAAGGCCGATTTTTCCCCGGAGAAGGTGAGCCTCGCATCCTCTAGGTTTTGTAGCACCTTCTCGCAGTCATCGATGTGTGTTGCCACGAATCGCCGGCATCCGTCCGGCCCGACTGTCTCGTCCTTCTCTTCCACCGGGCACCCCTTAATCGGGATGTCGTCCAGAAATGGCATGGTGATGTCCGGGATGCAATCCCTCAGTACCTTGTTCATTGCATTCACCATGTGGGCCACCGAGTTAGTCCCTCCTTGTGGCAGGGTACACATTCGCACTAGGCCGAGGGGAGTTCGCATCGTCGTAATGTCTCTGCTCTCCACGGCTAGCTGGAACTGGTCATACCCTGAGTACATATCACCGACCGAGTAAATCGACCTTCCGGCAAAGGCCTCCGCGAACTCGTCTATGGTCGGTCCAATTCCTGCGTTTCGAATGGTCACTCTGTTGACCAGCTGCAGGTCTTGAATGAAGCGCAATGTTCCGTTTTTCTTCGGTACGGTAAACCATCGGTTCGAGTATGGGGCACTCGACGGTTCAAGAATGCCCATATCTACTTTCTGCCTCAATAGCTCCATCAACTTCAGGATGTGAGCTCTCGGTACCGGAATCGGCTTGAGATTCCACGGCACATGCGGTACCGTGAATATCACCATCGGCTCCACGATCGTCGGGTCTACGCACCCGATCTCTTCCCGTGAGAATGCGAAGGCTTTCCCGTGCCTTCCGAGCATCCTCCGAAACCGGTCTTCCTCCGCCAGCAGTAGGAACCCGCCCCCACCGATTTTGAGCTCCCGGAGCGTCCCGTCGGTGAAGGTGTGTCCTATGCAGGCCGGATCTCGTAAACTGGGGTCCGACGCAACCCCTCTGATCCGGGACTCGCTGCCCTCCGGTAAGGGTGCCGCGACTGGCCTTACCTTCCGGTCCACAGTCTTGTACTTTGTGCTAACTCGGGCCGTCCGATCCGACCCGAGCCCCCGACTGAAGTTCGCGATGACTTCGTACATCTCTTCGGAACATATCGGTATCATCCGGTCTTCGTTAAGGTCTTCTCCGACAACCTTCCTCAGCATCCCCAAGGTGTCGTCGAAGGAGACCGCCTCCACGGCTCCGCTGATTTCCTCGTCCGGGCCAAGAACTCTGCACGCTCGAAGTCGCACTTCCGCCCTTTTCTTTTCTCGCCCAACAATGCTGACTATCATACACCCTCCGTGGTTGGAGAAGCAAATTTTCCTACCTATCGTACAGTCGTGGGGTCTTTTCCGAGTGTCCGGGCTGTCTCGGCCCCACGCCTTGGCAGCCCTCTCTAAAAATCCTCCCGGTTCTCGCCACCGAGGGATTCGCGGTTTCTCTCGTGGTTCGGCCGCACCGTCAGAAATTGGACCGAATGGCGCCCGTCCTGGCTTTTGACCCTCGCGTAGGCCGACCCGTTGTCCAGCACTTTGGTCTCCATCCGCGCCGTCGTGATGTATGGTTCACCTAATATGACCGGGTGCGAGGACGTCTCCTGTACGAAGAAGTGCTGGTCAATCTCGACGTCGCCGATCTTGACTCGCACATTCGGGCAGGCCCCATGCAATTCCTCGGTGGCACGCGTCGCCGCCCGTATCTTCCACCCGTGCTTGGTGTTGATCGGCCACTTCCCCTTCTTATAGAAGTCCATGGACATCAGGTTTATTTCCGAACCGTGGTCCACCAACGCCACCACCGGTTCCTGAACATCTCCGATCTTTACCGGGGTCTCCGTGGTCGCTCGGGCCCAGTGTGGCCTCGAATAGTGGCTCTCCGTCCACTCATCTGCCAGCGCCGAGTCGTCGATGTGCGTCATCCGCACCTCTACCGGTCTTTCCGGATCCGTCTCTGTCGACAGCCTCTTCTGTTTCACCAAGTCTACAATGGAGTCGTGGAACTCCTTCTTGGCGATCCCTAGCACCTCTCGCAATGACAGCTCCACTTTGCTGTCGAGGATCCGTTCCTCTAGGACCTTCCGTAGGTCCGTAGTCCTTTCTATTTCCGTCCCCAGTCGGTATCCGCCCTTCCTGGGGTTATCTTGCGAGCTGGACCCGTCGGCATCGTTTCGTCGTTGCCCGAATCGGGTCTCGTACCGTTGTGAGGGCTCGGCCGCTCCGGCTTTCCCTACTCGCTTGTCTTCTACCAGAGCCTTGTAGTTCCGGCAGGCGGCTTCTACGAAGCCCGTCTTCTCCTCGACCGGATCGCTCCACCCGGTTATTTCCCGGACCCATCTCTCAGCGCGGTCCGTTTCATCTTTCCTTAGCCGTGCACCGGCACGACCTTCCAGCATTACCGCCCAGAATCCGTCTTTGCCCTCCTTTCGGGCCTTGCTGCACCCAACCCGAATGCCGGCCGACGCCGAGTAGTGGATGGCTTCCACGTGTCGGGCCGCTGCCTCTTCCATTAGTCTCTTCATACCTCCTCGTCCGTCGTTTCGGTTCAGGGCCCTCCTGGTGTCACCGGCGTGCACCCGGCCTTCCCACAGGTACACCACCCGGTTCCTCAACGCTTCTGCGAAATCGCCGCAGTCCTTCCGAATGTGGCCGACCTCGTCGCACCACATGCACCTGTTCCCCGCTGTCGTCCATCGGTCACGAGCCGGTTCGCCGCCTTCCCTTCGAGTCTGGGCGATCTGGAGATCCTTTATCGCCCGCGTCAATTCCTCCAGCGCTGCTCCTCCGGACGAGCCATTGACCATGTCGGTCGAAGCCGGACCGGTTTCGAGCCATTCGCGGGTTTCTTCCCTTCGCACTTGCGGTGCCGGTTCAAGCCTCCTTGCTGTGACAGAGCCCACACCGGCCGCCCCATTGTCAGCCCATTCTCGCCGTTTATCGAAACGGCCACGGACTCTCTTAACCGCAGCCCAGTCGGTTGTCAGCCCGTCCTCGGTTTCCAGCAAGGAGCCGACTTGGTCCCGGTCCCGCTCGTCCACCGACTTGACGAACAGTAGGACCCGGCTCGTATCCAAAACGGTTCGGTCAAGCGCCGAAAGGCGCGCAAAGCGTTCTTCGAACTCCCGGAGGAGTGCCGTCGCGTTTCTTCCCTTGTCGGGGAACTCCACCCATTCCATGAAGTCCCTTTTTGAAAGCCGGAGCGCGTCGTCCAGCCCGTATTTTTCTAGGAGTCGGCCTTCGAACTCCTCCCAGGTACGGCTCTCCGCCCGCACCTCGAGCACCTCTGCATGGATGCTCGGCATCGCCACTCGAGGAAACCCGGCAAGACGCCTCTCTTCCGGAATGTCCCGCATCAGCATTTCTGCCCCGTAGGACGCCAAATACTTCGTGGCATCCTTTCCGCTGAACTGGCCTATCGTACCGACGACCGCCTCAATGGCTCTGTCGAGGGCGCCGGTGCCCTCGCGTGCACTCAGTATCCGATCCACGGCCGAAGCCATGGCCTCTGCAAGATCCGACCCTTTCATCTTCTGCTCTTCTGCCGCCTCCTTCACGTCGGGTTCACCAAAGATGTCGAGGTATTCCTCGCGGATGCGTGGAGTGAGGCGGGACCTCGGGGTCCCTGTACCAAAGAGCAAGAGAGAAAGAGAAGAGACCCACTACGTGCGAGGGTAGATTCACAGGGACACGGCCCTTCGAAGCAAAGACGCGAGTGGGACGGCGACACAGAGAGACAAGAAGGTATGTATGTATTAACAAAGACAACAGCAAGAACACGAAAGCAACAAAAACACGAAGTCGGTTACAACCGAACAGGCCGGCGAACAGATGCCGATGCCTGTTCGTAAACGCACAGAAAGATAGGAGCAGGTTGGAGGTGCTGCCGGAAGCACTCAGGCATTCCTCAGAGCAGCGTGAGCCTCCCCGAAACCTGCACAGAAGGAAGCTATGGAGTTTGCGAACCAGAGAGAGAGAGAGAGAAGCCTTCGCACGCAAACCGACAGCACTTCGTCCTCGACTCTCCGCGATCCCTCGCCCCTCCTCGTCTCCCTCCTTTTATAGGCAAGGAAGGAGCCGTTTCCCCTTTACTTCCTACCTACCAAATCTACCTAGGATCTCCTATGTACAACATAAGGCGCACGTGCATGAAGAGTCGGTTCCTACGCTCCGGTACACCGATTCCGCTTGTGGACGGTTTTCTTCACGACACCGTTGTGCTAGACCATCGAGGCAGATTTGAACCATCTCGTCTTCGTCCATCGTTAATGTACCGTTGATGGACCTGAGTGCGTCGCAAATCTCCTTTATCTTGGTGGTGTAGTCGGTCACGGACATATCCCTTTGTCGGATATTGTTGAGTTCTTGTTGGAGCTGCAACTTCCGTGTCATGGTACTAGCGGCGAAAATCTTCCAAAGATTTTCCTAGGCCTCCTTTGGCGTTTTTGCATCTTTGATGTAGCTGAGCATCTGATCGTGCACACTGGATGTGAGACAATACAATACTCGGCTCGCTCCTTGCTCCCATGCCGGGAAGTCTTTGTGTGCCGGCTCCGATGCTACCTCATTGGCTCCTTCCACATAGCTCCAATAACCATGCCCCAGCAAGTACTAGTGCATTTTATATGACCAGGATGCATAGTGAACTCCGATGCTACCTCGTTGGTTCCTTCTATGTTGGAAGTGAACTCGCCATAGCTTTGTCCATACCTTTCTCTTTCTATTGTTACTGGTTATTAGGGTTTGTCTTTGAAAGCGTCTGTCGGTTGTAGAGGTTCTCAACCCTCGCACTCTGATACCATGTGAATGTGAACGTGCGGAAGCGTATTACAAACCGGCTCTACCAGATAGCAACAGTTTGAGAGGAAGGTTCAATGGAAGCTTAACACAGAGAATATGTGCAGGAGAGACAGAGAGAGAGACAGAGAGAGAGAGAGAGAGAGAGAGAGAGAGAGAATATAAACTCTATGTAGCTTAGTTGGTAAGGTTGCCCAATGGAGACCAGGTGGTCATGGGTTCAACCCCTACATTCCATAGTGGCATCTAGTGAAATAGAGATATATATGAAGTATATAATAGAGAGGTGAGGAAATTGGGTTTCGAACCCAAGACACAATGCTTGTAGTGTTATTGACTTACCATTAGGGTAAGCTAATTACGAGAGAGAGAACATAAACTCTATTCAAAAAATATTCTAAAACTCTGTGTACATAGAATGTGCTTAGAGAGCACTTTTATACAAGTCCATAAAGGACTGACAGAAGTACTGACAAGTACTTCAATGCTCATACGAGCGACTGTCACTGACTCCCAAAAATATCCCTACATACTAGGCTAGATCCGTAGGCCTCTAATGGCCTACTGGTTTCATTCCGATCCGGCTCTCCGATCCGGGTCCTGGTTCCGGATATCATCTGAACACTAATCTGATTCTCCGTTCCGAATACCCATCCGGCTCTGGCTTATTCAGCCGATCCGGACCCGGTTGAGCCTGCTCGTTCAACACTTCAGTTGTTGGTAAAGCGGCTTGGAGGGAGCTCATGGAGAAGGAGCTGATGTTTTGGGCCCTATCCATTTCTAGGACACAATCGACCACTTGCTCGATCATTTGTTGAGAGAAGTCAACAAGAGCTAAAGTGGTTCGAAGGGGCTCACGGAGGACCGCAAGGAAGGTGTCTTTCAGGTTGCCAGCCGAGATTTCCTAAGTTAGCTTATGATAGAGGTTCTGAAATCGAATCGTAAATTGTGGGATCGTTTTGTGAGGCGTCTACGCGATTGCATAGAAGTCGCTGAGTAGTTCCCTCTTGGGTATCTATCGATGGAATAGTCGGATGAAATGATCGCAGACGGCTTGAAAGGAAGCAAAACTCCCCCAAATCGTGTTGGGAGTACCAGTGTGCAACTTGCCCATCGAGGGACAAGCTGAACTCCGTGATTTTCAATGTTTCGGCATCCAGAACGGCCAATCACTGTGACACATGGTTTGCTTGCCATGTGGTTAAAAAGGATCTAACATGCATCTCTACATCAACGCCATCTGTATATCTCGAATACGAATACGACATCGTGTCGAAGTTGGGGTCTTTTGGTATCACCGGAAAAAGTTTATCTGTGGGTTGGTTGACTTCGGAGGGATTGTTAGGCAAGGCGGGGTCGTGACCTACAACTGATTGGGCGTCCAATTTCGGTGGCGACGATTGCTCTATGAGAGTTGAGTCGGTAGTGTTGTCTACTGGTTCGGCACGTCGAGGCGTTGGCCGAGTGCGTGTGTTCCGAGGAGGCACCATTACAACGACTGGGCGTTTCTTACGCATTATTCGCTGTGAATCGGGCATGCCAAATTGTGTTGCTCCCTCATGAAGAACACCTTCGATTACTCCTAAGTAATTGGATCAAGGAATCGTGGTGCATAGAAACTTGTGCCCCAAAACAAATCAGATCATTCTTGATACGAGGAATTGCACTCTACAGGATCGGCTAAGTTTGTGAAATGCCTCAAACTCTCTTCCCTTCTTCCATTACATCTTAACTCCTTTATAGAGTTTCTTAGTACATTCCAAGATACCTTATGTTATCTTGGCATGCTTATAGTTAGTCCTCTAGTTACCTCTAACTAACCCCTAACTAAACTAAGGTATAACTCTCCTAACCTTGGTTATAGTTACTTGGGTTAGGTGAGGGGTTTAGCCATGTGGTTTTACCACGCGATCCCACAATATTATATGTTTTTTTATAACATGCTTATTAATTTAAATTTGATTGAAATTTTAAACAATAACCTTTATTAAATACTCTACTTAGAGTGTAAACTTTAGGTTTGATTTTAATGTTTTAAGTTTTTTTTTTTTTTTCCAAAAAAAACACTACTTCCCATTAGTTAGCAAAAGAATTACATCGAAGAACAGCCATAATCAAAACAGCATAATCCTCACCTAACTATTTACAACAAGAGTAACCCACTGCCTCTTTTTACATAGTGACCACCATGGTGACCACATATTCACAACGAAGCCAATGGCGGAAACAGCCATCTTGATGCTTGGTAATTCCATTTAGGACCAGACGCTGAATTAACCATCATAGGAGAGCGACCCCATTTCAGCAAAAACTTTGAGCGAGCCCTGTCTACTGCATCCGAGTTCCCTTCAATTGAGTTGTACTGTCCGCACAGCCAAGATACCAGCTCGAACCAAATGTTTAGCAACACCTCACCGCTTGGGAGTTTTCGTTGCTGAAAAACAAACATACATCGTCTGGTCCAAATGTGCTAGACCGAGAAGCATGCCACCAACATCCATATCTCCTCAAAAAAACCAGAGTTTGTACCAGGTTCTACTCCAACACTTTTGAATACACTGCCGCCCTGCAATATAAAACCATGACCATGTGGATTTAATTGTTCCGCCCAACCTTCCTTAGTTAGTTTCAAACCCTGTAAGGACCCCCACACAACTCTCCCATTCACCCCGCATGTTGCCACTATCCTGAGACTTCGACCCCAAATGCTGATTGCCTCTGCACAATTCCAAAAACAGTGAGGTATCGATTCCAAAGAGTGACCACATAACAGGCAACCAGCCTCCCCACCACGAGACCTCATCCACTCCCCTACCGGTAACGCCTTATGACTAAGAAGCCAAAACCACACCTTGATTTTTTCTGGCATATCAGATGCCCATAGTCTCCGCCAAAACGACTTCAACAAGTCATCTGATATGCCTTTATCCCTCCAACTATTGTGAGTTTGAGCAGCACCCACTGATTTGGAGCCAATGATTTGCCTTCCGAGCTTAGTACTATAATCAAAAAACCCCACCAGTTTGTTCGTTCCCGGTTTTTGCCACCATACCTCTCGTGGATCCCACTCCAAATCATGTAGAGGCTTGTTGTCCAATAGCCATAGTTTACAATCATTATCTAGCTTCCCTGGGTCTGGGTTTAATTGCCACTTCTTACCTTCCAACACTGCCACCCGCACTGCCAACCACTGACCATTGTCGGACAAAGCACTTAGGTTTCCCCACAAACGATATTCATTAGATGGACACTTGCCACGGATAATTTGTCCATCACTCTCACCTACAAACCACCCAGACCAGACCCCCTCTTCCTTATCCAACCTATCTAGACCATCAACAGCCTTATTTATCAGTTGGGTCACCTTCTCAAGCCCTCAAGAAATGCTACCAAACTGACCCTCCCTCCTCTTCATTTTGAAAACATCCCACTCTCTTACTGAACTAACATTGTACCCTAACATGCGGCCCCATGGCAAATATTTTTTCTGTTAATGTTTTAAGTTTTAAGTTAAAACTTAATTTTTTTATTAACCTTTTTTTTTCGATAAAATAACCTTTTTTCTAAAAAAATAACCACTTTTTTTCCCAAAATAACCTCTGTTTTTTCCAAAAAAATAGCCTCTTTTTTCAAAAACATTTCCTTCATTCGAGTATGATAAACACCCTTGAGGTATGGTAAATACCATACTTTTGTATCCATTATTTATTTTAAGGTAAAACAATTTTCAAGGTCAGAAAGTTAAGGTAAAATGTATAATAATAAAAACATAAGAATGTTTGATAACATACGCATTCGTTTGCATTCATATAAAAAAGAATGTTCGTCTATTCATTCGAGTATATTACGTACTCTGATTTCCTTCTTTTTTTCAAAAAAGAAAACTCTTTTCTAAAAAAAAATAACTTTACACGATATTTATTTTATGTATTTCATTATCTTTGTGAGGTAGTTATGCTGATTTGTGTATCTTTGTGTTATAGTAATGACATCTATAATAACAATGTAGTATTATATATAGAGATTTTCATTTTTTAAAACTAGTATGTCAAATTGAAATGACATGCTAGTTTTTTGCAAATCTTATGAGATATGGTATGACATACATCTTTAAAAAATGTCCGTCAGAAAAACTTTTTGATACTAACCCGTCAAATTTAAATTAAGGCCACTGTGTATGTTTGTTTTAAAGGATGTCTATTGTACTTTGTATGGAAGAAAAGGAATACAGGTCAATTTTTGGGAGTGTGACACTCGTCTTCGTCTTCTTCTTCTCTATCTGTAATATGTATACTGTATACATTACATTACATATATCCTTTTGGACACCCTGCTACCACATCCTTGGCCGCCATGGATTGATGGTTTCCACGCATTCATGATTATCCTGATTTGCTCATCTCCTGCAATCGAAAAAGAATCGAAAGGATGCGAATCTCTGCTCCTACTGCCTCAACCATCCCTCTTCTCCTCAAATCCTGCATCATCATCATCATCATCATCATCATTTTTTAGGGTTTCTGATGATGATGATGATGATGATTGTGCTTCTGATGATGATGACCATGGCGCCTTACGCTTATGGCAGCAGCAGCAGCAGCAGCAGCATTAGCTGCAATCACACACATGTCATCCACTCCTCACTAATGGCATTCAAAGATGGGATCACATCAGACCCTACCGGATCCTTAGATCTCTGGGTCAGCAGCAACCACACCTCCCCTGATTACCCCAACTACTGCACTTGGCCAGGAATCCGATGTAACACCACCATATGCGATCTTGATGGCCATGGCAGCAATGGATATCTGGATGTTGTGACCTCCATAACCCTAGTTTCTCTAGGGTTGCAAGGCACCCTCACTACCTCTGCACTTGTATCTCTCTCCCCACATCTCACCTTCCTTAACATCTCTAACAATAGCTTCCATGGCCACATTCTGGACGGAGGCGATGCTGACATGATCCCAGCAGCAACTAACATCCTCTGCAGTAGCCTCACTCACCTGGATCTCAGCCATAACTTGTTCACAGGATCCATTAAAGCTTACATACCCCCTAACTGCTCGGCCTCTTCCTCCTTGACCCTTCAGTACCTTGATCTCAGCTTTAACTCCTTCTCCTCCCCTTTCCCTACTTTGCTCACAAACTTCTCCTCTCTCACCTTCCTTGATCTCTCAGCCAACGCCATCACTACAGGTTTGCCCCTTTCCTTTGACAGGCTTTGCTCTAAGCTTCAGGTCTTCCACCTTCACGATGCCGGCCTCTCGGGACCCATCCAAGCCTCCACCTTCGCTAACTGTTCCAGCCTTCGATCCCTCGATCTCTCCCATAACCTCCTCTCGGGACCTTTGCCCCTCGATTGGACCCCTCACGCCCCGGCCCTGCAAATACTCAAGCTCCAAAACAATGGCTTCACAGGCTCTATCCCCTCCTCTCTTGGCAATTCTTCTTTGCCTTTAACCTATTTCGATGTGTCCAAGAACCTCCTCAGCGGGCCGATCCCATCCTCCTTCGGAAACCTCGCATTCTTGGAAGAGCTACGGATCTTCAAGAACGGACTGAATGGCACTGTGCCCCCTTCGATCGTGAATTGCACGAGATTGATCTACTTGAAAGCCGGATACAACGACCTATCCGGTCATGTTCCGGACGAAATCGGGGCTTTCCAGACGGCCATATGGCTCTCCTTCACTAACAATCACAGGCTTTCGGGAACTATCCCGGATTCGATCGGGAGATGCTCCAACATTCAGCGTTTGGCTTTGGACAGTACATCAGTTGGAGGATCGTTACCCCATTCTTTGTTTAACCTAAGCACTTTGCTCGAGCTCTACCTCGATTCGGCCGAATTCTCGGGAACCTTATCTGAGGAAGTTGGACTACTGTCTTCCCTTTCGAATCTGGACCTCAGTTTTAACCATTTCTATGGGCCGATCCCTCTGGGGCTCGGCCGATTGAAGACGCTTCAAGGCATTCAACTGCAAGGAAACAGTTTGGAGGGTCAAATCCCTGCGGCATTATCCAGTTGCTCTTCCCTCTCTGTCATGGATTTGTCATATAATCAGCTCTCAGGCACCATCCCGGAGACCTTTTCTCAGATTGTGTCCTTGAATCATCTCTCTTTACAATATAATGGTCTGTATGGCGAAATACCGGATATCTTCGGTGAAATGGATGGGTTAGATATCTTGAACCTCTCTGGGAACATGTTCAACGGGACGATCCCGGCCTCATTGGCTGGCCTCTCGACGATTACTCGGACACTCGATCTCTCCTTCAACAATTTATCGGGCCACATCCCTTCTTCTCTGGGCAGAATGCAGATGTTGCAGGAGCTGAACTTAGCATACAACATGTTTATGGGCCAAATACCAGAAGCTCTTGGAGATTGCCTAGGTTTGCAGGACTTGAACCTATCCATGAACATGCTAGAGGGAGAGATTCCTTCCAATTTCGATAGTTTGCTCGGCCTCATCTATCTCGATGTGTCACAAAACAATCTGTCGGGCTCACTGCCCTCATACCTTCAGAACCTCACCAATCTCATCTATGTCAATTTCTCCTACAATCATTTCCAAGGGGCAATACCTGATATTGAGATCTATAAGAACTCATCTGCATCATCACTGATTGGAAATCCTGGCCTTTGTGGTTACCCCCTACTCAATACACCCTGTACTAATAGTAATCCCTCCCAAAATCCCCTCTCCAAGAAGCTAACAATGGTCATAGCTATATCTGTATGTGTGCCAATTGCTGTAGTTTTGCTACTACTTTTGGCTACCTTGTATCACTATGGTTATATCAGCTCCATTGGTCGACCGGCCGGGGAGGACTCTCCCGACTCCTACGGCCACATCGAGATGAAGCAACAATTCAAAATATGGAGAGCAAAAGATATTAGGGCTATGACAAATGGGTTCGATGCGGCCAATATCATTGGGGTCGGGGGCACGAGCACATGCTACAGAGGAGTGATTAGGGACAAGTTTGGGGCCCACGATGATTTGATAGTTGTCGTTAAGAGACTCGCTATGAAGGGCCCCGACAAGAAGGAGGCGAAGAGAAGCTTCATGAATGAGCTCATGGCCGTGTGCAAAATGAGGCATAGAAACCTCGTGAAAGTGTTGGGGTATTGTCCCGATGTGAAACACGAGGCGTTGGTAATGGAGTACATGGCAGGAGGTGATCTTGACGAACATTTGCATTCCTCCGAAGAAGATGGTGTGGGGTCGAAGAGTCTACTTAGTTGGCAAGACCGGAAAAATGTGGCTTTGGACGTTGCTGAAGGTCTTGTGTATTTGCATCACGAATCCGTGCAACCGGTCATCCATTGCGATATAAAGCCAAAGAATATATTGCTAGGAGGACCCAACACGGTGGCCAAAATTGCTGACTTTGGTATCGCGAAACTCCTCGAACATGATGACAATGGAGGCATGACCATCACTAACTTGAGAGGGAGCTTCGGCTATGTTGCTCCAGGTAGGGTTATATATATATATGAGCAATAATTTTAACTTTCCCATTTTTCGACAAGGCATGATTAATCATAAGATGGTGATGATGGTTTCTTGATATTTTTCCCATGTAGGAAGGGGCACACTATCATTATCATGTTTTTTGCTCACTTAGTGTTCCAATATCATGATATCCTTTAGGCAAGCCGAAATGTTACGTAGCTACGTCCATGGGTGACCAACAACATGCCATCACCTAACAAGGATTGCCCTACCTTCTTTAGAGAAGTTTGCAATGCTAGATCATAAACTCCGATATTCAGGAGCTTGGTTGGAAATGCAATCTAATTGACACTTTGACTGCCTTTGGAGAATACTCTATAGCCATTTCCAACTAGAAGATTGTCTATTGTTAATGTAAACAATCTTAGCTGGAAATGCAATCTAATCGACACTTTATTGCCTTTGGAGAATACTCGATAGCCATTTCCCACTAGAAGATTGTCTATTGCTAATGTAGCATTTCATTACACGACAAGAACAAGTGTACTCTCTATCTCAAGAGTGGCAAACACAATGCTCTTTTGAGAGAGACTTTATAGAGGCAAGTGTTCTAGTGTACTACTTGGGGACCGTGGAAAAGGAATTTCTTTTCCAACAAGCATACAATGTAGATACAAAATCATTAGACTAGAGATAGAAAGTTAAGCTTCATTGTCCTACAAATGTGAATGGTACACATCTATTTAACTCAACATGCTTTTTACATCTTTATGCCTATCTAGTGTCAATTGAACCTTCGATTAGATTCACATTTATCTAGTAGATGCACTGACTAGAACACCTATCAACAAATAATTGAAAGAGAAAAAAATACATGTTGACACATATATTTCAACATGTAAATGGCTGGCCAACCGATGAATAAAGCTATAGTCTATCACAAAGCCTTTAGTTGGCCATCCGGCTTTGGTTTTCAAATGCGTTTGATCTAGCCATGAGCCCAAGCAAGCTTTTGTTTATGAAAATTTTAGTAGGTTAACCACACTCACCCATCCACCTCTTTGTGACCCCATTGTAATTATTTTATTATTAATCTCATCCACAACATTACTTTTGTCACCTATTAACACTACTTTGTAGATAATTTTGAGTGCCTTATAAACAAATAAAGACTTCCTTCCATGAAATCTTTTTTGAAATCATTAAAAGATAAGTCATATCAATATGTATTCACAAGCTAAAAAAACTTTTCATGAGGTATAGATAAGAAACAAAGATCAGATAATTATTTTCCTTTTGATTCCCAGAACACCACTAAAAATGTAAATTTGTACACGCAGAGAATGCAACAGGGTCGAGGATAACAACAAAGGCAGATGTGTATAGCTATGGGGTGTTATTACTTGAGCTGGTAACTGGGATGAGACCAACGAGCACGCATCTCTACGAGGCAGGAATGAGCAATATTCACATGTGGGCACAAACAAGTTTAAAGAATGGGAAGGTGTCCGATATCGTGGATGGATCAGTACGAGAAGCCGCTAAAATGGACACATCTGTGTGGGATGAGGCGGCCAAAGTGATTGAGATGGGCATCCGTTGTAGTAGCCGAATACCCAAAGATCGACCAACTATGAAACTTGTTCGTGAAGCACTTATCCTCATGTTTAGATCCAACCTTTCACATGATAGTCATGCTATATCTACAAATTTCTTGGACAATGTCGATTGCCTTATAGATCCTAGGTGAGTCCTTATCATAGATCCAAATGGCTATTGTGTTTCAACAACATTTGTTGTGAAAGAGAAAAGTAACGAAATTATAATAACACAAAGTATTACAATTTCAAGAAAAAGGGTAATTTTTAAAATGAATATAGCTCATCCTCATTTATATTAATTATTATTTGCATCTCTCCTTTTTCTTTCTATGGAAGTACCAACAAAATAAGGGAGGCTTTATTGTGTAGATTTGATGATGCACCAGAGTTGCAATGCGTTAATCCATGATGTTTACACAACTAGATCAAACAAATCATCAACGTTTGTAACTTTGAAACAAAGTAAATCATTAGATCCTTCCATAAATTGGCAAATTAAACACATAATGCCTACAAAACCAAAAAACTAAACTTGTACAATTCTGGCATTGAAATATCATCAATGGTTAGAACACTTCCACAAGTCTATCATTGAAACACATGCAAAATTAGAACACCTCCACAACACAAATATCATCAATGGTTAGAACACTTCCACAAGTCTATCATTGAAACACATGCAAAATTAGAACACTTCCACAACACAAACAAGTTACCACTCATTTTTAGGAGGGATTGAAAAAGGATCATCAAAAGCTTGTGCAACAAAGCTACCATCATTGAGCATCAACAATATCTAAAGTATCCACAACTTTCTTTACTTTTAAAAAAAAAGTTGTGTCCATTCGTATTCATTTATGTCTAAAAGCAAAGAGAGAAGAAAAGGTAGCTTACACGGTCTCCTTTATAATTAGCATGTCCCTTGAAAAGTCTCTCATTTTTGTGTATTATATTACACTATTATGTTATATGTTGTTATCAAAATGAAGAAATTTTAAAGAGCCGGGACACTTTTAGTGAATGGAGGAGCAACAAACACAGTGGCAGCTTCGTGTTGAAATATCTTGTAGCTTGATGAATATATATTCCAAGATGCAATATTGATAAGTACAAGATTCTATTGAAGCAAAATAAATTAATTGAAAAAAGGACCATCAAATATGTCTTTGTATTCACTAAAATGGCAAGCAAATTTCATTTGTGTAGATGATCAACCAGAAATATTTGCAATAGGGAAAAATCATTAACATTGGAAGGGAAGCTCGTGTGATCAGTAAAGAAAAGCAAGACAATCTAGTTAACTTGGTTGACATTTATATATACATACGTAACAATAACGATTGTTGATATTACAATTGAAAATATTGCTTGGAAAAATACCCTACTTCTACATAAACAAGGATCAATTTGATTTAAGCCGATCGTTCTCTACTAGTGACATTTTTCTTTAGTGTATGAGTACTAACAAAGATATGATTTGCAAGAATCTATTGTTGGGAAACATGTCCCACCGGATAGGAAGAGAACGAACCGAATCGGATGGAGTCAATAAGTATTTTGGCCGAGGCCGAAACCAAAATCGGGAGACCATATATGTAAATAGTCTAAATGTGCCCCTTGTGGGATATGTATGTAAATAGCCAAAAAGTTGTATATGTATAAATACAACTATGGCAACTTTATGGTTAGTAGTGCATGTTATTGTATAGTTACACAGAAGGTAGTTGCCTCTATAACTGTGTAAGGGTGAGAGATAGCGAGAGAGAGTGAGAGTGAGTAACTTTTCAACCGTTTGTGTGACAAACGAGAGCTTAAGGTTGTTATCTTGGAGCTTCTCGTTGTACCCCTCCCCTTATAGTGATCTAGTTCAGAGTTCGAAGACTTCCGTGGTTTTTCCCTTTCGGGTTTTCCACATTAGATATTGTGTCTCTGTTTTTCGTTTTGTTATGTCGTCTTCTGTCTGTGTATCTATCTCGCGCGTTTCTTTGCACCTGCAAACGAACGTGAAACCAGTTGTGACCGGCCAATTCTAACATCTGTCTATAGTCAAAATTCCATTTCATGACATTTCTATTTAGTATATCACTATTAACCAACAAATGCTTTAGTAGGAGGTATGTCCACATTTTGAATCAAATCTTTATATGAACACTCTAATGTAGGTGCTAACATATAACTTTTAAAAGTAATGGCATCAAAAGGCGGGAAGAGAGATATTTTTAACATGAAACAAAGATGGATTTTATTATTGTCTTCAAAGATCAAATATGGTGGTAGAATGTTGGGAATGGATGTGACTTTCTTGGGCAGATCTTGAAAAGCAATGGCGGCCCACAGTGGCTAAGTGTTGGAGAACCAACCGGAAATCAACAATATAATGGAAATTGGCAATATAAAATGGATGAAAATGATAACACTCATAAAAAACGCTATATGGATGTATCCTTGGGAAACTCATGTGTTAGAACGTGGCTTTGAGGGGTGTAAATGGTTGGGGCGCTTTAATGCCACAAGGGATATATAGGACATTAAATGAGCTAATACAGATGTTGAGAGCTCTACCACAATGGTAGAATTTCAGGAATGGATGCCAATTAGAGCACTTACTAGATGCAAAAAAACAATGGGAAGTAGACCCAAACAACTATAAAAACGATGCAGTTTCTAAATTTTGGATCTTGGAAGGTACAACTTGAAAAACTTGACGTGGGATCCAGTGGAACTAGGATGGAAAACTCTGTAAGGCACTATTCAATTGTTCCAATATTCTTCTAAGCTTGGCCGCAATATTCTATAACACAAGAACATGGAGCAAGAGGGCCTTGTTGGCATAAAAGGCCGACTCCACCCAACTCTTGTATCTTGAGTGTGAACACATTCCCAAGTTAGGGATTGAGTATATAAGCCCAACTGTAACATTGTAAAGTGAGAGTTCTCATAGAGAGAAATAAGAGTTTCCATTAGAGCTTCTTGTCTATCTTGCTTATCTTGTTGCTAGATCTTTCTATGTTGTTTGTTGTACACATCTTACTACAAGTCCTCAACGTCATATTCCACTGCACCACCACCACATTATCTTCAACAAGTGGTAACAGAGCAACCTTGTTGTCCTGTGGCAACAAACAGAGAAAATTGAGAAGAGAAGCTAAACGACTAAAAGAAAAGACCAAGCTAGAAAAAATCTCACTTCTAGAAGAATGTTTCTACATCTAGCACAAATGTAGAAATCCGGAAGTTCGATGGAAAGAACTTTGCCCTATGGAAGGAGATGATACAAGATGTATTGAACATTTGCCGACAAATTGAGGTGATACCAAGGTTGTTAGGTACGTTAGGTACGGTACGGATACCATACGTATTTAACGTATTAATACCCGTATAGTACCTTCTAATTTAAAAATGCGTTAAATACGTTTTCTTAATATTTTAAATACTTATAAAATACGTAAAATACGTATAGTACGTTAAATACTTCTAGAATTTGAAAATTATTTACCTTTCTAAAAAATATCTATAATATTATAAAAAACATCTATGTTTACACAATTTTGTGATGTATAATATAGTTCTATATCCTAAAATGCATATAAGACATTTGAACATTTCACATCCTAAAATACTTGTAGTAATATGGATGTCGACATTCCCTTATTCTATAAATCAGTGTAAGTGTGTATCATGATGTTCTACTTCAAATTGTAATTATTTACAATTATGACTTCATAGATTGAGGAATCTCTACGATTATCACACTCATGATAGGTTTCTCTATTCTTCGTTTTCTTCTTCTTCTTCTTCTTCTTCTTCTTCTTCTTCTATCTATTGCGATTATCACACTCAGGACAGGTTTATGTAGACTTCTTTTCTCTCTTCTTCTTCTTCTTCTTCTTCTTCTATCTACTGCGATTATCACACTCAGGACAAGTTTATGTCTTCTTTTCTCTCTTCTTCTTCTTCTTCTTCATCGTCGTCTCTTCTATTCTTCTTTCTTCCTTCCTTTGGCTTCTTTTTCACTAAAATCTTTTTTTTCTTTTCCTTTTTGTTAGGGTTTTACTTACATTTTCTTTATAAATACGTATTATACCAATTTTTTTATAAATACGTTAAATACTGTATTGGACAAATGTACATGATATTTGACTGAACAACATTGAGGTATAGTACGTATTATACAAATGATGAGGTACTATACGTATTGAAACGTTAAATACGGGTACATAAACAACCATGGGTGATACGGCACAACAACAAGCTGGCCTTGATGACAGTAGAAGAATGGCGTTCCACAACGAGATAGCCAGGTTGACTATTTGGATGCACCTGGCCGAAACGTCTACTTCAACATAACAAAGGAGATGACAACATTCTCATTGTGGGAGAAGTTACAGGTCATATACGAGAAGAGGTTCTCCTCATGGAAACTCATATTGATCAGACAATTATTCAATATGAAGACGAGAGAGAAGGATCTGGCGACCTCCCACATCAATACCTTCAACTAGGTACAGTTGTCTAAGCTCTCCTCCCACGAGATTAACTTCGAAGAAGAAGTTAAAGAATTTGCCCTCCTTTCGAGCTTGCCGGCGAGTTGGGAGGTATTCTGCATGACATTCACCAACAATTGTCGTAAGTTGAATATGGACGAAACGATCGGACAAGTCCTCATTGAGAACATTCGGAGAAAATTGATGAGACTCGCCATCGATGAATCGGTAGAAGCCCACCACTCGACCGAGTCGATCGGACGGACTAGCCGATCAAGAGAACAAGCCGAAAGCACCAGGCGAAACACCAATCGACCGAGAAGAAGGGAAGGCCGACAACGGTCAAATTTGAGGAATAATCAATCAAGTATCTTCTGCACACACTCTAAAAAGACTATGGTTTATAAAGAGACAAGAGAATGGTCGGCGATTCGATCAAACACAAGGACAATCCGATTCGAACTATTCTCCTACATGCGACCAAATCAATGTTGCTGAATCCCGGTTGGGAGAAATCCGCTCATTGGAGGATCCATCGACAGGCGAAGTCCTATATAACGCACAAGATGCGTGAATGTGGTTGTTGGACTCAGGCACCACATTTCACGTGACCCCCAACATCGAATGGTTTTCAAACTATTCAGTTAGAGCTAGTAGTACCGTCCGAGTAGGCAACATGCAGGAGTGCTTAATCGCAGGGATAGGCGAGGTCCCCATTCAATTGTCAAATGACAATTCACCTTGCACCTGAGCTGAAAAGGCATCTGGTATCCATTGGCATGCTCGCCAAAGCTAGGTATCTAAGCAAGTCATCATGGATGATCAGCCAAGGAAACATGAAAATCGAGTGCGGATGCAAGTACAATAACTTTTATCCATTGATGGCGATCAATCCTGAGGGCATAGTGAACATAGCCGAATCGTCAGACTCAAACTTATGGCATGGCCGACTTGGCCATATGTCCCAAGCCGGACTGGACCGGCTGATGGTGATCGGCTACATCCCGAAACTCCAAACAAAGATAGACTTCTGTGAGCATTGCCGTTATGGGAAACAGACCCGAAGTCCGCACTCTCTCAAACACCAGCCCCTAGAACTGGTTCACACAAATATATGTGGGGTGATGCCCGAACTGTCACAAGGAGGCTCCTAGTACTTCATCACATTCTTAGATGACTATACACGAAAGGTCTGGGCCTACTCGATTATGTCGAAACACGAATCGCTCAAGGTCTTCTTTCAGTGGTTAGTCGAAGTGGAGAACCGATTAGAACACTGAGTGAAGACACTGTAGTCTGACAATGAAGGGGAATACACCTCCCGAGTCTTCAAATAGTACCTGTTTGAATAAGGGATTTGGCACCAAAAGACCGTTCCCTATGCCCCCATGCAGAATGGCATGGTGGAACGGATCAATCGAACGATCCAAGGGAGAGTGACGACTATGCTCCAGCAAGCCGAACTAAAGCTGGAATTCTGGGCCGAAGCATTGCATACAACGGTATACTTGATAAACCTTTCGCCAATGAGAGCAATTTGGCTCAAAGTGCCACAGGCACTATGGTCATGTAAACAACCGACCTATGACAGGCTTCAAACTTTCGGATGCGAAGCCTATGCCTTCATACCATGGGAGAAAAGGACCAAGTTGGCGCCCCATGCAACAAAGTGCATATTTCTTAGATATGGAACCAATGGGGAGTTCGGCTATCAACTATGGGATCTGGAGAACTAGAAATTGATCCGAAGTAGTGACGATGTCTTCAATGAAGACTCAATCTTCTCCGACCAATCCCAACCGAAAAAGGTCAACAAAAGAGTCTCACTCGATCTCACTCAATTGGATGAAGACGAGGGCCCAATCGACTGAGCCCAATCGGCAATTCGACAAACAGTCGAAGTAGACCAAGCCATCGACCCCCTTGCCGAATCAGCAAGAGGTCCACTAGTCGCAATCAATTTTGATTCGACTAGAAGATTGACAAGAGCCAAGAAAGAAAAAGTCAACTCAACCAATTCACCCAAATCGGCTAAGGTGTTGAAAGGCTGAGCCGAACTGGCCAAGGCACCAATTCCTCTGTCAATCAATCTTGACGAAGGGGAGGATGATCCGACAACAACGAACTCCAATCACCGAAGTGGGTCATCTAGAAGGACACCTGAAGACAGTTTGAGTAATACCGATCAACCAATAATGTAGATCGAAGGATCTGAACCAACAAATTTGGCACTCAGGAGATTCGGACGAGTCCAAAGGCCAACAAAGTTTTATCAACCGGGCCTTGACTACATCAACTACATGGATCCAGGCGAACCTAGTTGCTATGAGGAAGTTATAGCCGCATCTGACGCCAACACATGGCTACAAGCCATAGATCCAAGATGGACTCGATAAAAGAAAATCAGACATGGGAGTTGGTTGAATTACCAACTGGACAGAAGCCCGCTATTGTGCAAATGGGTCTATCGATACAAGTATATATCCAGTTCAGAACGACCCAAGTACAAAGCTCGGCTCATCACCAAGGGGTTCAAACAAGAACATGGAGTCGATTATGATGAGATATTTTCTCCCATAGTAAAGATGACAACCCTTCGGTTCCTATTAGGAGTCATCACAACGGAAGACCTACAACCTTCCTACACGAAGATCTCGACAAAGACATTTACATGTATCAACCGGTAGACTTCACAACGATGGGGGAGCAAGGTCACCTTGTCTGTAAGTTGAAGAAGAGTCTATATGGTCTAAAGCAAACACCACGAATGTGGTATCAAAAATTTGATACCTACATCTGGCAACTCGGCTACAACCGGTCGGACTCTGACCCATGCCTATATATTCGGCAATTGGTTAACGAGTCCTGGATCTACCTGATCATGTGTGTCAACAATATGTTGATTGCATGGAGCAATCAAGAAAAGATGGGAGAATTAAAGTAGAGCCTTCATGAAAAGTTTGCGATGAAGGAACTCGAACAAACCCGACACATATTGGGCATAAGGATAGAGTGAAATCGGACAGCAAAGACCCTCTGGCTCTCCGACTCCAACTATATGCAAAAGGTGTTAAAACGGTTCAACATGGAGAATATGAAACTAGCACCAATTCCGCTTCCGAACTGACCTTACATATGCTGAAGGGGTCGTCATCCAGTACATGTCAAACCCATGATGGAAGCATTGGGAAGTTGTGAAGAACATCTTCAGGTATCTACAAGGAACTGAAGATGTACAACTGACTTCCGGATCGGCTAATCCGACTAAAGTCGGAGGCTATACAGACTCTGACTACACCACAATCCAGACAATCGGAAGTCGATATTAGGCTATATATTTACCTATGGCGGCAACGCCATATCATGGAGGTCGAAATTGGAAGAGTGCACGGTCCTATCGACCACAGAGGCCAAATACTTCCGGTATCTACAAGGAACTGAAGATGTACAACTGACTTCCGGATCGGCTAATCCGACTAAAGTCGGAGGCTATACAGACTCTGACTACACCACAATCCGGACAATCGGAAGTCGATATTAGGCTATATATTTACCTATGGCGGCAATGCCATATCATGGAGGTCGAAATTGGAAGAGTGCACGGCCTTATCGACCACAGAGGCCAAATACTTAGCCACGTCGGAATCAGCTAAGAAAGCAATTTGGTTGCACCAACCGTCGACCGATTTTTCGGAAACAAGACAAATTGACCATCAAGCGCCAACCATCTATTGGGACTCACAGAGTGCAAGACACCTCATCCAAAATATGGTTTATCATGTGGAAAAAAAGCATATTGAGGTGTGGTACCATCACATCTGGGAGCTCGTAACATACACCTCTTTTGGAACTTTGTCTGGTAGCGTATTGAGGTGCGGTATCATCACATTATATCTCAGTCCGGAAGATATATACCGAGGTGAACATCATCGATTGCCTGACAAAGACACTCCCAAAATAACGCTTCGGAGCATTGAGATATAACATGGGACTACGACAAGCGACCGAGCTGGAAAGAGCTGAACGAACAGACGCAGCAGGTAAGTCAAAGATTGGCCCAGCCAGACGAGCCAAAAAAGCGAACTCAAAAGCACTAGAAATCCAGGAGGCTAAGGACAAAGTCGAGCGCAAAGAAGTTGACTGGAAAGGAAATGATCATGGAGCAAGCAAAACTAAAGACTGATTGAGGATCCAACGAGGAGCACAAGACCAAGCGCGAGCGAGAAGTTAGAAATCAACCAAAGGCCGAAAGACAGAATCTGATTCAACCTAATCGAGATAACCAGCCGAATTAGGCTAGAGTCAGACTTCACCTCTGCCGATTCGGCCATAAGCCAATTGACTTGTAATCATACAATTGTAATTTAGATGCAATTTGTAATATAGGTTTACAAGGGAGATAACCCCAACAGATTGTACATCCATATAGAGTATCCCTTTTACGAGGGAGTTTGTTGGCATAAAAGGCCGACTCCACCCAACTCTTGTATCCTGAGTGTGAGCACATTTCCAAGTTAGGGCTTGAGTATATAAGCCCAACTGTAACGTTGTAAAGTGAGAGTTCTTAGAGAGAAATATAAGAGTTTCCATTAGAGCTCCTTGTCTATCTTGCTTATCTTGTTGCTAGATCTTTCTGCGTTGTTTGTTGTACACATCTTACTACAGGTCCTCAACATCATCTTTCATTGCACCACCACCACATTATCTTCAACTGGCCTTTCTTGCAAGTGGATCAAGGAAGAATTGGATGACGATTTCTGTAAAAGTTAGTGTGCAGAAGCGTAGACAAAACAGCTCAACCGGATAGCAACAAAAAATACGCAGGTTTAACAGAAAGCTTGAGATACACATAGAGTATGCGGGAGAGACAGAGAGAGCAGAACATACAACATCTATTTCAAAATAATAAACACTTTGTACATACAATGTGCACAATGAGTACTTTTATACAAGTCCTTAAAGGACTGTACAAAAGTACTGACAAGTACTTCAATGCTCGTACCGAGCGATTGACAATGACTCCTAAAAATATGCATACATATTAGGCTAGGATCATAGGCCTCTAACAGCCTACCGGTTACACTTAGATCCGGACATCAATCCGGCTCTTCATTCTAGACATTGATCTGGCTCTTGGCTTATTCAGCCGATTTGGATCATGTTGAGCTTGCTCGCTCAACACTCCCCTTCAAGCTCACCTTAAGGTCGGATCGTGGTGTAAGTGTCTGTTGGTCCTTTCCTCCGGCTCCTCCTGGTGTCTCAACGTAAGGTTGGATCTTGAGCCATATGGCTTCGCATGTCACGACAGCCGCTCCTCGGTGCTCAACAATGCATCTGTCGGTTGCTTCTTTGTTAGAGCGAGGTACTAATGTAAGCATATGATAAGGATAATATATCTAATAGAGAAATAAGCGAGGAGAGAGAATGAAGGGTGTTGATCCACCTAACCACCCCCCAAACGAAGGGATCGAGACGGACTTGTGCCTCCATTAGCATCCCATACCACCGTCGTGGCGTTGAGTCGTACATGGTATTGGCGCGCTCGCTACAAAATTATGATCCACCAGAAGGACAGAGTCTTGACGTAGTCAAGAAATGATCAAATGATGGTAACTTGGCCTCATATTTATAGCCAAACCTAAGGCCCCCATGCAAGTTCACACTTGGCCTTAATGGGTTGTCTCAATCCCAAGGATTAAAAGTAATCCTTCCCTTCTTTACACTCTCATTTAACTCTCACACTTTATCCACGTGTATAGAATACTACGGTAAAAATTACCATGGGATATTATATGGTCATAGAGCATGGTTGTTTATGTACCCGTATTTAACGTTTCAATACGTATAGTACCTCATCATTTGTATAATACGTACTATACCTCAATGTTGTTCAGTCAAATATCATGTACATTTGTCCAATACAGTATTTAACGTATTTATAAAAAAACTGGTATAATACGTATTTATAAAGAAAATGTAAGTAAAACCCTGACAAAAAGGAAAAGAAAAAAAAGATTTTAGTGAAAAAGAAGCCAAAGGAAGGAAGAAAGAAGAATAGAAGAGACGACGACGATGAAGAAGAAGAAGAAGAAGAAGAAGAAGAAGAAGAGAGAAAAGAAGACATAAACCTGTCCTGAGTGTGATAATCGCAATAGATAGAAGAAGAAGAAGAAGAAGAAGAAGAAGAAAACGAAGAATAGAGAAACCTATCATGAGTGTGATAATCGTAGAGATTCCTCAATCTATGAAGTCATAATTGTAAATAATTACAATTTGAAGTAGAACATCATGATACACACTTACACTGATTTATAGAATAAGGGAATGTCGACATCCATATTACTACAAGTATTTTAGGATGTGAAATGTTCAAATGTCTTATATGCATTTTAGGATATAGAACTATATTGTACATCACAAAATTGTGTAAACATTGATGTTTTTTATAATATTATAGATATTTTTTAGAAAGGTAAATAATTTTCAAATTCTAGAAGTATTTAACGTACTATACGTATTTTACATATTTTATAAGTATTTAAAATATTAAGAAAACGTATTTAACGTATTTTTAAATTAGAAGGTACTATACGGGTATTAATACGTTAAATACGTATGGTATCCGTACCGTACCTAACGTACCTAACAACCTTGGGTCATGCCCGTAATATACTCCCCTTCTTTAAAACATTGCACTCTTGCAATGGAAAGTTAGGGAAGTTAGTTCTAAGAGTATTTTCGTGTTCCCATGTGGCATCTTTGATAGACTTATCCCATGCGACATTCCTCCATTTGTAGAAGTTTGATTCTGCAAATAAACGGTTGTCCAGACCGCTTCGGCCCAATAAAACTTTGGCATATGCTTCTGCTCAAGCATTTCCTGTGCCGCCTCCTCTATATTCTGATTCTTCCGCTCGGCCACATTGTTTTGCTTTGGTGTGTATCTGCAAGAGAATTCTCGTCGAATTCCTTCCTTCTGTAGATAACTTGAGAACTAGTCGGAAAAGTACTCTTTCCCGCCATCGGACCTCAGGCACTTGATCTTCCTGTCAGTTTCCCGTTTTCGTAAAGATTTTGGTTGTGTGTCGCAACCGTCGATATTCTATGACTCGAGGATGATCGGGATGACAGGGCGTAATTGCAAATGGTGCGATGACAAGAAGCCAACAAGGCAAGATGGATGCGACGTTGTTGCAAAAAGAATTCTATTTGTAAAACACCAATTACAATATTTATCCAAAAGTTACTTGGTAATACTCCAACTCAACTCCTCTCCTCTCTTAGAACTAAGGCTTATCAAATCAACCACTTCAACACCTTTCTTTTTGTATTGATCTAACTTTCTTTTTTTTATATTTACTATTTTTATGTTACAAAACTTGTTTACCAAAAGAAGAGATTGCGTTGGGAGGACTCAAACTCTCGACCTCTATTTACAAGGAGCATTTGAAATAGACCACTTCAACATCTTTATTTTCTTGCGTTCCCTTTCTTTTCTTTAGTATTTGTCTTGTATCAACAGGCTAAGTTGACCTCTGCATCCTTCACCCTCGCGTCCTTTGAATTCCAAGGTTCAGAATTGCAATTCTTTTTTTATTTTATAAAATTTCTTCCCTTTGAAATCTTCTATTATAGTTGCGCCAACTACCGACGCAACATATACTTTACCTTTATCTTCAATGCTATGAATGAGCTTCTTACCTCCCTCAGGCCATCACAACCCCTTTTTGTAAGGGCCTGCCCTAGTCTAAATCTTGTACAAAATCCCCAACATATCGTAGTGGATGATCCCGTAGGTGCTCCTTATTCCTTTCGTGATTTGGTCAAACAATAAGGAATTGTGCCGACCTCTTCCCATCTTGACTCCGAATCCTAGCAAATGTCATTCCGTTATCGAGCACTTTAGTCTTTAATATTGGGGCATGCACCACATAAATCCTCCACAACCTCGGTCGCTGCTCTGACCTTCCAGCCATGGTTCCTCTCTATTGGCCATCTCCTGCGACTGTAGAAATCAGATGATATGATATTTATCTCGATGTTGTGGTCGATGAGCGCCACACACAGTTCCATTAGATCGCCAATTCTAACTAGAGCATCAGTCGCTCAAGCCCAATGAATGCGGGTGTAATGACTTCTTTCCTCTTCATGACTACACTCTATGTCAGCACTCCGTACCCTGACTAACCATGCAATCACCATATCTTCATCTTCTTCACGTATCATGACGGTATTTACTACTCTCGTTTCTTCAATCACCTGTGTTTTTCTTCGGATCACGTCGATGATTACTTCATGGAACTCCTTCGCGATCCCTAATACTTCCCGAAGTGTCAACTCAACTTTGCTATCAAGAAACCTCGATTCTAGCACTTGCTTTATGTTCGTGGATGATTCAATGTCGGAGGCAAGTTTGAATGACGGGGTGACCTTCTGCTTATCGTTGTCTTCTTTCATCACCTCCGCATCAGCTCATTCTGTTTCCAATCTCTTTTGCTCTCGGGTTTGAGGTTTTCTTGAAGGTCCTGCTTCTTCAGTTCTCCAAGTCTCTTTTCTTCGATTGTGACTTCGTAGGCATTCACCCTTGCTATCTTGGCAATCGTTGTGAGTGAATCTACTAGGTCATTCCACCCAATACTATTCCTTATCTCGTCGTCAGCCTTTTGTAAGCCCTATGGTTGGACTCTTTTGTTAGTAGCGAACTTTATCACTTTTCCCCAGAATCCCGATCCAATCTGGGGATCATCAACCTTCAATCCGGCGGTAGTCGAAAAGTACATTTCTTGAACATTCTTCGACTCTTCGTCCTCCATCACTTTCTTCATCCCACCTTTCTATAGATTTTTGACATTGTTTTGACATCGTGAAGCCTCAATTTCATGACACCGTTCGATAAGGCTCTTCACCTTCAGGAAACAGGCGAAGACTTCGCTCTTCTTTGTGATCAAGCACACCCAAGTGTGCCGAGTGTAGTCATCGATGAATGTTACAAAGTAACGGCTTCCTCCAATGCTCATTCTGTGCCAGTCCCCAAACATCTGAATGGATAAGATCGAGCTGATTCCGCCTCTGATTCTTTTCATTGGGGAACGGAAGCCTATGCTACTTCTCGAGCTGGCAAGCGTAACAAATTTGGCCCTTCTGGCCACGAAACTTTGGCAGTCTGGAAACCACATGTTTCGACTGCATCTCTTGAAGCTTTTGGAAGTTGATATGGTCGAACCACTTGTGCCATCGGTCGATATCCAACTCTTTTTGCCCTTTTGCAAACATAGTGGTTCCAACTTCATTTGTTTCAAGGATCAATATCCTCGCCTCTCGACGCCCTTGTGCAATGACTTTGCCTTCTTCTTTGATGAAGCACCTGAGATGTGCAAACCAGACCTGCATCCCTTTATCGACAATCTATCCTACCAACACTAGGTTTTTCGTTATTGTTGGGACATGCAATACATTCATCAGCTTCCCTTTTTTTGACATGATTTAGGGGGACTTCACTGACATGTTCGATGGTATGTGGGGTGTCGTCACTGTTTTTGACAACTCCTAGTAGTTCTGATTTCTCCAAATATAAGAACCACTCCTCGTGGCTCATCATATGGTTTGATGCTCCAGAATCAACATACCATACCTCATTCAGTTTTCAGGTGCTTGTCTTCATCAAAATAGCCGTGTGCTTCATCATAAAGGCTGGGCCCGATCCATTTCCAAACTTTTCGGTTCCTTCTGACATTTTACAAGGTTTAGGCAGTACATTGTCTTGCTTGCCGCTTATTCCCAAGCCGGAAAGTCCCTGTGTGTCACATTCGGTGTTGTTTCATTAGCTCCATCAACATAACTCTAGTATTCATGTCCGATCAGGTATTGGTGCATCTTGTACGACCAAGATGCATGGTTGCTTCTATCGAGCTTCTCCGTCGGAAGCAAGCTTGCCATTCCTCTGTCCATTCTTTCCTTCTTATTCTTTACCAAGTTTTAGGGTTTGTCTATAAGAGTCGCTTGTCGTTAGCAGAGGATTCTCAACCTTCGCGCTCTAATACCATGTAAAAGTTAGTGTGCGGAAGCGTAGATAAACCGGCTCAGCCAGATAGCAACAAAAAATACACAGGTTTAATGGAAAACTTGGGATACACAGAGAGTATGAACACACAAGGTCTATTTCAAAATAATGAACACTCTGTACATACAATGTGCATAGTGAGCACTTTTATACAAGTCCTTAAAGGACTAATAGAAGTACTGACAAGTACTTCAATGCTCGTACCGAGTGACTGACACTGTGTTGGGATTACGGTCCCTTCTCATGGGATGGTCGGATATCGGAGATGGATGCCCGGTTTCGGTTTCGGATCCGGATGACGAAGACCCCGGTTTCGGTACCGGATGACGAATGTACCCGGAAAGCGATCCGGATGCAGGGACATATCCGTGAATATGTTCACCATGGGCCTCTGAGGCTACAGTTGTAAATAGCCCAAAGTCATATAAGTATAAATATGACTTAGGGCAAACAGTTTTGTTGCTTGCTTCTCATTTTTCTGGTTTTTCACTTTAGAGGAGTGAAGAGAGAGCAGCCGTGAGAGAGAGAGAGAGAGTGCGAGAGAGGAAGAGGTCGACGTCTCTGTGTAACACCGCCGCCTGTGGCGAAGGAAGCGAGCTCAAGGTCGTTGCCTTGCAGCTCGCCATTGTAAATCTCTCTGTGCATAGTTTTGGTTTGGAGTCTCGCACTCCCGTGGTTTTTTCCCATATAGGGTTTTCCACGTTAATCCTTGTGTACTCGCGTTTTCTTCGTTTTGTTTCTACGTGTGTTTCCTATTTTCTGCTCCATTGATCCGCGATTAATCGGTTGTGGCCGAGTGAAGAAGGTGAATAGAAGCGTCTATTCCTTACAAACTGGTATCAGAGCGACTGTTGCAGAAAATGGAAGGCGGCGGCAGCGGGCAGCCGATGATGATGGTGCTGAATGCACAGAATTACGCCGACTGGAAGATCAAGATGGAGGATCTTCTGATTGTTCGGGACCTGTACGAACCGATTGACAGGTCGGAAATACCGAAAGGGGTACTTGAGTCGGAGTGGAAGCTCCTGAACCGGAAAGCCGTAGCGACGATCCGACAATATGTCGATGTAAGCGTCCTACAACATGTGGCGAATGACACCAACGCATATGAGATGTGGAAGAAGCTGTCGGGCCTCTACGAGAGGAAGAATGCGTTGAACCGGACCTCCCTGATGAGGAAGATAGTGAACCTCAAGTACCGGGACGGCGAGAGTATGGTCGAACACGTAAGCACGTTCATGGGATTCGTGAATCAGCTTGCGGCGATCAAGTTCCCGTTGGAGGATGCAATGCAAGCCATCATCCTGATGTGTACATTGCCAGAAAGCTGGGAGAACTTGGTGGTGACTCTCAGCACCTCCTGTACAGAAGATAACTTGTCCTTGCAAACGGTAAAGACAAGTATTTTGAATGAAGAAGCGCGTCGGAGAGATAAGGAACCGACCTCCGACCCGAAGATGCTGTTTACCGAATCGGATCGGGGAAGACAATGGAACCGGAGTCCGCAAAGACGGGAGAAGTCGGGGACCAGGTCGCAGTCAAGAGGAAGACCCACATGCTTCCACTGTGGGAAGCCGGGGCACTTCCGAAAGAATTGTCGGCATTACCGAAAAGACAACGGAGCCGACGACACCGATTCGAAGAAGTCACCGGAGAGAAACGGTGCATACCGGGGAGCCACGGACCGGAGAGGTTCGGATCGGCGAGGGCAGGACCGGAAAGGAACAACGGCACTCGCGGCAAGTGAGGAAGAAATCATGCTCATCACCGAAGAAGGAGAGCTAAACATTGCCGGCGATGAGACGACCTGGGTGGTCGACTCCGGAGCGTCGTTCCACCTGACCCCGGAGAGAAGATACTTTTCATCCTACACAGCCGGTGAGCATGGCTGTGTTCGGATGGGAAATGAAGGTACGTGCCGGATTGCCGGCATCGGAGACGTGTGGTTGACAACCCCGACCGGATGCAAAATGCTGCTGAAGGATGTCCGACACGTTCCGGAGGTTCGATTGAACCTGATTTCGGCCGGAAGGCTAGACGATGAAGGCTACACGGGTAGCATCCGGAACGGTGTCATGAAGTTCAGCAAGGGGAGCCTAATAGTGGCTCGGGCCCGGAAGGTCAACACACTATACCTGATTAATGCCCGATTATGTCCGGAAGAGCTGAATGTGGCAGCCGACACTGCCGGTGAGCTGTGGCACAAGAGACTGTGCCACATGAGCGAGAAGGGGATGAAGAGGCTTGCAGAAGACAACCTCATTCCAGTGAAGCATGTGCACCTGGAGAAGTGCACCGATTGCCTGGCCGGTAAGCAGAACCGAACCTCCTTCCACTCAAGGCCACCGACGAGACGTAGCGCACCATTGGAGTTGGTGCACACCGACGTGTGTCAGGTAGAAACGAAGTCACACGGCGGAGCCCAGTACTTCGTAACATTCATAGATGACCACAGCCGAAGACTGTGGACGGCACCTTTGAAGACAAAGGACCAAGTATTGCCCGTCTTCAAAGAACTCCACGCGAGGTTGGAAAGGGAATCCGGCAAGAAGCTGAAAGCGATACGAGCGGATAACGGAGGGGAATACCGAGGGCAGTTCCACGAGTACTGTCGCTCGAAGGGAATCCGACTCGAGTTTACTGTGCCGAAGACGCCGGAACTGAACGGGCTGGCCGAGAGGATGAACCGGACCATAATGGAGAGGGTCCGGAGTATGCTGGCGCATGCGAAACTACCCAAGGGATTTTGGGCTGAGGCAATGTCGACGGCGACGTATGTGATAAATAGATCACCCTCAGTACCTTTGGACGGAGACACGCCGCAGAGAGTGTGGACCGGTAGGGAAGTATCCTACCGGCATCTGAAGGTGTTCGGGTGTCTCGCCTACGTGCATGTGGCAAAGGACCGGAGAGGAAAGCTAGATCCAAAGACCCGGCCATGCATATTCCTCGGTTATGGCGACGACGAGTTCGGCTACCGAGTATGGGACCCGGTCGACAAGAAGATATTCAGGAGTCGAGATATCATCTTCATGGAGGACAAGACACTCGCCGACTGGGAGTCGGAGAAGAAGATGAAGAGCTCCAAGTCGACCGGTGAGGATCAACTCTACGAGGAGCAGTCCCGACCGGCAAGGGACCGGTTAACACTCGAGGATCCGGCCGAAGACGGTGAAGAAACAGAACCGGCCGAAGAAGATGAAAATGATACCGGAACCGGCCCCGATCCCGAAATGGATTCGGATGAAGAAGAATCGGAAGAACCGGTTACCGAAGCTCCGGAACGGAGATATCCTTTAAGAGAGAGAAGGGCCCCCCGGAGATTTCCGGAACCAGAGCACGTGCTGCTAACCGACGAGGGGGAGCCGGAGAGCTTTGAAGAAGCAAAACATGACACCCAGAGCCGCAGGTGGTTGAGTGCCATGCAGGACGAGATGGATTCCCTGCATGAGAATCACACATATGAACTTGTGGAGCTGCCGAAAGGAAAACGGGCACTCCGTAACAAGTGGGTGTTCAAGCTGAAACCGGGAGATGCCGGAAACCCCCCGAGATACAAAGCCAGGATCGTGGTGAAGGGGTTTCAGCAGAAGAAGGGCGTCGACTTCGACGAGATATTTGCCCCGGTAGTGAAGATGACCTCCATCCGGACGGTGCTGAGCATAGCGGCAATCATGGACCTCGAGGTAGAACAGATGGACGTGAAGACGGCATTCCTCCACGGTGACCTCGATGAAGAGATCTACATGCAGCAACCGGAAGGATTCGAGAAGAAAGGGAAGGAGCACCTGGTATGCCGATTGAAGAAGAGCCTTTACGGACTGAAGCAGGCTCCCCGGCAATGGTACCGGAAGTTCGACTCCTTCATGACCGACGAAGGTTACCTCAAAACGCAGTCGGACCACTGCGTGTTTGTGAAGAAGTTCGAAGGAGGAGACTTTCTAATACTCCTCCTGTACGTGGACGACATGTTGATCGTCGGACGGGACCAGGTCAAGATACGGATGCTGAAGAAGGCTCTTCACCGAACCTTCTCAATGAAGGACCTGGGTTCGGCGAGACAAATTCTAGGGATGCATATCATCCGGGACCGGAAGAAGAAGCTGTTGTGGCTGTCACAGGAGAAGTACGTGACGAAGGTGCTTCACCGGTTCAACATGTCGGAAGCAAGACCGGTCGGATCGACCCTCCCGGCAAACTGCAAGCTGTCCAGCAAGCAAAGTCCCAAGACAAAGGCTGAAAAGGAGGATATGATGAAAGTGCCGTATGCCTCAGCCGTCGGGAGCTTGATGTACGCCATGGTGTGTACGAGACCGGACATAGGATATGCAGTCGGAGTGGTGAGCCGGTACATGAGCAATCCCGGCAAAGAGCATTGGAACGCGGCCAAGTGGATACTCCGATACCTGAAGGGCACGGCAAACGTGTGCCTCCGATTCGGCTCCGGTAAGCCCGAACTCGACGGCTTCACCGATTCGGATATGTCGGCTGATGCAGATACCAGTCGGTCCACATCAGGGTATGTGATGACGTATGCAGGGGGAGCTGTTTCATGGCAGTCGAGGCTGCAGAAGACGGTTGCGTTGTCAACCACGGAGGCGGAGTACATGGCAGCTGTTGAAGCCGACAAGGAAGTAATATGGATGAAGGACTTCATTAGAGAGCTCGGTATCCGGCAGGAGGAGTACCGACTCTACTGCGACAGTCAGAGTGCAATCCACCTTGCGAAGAACGCGGCCTATCACTCCCGGACGAAGCACATCCAGCGAAGATATCACTGGATCCGGGAAAGGATAGAAGACAAGGAGTTCGTGCTGATGAAGATCCACACGGACGAGAACGGGTCGGATATGCTGACCAAGGTGCTCACACCCGACAAGCTGGAAGCATGCCGGAAGAGGATCGGATTGGAGAGACATCCCATGCCGAAGTGAAGGGGGAGTTTGTTGGGATTACGGTCCCTTCTCATGGGATGGTCGGATATCGGAGATGGATGCCCGGTTTCGGTTTCGGATCCGGATGACGAAGACCCCGGTTTCGGTACCGGATGACGAATGTACCCGGAAAGCGATCCGGATGCAGGGACATATCCGTGAATATGTTCACCATGGGCCTCTGAGGCTACAGTTGTAAATAGCCCAAAGTCATATAAGTATAAATATGACTTAGGGCAAACAGTTTTGTTGCTTGCTTCTCATTTTTCTGGTTTTTCACTTTAGAGGAGTGAAGAGAGAGCAGCCGTGAGAGAGAGAGAGAGAGTGCGAGAGAGGAAGAGGTCGACGTCTCTGTGTAACACCGCCGCCTGTGGCGAAGGAAGCGAGCTCAAGGTCGTTGCCTTGCAGCTCGCCATTGTAAATCTCTCTGTGCATAGTTTTGGTTTGGAGTCTCGCACTCCCGTGGTTTTTTCCCATATAGGGTTTTCCACGTTAATCCTTGTGTACTCGCGTTTTCTTCGTTTTGTTTCTACGTGTGTTTCCTATTTTCTGCTCCATTGATCCGCGATTAATCGGTTGTGGCCGAGTGAAGAAGGTGAATAGAAGCGTCTATTCCTTACACACTGACTCCTAAAAATATGCCTACGTACTAGGCTAGGATCGTAGACCTCTAACGGCCTACCGGTTACACTCAAATCCGGACACCGATCCAGCTCTTCATTCTGGATGCTAATCCGGCACTTGGCTTATTCAGCCGATCCGGATCATGTTGAGCTTGCTCACTCAACAATTTCTTAAAACTATATTGGAAACAATTATGGGTTATGTAGCCATAGATCTCTTCTGGTAGGCAAGTTGATTAGGGGAGACAAGTACTGCTCTATGGTGTGATCTCGAAACGAATATTTGAGCTCAATATCAAGAGGTACAAGGCTATTCAAACACACTAGAAGCTGCGAGACTTTCCTTTCAACAATCATGTTCAAATTCGCATTTGGTGGACAATGTAAACAACGTGCCAAAGTGGTGCTACACCATGCCTAAATGGTTATATCCGCAAGGAAATTACATGGTATTTTTCTAAAAATTTGCAAGTCACAAGATGATCAATAGAAATTGGTCGTCCTGGAATATATGAAGATTACGATATCTTCGTGTTGTTCGGGCTTAATATCGGTTTTAGGGGAGTTCAATGATAAAGAGAGAGAGAGAAGTACGTACTAGATAGGGTAATGTGGCAGATAGAATTGTTGAGTGCCTATGATACATTACTGGTGTACATATCAAACTATAAAGACATTTTACCTAACTAATGGGGAAGCACCCTTTCTTCAAAAAAAAAAGATCAAATATGACATATAAGACCAAAATAAAACATTTTCACGTAATTCATGTGAATGTGAGCAACAAACTTTACTAATGAAAGTCAAAATTGATAATGTAGACTATACTGTGAGATACTCCCAAACTTGTTTATGTGCAAAGTGTGCCCCAACGCCCCTTTTCACATGGTTCAAATGGCATACAACGGGATGGGGCTCTAACATATATTGATGTGTTTGCTTGCTCCAATTGATGTATTTTTTAATAAGTGGCTAAGTGATTAAATGCTCTTAAGTTATTCCTCATCATAGAATTAAGATAACTCAATCCTCACCCTTCATTCCATATGGTTAGCCCACAGCTAACCCTAAGGTTATATAATTATAGTTACAGTTATGTTGTAACATACTTCTCCCCTTTTAATTGAGAATTTTGAGGTTTGGATGTCAAATCCTCAAGAATAACCAAAGGTTTAATAGAAACTTAATTATAGTCAAAACCTAAGAGCTCTTTGATACTACAAACATGAAAAACATGATGGACTTTGATGCCATTTGGAAGTTCGGGACGATAGGGAGATGAAGCAATATGCTTGAGGATGAGGAAAGCTCCACAAAAGTGTGAGACAAATTTAGCAAACTTACCCGTAGACAATGTTGTAGAGTCATGATGCACATGTAAAAACATTTATTTTCCAAGGAGAATTACACACAGTTAACGATGTTGGTGAGCATAAAAGCAAGCTCTATCTTGAGCCGTTTTTATATTAACTTGAGTTATGTTCAACATGTCTTGCATATCCCTTTGAAAGCTTTTTGTACTTTGTAGCTCATCATGATGAATGTGAACATTGGTCGGGACATTCGCTAAAAACCATATATCAACATAAAAGGACTATATCCTGTTGATGTATATTTGAATCTATTAAAGAAAACTCCAAAATAGGAAGGTATGGTTCCCATTTAGTAGGCTTCTTGGCGACGTATACTCGAAGCATATCCGTAATGATATGATGAACTAGTTTTGTTTGTCTTTCAAACTGAGGGTGGTCTTTGGAATCCATGCTCAAAGTAGTTTCTAGTTTCTTACAAACTTGTGTCAAAAAATCATAAGTAAATGCAGAATCTTTGTCACTCACAATATGCATCAAAATAACTCATTAATGAATTGGTAAGTCAACTTCCGAGTTGTCACCATGGATTTCGTTGGAATGAATCTGGCCATTTTCATCAATCTAATAACTACTACCCAAATGGCATAATAACCTTTTTAAATGTGGAGTAAACTAACAATGAAATTCATTGATATACTTTCCCATCTATCATTAGAAATAACCAAAGGATGTCAAAGCTCTACAACCTTAAGTCATTGAACCTTGTTAACCTAACATTAATGACATTTAATCGTATAATCTTCTGCATTAGGATGCATTTTAGACCAAAAATTTGAGAAGCAGTAAGAACAAGTGCATGATATATCCCAAGATGCCTTGATGAGAATGTGTCATGACATTCAAAAAGAATTTTCGCTTTTTACCTCAAGCAAATGAGGTACACAAACCTTTTCGATTATGGTAGAGTAGACCATTTGCCATGTGGAAGGTTCCATTCGAGGATGAAGTATTTATGGCATTTATTCCAAATTTAGCTCTAACCCAAAATTTCCTAAAATAATTGCCATCAAGGTACTTTCCTCACAGATGTTCATATAGATCAGATTTTGTCTCACTGAAACTAAGCATGTTAACTTCATGAATACGACTCAATGCATCAACAACATTGGTCATCCTTTACGATATCGTATAGAGAAATCAAAGTCCTGAATGAGATCTACCCATCGTTCCTTACAACCCAAGGGGTCATGTTGGTCACAAAAATATCTAAAAGGTTGGTGGTTAGTAGTTATCACAAAACTATTTACATTTTGGTAATGCCTCCATGACTTAAGAGCTTGCATGATTGCAAATACTTATTTTTCTTGAATTGAGTATTGACGATCAGTAGAAAAAGGTTTCTTACTCTCATCAATTGGGAGCAATTGCAAATAGATTTTCGCAAGAAACCCACAAAACCTAAAAATGAATGTAGTTCTTGAACTATTTAGGGAGTAGGTCATAGTTTCACTTTCTCTATTAGAGAAGCATAAATTTGTACACCTTTTTAGTGATAAAATGTCCAAGATAAGTAATTGACTTCTTCAAAAACTCACACTTCGATGTCTTGGTATATAATTGTTTGTCATGTAATGTTTGAATGACAAAACAAGCATTTTTACCATGTTCATCTAATGTAGATCTATAAATAAGAATATCATTTAAGAATACAATGATAAACTTTCTGAGTTGATCCCCAAACATAGCATTCATTTCTTTCCGAGCATTACAAAACCCAAAAGGCATGACTAGAAACTCGTAATGGCCATAGTGCATACGAAATGTTTTCTTTGGATTATCATGTTAGGTAATGTGAATTTGGTGATAACTAGTTCTCAAATCAATCTTTCAAAAGTATTTAGCTCCTTGTCGAATATCTATCAAATCATATGGTCGAGGCAAGGGATAACTATTTTTTATAGTAACTTTTTTCAAACAATTATAGTTAATACATAGGTGCCAAGATATATCTTTTTTCTTGACCAGAAGAAGATAATCCATCCTTAAGTGCTCCATAAGTGGCAAAGCAATCTCAACTTCTTCAATTCAAATAAGTTGATATGGAGAAATACTCACATGTGAAATACCCTATGTGAGATTGATATGATTTTCAACATTATGTTTAGGAGGTAACCCTTTTGGTTGTTCCTTAGGGAAGACATCTTGAAACTCTTTTAAGCGTGAGTCAAGTAATTGTTGCTAAAAATATGGTAATTGATCCCCGGCTCTTGATACATTATATATCTAGAGATCGAGATCAAGGGCACAACAATACATTGTAGAACAAGAAGAATCAAAAAATGATGCACTACAAAGAGTAGAGACAAACAAAGGTTCGACACAATGAATAAAGTGTTGAGAATTATTTAATGAAAACGGTGTTGTGTGGTTCACCCAATTACTGGATGAAGAGGAATTCTTATTAAGAAACCATACATAACCAAGGAAGTCGAGTTTTTCCACATAGATATCCATATGGATTGGCCATTGATGAATCACACTATTGATATATTGAACTCCTTCCTCTACTAGATGGACTTGGTAAGTGTGATAACTTAGACTTGGCGTTAAGTCCCAACATCAGAACCAAATGATCATTGATGAAATTATGTGAGCTACTAGAAATGTGAACCCAATCGGTGTGAAAGGGCCTTTATAAATGTACAAATGGAGAGCTCAACTTGAACCTTTACATTCAACAATATGATTATCTTACATCAACTAATCTTACATCATCGTGTCCTCAAAGGAGTTGTGTGTATGTCAACTGGTCTTACAACACCTTAGAGGGTTTATGTTGCCATGATGAACCACTTGTGACTGTTGCATAATGAACCACTTGATATTGTGGCAAGCTTCAAAGATCTTGGTCTTGAGGTTCCCTCCAATCATAGATGGTATGAACATATGCTACACATCTTGCTTAGAAGCAAGAAAGGGGGATTACTATGCATTGGGGAAAGTAAGCAAATAGTGCAGAATTAAATGTAGTATTCTCAAAAAATGCCCCTCTAAAAACACATTGGTATCAATACTTGGAAAGAGTTTGAAAACGTTTAAAAGTACTAACTTACGCATTTCCTTCAAGTCAAGCCATAAACGCAATATGTACTCTTACTTGAGACTAGATTCTTCCTATTGAGATCAATGGCCATGGAAGGTTATCTAGTATATGCATAAGCAAAATTTTGTGTTCTAAATGAATGGATAGTATAGTTTGGAGAATTGGATGCATCTCATGTGCTTCATGATGCATCAAATATTCCTCCATGAATACAACTTTGGAACGCCAATGTGTCATAACTTGGGAAAGATGTGGAGGCTCAATGTTCATGCATTATATTACACCCATTGCATCGAACTACAAAACCATCGTCTTCTCTGAACAAGTAAACCACACTTCAATATACGCAAGAGTCCATTCCTTTGTCTACCATCAATACCATTGCTTCAATGCAACTGAGTTCACATTCTCTTTGATGTGAGATGGGGCATCAAGGCAAAATTGAGGAGACTCGTCACCAATGCTTGTTTTGCCCTAAACAAGTGCAGCAATCAGCATATTTGCATACATTAAACCATATCCAAAACAGATTATCAATCTGGTCCACTCCCTAAACAAATTCCTTTCACAATCACAATATGCACCTTCAATTACAACAACCAATATAATTCTTGAACATTGAGAGTCGCCACTCAATTTCACACATACGATGTGAAAATGATTGAGTTCACATACGATGCAACTGAGTTCACATTCTCTTTGATGTGAGATGGGGCATCAAGGCAAAATTGAGGAGACTCGTCACCAATGCTTGTTTTGCCCTAAACAAGTGCAGCAATCAGCATATTTGCATACATTAAACCATATCCAAAACAGATTATCAATCTGGTCCACTCCCTAAACAAATTCCTTTCACAATCACAATATGCACCTTCAATTACAACAACCAATATAATTCTTGAACATTGAGAGTCGCCACTCAATTTCACACATACGATGTGAAAATGATTTATTCACAGATCATATTTGACCTTAAAGGATGATAATAAAATCTATCTATTAGTGTAGTAGGGTCAACAAGGGCCTTCTGTAATGTCATGTTATCTATTTATAAATACTATTTTTACAGGAAAAGAGGAGAAGATATGCTTCATTTCATAGGAAACTAGACTAGTTAGTCTAGTTAGGTGCAAAATAATAAATTACATGATGTTCCTCAAGCAACGAAGCACATATTATGCACGTGATCATGCCTGCTAAAGTTTCAAAAAAGGAACCAAAATTTACAAAAATCAAAGGAGCGAGTGGAGGGGTGGGAGGGGTATTAAGTACACAAGAGAGATTGACCATTCACAAATATGTAATGTTTTTCCACTTCCAAATTCGCACGTAATTAAAAACCTTGTCTGCCCTGCATATACCGATATATATAGCCACGGTTATGTGCTTCTGAAACTTGAATGAATGCCACCTCGATTTTCTTCTACAAATGACCGAACATGTACACTTTGTATTCTTTTCATTTATGTGATTCAAGTCCAGAGATGAACTCTATTGTCTGGTAGGTCCGGATCTTCACACGTTTTGCGCAAATAAATGAATTTATATAAAGGTAGATAGATAAATAGATAGATAGAAAGAAAGATAGCCTCCAAATAAAAGAATTTCCTTCTTTTTGTTGCTTCAAGAAAAAATGAAATTTCTGTGGCAAGAAAGCAAGAAGCTTGCAATATGTGGCTACTACTAAGATGATGGTTTTATGTGTTGATTTTGCAACTATTAGCCGGAGGACCTCCATATTCTTCCATCTATAGCAACAACCATCACTGAAACATCGTCATGATATTTGCGCCTGTCGCCTTGTGGAATATCTAGTAACTCATGGAAATCCATTCCTGAACAAAGGGCAAATACCTATTTCATTAGATCAATCTGTCTACAAAAGATGGTCCCCTATGAGGGATAAAAAATATTTCCATACGAATTGAATTACTCTACAAAATAAAATACTAAAAGTTTGACTGCATAATTTTCATCCATTGATCTCCTATCACTATGTAATGCAGGAATAATGCATCACCACTTGAAAAAATACCCAGTGTGTTCTGAAAACCATCACATTGGAATCCCTCATAGAGTTTCAAATAACAATAACGCCATGTGTGCTATTCTTAGGAAATGAAAAGACAACAGAAAAAGGAAAAGGAAAAAGGATTTGGTTTCACCATTTTTTCTTGATTATAATCATTCTAGTTTTAACCAATAAACAAATAAAAGATGAAAATTTATCTCCTGTTCTCAAGAACTGCCAAATGTTCATTAGTGGGGAGATGATTCTTTAACACAACTAAAATCAGATTTGTTAGAGCTATTTACATCTGTATAATTTACGCATAATGTAGTGTACACTCAAAGAGTGAATTTTGGAGAAAAGATGTGTTTATTTTTCAGCTCTCTTTTATCATTGATCATGAAGTGACAATTTTTAAAAAGTTATATTCCCTAACCACCTCATAATAAATTTTTCGCTATCTTAATTTCTTAAGTTTATTCCATCCGCATTGACACAAACCCTGTCAAGCAGATGAAGGCCAGTGGCATATTGGACTACATGCAGCAGCTGGACGTCTGAATCTATGCCATATTTTACATTCTTTTCTAAGCGAGGACATCTAATAGAAAAGTTTCGAAGATGATAATCTCTATGATGATTTGAAGATAAATATAATCATAGAGGTTTCCCACGGGGAGTGTTCCAATGACGTTTCATATTGACATTGCAATCTTGTATCTATTCAGATCTATTACAAATGCACATGTTTCAGACATCATCCTTAATGTAAAATGATTGGATGGAGAGTTAACTTTGACCTCGATGTAAAATGAATGTGGATTAGATGTATATTCTTTTATAGTTCATAAATGTGGTTTTACACTCCTATACTAAACAACAAAAAGAAAGGTTGTAAACTCATTTCCTCTGTTTTTCTGGTTTCTACCATTCCAGGCTTCATGACCAGCAATTTCAAGAAGTTATCGAGAGAACTTCATCAAGAAAACAAAAAATATGGAGAAGAACGATGAAAGGAAAGAAAAAAATAGGGTTAAACAAGTAGCAAAGGTAAAAAAACCAAATGATCACCAAGGATTTTCAATTATTGTCAAGAACCTAATTGGGAATGAAGCAGCAATTCAAATGCTAGAGAACCCATCCTGCAGTAGGTAAGATCGACTGGATTGTCATTAAGGAGGCTAAGGAAGGAAATAATGGCATAATCTGGATTTCAGGAAATTGTGATGATTTGACATACATATTAGTCACATGAATATTCAACAGTCTTACATGGAGTCCAGTTTGAGGAACCTAACTTAGACCACCATAGTAGATCCAGCGACATTTCCGATGAAGGATGGAATCAATGAATAGGATCTTGTATGTATCCATGATCTCTAAGATCATTCAGGTTAATATCAAAAGGGGTACGGACAAGGATCCACTCAAGCTTGGTATTTTCGGTCAGTCACATCCTACCTCACTCTCTTGAACATGGTATAGTCTCCCGTAATGATGATTCTAACTCTCTACCTGAATTCTTGTTTCTCTCATCTAGCAATGCAACAGATTTCACTTACTTTCATCCTTTTGCAAACACATTTTCCATGCCATATTACTCCGACATTAACATGAGTGACTTGAAACATTCATATGGGGGCATGGACATTTCCAGTATATTCTGGGCTATTCCGGGACCAAGATTTCACGTCACAAATGACTGTGGCTATAATCATTACTATCAGGTCAATGTTGAATATGGGTCAGACATCCTCCGTGCCCGCATCATCTCATTTGTACCTTGCATTTATCAGCCAAAATGACATCAAGAAACTTAATGATGCTAATATTATAACTGTATGTAGCATCAGAAACAATGTAGAGTTCCATAAATCAACAGTATGCCCTCCATTAAACACACCCAATTGGTGTGTCCATTAATCAAACTAAAGGTTTTCAGATGTCCTTCCTCTTAACAAAATATTGGAAAAGATGAAATTTCCTTACCAGCTTTCTTGGCAGCTCGAAATAGAAGTTCTTCAATGAGATATTGAGCAGGATCTCCTTCTGGAAATTTCTCCAGGAACCATTCTACATGTGAGACTACTTCTTGGTTGCTAAAGTACTGATATAGACCATCCGAGGACAATACTAGAAAGCGATCATTCGGATCAAGTTTATGATGGTGCAAGGAAGGTGTACAGCTGACATATGGATCGGATCCAATGTATTCAATCTGAAACATTTTCAATATTGCACTATTCCACCTAGACTGCAAATACATACATAAAGATGATCATTAACTAGACCTCCATAGAAGCAGAATCCATCATTTATATGTGAGTATCATGATGTATTCATTGCTTGAACTAAATAATATAATGAGTATGCACATTGTGAGCAACCATGCATGAACGAATGATATGTCCAAAATAAATCAACCAGATAATTGAAACAAAGAAAGAGCTTTTCTTGGGCACCTTCTTTAAGAAACCAGCACCAAAGGCCCGCGTCACTTTCAATCTCCCCTTCACACGGCCATTGAAAACACACATGGTATCATCGGGATGCTCAGCTTTGATTCGGTAAACTTCCTAACCATCATGAGAGAGAGAGAATGAACAATCACTGACTGCAAACTGGAACCTCAAACTTGAAAATTTTCAACACTTCTGGATAAGAAACACCTCACCTCTTCAATATTTGTGCTGTGATCTGTGGAGAGCTGCAGCGCACTTAACGAAGAATTGAAGAGTGGAGGGCCTAGCTCCGCTGTAAATTTGGGGACTCCTCCATTTGCTATCGGGCTTTCCTCTGATATGCGTTCCAGGTCCTGTCGACTAATTGCATCCCTTCCACCACTACCTCTCTTTGTAGTATCAGAATTGAAAGATGACATCAAATGGTGTTCATTCTTCTTCTGCGCAAGAATTGCTCGGCTATCACCTACGTTTAGCACATACACATCTTTATCTTTCATCAATGCAACCAAAATGCATGAACCCATCAATGCTAGCTCAGGATTCTCATCCAAAGCACGATCAGCCATAGCCAGGTATGCTTCTTCAGTTTGTTCAAGTGCTCGTGCTAAAGCTTTAAGAACAGCATCATGATCAACTTCACCATGCCTCCACAAATTTGGCTCCCCTTCTTTCAAATCCTCCTCCTTGGCAAATTCCTTAGCCTCTATCGAAGGACTATTCCTGTCAGGAGAAGACTTTTTAAGAGTCTTTTTGTTTTTTATTTGTCTATTCATAAAATGGGCTCCAACAAAAGATTTTTCGGTCCATGCTGTAGAAACCCTCTCTGGCCTACACCTAGCAGGATCCGCATCTGCCACAAGGCTGGCCTTATGCATGCCAATACTAGTTGTTCCAGCAGCTCTGATACCATTATCAAGATTGGCGTGGCATCTGTCCATACTCTTTTTACCAATGTTGTCACCAAGACCCGACACTTCCTCCTGATGTTTACCCAATCGAAGACAAGAGGAGGGCTCTGAATTCGCCCTCTTCAGCGTCTCGCAGAATATACTACAAGATTCATGGCTGTGATGTCTTTTCTTCGCACCATTTGGTTTGTTTTCAGCCTCGGTATCTGCATCAGCAAGCAATTCCCTTAAAGTACGGCTTTTTGTAAGGACGCCACTCTTGGCCTCCCCTGATGATGACTGAACATCAGAATGCACACTACCAAATTCAAATCTCTCTGTATTTACATTTGACTCGACACTTTGAGGGAACTTCTCATTCACATCTTTGCTTTCATCCTGAGAGCTGTTGTTCCGATCAGAAACCTCTCGAGAATTCCAGAGAAGCTCTTGAAGCTCCTTGTGCACTGCCCTATATAGATTGCTCATGAGGAAATCTGGTGCATCCGGGCCATTAAAACCATCATAGATACCGACAAAAAGCCATCCATGATCCTCTGATACAACTACATGAACACGATCTTCACCAGCCTTGCCTTGAGCCCACTGAAGGTTGTGATTCTCATTGGGATCATTATCCCTGCAGGCATATCTGAGCTCGGGAGGGGTTTCATAGACCACAGTTTCTCCTTTGCTTCCATTGCGGCGGTGCCGCCAAACAAACTGCCTAACAGGGGTGACGAGAGAACGCCGCGTGCGAGTGAGAGTCGATGAGATTGTTCTTGTGAGAGCTGCTCTTACAGGTTTGCGTACCGATTCTAACATGCGGGCAAACTTTCTTTGTTTTCTCATTCGCCAAAGGTGGTATGGACCCGCAAGGGGAGCGGAGAAATGGGCCTGATCTGCAGGGATTGAATTCTCGAAAGGACCAGACATGTAGCCTCTCTCCAAAGGGCCAGACATGAAGCCCCTTTCAAAGGGACCTGACACAAAGCCGCGTTCTGACATGAAACCGCGTTCAAGAGGTCCAGACATGAAACCTCGATGTTGTAGGTGTTCGTCCCCGGCGAGAAAACTTTCTTGCAAGGAGCCAGAGATGGGTCCCGACAAAGAAAACCCTCTCGGGATGGGCTGGAGGGGAAGGGATGCAAAGGAAGCTGTGCTTTCAAAGGCAGCATGCCGGTCATCGGGCACATTGGCGAAGGAGTGGAATTGCTCATGGCAGATGAGCGTGCGAGGGGTGGAAGTGTTGGCACTGACTGAGGCACCCGAGATCGATTTGAAGGCGGCAGAGGCTGATGGTGTTTCGGCTCTATGATTATTAGTAGCTGATGATGCATCCGTGGAAACTGCTCCCACTCTGAAGGAGGAAGAGGAAGGGTCAGTGTCAGGGTCAGGGTCAGTGGCAGCAGAGGAGGATGAAATGGCCGCGAGAGGCAGGGGAAATCTGTCGGAATGGGACTTCGGGGAGAGATGTCCGGCATCTGATGCGGGCGGGCGGACGTAGCAGAAGGAGTGACCCAAGCCTTCATCCAGAGGCTCGCTCGTGTGGTAAGCACCATAGTAGAATGTGGGGCGATCGCGATGATGCCGGCCGCCATACGAGTCACTAGGGACAAAGCATCCGGCGACCACACGGGAGACTCGATTACCCATGGCACATGGCGGAAGAAATGAAGAAGAAGAAGAAGAAGAAGAAGAAGAAGAAACCAATTTTTCTTCCTTCTCTTTGTCTATGCTGGAATCCCCAGAGTATTTTCACTGTCTACATCTTGCGAAGCCCTGTGTGAGAGACAAACATTGCAACTACTCCTTCCATCCCCTCCCCTCCAAAGAAAAAAAGCCTGGTTGTCTTCCTTCTTTCTTCTGCTCTGTTTCTTCCCTTCAGCTGCTGCTGCTGCTGCTTCTTTCTCCTTTCCTTCTTTCTTGTTGCTTCTTCTCCTTCCACTCCACCCCCAAAACCCTTTCCTCTCTCTGTGTTGTTTTCCTTCTGGCGTCCTGCTCTCCCTTCCCCTGTTTCTTCCTTCCTTCCTTCCTTCCTTCCTTGCGTCTATGCTTCCACTGTTGCTTCTTTGGCACCGAGCCTGTCTGCTTCTTCTGTGTATGTGTGGTTGTTCTGTGTATCTTCTCTTCTCTTCTCTTCTCTTTCTGTTCTGTGGGGGGGTTGTGAGACTGAGCTTTCTTTGATTGGACCTAGCAAAAGACGACCAAAGTCGCCCCTCGAACGAAGGAAAAAGGGAAAGGAAGAAGAAGAAGAAGAAGAAGAAGAAGACGGAGGAGGAGGAGAAGGAGAAGGAAAGTAGAAGAGAGAGACAGAGACAGAGACGGATAGAAACAGAGTAGGGTAGGGTCTAGAGAGAGAGAGAGAGAGAGAGGTGTGTGAGGAGAGTCAGTCTAGAGAGAGACAGACTCACTTTGTCAACTCCCCCCACACACTCTCTTCTCTCCCTTTGAAAATATTAGTGAGAGAGAGAAAGAAGGTTTTAGTTATTTCCAAAGATGCCCCTAAAAAACTCCACCCATCCATGAACCATCATCCATCCCTTTCTTTTGTGTTGTGCTTCTTTGAAGTTCCTTCCATCTCAAAGACCAGGTCCTCTCACATCACACTACTAGATATTCTTTTCTTAACTTATTACTCCCATTCTGTTGTTGCCCGTAATGGAGTCCCTCGGATCTCTCACTTCATTCGTGAATTTGATGTGGTTTTACTAGAAGTCAGGAGGTTATTGTAATAAGCTTTACTTGCTCTCGTCGAGCGTTTTACAGCCCTGCCTTACAACACATAAGATGACATTCTATAGAGGTTTTTAGATATGTTTTTGAGGCTTGCCTAATGAGCTATATAATTGGTTGTCATGACACTTAAATCTACGGGACCCCACAATTACGCACCTCGTGCATTTTGAGATGTACGACCACCTCAACCCCCTTGACCTCCAACCAAACGTGTTTAAATTCATGATGCATAGTGAAATTTCAATGTATGGATGTTGCATGAAAAACTTCCAACCCATTATTACCTCTATGCTTGTGTGCTTACATTTGGTCCAGCCGCCACAAAACAACCTCACAACATCCCCCCTTGGTGCATTGACTCGTTTAACTTGCTCGGCAAACAAGTCCCCGAGTTTGTTGTAGCCACGATTGAGTGCACAAAGTTCCCACAATGCTAGAGACTCTTGCTAGGAAAGAAGCAACGGGATAGAAGGAAAGGTGCATTGCATCTTTATGTTGACAAAAAAATGAGGAATTCAAAGGATCTCACAATTATCTCTTGAAACGTAGTCATAATATGTTGCACTGAGTGTAGTTTTAACATAAAAAATCTAGGTAATTCTACTAAAACATAAGTGTTCTTGGATGGGCATTCTTATAACAACTTTACCCTCTACAACTTACATCTCATTTCACTATTTGTATATACATGATGAACACCATTCATATTCAACATCTAGATTTTAGGTTTTAAAACTTTAACATGGTATCTATGAATTACTAACTCGAGTATCACCAACCTTTATTAAAAATGTATCATATCTCTTTGTATGAGATTACTCACATCATGAGGTTAACATTATGTATGTAAAACAAGAACACGACTAGTTCTATTGACAAAGTTTTCTATTACAACTATTACAATCATTAAAAAAGATGGGTAGAATGTGGAGAATTGCCCCACTTAGGGCTACAAAAAACAACATTTTGCAACTATAATATGTTGAAGACATTCTTTTGTATTAATTTACAATGTTTGTAAGGGCAAGTTTGCATTCGTCCCTGATATTTAATCAACATCCGCGTTCTTAGCTACCTTACGGATATATAGTGATGAAATCCCGCTACTTTGTTTTGTTGTCTTCTTTAAATGTGGGGACGCATCCTTGTCCTTTTCGTTGTCTCCGTACATTGCTTTTCATATAGTCTAATGAGAAAGTTCTCCACATGCAATGTGTGTACTCTAGAAAGTGTTTATAAGGTTGAGAAAAGAAAACATTGTAGATAAAACAACAACAAAACACATCACAAATTGAATAGATGTCCCCACGCACACCATCATTATATCTATCCATAACATAATGGTCAACTTGTTTTAGGAGACTTAAATCCGCATCCTTGCATCAACCCCCAAAGTTGATGTTGAACAATCTCCACAAAGGAAAATCCAAAAGTTGTAATTCTACCCAATGCACTATATACTAAGAAATAAAATCCAAGAAGTTGACATAATAACAACGATTATAGTGACTTGATTTTGAAATTGGTTGACATACGTGGCACTTCAGAAAGCATAGTTACATTATTCTTACATTATAATGAAGGATACCATTTGCACATTACTTGTACATAACTAGAAAAGGCTACAATATTTGTTACACAATCCCTTCAAGAGGGTTCAGAGGATTGTCGTTACATGATGATTAGTTGAATGCACATATGTGGTTGTAAGTGTGAAATGCAACACATGTCTTACTCTTTGCCAGATTTTTTGAGCTACATGATCAAGATACATTGAGCATTTGACGCTTGTTTTCTCATTCGAGATATATGATATCTCCAATAGTTTCAAGTTGATGTATTCTTTCACGTTCTAAAAATAGAGAAAATCTTGTATATTCTTGTGACACATCAAAAGGAATAGTTCAACTCCAACTATAACCTTAATATTTTAAATGCAACTTTACAATAATTTAGATTATTGGTACACATAATGGCATCTTTGACATGTCAACATAGCATTTGGCACCTTGAAAGGAAGTAGTTGGAAGTCGACGGAAAGTCTTTAACATATATGGCAAGAAAGGAAAACAAAGAACAATAGAAGTTGTATTCCTTTTTCACACGCTTATAGCATAAAGGTTTGTATTTCATTTGTGGATGTGCTACAAAAAAATCACTTGTTTTTGCTTATTGCTACATGTACATACTTTGGTAATGTAAAAGTTTGATTGAGCATTATTTGTCACATAGTAGGCATACCTTTACACGAAAACATGCACATATTGTTAGACTTATTCGTATAATTCGCCTAATTTTAATGAAATAAGTAATGTGGAGGTCAAAGGATGTGAAGTTAACTGATAGATCACTAAATGCGCAAAATAGAATCTTATATATAACACTAGAAAAGATAGTAATACATGTCAAAGTTATGAATTGAAGGAACAATGAGAAGATGCCAAATTAGACAAGTGAAGGGATAAGAACTACAAATTTTGCAAATAAAAATAGTGATGTTGAATTAGAAGGGAAAGGATACTTGTACAACCAAAAATATGTCCTCACTCTACATAAACTAAAAATATGTCCTCATTCTATATTTTCACTTGAGAATACCCTAGCTTCCCAAGCTAAGGTATTCTCAAGCGAAGATGTAACTTAGAACATATATAAATTGGATACATCATACAATGTGTTTAAATCCAAAGTCATTGAATAGAACCGCCGCATGTTATTAGGAGAATAACTATGTTTAATTAATGGTCTAATTTTGTGAAGTCTGCCTAAACCTGTTACAATTGAACAATGGAAGAAGGTGCAAAAAAAATGTCTAAATGTCATTTAGTACAAAGCTTTATTGATGGGAAGGGAGTACACAAATTTGACTTCCAGAATGCATGCCATACCTTTTTCATATGTGAGTAGTTGTTAAAAGAAAAAGAATGTGTTAGAATCTTGAAAGTTATTCGAGATCCGATTTTGCTTGAAGTGGATCATCCTTTTCGCATGTCATGTATGTCTTTTAGCCCGAGAGACCCTATCTAACACAACAAACAATTCAACGTTATGTCAACTAAGATACATTTTGGTTTCTTTAAAAGTAGCAAACCTAAAGTTAGAAGAAACCAAGTCGAGCAACATGAGGTATATCGTATGCAAAATGTCATCGCACATGCGATGCACATAAAAGTAAGGATCTCTTCATACATTTCCGTGGGAAATTCCTTTTCTTAATAGAGATGTGACTATGATATCACATATACTTTGATGTATACTTTTTTATGCATAAATTTACCATAGTTAAGCTTTATATTTTTGTAGTGCATGAGGAACTCCTTATCATAAAGGTTGTGCAATCTTGGTTATCCCAATGCACTCCCCCACTAAGCTACAGTGTCCCCTTTTTCTCATTTTGTGAAGTGAAAGAAACGAATAAGATCATTTGTCCATGAACTTAGATGGAGGAGATGTGGCACATTTTAAATTCCTTTATTCATAACCTTGGAAGTTGGGATCGAGGGATCCCTTGAGATATGAAGATTCGTTTCCTTTGTCAATGTGAAATTTTTGGAATGGATGATACAAGATAAAGCTAACAACGAGATTCTCAAATTTGGTTAAATTCCCCAATTCATTCATGATTAAAATGATGATATCTCTAATGTTGGAGTTTTAGGCATAGCCATAACAACCCTACGTGGGACATGTAGAAAAGGTCATATAAAGTATGTAATAATCCAATTGATTCCAATCTAGAGTGTCTCACATCTTTCTATTATGTGAAATAAGCATTAGTTGTATTTTGACAATGGCACTCACATGATCAAGTGCCACAAGTAGGTGGAAAAAGAAAAAGAAAGAGAAAAGAAAAATGAAACCATGGGAGCATTTTCCATGTGTATGTGTTGTGCATAACTTTCAAGAGTGTGAGGTATAATATAAATGAGTGTGCAAGGTGCACAACAAAGTGTGCTCTCAGTGGGCTGATATTTATGTCGCCCCCAATGCTACACTAGTCCTACATCCAAGTTACGAACAAAAAAGTTAAAATTTCCATAGTTTAACGAAGAAAGAAAGAAACCTAGAGGTGATGTAAAAAGGTGAACTACACACCCTTGCAACTACCCAAGTCTTTTTGTGATGCATTAAAACATAAACAAAAGAAAAACGAATAGAACTTATTCCTGTTGACTCATAAATCACTCAACTCCACTAGAATACACATTGTTGTCTCTTTTAAGCAGTTTTGCTCAAGTGCTTTAAAACCATTGAAGATGTCTCATAATTTAAATCTACGATTATTTAAAGGACCTTACACCTTAGTCACTTCAAGCTACTTTAGGATTTCAGAAGTGTTGCATAAAGAGTACACTAAGTATAACACGTATTATCAACTAGAATAATGTAATTTTAAATAGGGCCAAAAAACCTAACACCCCGAACTTGTGTCAAGTATTTATTGGATACCCCAAAAGTTTCAACAATTGGAATCAACTTTTGTTCTATAGAAGGGATGGTATTCTCGTAACATATGAAAACTAAGGGGTGTTCGAGCTCGAGTAAATATCCGAAAAATGAAGGGTATTTTGGTGTTTCCCTTCAAAACAAATATTAACATTGCCTCCATTAAAATGTAAGAGTTGAAAGATTGATTATTCCATTCTTAAAAAGTAAAAGTTTATGTAACTTAGTTTTTGTTTATAAAAAATGAATTAAGATTCAATCATTAGTAGGCTAGTCATGTAGTTTAACGAATGCATGTTAATTTTTGCGATATGACCTAAGATAGTTATTGGGAAACTAATCACTTAGTTTAAACTTGAGGCATTAATAATTTGATATAAACTTGCTTCAAGCAATTATTAATGTGCAAACTCATGTTTACACCTAAATTTGCTTGTATTATTGCTAAACTCCATTACTTAGCCTTTTGCATGTTTTGCTCTTGTCACACAAGAATTTATTGTTTTGGTTATTAGGGCATAAGTTAACAAATTTGTGTTCCTTCACACAAGTTTAATACACCAATTCCCATAGGTCACCATTTTTAATAGCTTTATAGTGTACACATACATATTTTATTTTGCATAAATAGTTTTCTACAAATAAGCAACGGATTGATATCGGAAAGGTTTATCAACACATACCCTTTGCTAAAAAATATAAGTAGGATTCATGAATCAATATTTTACTTTTTAATGTTTGATAATATCATGAGTGTAACCCGATGTAAAACATGTCAATTATTGGAATAGGAGAGCGTAAAAACTATTTTATAAATATTGAACAATGACATTCACTACATCAATTTTTCTGATAAAATCAATTTGATACTTTATATAGGAATTGCATTATAAATGATTGAGTCAAATGGTTCCTAAAGAAACTTAGAGGACAATCGCAATATTGGAAATTATCTAGATGCCCTTTTCAATGCACGTTTATGGTTGGTACAATTTGTCTTTGTTCGATTCTTTGTGTCACTTATTGCATGGACATTGAAAATTTCATGTAAGCAATATTGGAGTAGTTTTTTTGAAGTATATGAATGAATTCATTTGGGAAACCCGATCTCCTTGAATGCATGGAATTTGAGTATTTTTACATATCAACATTTATGAACTAGAGAACCACTTCTGCTAGAATAGCTTTTTTGAAGTGAATGAATGAACTCATTTGTGAAACTTGTCCTCCTTTGAATGCGTGAAAATTGAGTATTCTTGACATATCAACATTTATGAACTAGAGAACCACTATACTCATTTGTTTGCACCATGAATACAAATTCTTGTAGTCTTATGTGGCTTGTAGAGAATAACTTAGCAAAACCTCATTGTGTGTGGGAGATACAAACATTATTAAGGTTTCTTTAAGCATTGTATTTTTTCAAGAGCTTTTTAGCTAGAAGAAAATGATGAAATAATCAAATGGTGTTTGGTGTCTAATTGTCTCACAATTCATGGCCTTCGATCTTGACTGGTGTTTCCCTATCACTTGGGATCAAAGAGCCCACCTCGTAGCTATCTCAGACACACCAACTGCGGACTACGACGGAGCACGGATGACGAGGCTACGATCCATAAGGCTACGAACATGGAACTAAAAGTGACAAGGCTAGGAACTTTAGAAGTTGTGAGTGATGAGACCATGATCTTAGGAAGCTAGGGAGAGCATGAAGACATAGATGAAGAAGGAGACAATATGGCATAAATTGCGAAAACTAGATTGATATGTCAATGATTGGTGTTGAATCCCTTGAAAGGGACCAAGGAGGTTACACATTGTCGCGAAGTTTCGAGCGTGCATGTTACTTGGGCGGGACCATGGGGGTCTTGGACTTGGGAGTACTCAAGGGATAGAGAAGACCCGAGGTTTGCTTTACGACAATACTACTTCCCGACCCCTTCCCGAGCAAGGGCTCATTCCCCTTTGTTTTGTGAGGCCAGTCGCTTTCGTTGATCACGACTCATCGACCTTTCGAGATCACTGCACGAGCCAAGTGATCAAATAGGTACAAGCAAAGATGAGCACACAAGATGAACGCACAAGGGGACGATAACACAAACACGAATGCCCATACGTCTTTATGAGGAGGAGAGGTGCATGGGCACGCCCGAATGCTCCCTCGTCACAAGACGTCGAACGTATGAGGAAGACACAAAACACACGCACAAACGCTTGTACGCCTTTATGAGCAGGAGAGGTGCATGGGCAAGCCCGAACGCTCCCTCGTCACAAGACGACCGAACATACAAGGAAGTCACAAACACATGCACAAATGCACGTCTTTATGAGGAGGAGAGGTGCATGGGCATGCCCGAAATGCTCCCTCATCACAAGATGACCGAACGTACAAGGAAGACACAAACACACACACAAAATGCTCGTACGCCTTTATGAGGAGGAGAGGTGCATGGGCAACCCCGAACGCTCCCTCGTCACGAGATGACCGAACGTACAAGGAAGACACAAACACACGCACAAAATGCTCGTACGCCTTTATGAGGAGGAGAGGTGCATGGGCACGCCCGAAACGCTCCATGGTCACAAGACGGCCGAACGTACAAGGAAGACACAAACACATGCACAAATGCTTGTACGTCTTTATGAGGAGAAGAGGTGCATGGGCACGCTCGAAACGCTCCCTCGTCACAAGACGACCGAATGTACAAGGAAGACACGAACAAAGAAAGAAAGAAAGAAAGAAAGAAAGAAAGAAACACGAATGATATCGGCCAAAGAAATAAATACGTGTTCGATTCCAACACAAGAGGACCCTTTATAAAATAGGGTTTGATTACAATGGCAACTTATAGTTAACCACAAGCTCAATCAAAACATAAATACTAAATGCCCTTAGAGACAAGAGCAAATCTGAACACGGTGAAGATGAACACACGAGCACCACCAAAATGCCAACCCCAACGAACCACGACCACCTGAACGGCGAGCACATGGGCTCGCAACGACGAATGGGGCTCGCAACGTCGAACCAACAAAGCTTGGGCTCACAAGCACTTCGAGAGTCGACGCGAAGAAGACGAGCACGTGGCGATGAGGGGATGAAGGGGTATGAGATGAAGAGAAGTGGTGAAGAAGAAGATGAAGAGCTCCGAAGGAAAAATGGCAATAGTCTCCTCCTCCCAAAACGTCCTCCCCCAAATGAGCCCCCCTCGACCTCCTTTTATATGAAAAAAAGGAAGGGGGATTGCCAATTTCTTCTTTAATGCAAAAAGGAATAAAATTCCTTAAATCACGTTGCACTGTAAGACTAGATTTGAACTGTACACCTCTAGCTAAAAGTTGATGTGACTATCCACTAGCCCATTAACTTTCTCTTATATAATTCTATCTCTATAAATTCTTAGCCTGTCTCCCCTCTACTTTTTTATCTCTCCTCTCTCTTACTTTTTACACAGGCTTCTATCCATCCTTTCCACCCTTTCTTTTCCCTTTTCTTTTTCATGTGCACAATTAATCGCTTTTGTGTGCACACACATTGCACATGCACATTTTGACCCCCCCCTTTTCACCAGTTTTTCCCACTCTTGAGCACGCCACATCACGACATCCACCCCCACCAAACCCACATCTTCCGGTATGTGCCAAGAATGGCGGGGGCTGAGGGTGGTCAATAGTTTGTTTCCTCCTCCTCATTGACCCCGTGGCTTGTTGTTTGCTCGCCTTTATCTTCGTCAAGGTCATCGAGGTTTGGCTCCCTGTCGTGTCACTTTTTGAAGATTTTGACCTGCTTCCCGGCTATTGGTACTACCAGCTTAGTCCCATCGAGTTTAGCGAGATGGTAGGTAGCATTATTGTTCGCACTCGTTACCACGTATGGCCCGAACCATCGCTTTGCGAATTTCCGCATCGAGCTATGTTGATTGGTGAGACTACTATCATATACAATCACCCAGTCTCCTTCTTAGATCTTCCGAGAGCGTAGTCGGTGTGCGTATTGTCAAACCGGGCTTTGTTACTTAGCCTAGCCGCTTCTAACCTCTCCTTTGCCAACTCCAAGTTGCCTTATCCTTGTTGCTAGAAGCTCTTCTCGACTCATCTCGTTTTCCCACGACATCGCTACCCATGATGCGATCGTGTCTTCGATGGGCATCATCGGCTTTTGTCTGTACATGAGTTTAGCTGGCATGAAACCTGTAACTAAGCTATGAGTTGTTCGGTCGGTCCACAAGGCATAAGGTAGTAACCGAGGCCAATTCCCGACTCGCCCATCACAAGCTCTTACAATGGCTTTTACGATAGGCTCGTGTTCGCATTCTATCTTTCCATTAGCCTCCGAGTTATAAGCGGCCGTGAGAGAGAGCTTCACTCCAAGTTGGTCAAAGAGTTCTGTAGCTTCGTGAGCGTTCAACTCTCCTCTATTGGCCACTATCTTCCCCACACATCCATACCGACAGATGACATCCTCAAGTAAGAATTTACACACCCCCCCCCCCCCCCCCCCCCGTCGTTTTGTTTGCTAAGGCTCGCCCTTCTACCTGGTTTGTTAGGTCTTCTCTTGCTAGCACCAAATATTTCATTTGGCCCACTCCCATCGGCATTGAAACCAAATCCACCATCCATTTGAAGTGTATGGTGAGTGGGTAGGTCAGGTGCATCTCGTCCCTATGGCGTATGTTTGAGTGTATCTGACAACTTTCACACGTCCCCACGAAATGGGTGACATCCTTGTACATTCCCGACCACCAATACTTCTCCTTTAACTTCTCGAATGTTGCCCACGTTCCTCTATGGCCTGCCCAAGGACTCTCGTGGAACTCAGACACCAATGTTGTCTGGTCCTCTTCCTCTATGACCACTCATTGTGGCGTCCTTGTCCTTCTCTTCGGGTGCCTCCAGAGGAATCCCCCTTGTAGGAAGTACTTGCACGCTTTCTTTTGGACTCTATGTGCTTCCTCCTTCGACCATGAACTATCCACCGTCATTGAGCTTAAGAACTTGCCAATGTGTAGCCACTCCCCTTCGTATTCACTTTCGTTGAAGGCGTGGAGTACTCGCACATCTCGATCATCTATAGACGCTTGGGCCGTCTTAAAGAAGTCAAGAGCGACATCCTCATCTTCAGACACCATGTCGCTTTCTCCCTCGAATCTTGCCCTCGATAGCATATCTGCCATGACATTGTTCTTCCCTGAAATGTGGCGAATCTCCGGGTTCATTGATTTGATGTAGTCAATCCATCTTAGCATAGCTAGGTTCGGTATTGCACATCCCAAAACCATCCCTAGGATTGGAAGGCAATCCGTCTCTATTACCACCTCTGACCCGATTAGGTAATCTTTATCCGCCTTCACTGCGGACACAATACCCCAGAGCTCACGTTTTACTTGGGTGTATCCTTGTTGTCACTCGCTTAAGACCTTGGCTCCGAACTGGATGACGTAGCGTGTACCATCCTCTCCTTCTTGGTTGATGACCCATCCGATCCCTGTTGGACTAGTATCTACCGTCACACAGATGGGCACCCCTTCCTTGTATACAGCTTTTCGTAAAGCTGGTGCCGCTACCAACATTCCTTTGAGCCTCTTCATTGCCTCTGTGTGCTCTTCTTCCCACTTGAACTTCCGCCCCTTCTTGAGTAGCCCATACAAGGGATCAGCTAGGTGAGCATAGTGCGGGATCCAGATGTGGTAGAATGCACAGGCACCAAGAAATTGCCTCACCTCTGTTTGCGATTTACATTCTTCCCTCATGTTTGTGATGGCATCCACCTTTGCCGGGGACGGTTTCCGTCCGTACGCCCCGCACAAGTGTCCCACCACAAGGATCTCCGGTTGGCCGAATGCCGATTTCTCACTCGAGAAGGTCAAGCGTGCATCTTCGAGTCTTTGTAGAACCTTCTCACAATCGGAGATGTGATATGCCACAAAATGGCTACACCCATCCTCGTCCAAGGTTTCATCTTTCTCCACTTCAAAGCACCCTTTTATGGGGATGCCATCGAGGAACGGCATGGTGATGTCGGGGATGCAATCTCTCAATACCTTGTTCATTGCATTTACCATGTGGGCTACAGAGTTAGTGCCTCCTTGTGGCAAGGTACACATTCGCACTAGGCTGATAGGGGTCCGCATCGTCGTGATGTCCCTACTCTCCACAGACAGTTGGAATTGATCATACCCCGAGTATAGATCACCGATCGAATAAATAGACCTTCCAGCGAAGGCCTCGGTGAATTTGTCAACGCTAGGCCCGACCCCGACATTTCGAATTGTCACTTGATTAACAGGTTGTAGGTCCTGGATGAAGCATAAGGTGCCATTCTTCTTTGGCACAGTGATCCACCGATTCAAGTATGGGGCGCTTGATGGCTCGAGGATGCCCATCTCGATCTTTTCCTTGAGTAGCTCAATCAGCTTTGGGATGTGAGCTCTCGGAACCGGGATTGGTTTGATGTTCCACAGTACATGTGGCACCGTAAAGATCACCATTGGCTCCATGATCTTAGGGTTTACACACCCTAGCTCACCTGACGAGAAGGTGAAAGCCCTTCCATGGCTTTCGATCATCCTTCTAAATCTTTCCTCCTCCCTAGGCAATAGGAAGCCACCCCCACGAATCCGGAGCTTCTGTAGCGTCTCGTCGGTGAACCGGTGCCCTATGCCTCGTGGGTCGCGCAAGCTAGGATCAGCCGCTACCCCCTTTATCCGATCCCAACTATCATTAGGCAATGGGGCAGCCACAAGCTTCACCTTCTTGTCCATGGTCTTGTACTTTGTTTCCACCTTGACCGTCCTCGCTTCCTCAATCAACCGCCCAAGCTCTTAGATGGCGGTGTACATGTCAACTGAGTTGACTGGAATTACCTTGTCTTCATTGAGGCCCGAAATGACTATCCTCTCCATCTCTCTGAGAGTGTCGTCGAACGAGACTACCTCCATGGTGCCGCTTATGGTGTCATCTTCCCCCAATAAATTACATTGTTTGAGATACCTTTCGTATCTCTTGGCCCTAGGCTTATCTCTATCACTTAAACTAGTAATTTTACAAGCTCCATTTTCGGAGAACCAAAATTGTTTCCTATTACATTTAATAGTTTTACAAGGGTTTAGGGTCTTAGTTTGCCTCGGGCTATTGCGGCCCCACTCTTTAATAGCTCGCATCAAAAATCCTCTCGGCTCTCCCCTTTGAGGGAGGCTCGATTGCGCTCATGGTTGGGCCTCACCGTAAGGAATTGGATTGAATGCTTCCCATCTTGGCTCTTGACCCTCGCATATGCCAACCCGTTGTCTAGCACCTTCGTATCCATGAGAGCCGCCGTGATGTATGGTTCACCCAAGATGATTGGGTGTGAGGACGTCTCTTGAACAAAGAAATGTTGATCTATTTCTACGTCCCCCACCTTCACCCGTACATTTGGGCAAGCCCCGTATAGCTCCTCGGTTGCTCGGGTCGCTGCTCTAATCTTCCACCCGTGTTTCGTGTTGATCGGCCACTTTCCCTTTTTATAAAAGTCCATGGACATAAGGTTGATCTCCGAGCCATGGTCGATCAATGCTACAACCGGCTCTTTTACATCTCCGACCCGTACCGGTGTCTCCGTTGTCACTCTCGCCCAATGTGGCCTCGTGTAGTGACTGTCCGCATTGTCTTTGTCTTCCTCGGGCACCTCAGTTGACACTATATTTACAATCACAGGCTTTGCCACTTCTTGCTCCATCGAGAGTAGCTTCCTCTTCATTAGGTCGATGATGACCTCGTGGAATTCTTTCTTGGCAATTCCGAGGATCTCTCGTAGAGTAAACTCTACGTGACTATCGAGGATCCTTTCCTCCACTACCTTCTTCAAGTCCATTGCTTGTTCGATCTCCGAGCAAAGCTTGAAGTTGGGGGGGTTCCCCTTCTCTTTCCATCTTTCATCGCGTGCTTGAGACTGGTTCGGCTCTTCCCTTCTTCGTGCACCTCGAGCGTCGTATTTCCTTGATGGACCAGCTCCCTCGTCATTTCCTACCTTCTTCTCTTCTACCATTACTTCGTAGTTTTGGCAAGCGGCTTCCACTAAGCCTATATTTTCTTCCACCGGATCCTTCCACCCGGTTGCTTCTTGGACCCTTCTTTCCACTTCGTTCGCTTCTTCTCTTTTGAACTTTCCCTTAGAGAGGCTTCCAAGGATTGACAGCCAAAAGTCAAACTCTTTCTCCTCTTGCCTCCTCCCCTCTTTCCCCACTCGGATCCCAGCCGACGCCGAGTAGTGGACGGCTTCAACATGTCGTGCTTCGGCCTCCTCCATTAGCCTTCTAATGCCCCCTCGGCCTTGATTCAATCCTAAGGAGCTCCTTGTCTCCGTCGAATAGACCCTATTGTTCCAAAGATAGACTATTTCCCTTCTTAGGGCCTCTTGAAAGTCTTCACACTCCCTTCATAGGTAGTCGGGATTGTCGCACCACATACATCTTTGCGCGAACGGGGGATGTCGATCTTGAGGGCCGCCACTCTCTCTCCTAGCTTGCGCTATTTGGAGCTCTCGTACCATCTTTGTGAGCTCGTCTATTGCCGACCCTCTCGATGGTGCTGCAACCACGTTTCTCTCGGGGACGAACCTTGCATTTGCTTGCTCTCTTTCTTGAGGTACTCTACCACCCTTGGGTTTGTGTGTCTCACTAATGGAGCCTGTGGATGTTTGGTCGCTCAACAGAGACCTGTCGTTCCATTCCCTTCTCTTATCGAAGCGACTACAAACCTGTTTTACCATAACCCAATCCGTTGTGAGCCCATCATCAGTTTCGAGGAGGATCCCCACATTCTCGCGGTCTCGTGCATCAACAACCTTTATGAATAGTAGGACCTTGCTTGTGTCAAGCACCATCTTATCGAGAGTCGAGAGTCGCGCGAAGTGCTTCTCAAATTCTTGTAGAAGTACCATAGCATTTCTCCCCTTGTTGGGAAGCTCAACCCACTCCATTAGATCCCTTTTCGAAATTTTGAGTGAGTCATCAAGGCCATACTTCTCAAGGATTCTTTCTTCGAACTCCAGCCAATTGCAACAGTCCGCTTGGATCTCAAGTACCTCTGCATGGATATTCGGCATTACCACTCTAGCGAATCCAGTTAGCCGCCTATCTTTAGGGATGTTTCGCATAAGCATTTCGGTCTTATAGGCATCCAAGTAGCTCATGGTATCTCTTCCATTGAACAGACCCGTTGTGCTGACCACTGTCTCTATGGCCCGGTCTAGGCCAGTGATGCCTTCTCAGGCATTTGTTGGGGACAAGGTCGTTAGTGCGGAAGAACAAACAACATCTGTGATGTTGAAGGACCTGTGTATGAGGATGAACAAGATACACAGAGAGAGAGGGAGAGAGAGAGAGAGAGAGAGAGAGAGAGAGAGAGAGAGAGAGAGAGAGAGAGAGAGAGAGAGATAGGCACAAAGAAACGTTTTATTTCTTAATAGCAATAGTTACAAATGACAACCAACCTCTTTTACTAAAGGTTACAAAGTCACTTTATATGGTGACTATCCTAGGGCAGTTGCCCTTTATGCTATTTACAAAAATAGCCCAAACTTGGGCTGTCCAAAGGGACGGTGTGAATACGGCCATTATACACTTGTATTCGACACTCCCCCGTAATGGGCGTATACATAGGTTATCTGAAATTACAAGTATATACAAGGTTTATCGGACAAATCGGTTTTGTTCGAGTCAGCAATATCTGAAGATAGAAGACCGAACCAGTCGGGTCGGAAGAGCTAAAGCCGATCCTCAAAGAACTGATGTCGGTTGTCCGAAACCATCCTGTGCTGTGTGTCTGACTTTAATCGGACTGATTTTTCGTTATGCCCATCTGGTGTCGAAGGGACCGGAAGCGGTCTGTCGAAAGACACTTGGTCATTCCATTTGCGACATTATCGGTTGTGGATATCTTTTCGAGACCGATTTTCCCTGAAATGATGCAGTCCCGAACAAAGTGATATCAAACGTTGATATGCTTGGAGGCGTTGTGGTGAACCAGATTTTTTGACAAAGCGACAACACCCTGACTGTCGCTGTAGATAACTAGAGCCGAGTCGAAGTCGACTTGTCGAAACGTGTGCGCCAGTCGACCGAGCCATAAAGCTTCTTTTGCCGTGTCGAATGCAACTACATATTTTGCTTAGGTTGGTGAGGTGGCTGTGCGCTCCTGAAGTTTCGACTTCCACGAGATTGCTCCATTGTCGAATTTGAAACAATATCCGGTTGTTGATTTCCGACTGTCCACGCTGTCGTGAAGATTCGTCACTACGCGCGGATCGTGAGGCGGAACCGCCGGGGTTCTGGACCAGAAGGATTTAGAGTCGATACAAGCTTTGGCGAGAAAGTACTTAAGATAGATTAGGAAAGAGAGAAGATGAGATTACACGATTGATTTGATAACGAATTTCTTCTTCTTAATTTCTTCTTCTTAATTTCCTCCACTCTAAGTTCAAGTTACCTTGAACTCTCTATGCTCCACACATAGACACAAAGATAATATCTTTTGCTCCACCTTATATATGATGAGAGCCGTATTTGTCGTGCCTATGTGGGATATCTCACAATTTTCTCTTTTCTTTTCACAAACTTTATACCCTCATATCTTGACATTTAGTTGTCCATTTCTCGTGTAATAAAGTGCATTCGAAACCTCCATCATTTTGTACTTAGATATTAAAAATGTTATCTTCACAATTATTGTATTACATGATTCATACTCGATTTTGTATGTTTTATGGGATTTTCACACTATTGCCGAAAATCTTCACGACATCCACCCCCACCAAACCGCACGTCCTCCGGTACGTGCCAAGAAGAGAAGAAGTGAGATTTCGGCTACGATGATCAATTAGATTCCTCCATGTCTTCATTTTCATCCGGCCTATTATGTTCATCGTCGAGGTAATCGAGGTCAGGATCCTTGTCTTGTCTTTTCTTGAAAAGCTTTACTCTTTTTCCCGTAATGGGTACGACCAACCTTGATCCGTCTAGTTCTGCAAGGTGGTATGTGGCATTATCGTTGGCACTTGTCACCACATACGGCCCGAACCATCTTCTTGCGAACTTCCTTGTTGTACTATGTTGATTGTCAAGGGTGCTGTCGTAGACCAAAACCCAATCCCCTTCTTCAATCTTCTTGGGACGAAGTCGATGCGTGTTGTCGAACCGAACTTTGTTCTTTACTCGGGCTGCCTTCATCATCTTTCGCGCTTTTTCTAAATCTTCAGGTCTTCTTTCAAGTTGCCTTATCCGCGCCGCTAATAACTCTTCTTGGCTCATCTCGTTCTCCCACGGTATCGCTACCCATGAGGCGATCGTCCTTTCGATGGGCATAATCGGCTTTTGTCCATACATAAGCTCCGTCAGCATATACCCTGTCACCGAGCTATGTGTCGTTCTATCGGCCCACAAGGCATAGGGTAATAGTCGTGGCCAATTCCCGACTCGACCGTTGCATGCCCGTACGATGGCTTTAACGATAGGTCCATGCCCTCGCTCGATCTTCCCATTTGCTTCCGGATTGTAGGCAGTCGTGAGGGAGAGCTTCACGCCTAGTCTTTCGAAGAGCTCCGTCGCTTCGTGCGTGTCCAACTCCCCTCGATCGGCCACTATCTTCCCTACACATCCATATCGGCAAACAACATCTTCAAGTAAAGATTTACAAACGGCTGAAGTCGTCTTATTTGTCAAGGCTCGTCCTTCCACTTGATTTGTCAAGTCTTCCCTTGCCAACGCTAAGTACTTCATTTGTCCCACTCCCATTGGCATCGAGACCAGATCCACCATCCATTTGAAGTGTATGGTGAGTGGGTATGTCGGCTTTAACTCATCACGATGACGTATATTTGAATATACTTGGCAGTTTCGCATGTGGACACGAAATGGAGTACATCTTTGTACATGCTTGGCCACCAGTACTTCTCCTTCAACTTTTCGAACGTCGCCCATGTTCCTCTATGACCTGCCCAAGCACTCTCGTGGAATTCGGTCATCAGCGTCTCTTGCTCTTCTTTCTTTACCACCACTCGACGTGGTATTCCTGTCCTTCTTTTTGGATGTCGCCAAAGGAATCCTCCCTTCAAGAAGTATCGATAAGCTTTCTTTCGGATTCGTAGGGCCTCCTCCTTTGTCAACGAAGCATCTGTCGTCAATGTTCTTAGGAATCTACCGATCAGTAACCATTCTCCTTCGTACTCGTTCTCGTTGAAGGCGTGGAGGGTTTGCGTGTCCTGGTCTTCCGCCGACAATCGAGCCATCTTGAAGAAGTCGAGGGCGACATCTTCATCTTCCGAAACCATGTTACTTCCATTTGAAAATCTTGCCCTCAACAGCATGTCAGCCATGGCGTTCTTCTTCCCTACGATGTGACGGATCTCTGGGTTTAAAGACTTGATGTAGGCGATCCACCTTAGCATAGCAAGATCTGGGGTCGCACATCCCGAGACCATTCCGAGAATTGGGAGACAATCTGTCTCTATTATCACTTCTGATCCGATCAGGTAATCTTTGTCCGTCTTCACTGCCGACACAATACCCCAAAGTTCCCGCTTGACTTGGGCATATCTTTGTTGCCGTTCGCTGAGAACCTTTGCTCCGAACCGGACGGCATATCACGCATTATCTTCACCTTCTTGATTGATGACCCACCCGATTCCGGTTGGGCTCGTATCTACAGGCACGTAAATTGGTTTCCCTTCGGCATAGTCGGCCTTCCTTAGTGCCGGAGCTTCAAGAAGCAGTTTCTTTAATCTTTGCATCGCCTCTGTGTGCTCGTCTCGCCATTCGAACTTTATTCTTTTCTTTAGTAGTCCATATAACGGTTCGGCGACATGAGCGTAGTGAGGAATCCATATATGATAAAACGCGCACGCTCCAAGGAACCTTCGAACCTCCGTTTGGTTTTCGCATTCTTCTTTCAGGTCTTGGATTGCGTTCACTTTGGATGGCGAGGGCTTCCGGCCGTATGCTCCACACAAGTGACCTACCACCAAGATCTCCGGTTGCCCGAATGCGGATTTTTCTCCCGAAAATGTCAAATTCGCATCTTCGAGCCTTTGAAGCACCTTCTCGCAATCTTTCATATGATTCGCAACGAACTTTCTACAACCTTCCTTATCTTTCGATTCATCTTTCTCCTCATCCGAACATCCTTTTATCGGAATATCATCCAAGAATGGCATCGTGATGTTCGGAATGCAATCCTTCAAGACTTTATTCATGGCATTCACCATATGAGCCACCGAGTTCGTTGCGCCTTGGGGTAAGGTACACATCCGCACAAGCCCGATCGGAGTCCTCATGGTTGTAATGTTCTGACTGTTGATCGCCAACTGGAATTGGTCATATCCGGAGTAGAGATCGCCAATGGAGTAGATGGACTGGCCCGCAAACGCTTCGGCAAATTCGTCCACGCTCGGACCGATTCTGGCATTTCAAATTGTCACCTTGTTGACGGGTTGAAGATCTTGGATGAATCGCAATGATCCATTCTTCTTCGGCACCGTGAACCACCTATTAGAATAAGGAGCATTCGACGGTTCTAGAATTCCCATACTCACCTTCTCCTTTAAGAGCTCGATCAACTTCTGAAGGTGTGCTCTCGAAACCGGTATTGGTTTCAAATTCCAAGGCACATGAGGCACCGTGAAGATCACCATTGGCTCTATAACCTTTGGGTCGGCGCATCCGATTTCTCGTGGGAAGAATGCGAAAGCCTTCCCATGTCTCTCAAGCATATCACGAAACATTCGCTCCTCTTCAGGGAGAAGGAAATCCTCCTTTCCAACTCGTAGCTTCCCCTTCATCTCTTTGGTGAAGTCATGACCTATCTTCTTCGGATCTCTTAAGCTTGGATCGTTAGCGACTTCCTTCATCTTTTGCCAGCTATCTTCCGGTAGCGGAACCGCAACTGGTTTGATCTTCTTATCCACTGTTTTATATTTCGTGTTGATGTCAGCTTCATTCATCGAGATGCCACGACGGTATTCATCGATGATAGCGTACATGTTGACGGAGTTAACCGAAATCACATGTTGGTTGTGAAGATAGCTCAAGTCCACGACGTCCTCGATTTCGCCGATGGTGTCGTTAAATGAGGCTTCTTCCATAATATGAGTCACGAACTCTCCTTCTTCTATTATGTTCTCTTCTTTCAACATCTTCTCGAATTCTTGTATCCGGCGCTTGTGCTTCTTGTCGGGTAGTACTAGTTTACATGCGCCACTAGGTGTGACACATGTTGCTTCTCCTTGCAATCCACGCGCTCTTCTTTCTTGTGGGGTCTTGTGATTGCTCGGACTATTTGTGCCCCATGCTTGAATAGTCCGCTCTAAAAATCCGAGGATTCGCCTCCGAGACTATCTCGATTCCTTTCATGATTGGCTCGCACTGTTAGGAATTGGACCGATCTTTGGTTGTCAAGACTCTTTATTCGTGCGAAGGCTGCTCCATTATCGAACACTTTGGTCTCCATCCGAGATGATGTGATATAAGGTTGCCCTAGGATGACAGGATGCGATGCCGATTCTTGTACGAAGAAGTGTTGATCCATCTCCACATCCCTGATCGTGACTTTGACATTGGGACAAGCTCCGTACAAGTCCTCCGTAGACTTTGTTGCCGCGTGAATCTTCCATCCATGGTTTGTATTGATTGGCCATCTTCCCTTTTTGTAGAAGTCGGTTGACATGAGGTTGATCTCCGAGCCGTGGTCGATCAAGGCTACGACGGTCTCTTTCTTCTCCCTGATCTTCACCGGCGTCTCCGTTGTCGCTCGTGCCCAATGAGGTCGAGTGTAGTGACTGTCCACCATATCTTCATCGATTTCTTCTCTTGCCATCGTTATGGCATTCGTTTTTGCTTTCTGCGGCTTCCCTTCTTCCTCGTCCGATTGTTGTCTCTTTCTCTTTACAAGGTCCACAATCGTGTCATGGAACTCCTTCTTCGTAATGCCAAGCAATTCCCTCAAGGACAAAGTTACGTGGCTATCAAGAACTCGTTCTTTGAGAATCTTCTTTAGGTCCGTCGTCTGCTCTATGTCCGACCTTAGCTTATAGGTAGGTATGGTCCTTGTCCTCCGAGCGGGGTCTTCGACACCAACCTTCACGGGCCGAACCGTTTCTTCAACTCGTATGCTCGGCTCCCCTTTTCGGCTTGATTCTCGTTCCTCCGTTTGTAAAGGTCGACTCGTCTCCGCATCGTCCTTCTTTTTCGCGTTCCTTGTTTCATGTCTTTTTGATGGCCCTTGCTCTTCTATTCTCTTTCTCTTTTCTTCGACGAACACCTCGTGGTTGTCGCACATCACCTCTGCGAGTATGGTGTTGTCGTCCACCGGATCCGACCACCCGGTTATGCTTTGCACGTTTCGGTCCGCAAGCTCTACCTCGTTCGATGTGACTTTTCCCTTCTTCTCATATTCGAGAACGGAAGTCCAAAACTTTGCTCCCGCTCTAGCAGCTTCAGTCTTGTCTTTCCCGACTCTTATTCCGGCCGACGCAGCATAGTGCATCGCATCCACATGAGTCGCATCGGCATCCTCCATAGATCTCTTCATTCCTCCTCTTCCGAAATTCACCCGTAGGGGTCTTCTAGTCTCGCTTGAGCAGATCATGTTGTCCTCTATGTATACGATATTTTGTCGAATCGCCTCTCGAAGGCTCGCACAATCCCTTCTCATGTGGTCCATGCTATCGCACCACACGCATCTAAAGGGTTCTTTTCCTTTAGGGCCCCGACGATTCATGTTGGCTAGAGTGACCTTCTCGAACTTCTTCGCTAACTCTTCGATGATGTCGTCATCAATCTTCTTTTCTTCCACGTTACTTTGTCTTGGTGGCTGAGCTACTTTCGGCGGTCTTGCTTTCTCCGTGGTAGTCGGTCCCGTCATGTTGGTGTCATCAACCCATTGGCAACGCTTGTCGAGCCTATTGCATGCCCGCTTCACCGCGATCCAGTCCGCTACGAGCCCATTTGCTTGGGTATCATCTTCGAGAAGAGTCCCCAACTCCCGTCTATCCTTTATGTCCACGGCCTTCAAGAAGTACAAAGTCTTGTCCTGTTCAAGCAACACTTGGTCCGTATTGGGGAGACGACTAAACATCTGGTTGAATTCGTCGTACACCCTCGAGACGCTCATCTTCTTATTCTTCTTCTCTATCCACTTCATCAGGGCATGTCGAGTCATCCTCGTTGAGTCTTCAGTCACGAACTCCGCTAGTATCGTTTTCTCGAACTCAGACCATGTTGTCTTTCCTTCTTGAAGCTCGATGACGCGTCTTTGGATGTTGTTGGCGACAACTCTCTTGAAGCTTGCGATTTGACGTGCCTCGGACACGTCCCTTTGATTCATCTCCCTCTTATATGCATCAAGGAACTTCGTAACGTTCCTTCCATCGAATTGGCCCTCGAGCTCTACGACACGATCGACAGCCTTCTCCACGCTCGCGTCGTTGTCCTGAGATCTCATCATTTGCTCGACGATTAGCATCATCCTTTCGAGCTCTCCTGCTTGGTTGCTTGAGGATGCCATCTCAAAGTATTAATCTTGACTTGATCCTTCCTACCGCCTCGTTCACGTCGGGTTCACCACTTAATTATGTCGTGAAGATTCGTCACTACGCGCGGATCGTGAGGCGGAACCGCCGGGGTTCTGGACCAGAAGGATTTAGAGTCGATACAAGCTTTGGCGAGAAAGTACTTAAGATAGATTAGGAAAGAGAGAAGATGAGATTACACGATTGATTTGATAACGAACTTCTTCTTCTTAATTTTCATAAAAAAAAACCATGTTTTTCTCCTCCCCCTTCCCTCTTTTATAGATGCTCTCATGCATATGATGCATGGGAGGGTACAAGACATGCATAAATTGCATGTTTGCCATTTGGCGCTTAAGTATTACATGTGGTGCATGCTAAACATGTCACTCATTTTAGCACTCATGGATTAGAATTTACATGTAAAAGTACAATGATAGAAATATAATTTCAACTAAATACTATGGCTTAATGGTAAGCGATTTGACTCTTAACTTGGAGGTGCAAGGTTCGAATCCATACTTGCCCTCCTTGTATATATTTATTTTATCTAGTCGCCGGTTCGCCGAATGCCGTCGCCGAATACCGGTGCCGCCGCCGGATGCCGCCGCCGGATGCCGCCGCCGGATTGCGGTCGGATGCCGTCGGATCACCGGCTCCATCGCCGGTCCGGTTTTGGTTGGCCAAAACCCTTTTCGAGTAGCTAGCCACCTCCACTCTAAGTTCAAGTTACCTTGAACTCTCTATGCTCCACACATAGACACAAAGATAATATCTTTTGCTCCACCTTATATATGATGAGAGCCGTATTTGTCGTGCCTATGTGGGATATCTCACAATTTTCTCTTTTCTTTTCACAAACTTTATACCCTCATATCTTGACATTTAGTTGTCCATTTCTCGTGTAATAAAGTGCATTCGAAACCTCCATCATTTTGTACTTAGATATTAAAAATGTTATCTTCACAATTATTGTATTACATGATTCATACTCGATTTTGTACGTTTTATGGGATTTTCACACTATTGCCGAAAATCTTCACGACAACGCAACCGGCGAAGTCCGAGTCGGTTTAACCGACTATGCCTGAGGTTGAGTTCGGGCCAAAAAGAATGCCGTGGTCTTTTGTGCTAGCTAGATATCTGAACACATGCTTGACTGCGTTCCAGTGCGATCGGCCTGGGTTGTGCATGAATCTGTTGATGACTCCTACGACGTGAGAAATATTAGGCCGTGTCGCGACCATCGCGTACATAAGGGAGCCAACTGCCGATGCATACGGTACCGACTTCATATCTTCCCCCTCTGGACCGGATGTCGGGCAGTCTCGCTCAGACAGCCGAAGGTTAATGGGGAGCGAGGTCGAAGCAGACTTGGCCGAGTGCATGTTGAAGCGGTCCAAGACACGTCCAATGTAGTCAGTTTGAGACAAGAAAAGTTGACATTTATCGCGATGCCGACTAATCTTCATACAAAGTATGTGTCTTGCCGGACCGAGGTCCTTCATGGCAAACTTCAACCACAGTTTCCGAACGAGTTCGGTGAGCTCTCCAACATGTTGGCCGGAGAGTAGCATGTTGTCCACATAAATGATGAGGAAGACGGGAGACCCATCTTGAGCTATTTTGGTGAAAAGACAATGGTCCTCATCGCTCTTGGAGAAGCCGACTGACTGGATGAAGTCGTCGAACTTCTTGTACCACTGTCGGGGTGCCTGTTTCAGGCCGTATAAACTCTTCCTGAGTCGGCAGATTAGATGTTCCTGGCCGGATGCCACAAAGCCTCTTGGCTGCTCAATATAGATTTCCTCTTGTAGGTCACCGTGGAGGAATGCCGTTTTTACATCTAGCTGAATCAGCTCCAAGTTGTCGGCGGCCATGACGCCGAGCATGAAACGAAGGGTTGTAATTTTCACCACTGGTGAAAAGATTTCGTCAAAGTTGACGCCATATTCTTGTCGAAATCCCTTCGCAACTAATCTAGCCTTGTACTTTGGGTTGGTCGAGTCAGATGTCTCTTTTAGTCGATAGACCCACTTACACGGAAGAGCATGGCGATTCTTCGGTAATTCGACCAAGTCTCAAGTGGTTGAGTTGGCAGATGTCGATGCTTCTTCGTAAGAAGTCGGTTCGCTGGCGTCGGTGAAGAAAATTCAGGGAGAGTAGCTTTCCGGAGGTTGCTACAGTCTCTCGGATCTTCGAGGTATGACTGGACTGGTCGTACTTGGTATAGGGGTCGGATGGTCAGAAGTCGAGCCATTCGGCTGTGCTGAATCGGTGGATTTAGGACGGGAGGTGTCGGTTACCCGTGAAACCGATCTTGTGTTATGGGCTGGGCCCTCATGAAGGGTTGGCACTTTGAAAAATATTACCCTTCGGACTTCAACAGGCCTTTCAGCCGTTTTATGCATAGCCAACTCGTTGAACACGATGTCCGAACTTCAGACGATTTGTCTGTGCTTGGGGTCCTAGAGTCGGTATCCGATCTCGCCGTCGGGTCCATATCCAAGGAAAACACATTTCCTTGACCTTGGTTCGAGTTTCCGGCGGTCTTCTTTCGGTATGAGGGCATACACCTCGTAGCCGAAGATCCTCAACTTGTTATAATTTTGCTTACTGCCGGTCCATATTTCCTGAGGTATTTTAAGTCCTAGAGGTCTACTTGGCGACATATTTATTATGTGTATTGCCGTAAGTAGAGCCTCCACCCAGAAGCCATCAGACAGTCCAGAGTGTTGGAGCATGGATACTATGTGTTCTTGAATCATCCGATTCATGCGTTCAGCAATTCCGTTCAGGTCCGGACTATAGGATGCTGTATATTCACGTCGAATGCCGCGTTCCCGGCAAAATTTGACAAATTCGTCAGACTTGAATTGTCCTCCATTATCGGTTCGGAGACATTTTAGTTTCCGACCAGTTCAGTTTTCGACCATTGCAAGCCATTCAGAGAAGATCGGGAACACCCGATCTTTGGTTGTAATGGGGTAAGCCCACACCTTCCGAGTCGAGTCGTCAATAAAACTGACAAAGTATGAAGCACCGTCGAGAGATTGACGTGGCATCGGGCCACAGACGTCCGAGTGGACCAAATCGAGGGGACTCGATTCTCTTGGTGCTGATGTCGGGTGTGATGCGACTACCTGTTTGCCGTACTGGCAATGCTCATAGAATTGGTGATTCGAGAAGGAGAGTTTGGGGATGTAACCGGCTCTGGATAGGTGTGTTATGCCGGCCTTGTTGAGGTGTCCAAGTCGTCCGTGCCACAACGATGACACGGGGATATCAACCAAAAATAAGTCACCCTCTTTGAGTGTGACATATAAAGGGTACAATGAGTGTACCTTTGGTCCTCGAGCAAGCAGGAGGTTCCCTTTGTGGAGTGTCCACCCTCTTGATGAGAACCCGGCACGGATGCCGACTTCGTCAAGTTGTCCGACTGAGATCAAGGGTCTTGAAAGCTCAGGAACGTGTCGGACGTTGTGTAGTACGAGTGTAGAGCCACCCGGAAGGTTGAGCTCTACGGTGCCGATTCCGATTATGGCACAGTGTTGAGAGTTCCCGACTCGAACTGAGTCGGAGTGCTGGTCCGAGTATTGCTGAAACTGAGATCGGTGAGGTGTCACATGATACGATGCGCCCGAGTCCAGAAGCCATGTGCTCAATTCCTCAGTCGTAAGCAGAACTTCTGATTCGACTGGGTTCTCTATGGACAGTATGTTCGGGTTGATCGTCAAAATTTTGGCTGAAGAGCCAACGTAGTTGGCCTCCTCATGCCGGCTACTCTTCTGATCCGCTCTCTGAGCTTTTTCGGTTTTTTCTTTGAGTGCTCGACAGTCGGCTTTAATGTGTCCCGGTTTCTTGCAGTAGTTGCAGATTCGGTTGTCTCGGGACTTGCTCCAGCTTCGCAGATTGTTCGGCGGTCGGGAAGAACTTCTTCCCTGGTTGTTCGATCAGTCGGTCGAACATTGTACTACGTAAGCTTCATCTGCTGAGTCTTTGGTGAAGGACTTTCTTCGAGTTGCTTCAATCAGGATTGTGCTCGTGATTTCAGAGTGCTTCAATTTATGTTGCGAAGTTTCGTGCGCGTGTGTTACTTGGGCACAACCATGGGGGTCTTGGACTAGGGAGTACTCATGGGATAGAGAAGACCCGAGGTTTGCTTTACGACAATACTACTTCCCGACCCCTTCCCGAGCAAGGGCTTGTTGCCCTTTGTTTTGTGAGGCTGGTGGCTTTCGTTGATCACGACTCATCGACCTTTCGAGATCACCACACGAGTCAAGTGATCAAACAGGTACAAGCAAAGATGAGCACGCAAGATGAACGCACAAGGGGACGATAACACAAACACGAATGCCCGTACGTCTTTATGAGGAAGAGAGGTGCATGGGCACGCCCAAACGCTCCCTCGTCAAAAGACGTCGAACGTACGAGGAAGACACAAAACACATGCACAGATGCTTGTACGCCTTTATTAGGAGGAGAGGTGCATGGGCAAGCCCAAACGCTCCCTTGTCACTAGACGAGCGAACATACAAGGAAGTCACAAACACACGCACAAATGCTCGTACGTCTTTATGAGGAGGAGAGGTGCATGGGCACGCCCGAAACGCTCCCTCATCATAAGACGACCGAACGTACAAGGAAGACACAAACACACACACAAAATGCTCGTACGCCTTTATGAGGAGGAGAGGTGCATGGGCAAGCCCGAACGCTCCCTCGTCACGAGACGACCGAACGTACAAGGAAGACACAAACACATGCACAAAATGCTTGTACGCCTTTATGAGGAGGAGAGGTGCATGGGCACGCCTGAAACGCTCCCTCGTCACAAGACGACCGAACGTACAAGGAAGACACAAACACACGCACACATGCTCGTACGTCTTTATGAGGAGGAGAGGTGCATAGGGAAGCCCGAACGCTCCCTCGTCACGAGATGACCGAACGTATAAGGAAGACACAAACACACGCACAAAATGCTCGTATGCCTTTATGAGGAGGAGAGGTGCATGGGCACGCCCGAAACGCTTCCTCGTCACAAGATGGCCGAACGTACAAGGAAGACACAAACACACGCACAAATGCTCGTACGCCTTTATGAGGAGGAGAGGTGCATGGGCATGCTCGAAACGCTCCCTCGTCACAAGATGGACGAACGTACAAGGAAGACACGAACAAAGAAAGAATGAAAGAAAGAAACACGAATGATATCGGCCAAAGAAATAAATACGTGTTCGATTCCAACGCAAGAGGACCCTTTATAAAATAGGGTTTGATTACAATGGCAACTATATAGTTAACCACAAGCTCAATCAAAACATAAATACTAAATGTCCTTAGAGACAAGAGCAAATCCAAACACGGCGAAGATGAACACACGAGCACCACCAAAAGGCCAACCCCAACGAACCACGACCACTCGAACGGCGAGCACATGGGCTCACAACGTTCAACGGGGCTCACAATGTTGAACGGGGCTCACAATGTTGAACCAACGAAGCTTGGGCTCACGAGCACTTTGAGTGCCGACGCGAAGAAGACGAGCATGTGGCGATGAGGGGATGAAGGGGTATGAGATGAAGAGAAGTGGTGAAGAAGAAGATGAAGAGCTCCGAAGGAAAAATGGCGATAATCTCCTCCCAAAACGTCCTCCCCCAAATGAGCCCCCCTTGACCTCCTTTTATAGGAAAAAAAGGAAGGGGGGTCGCCAATTTTGTCTTTAATGCAAAAAGGAATAAAATTCCTTAAATTACGCTACACTGTAAGACTAGATTTGAACTATGCACCTCTAGCTAGAAGTCAATGTGACTATCCACTATATATAATTCTATCTCTATAAATTCTTAGCCTGTCTCCCCTCTACTTTTTATCTCTCCTCTCTCTTACTTTTTACACGGGCTTCTATCCATCCTTTCCACCCTTTCTTTTCCCTTTTCTTTTTCATGTGGCGATAATCTCCTCCCAAAACGTCCTCCCCCAAATGAGCCCCCCTTGACCTCCTTTTATAGGAAAAAAAGGAAGGGGGGTCGCCAATTTCGTCTTTAATGCAAAAAGGAATAAAATTCCTTAAATTACGCTACACTGTAAGACTAGATTTGAACTATGCACCTCTAGCTAGAAGTCAATGTGACTATCCACTATATATAATTCTATCTCTATAAATTCTTAGCCTGTCTCCCCTCTACTTTTTATCTCTCCTCTCTCTTACTTTTTACACGGGCTTCTATCCATCCTTTCCACCCTTTCTTTTCCCTTTTCTTTTTCATGTGCAGAATTAATCGCCTTTGTGTGCACACACATTGCACATGCACATTTTGACCCCCCTCCCCCCTTTTCACCGGTTTTTGCCACTCTCGAGCATGCCACATCACGCCAACGTATTTATACACGTTCTGAGATTGAATATATCTCTAGAATATACTCGAGAAATATCTCTAGAATATACCCGTGTAGAATACATTGTACAATATTTCTAGAATATATTAACGACTAGAATATTCTAATTCTGAAATGTATTATATGCTAGACTATATAATACTAAACCATTATATACAAATGCATGGTCATATCAAAATGGTTGAGCATGATATCTTGTTGATGTAAGGTTGTAGGTTCATTCCTCACCAACTATGTATTTCATGTCACTGTGTCATGACATTATCCTCCCCTTTACGACCGCGTTTTTGAAAGCATGGTGTAGGGGTGAGTAGGAAGTGGAGCACTGATGGGCGTGAGAAACCATGTGTTGTCCTCACTGGAGACATGAACACCAACGGATGTGAGCGACCATGTGTGGTCCTCACCGGAGACTAGGTGAGTGACCACGTGCGGTCCTCACCGGAGATTGGAACACCGACGAGCGTGAGCGACCATGTGTGGTCCTCACTAGAGACTAGAACATCGAGGAGTGTGAGCGACCATGTGCGGCCCTCACCGGAGACTGGAACATCGACAAGTGTGAACGACCATGTGCGGTTCTCACTGGAGTCTAGAACACCGATAGACATGAGTGACCATGTGCAGTCCTCACCAGGAATTGGAATTGGAATATGAACGAGCGTGATTGACCATGTGCGATCGTCACAGGAAACTAGAACAATAACGAGTGAAGGAGTGCAGGTGAAGCGGTCGACTAGCTTTCTTCTATCATGACATGGTAAATTATCGAGATTGACCCAAAACAAGACACAAACGGTAGCGCTAGCAAGAAACCGACGCAATCCTCACTAGGAAAGTGAGCGGTTGTAACCCCCACTGGAACTAGGAAGATCAACGATCGAAATCGATCCTCGTTAAAGGAAAGTGGAGCGAAATGTAGACCAAAATGAAAATGGAGTGCAACCGAGCAATGATTTGATCCCCACCAGGAAAGTGAGCGTTTGTAACCCCCATCGAAACTGTGAAGGTGAGAGATCAAAATCAATCCTCACCAAAATCGTGAAGCAAAATGATACCTATAGATGATGACAATGACAATGAAGAGGGCGAAACAATGATGATAATCAAACACTATGCAAAGTAGTGTTGATAACGATGAAGGTTGGGCGAAGTAGCGTTTGATGAAGACAACAAGGGGTGTTGAAAATGATGATGTCGAAGACAAGGCAACGAAGACGATGATGATGAGGAAGTGTCTCTAAAACCAAGGATGTTGATGACTGTAACTCTAGAAGCAAGGAAGGGGATGATGGTAACTCTAGAAGCAAGGGCAATGACGAAGACGGGTGATGCTTCCAATTGGAAGGGATTCAAACTGTCACGGACACACCAACTGCGGAGTAAGAAGGAGCATGGATGATGGGGGATACAAGTAACGGGCTGTGAACTCAGAGCTAGAAGTGACGAGGTTAGAAACTCGAGAACGACAAAAGAGAATGAAGACAGAGATAAAGATCAAGGAGAGGAGATGGGGCTAAACAAGAATACTAGATTGATGTGTCAATGCCTGGTGTTCAATCCCTTGAAATGGACCAAGGAGGTTATAAGTATTTATACACGTTCCGAGATTGAATATCTCTAGAATATACCCGTGTAGAATATACCGTACAATATTTCTAGAATATACTAACGACTAGAATATATTCTAATTCTTGAGAATATACTAATGACTAGAATATTCTAATTCTCGAAAAGGAGGCTGTAAAAGGGAAGGATAATGTCACGACACAGTGACATAGTTGCGGGCATTGAACCAACCTCACATCAATTAGATGTCATGTTCAACCATTTTAACATGACCGTACATTTATATATAATGAGGTAGTATTCTATAGTCTAGAGTATAGTACATTTTACAATCAGAATATTCTAGTGTTTGTATATTCTACAGATATTGTACGGTATATTCTAGATGAGTATATTCTAGAGATATTCAATCTCGAAACTTGTATAAATGCTTGTAACCTCGGTTCCTTTCAAGGGATTCAACACCAGTCATTACACATCAATCTAGTATTCTCGTTTCGCCCCATCTTGTGTCCTTTATCTTTATATTTGCCACGGTTGGTGTGTCCGTGACAGTTTGAATCCCGTCCAATTGGAAGCATTACCCATCTTCGTCATCGCCCTTGCTTCTGTCAGGAATAGTACTAAGACAGAGAGGGAATTAGTGCTAAAAGATGAGGATTAGTACTAAGAGGGGTGTAGAACTCTCGGGAGAAGAAGAGATAGATAAATACTTCTGCCAATGCTAGTGTCTTCTCTTGAATATGAGCTAGAATCCTGTATCTTTCAGAAATGTCTGTGTTTTATACGTAGCAAAATGTGTTAAACTAAATTTCAGATGATGATGGCGGATTGCAACAAACACATAGAAGGAGCATCGGCTAATATTGTAAATCATCTTATAAGTAATTTAGAGCTCATTTACCATGAGTTTCCGTCGAAATCCATGGTTCTCTTCTTTTTTACTGGAAATGCAAAGCTAACCTAGGTGTTATGAGGAAGATTACACTTCAGGTTCCATGGCAGGTGGATCATATTTCCGATTTTTGCTAAAAAATGATCGTATCTCACTTGGAAGTTGCATTGTCTATATATGCCGAAATAGGCAACTTTTCGTGACCTCAATTTCCATGGCGTTCATATCCATCTTGATTTTCTGACGCATTTTCTTCTTCTTTCAGATACATTGTTTCTTTTTATTTCAGAAGTATTTCTTCTTCTTTCTTGTGCATCCCCTTCCTTCATGCCAACATTTTCTTCTTCCGATGTGAGTGTCCTCTCTTGAATTTGAGCTAGAATCCTGTATCCTGCTGGAATATTTGTGTTTTATCCCCAGCAAAATGTGTTAAGCTGAATTTCAGATGATGATGGCGGACTACAAGAAATGCATAGAAGGAGCATTAGCCAATATTGTAAATCATCTTATAAGTAATTTAGAGCTCATTTACCATGCGTTTCCATCGAAATCTATGGTTCTCTTCTTTTTTATTGGAAATGCAAAGCTAACCTAGGTGTTATGAGGAAGATTACACTTCAGCTTCCATGGTAGGTGGATCATAATTTCGATTTCTGCTCGAAATTGATCGTATCTCACATGCAAGTTGCATTGTCTATACATGCCGGAATAGGTAGCTTTTCGTCACCTCAATTTCCATGGCGTTCATATCCATCTTGATTTTCTGACCCACTTTCTTCTTCTGTTAGATACATTGTTTCTTCTTATTTCACAAGGATCTCTTCTTCTTTCGTGTGCATCCCCTTCCTTCATGCCAAAATTTTCTTCTGGCAATGCTAGTGTCTTCTCTTGAATATGAGCTAGAATCCTATATCTTTCAGAAATGTCTGTGTTTTATACGCAACAAAATGTGTTAGGCTGAATTTCAGATGATGATGGCGGACTGCAAGAATTGCATAGAAGGAGCATCAGCCAATATTGTAAATCATCTTATAAGTAATTTAGAGCTCATTTACAATGCGTTTTCGTCGAAATCCATGGTTCTCCTTTTTTTACTGGAAATGCAAAGCTAACCTAGGTGTTATGAGGAAGATTACACTTTAGGTTCCATGGCAGGTGGATCATATTTCCGATTTCTGCTAAAAAATGATCGTATCTCACTTGGAAGTTGCATTGTCTATATATGTCGAAATAGGCAACTTTTCGTGACCTCAATATCCATGGCGTTCATATCCATCTTTATTTTCTGATGCATTTTCTTCTTCTTTCAGATACATTGTTTCTTTTTATTTCAAAAGTATTTCTTCTTCTTTCTTGTGCATCCCTTCCTTCATGCCAACATTTTCTTTTTCTGATGTGAGTGTCCTCTCTTGAATTTGAGCTAGAATCCTGTATCTTGTTGGAATATCTGTGTTTTATCCCCAACAAAATGTGTTAAGCTGAATCTTAGATGATGATGCTAGATTGCAATAAACGTTTAGAAGGGGCATGGGGAATCAGACAATATTTTAAATCTTGCTATATATAAATTAAAGCTAATTTACCATGCATTTTCGTTGAAATCTATGGTTCTCTTCTTTTTTACTAGAAATGCAAAGCTATTTATTAAATGCATATCTGTCGCCATAATTATTTATATTTATTAAAGCTTTTTATTAAATGAAAAGTTAATTTACCATGCATTTTCGTCGCCATATATATTTCTATTTATTAAATGATTGTTTTCTCATAAATAGAAATACCTGGAGATATCCAAATACCAATAGATTTTACAAATTGGATAGTTTAAAACATGAAGGTTGAGATTGATGAGTCCATAACAAATCACTACAATTTGTCTCTCTCTCCTTTTCTCTTTATCCTTCCCTCTCACTCTCTCTCTATTATAATAGCATAACACACAATATTCTTTTTGTTTATGTTTTTGCCTTTATTAAAAACAAAAATTTGTTTTAGCCAAAAACAACACTTTTTGCTGGTGAATGTAGAGTAAGCATTGAAACTATACGAGTTCCGCTACCACGGAATGGTGGTACTCTGACAAAATCCTATGCCCCCTTCACACTCCCAAAGGGTAGTATTGCACGAAGGGTAGTTGTGACCGACAACAAGAATAAGGATACAAGAAATTTGATGGGAGATGGAAGGTAAGTACTTATAATAGCATAAGACACAATAAAACATACATACATTATAATAGCATAAGACACAATATTCTTTTTTGTTTATGTTTTTTCCATTGTTAAAAACAAAAATTTGTTTTAGCCAAAAACAACACTTTTTGCGGGTGAATGCAGAGTAAGCATTGAAACTATACGAGTTCCACTACCATGGAATGGTGGTACTATGACAATCCTATGCCCCCTTCAAACTCCCAAAGGGTAGTATTGCACGAAGGGTAGTTGTGACCGACAACAAGAATAAGGATACAAGAAATTTGATGGGAGATGGAAGGTAAGTACTTATAATAGCATAAGACACAATAAAACATACATACATTATAATAGCATAAGACACAATATTCTTTTTTGTTTATGTTTTTGCCATTGTTAAAAACAAATTTTTTTTTAGCCAAAACAACACTTTTTGCTGGTGAATGTAGAGTAAGCATTGAAACTTTACGAGTTCCGCTACCACAGAAGGATGGTACTATGACAAAATCCTATGCCCCCTTCACACTCCCAAAGGGTAGTATTGCACGAAGGGTAGCTATGACCGACAACAAGAATAAGGATACAAGAAATTTGGAGGGCAATGGAATGTAAGTACTTATAATAGCATAAGACACAATATTCTTTTTTGTTTATGTTTTTGTCATTGTTAAAAACAAAAAATTGTTTTAGCAAAAAACAACACTTTTTGTTGGTGAATGTAGAGTAAGCATTGAAACTCTACGAGTTCTGCTACCACGGAATGGTGGTACTATGACAAAATCCTATGCCCCCTTCACACTCCCAAAGGGTAGTATTGCACGAAGGGTAGATGTGACTGACAATAAGAAATTTGAAGGGCGAGGGAAAGTAAGTACTTATAATAGCATAGGACACAATAAAACATACATACATTATAATAACATAAGATACAATATTCTTTTTTGGGTGGTGAATGCAGAGTGAGCACTGGAACTCTACGATTTTAGTTGCCATGGAGAGATGGTACTACGACAAGATCAGATCCCCCCATCACACTCCTAGAGAGTAGTATTGCACGAAGGGTAATTGTGACCAACAACAAGAATTGGATACAAGAAATTTGAAGGGCGATGATGGAAGGCAAGGACTTATATAATAGCATAAGGCACAATACAACATACATACATTATAATAGCATAAGACACAATATTCTTTTTTTGGTGGTGTATGTAGAGTGAGCACTAGAACTCCACGAGTTTAGTTGCCACGAAGAGAAAATACTTTTGCAAAATTATTGGCCCCCATCACACTCACAGAGGGTAGTATTGCATGAAATTTGAAGGGCGATGGAAGGTAAGTACTTATAATAGCATAACACACAATAAGAGATACATATATTATAATAGCATAAGACACAATATTCTTTTTTGTTTATGTTTTTGCCATTGTTAAAAGCAAAAAATTGGTGGGAGAGGCAAAAGTGTATTGATTCTACAAGAGATGAGAAAATATCATATGATGCTATTCTTGGTGGGAAAGATGTTATTGGAGATGATTATGATATTGACAGTCGTCATGATTTTGTTAAGGCTTTCTGATTTCATGGAAAAAATTGACAAAGATGCTAAAGATTGTGTGGAGGAGGATGTTGTAGAGGTGGTGATGGAGACCAACTCTATGTTAGCAACTTTTGACAGGTTCTGTGATCGTGGTGTTATTTTGTATTTCACTAGCAAACTTCCTTTGGTATCATGGATTAAGAAGTGGTTGAATTCATTTGTAATGCCTAATTGTGTTGAGGATATGTATGTGGTTCCAAGAGGTTTCTATAATGTAGTTTTTCGATCGTCAGAACACCATGTGGCTTTGATGGCAAAGGTACCAATGTTTTTAGATAGAAGATTAGTGAATGTGATGGAATGGGTTCCAGTGCTGGATTATAAAGATTTAGTAAAATACAATGTCCAATTTGGGTGACCGTTGATTGTAGAAACTCATTCTTTTGGGATTTACTACCAGGATTGATGTCTCAAATTGGTAAAGTTTTGGTTGCACCTCATGTTAATTTGTTGAACAATTGTAGATTTTGCATGTTATGGGATACAAGTTGTAAACTTCCAAGATGGTTGAGTATCGATACATCTCGGTTTGGTCGGTTTTGTTTTAAGCCTCAACGGGAAACTTTTGCAGGACATTGTTTTAAATGTGGTAATTTGGGGCATTTTATGGCTGAATGCCAATATCATGGTGAACTATCCCTAGAAAATAAGGAAGATGTTGAGAAGGATATGGTCATGATTATTCGTGATTCGTTTTGTCCACATATTGACTATAATGATCCATATGGACGTTTTTTGGTGATGGAAGTCAAGTATTTTGAGGATTTGATATGGTTGATAGGAATCTATGCACCCAATAATGCTAATCAATGCATTGAGTTATGGTCTTTAATGTATCCACGACTATTAATGGGCCGTACTGGTTTATTAATGGGTGATTTTAATATGTGTTTTGATGCATCACAATCTACTTCATGATTCTCATTGATAGATTCTCATGAGCAAGTAGTTTGGGACAAATTGGCATCAGAGGTTTTGAAGTTGGATGTATGGAAATGGTTGCATCAAGATGAGGTTGGGTTTACATTTCAATCTATGCAATATAAGGAAACATGGAGTATGTTAGATAGAATGTATGTTATGCATGGAGTATGTCTTGTGTGGGCGAACAACTTCTGAGCTATATTCGGGATGCGAAAACGCCGAAGGATGCTTGGGGAAATCTGAAAAAGATTTTCGCCGCAAGCACCACAGCCAGAAAGCTCCAACTTCGATAGGAGTTGAGCAACTTGCAACAACGCGATTTGTCGGTGGCTGATTACACCTCGAAAATCAAAGATATATGCGACTCCTTAGCCTCCATCGATGTGAACGTCAAGGAAGGCGAGATGGTGCAGATCTGTCTCGGAGGACTAGCGTCGAAGTTTGGAGCGTTCCAAACTGCTGTGTGCACATGGGATAATATGTCGTTTTTTATCGACCTATAGTTGATGTTCCTTATAGAGGAGAACCACGTGGGTGAGTTGACGAGTACGCACACCGATAGCAAGATGCTATACACGGAGGGAGATAGGCCCCATGTTCGTGGTGGACGAGGCGAGTCAGTGCACAATGGAGGCGGCCGACGGGATCAAGGAGGAAGGCATCGAAATGATGCTGACAACAATTCCAGGCCCTCCGGAAATAGGGGGAGTCAAGGTGACGAGAACCGGCAAAGGAAACCCGTCGTGGAATGCTGGTACTGTGGCAAGAAAGGCCACAAGGAGACCGAGTGCTGGAAGAAGTGCGCCGATTCGGAGAAAACCGGATCCGGATCCGCAGAAACCGACAAAGGAAATCGACAGCGATCACACTACGCTGAAGGATCCGAAAAAGTCGGAAAGGGGGCAACCTTCGTGACGAGACACGAGGCGAACTCGATGAAGAAGAGCACCCCGAAATCAGATGAGGTGTGGTACGTTGACTCCGCAACGTCAAACCACATGACGAGCCATAAGGAGTGGTTCTCATACCTTGAGAAACCGATGCAACCGGGAGTAGTCGCAACAGGAGACGACACTCCACATCCGATCGAGAATGTCGGTGAAGTTCCCCTGAGCCATGTTGGGCAAAAAGGGAAACTCATGAACGTGTTACACGTCCCGACAATCACGAAGAATTTGGTGTCGATCGGGCAGATCGTCAACTAGGGGATGCAGGTCCGGTTCACGCATCTCTGGTGCTTCATCGAGGAGGAAGGCCAAGTTATTGCGCAAGGGTGCAGAGACGGGAGGATGTTTATCCTCGACACCAATGACAGATGTCGTGAAGATTTTCGGCTACGGTGAGAAACTTGAGTAAGACAAATAAAATGGGGATGTACAAAATTGCACATTCACTTGTAAATTTGTATAATGAGAATAAGATAAAAAATGTAAGGGGAAGGGTAATAATCTCAGGTGCTAAAGGTGCACCATGAGGTTCGTAGAGGCATAAAGATGATGTGCACTTTGTAGACTAGACGAAAGTACATGAAGAATGGGTGTAGGGAGTAGTGGGCATTGAGTGTGAATGTGAGAGGAGAGAGAGTTAATGTCATGATATGGCAAGACTCAAACCCATGACCTTATGCTACATGGGTCGAGCTCTTGACCATTAGACCATACATTGTAATACATAAAATATTATTTTCATTTATGTTTTATTATAGAAAATTGATGTATATTCCAGATTTCTCTGGAACATTCTAGAAACTTCAGGAGTATTCCTTAGACACTATAAAAGGAGGCACAAGGCATTATTTCGAACCAAATCGGTTCAACGCCAGTCTTAAGCCTCCTAGCTACTACTGTACATTCTCTTCACATAATATATATCTTTTCTTATCATCACTCTCTCTCTCTCTCTCTCTCTCAATCTCCCTCTCCCTCCTCTCACTCACTCTTTCCTTCTCTCGAGAGTTCTTCACCTCTCTTAGTACTAATACTTCTTTTAGCACTAATTCCTTCTTTGTCTTAGTACTGTTCCTGACAGTTTGAACCGATTTTGGGGTCGATCTTCCTTTCCTCTTCCTTTCCTCTTCTTATTAATCCTCTTATCCTCCCTAGTAAAATGGAAACTGTTAGCGCTCAGGAATACCAATTTGTTTTCTCGGAGCTCCAGTGCTTAAAAGAGAAATTTGTAACACTAGAATAAGAAAATCATCATTTGTTGGGGGATCTTCAACAAGTAGCGCTAGAAAAACAACAACAACATGGGGAGCTGATGTTATGTGTACAACAACTTGAAGCGACTATCATATCATTACAACAACAAGGATCAAGCACTCAAGGGATTCACAAAGAACCCAAGATCGGTCTTCCTGCAAAATTTGATGGGACTTGATTACAGTTTAGAGGGTTTTTGAATCAGGTACGTTTAGTGATACAAATGCATCCTTCTCGATATCCCACCGATGCATCACGAGTGGGACTAGTAGGCACTCTCGTTAGTGGCTCAACGTTAGCATGGTTTGCTCCATTGTTGGAAAAGGAATCTCCATTACTAAACAGTTTTGAAGAATTTATAAGTGAGTTTAAGGCCTGTTTTGGAGATATTGACAACATAAGGACTACAATCAACAAAATCCGGCAATTACGCCAAGGTGATCATCCAGCCTCCGCATACGCTGCAGATTTCCGCCTACTCGATGCCGATATCCCTTGGGATGATCACGCATTGGTGGAGCAATTCCGTTATGGCTTACGCAACGATGTCAAGGATTTACTCTTCCCCGAAGAGCCAAAGTCATTAACAGAAGCAATTAGTCGCGCGGTGAGATGCGACAACCACCTCTTCGAACGACGTTCGGAACGACAATTCCAGATTCTGAGGGCAAGATTAGAGCCTACCTACGCCTCAGTGGTAGCGAAACCTTTTCCAAGGGAGTCATATAATGCGCCTCCAATAAGTACTCCAACTCCGATGGAAATTGACACCACACATCATCGTGGACCGCTATCGGAAGAAGAAAAGCAATGACGCCGAGCAAACCGGCTATATCTTTATTGCAGTGGACTAGGGCATATCGCGGTAAACTGTCCCCATAGGCCAAAAAGGCAGGTAAACCAAATAATTGCTAGTTCTGATTGTACTAAACCCGAGTCTATTTCAGTAGGGATATTTGATAGTCCTAATAGTACTAATAGCCCAAATCTAGCGAACAAATTTGATGTCCTTAGTCAGTTAGAGGAAGAGTTAAACGACTAAGTCCAGCCAAAATAGGAGCCGTTTGGTTGGACAGCCCTAGATCTGTGCAGCCCATTAGTGGTTCCATTCTCTCTAAGCAAGTTAGCAATGTGTTTGTAGCCCAAGTAACAGTTAGTCCTAAAAGTACTCCTCCAGTACATGTCTTAGCACTTCTAGATTCCGGAGCTAATTCTTGCTTCATGGATAGGAAATTTGCCCAAGCTCATCAGATATCTCTCAGAAAACTCTCGTGTCCTGCCTCTGTAGTAGTCATTGATGGTCGTCCCATTGCTTCCGGAAATATCATAGAAGAGTCAGAGCCCGTTAATATTGTCCTAGATAATCTAGCATGTGTCGTATCATTTAATATAATTAGCATCCCAGAACACCCCATTGTCTTAGGATTACCATGGTTCGAATTACATAACCCAGACATAGATTGGCGGACAAGAGAAATCAGGCATCAAAAAGCCCGAGGGTCTACTCATGAGATTGCAACGATTTCACTACATCAGTTGCGTGAGGAAGGACGCAAGGAAGAAATGTTCCTCTTCGTAATATTAGTAAAACCCTCCAGTACCACTAAAGAGGAATCCACCGTTCAACTTCCAGAGAAGTATCGTCATTATACCGATGTGTTTGATAAAGCACAAGCCAATACGCTTCCTCACCATCGACCATATGATTGCCCCATCGATTTACAACCGAGGAAAGAGCCACCATGGGGACTGATCTACAATCTTTCACCAACCGAACTGGAAGTCCTTCGAGCCTATATAGAGGAGAATTTGGAGAATGGTTTCATACAGCATTCGAAATCTCCAGCCGGCGCACCCATTTTCTTCGTCAAGAAAAAGGATGGCTCACTTTGTCTCGTTGTAGATTACCGTGGCTTGAATAAGGTTACAATTCGAAATAGGTATGCATTCCCCTTTTCTCAAGTCTTTTAGAACGGATCAATGGTGCCAGGTTCTTCACGAAGATCGACTTACGGGGGGTGCCTATAACCTCGTACGGATCCAACCAGGAGATGAATGGAAGACCGCGTTCCGCACCAGATATGGGCACTTCGAGTATACGGTCATGCCGTTCGGCCTCACTAATGCACCAACAGTCTTCTAGCACATGGCAAATGATATCTTCCAAGATCTCTTGGATGTGTGTCTAATCATCTATTTGGATGATCTATTGGTTTACTCAAAGACCCAAGAAGAGCATGATTCTCATGTATTGTTAGTACTAAAATGACTTCGAGAACATGGTCTTTATGCAAAGTTGGAAAAATGTAGTTTCGGGTGCAACCAGGTGGAATTTCTCGGCTATGTCATTTCCTCAGAAGGCATCTCCATGGGTCCGGCGATATAGATACTGGGGATGCACATAGGCCGGGACCGAACAAAGAAGCTATTGTGGCTGTCACAGGAGAAGTATTTGACGAAGGTGCTCCAACGGTTCAGCATGACAGATGCGAAGCGATCGGGTCAACACTTTCGACAAACTACAAGTTGTCCTGAAAACAAAGTCCAAAGACAAAGGCAAAGAAAGCGGAGATGATGAAGGTACCGTATGCCTCAACAGTCGGAAGCCTAATGTACGCATGATGTGTACCCAACCGGATATCAGGTATGTCATCGGAGTGGTCAACCGGTTTATAAGCAATCTGGGAAGAGAGCATTGGCTGCTATCAAGTGGACTCCAGTACTTGAAAGGCACCTTGAGCATTTTCCTCCAATTTGGCTCTGGTAAACCCCTATTGGAAGGCTTTACAGATTCAGATATGTTGGCCGATGTAGATACTAGCCAATCTACGTCCTGATACATCATGACCTATGTCGGGGGAGTCGTATCGTGGCAGATGAGGCTACAGAAGTCCGTAGCATTGTCAACAATGGAAGCGGAGTACGTGGCAGCTATAGAAGTCGACAAGGAAGTGATCTGGATGAAGGACTTCATCGGAGAGCTGGGATTCTAACTGGAGGAATTTTGGCTCTATTGTGATAGTCAAAGTGCCATCCACCTCGTGAAGAACGCGACCTACCATTCCCGGACGAAGCACATCCAGAGGAGATATCATTGGCTTTGGGAGAAGGTAGAAGACAAAGACTTTGCTCTGATGAAGATCCATACAGAGAGAATGGGTCGGACATGTTGACTAAGGTACTGTCAACCGACAAGCTGGACGCATGTCGGAGACGGATCAGATTGACGAGACATCCCATGCTTGAGTGAAGGGGGAGTTTGTTGGGAAATCGGTCCCTCCAGATGGGATCCAGATGAGAACTGGATGAGCTAGATCGGACGAGTCAAAGGACGGAACTGGATCGGATGGATCCAGAAGGTATCCGAAAACCCTATCGGATGGATCTGGAAGGTACCCGGTCGGACATGTTAGTAAATATGTTCTGATGTGACTATTAAGGTCATATTTGTAAATAGTCCTAACGTTATATAAGTATAAATATAACTAGGGCAATAATAGCTTTGTGAGAGATCATTCTTATTGTTGTACAAAGAGAGACACATAGAGAGAGAGAGATATACAAAAAGTTTTTCTATTGTAACCACCGGTTGGCCAAGATAGAGCTCGAGGTTATTGCCTCTAAGTCTCACATTGTAGTACTTCTTCTCTATAGTGATCCTATTTGGAGTTAGAGAACTCCCGTGGTTTTGCCTCTCAAGGTTTTCCATGTAAACATCCAGTGTCGTCTCGTTTGACTGTGTAAGTGCATTGATTCATTTCCTGTTGATATTCCATTGGTATTTGAAACTCGATTGTGGCTAAGCACGATTCTTGACAGATGCAAAGTTGTTTCTGTCGAGCTTCTCGCTAGGAAGAGCGTGTCCCATATGAGTGTTCATGTCGAACTTCTTCTTCTTCTTCTTCTTCTTCTTCTTCTTCTCTTTGATATGAACTGTGTAGATTGCTGCTACAACGATTAGTCGGTTCTTTCCAAGTGCAGGCTTGGGCACAACACACGTAAAGGCAATGGGCTTGGATCAAGCTACCACATGCTCTGATATCATGTAAAGAATCAGTGATGATTCTGTGCATAGGAAGAACTGTGTGTGTGTGTGTAGAGAGAGAGAGAGAGAGAGAGAGAGAGAGAGAGAGAGAGAACTCAAGAGTTACTGAAAAATAGTAAATTTGTATTAGCATGAAGCAAGAATAAGCCAAATATTACAAAGAGAAGGAGAAGGTGCACCTTCTCTCTAGGTCCTCTCACTAGAGCCGCCTCTTGGGAAGAGGACAAGTCTTTAACTCCTTAAAGAATATGTGTCATAGGATATTAACTTCTATGACACACTAATTACTATACAAAGAAGTGGGGTGGTCACACACTTGAGTATCCTAGAGTGTGTTCCCACACATGGGATGTTGAGTTTGATTCTCAACAATTTATTATGTGCCCACACATATATCCCTTTATGTACATATGTAGTCAAACCCCCATCAAAGGTTAATGGCCAATACCATGGTTTTATTGTAAGAGTGGTACAATTGTATTTAAAGAAAGAGATCTTAGGGGCTTGTTGTCTCCATGTCTTCATTTTGTATTGATGCATTTATATAATGTTCAAAAAATTTGAGAGAGTTGAGAGATGTTCTAATGAAGAGCCGACACAAGTTTGTCAAGGTCTAGGTCATACGCGATGTTGTAGCAACTTGGTCTTCTTTGAATAACAAAAGAAGTTTATTGAAAGCTAATGAAGATAGACTCAACAAACAAAGCCCGCATTAAGTTGATGAAGCAATTCATTCCTGCTAGTAAAGCAATTTTGTGGGAAATACTTTGCAATGTTGATTGGGCTTTAGTTATTTATATTGTTGTAATGTTTTAACTTATATTGTTATGGCGCATATAATAAAGTGTGTGTTCCATGTATATGTATACAACATGCATGATTTTTTTCAAGGAGTACTTTCATCCATTAATGTTTCTCCCATTCCTTACTTCCTCATCTAACGTCAATGTCCTTTCTCATTTACAATTTGAATTATTTATGCATGACCATCATCGCTATACTAGCATTCTTTAATGTTGATCTCTCAATCTCAAATTTTTGAAGCATGGAAAAGAGAGCATTGCGAAGCATTTTTTGTTCTTGTTACAATATTTAAGATTTGAGTACTGTTAACTCTTTGGGCCGGACAATGGCCTAACACAGGGTGTCTACGGGAGACACTTCACCAAAGGGTGTTTCGGCAACCGGATTAGACTTCAACGCTTAATCCGACTTAATTAAGTTACTTATTAGGATCGTCTTTCATAACACGCGTAAGATATAACAATTAAGACAGAACGGCAATTAACACAGAGAGATAACAACGCTTAAGCTTTCATTAATTAACCGCTAACTATTACATTGTATCCGGGCCTTTAAATAGGTTTCCGGTCTGTATTACAAAACGGTGCCATCCGCACCTGTTCGGGATCGGTCCGGATCCGGAACGGAATACCGATTCCGGTCCGTCCGTCCACACTCATAGCTTAATTACAACCACATTCCTACTACTTAATTAGCTCTCTGTTTCCCACTCTGGACTCCTTTGCCGGCCGGTAACACATGGCACGCCCGTGGGACAGTACCTTGTACGTCAAATCCACAACCGACCCTTGCTATTCTTCATCCAAAATGTCCAGAATGCTTTGTTCGAGAGGCTCCAATGGTTCATCTGGAAATGGTTGTTGTTGTTGTTGTTGTTCTGTTGCAGTCTGTTGCGGTGGGTCCGTTGGTGGTTGTTGCGGCTGCTCCTCCGATTGTGGCTCTGACACCGGCGTCTCTGTCGTTGCTCCCTGCGTCGTAGTGGTCTCCGGTTGACTGGTTCCCGGCTGGCCCTCAGCCGGCGACAGTTCCTCATCACTAAGGTTAACCGTTGCCGCTTCCCGTGCTTTTTCTTCGCGAACCCAGGACCGCTCGTAGCTTTCAAACTGGATTTGAGCGTCCAACCTATCATCGTCCAACTGAGGTACGAGCTGCCTGACCTGCGCCAGCTGTTCATCTGCCAGGACTTGGAAGTCGTCGGCCAGCTCGTCCCGTATGGCGGTGAAGTCCTCGAAAGTCAACGTATAACAGTCATCTCCTTCCTTCCGCCGGTTTGCCACATCCGCCCGTAGCAACTGGAGTTCCGCCGCATTTTGTGCCCACTTTGTCCACCATTTTACGGAGCTTTCATCAATCAAGTGTTTTGTCTGATTCAGCCATGCCCGGAGGATGGACTGAATCCGGCTCGTTCCCAATTGCGATTTGGTTTCCGCCGCTTGCCGTTCCTCCTTCAGTTGTTTGATGATTTTGACGTTGTCCTCCGCTTGCGCCTTGTAATGCGTCAATTGCCTTTGATATGTGCTTTGTAATTTCTGCAATACTGTTGACGCTCTCTCTTTGTCTTCCTGCTGCTGCCTCTGGAGTTCCATCCGGACCTTCTCCGCCTCGTCCAAGCGTCTTGTATTTTCCGCCCATTCGTCGGCGATCGCCGTCGCGGCCCGATCAACTGCCTGCTGGAGCTCGGCCATCCGTTCTTTATGCTTCGTTTCCAGCCGTTTGTAGTCCCGGTGCAGGTGCTCAAAATCATTCGTCTTTTGCTTGAGCCGTGCATTGATCTGATGACGGGCCCGGTCCTCGCGGCCCTTCTGCTGGCGGAGCTCTTCCTTTAGCCGTTCCATCTCTGTTTCCGCCGTTTTCCGCAGCTTGTCCTTTTCCTGCAACACTTTGTCTTTCTCCTCCTTTAGCCGGTCGTACGCTTGATGGCCTTTCCGGAGGCTCTCCTCTGCCCGGCGGAGGTTCTCAGCAGTCTTCTTTAATTCGGCTTCAGCCGCCGTCTTCAATTCTCGTTCACGGCTCCTTAGCGCTTCTTGTGCGGCAAGTTCCTCTCTCAATTCCGCAAGCTCCTGAGCTTGCGCCGCATCTCTCGCCGGAACGGTTTCCGTTGTCGGGGTCTTATTGTTATGTACAAGTCGTTCCGTTTCTTTATTCTGTACACTTACCGGAGTCACCGGTGATTGGATCCGTATTTTGGCCATCTCTGTCGTGACCTGATCCAAGTCTTTTTCAAGGCACCGGATTCTGGACCGGGCCGTCTCTAGTTGTTCGGTTGTGACGAGCAACCGTTTGTTGTGCGCTCTTTCTTCCGCCTCAATATACCCCACTGCTCCGGCTATCTGTTCGCCTATCCACCGGAGCCACAGGCTACCGGTGCCTTGTTGTGCTTGCACGGAGGTTTGACAGATGGGCTCACTTGTAGAGGGGTAGTCCCGCCTGGTTGCGCCGAGTTGCAGTTCCGTTTCTGCCCGTGGACCATCCTGCTGTCCTGGTTTCCCTTGCGCTTCTTCTTGGCTGACCGAGGGAGGCTACAGTGACCTTTCCGGCTCTGGTGAGATGGGACTTGCCGGTGTTGCCGGTGGTGCCGGGGCTTCTGTTTCCGGTGCCATCTGCACCGGTTCCGGTTCCTTCCTTGGCGTGGGAGTCTCAGTATGGGGAGTCGGTGTTCCCTCCGCCTGAGGGTCCGAACGTTTCCCGGCTGTCTCAACGGTCCTTGCCGATGACCGTCGCTGGAGGTGCTCCGTAGGCTCCTCCTCTATTTCCTCCTCCTGAGCTCCGGCATTGAGTTTTGCCGCCAAGGGGTCCACTTCTCGATTCACCAGTCGGCGGAGTGTGACCTTTACGGGCCGTGCCGGTGGTTCCTCCTGCGCCTCCGTTGGGCGCTTCCGGCTGCCGCTTCCTGCTGCCGCCTGTTCTGCATCCGCCGCCTTTCCCTTACTGGCCTTAGAGGCCAACAACTGTTGCCGTTTGGAAGCCGTCCTTGGGGTGCCGTCCGCCACTCTTCCTCGCTTCTTGGGCTGGACGGTCTGAACGGGTGGCACCAGCAAGGTGAGCCACTGCGTTACGGCGTGCCATATCCTTCGTCCGTCTCGGCCTTCTTTGCCGTCTTTGCCTCTGACGATCTTGATCGCCGCACACAACCCGTCTGTGATCAATACCGGCCAATCCACCTTGATCCCTTCATAGGTGGCGATGATCATCCATGCCCGGTTCTGCGGCATGACAGGGGGTCTAGGGTACACGTGGCTGTATTCATGGAGCACACGAGCAATTTCGCGGAACAGCATATCTCCGCCGCCCTGTGTCCGGTAGCCCTTGCTGGCTAGAGAGTACTCACCAAAATACCTGATGAGTTGCTCCGGGGTTGGATTGTCGATCGTGAAGGCCTGTTAACGCTCGAATCGCCTCTGCCGTTATGACCTCTGTATCGATTTCCTTGATCACTTTGTCAGCTTCTTTGTGTGGCGGTACTTCCATCATCATCAAGAAGCCCTCGAGCCCGTGTTGCTTCAGCCATGTCTTGGCGGCTTCCGATAGCGTTTGCGGGTCCATTTCTGTGTCGGGGTCGGATTGCGGTGGCGAGGATGGATGGTGATGAGAGTGGGGTTGAGAAAGAGAGAGTTCAGAAGACGGGGGTTCTCTGTGCGCAGGTTCTCGTCTGATGATCTTGCAGCGTCTTGGTGCTTCTGTGCTCTTGGGTTCGCGAAAGTAGAGGGTCTCTACGCGCAGTGGTTTTTGTCTGTGCATTCTGGCGCTTTTTTCGAGTGTGTGCATGTCGTGTACTTAAAATAGCATTATGTCATGTGGTGGCGCTTTAAATGCCCACTATGTACCTTTTCGCTCCTCGCTCTTTCCTCCATTCATTCCTCGCTTTTGCATGATTGTTTTTTTTTTTTTTTTTCAGTTATTATTATTATTAGTGTGACGTCACTTGTCCGTTGGTCCTCTCGGACCCTTACCGGCCTCATTCTCTCCGGTTCCCGGCTTGCCGTCTCTACCGTCTTGGTGGTTGCCGTCGGTCCTTTGCTCAAACGGGTTCTTAGGCATCGGTCCTCTATATGCCTTTAACCGGAATCCGTTGACCCATTTGCCTAGCACTTCGCCGGCAAGTGTCCCTAACTGGTAGGACCCATTATACTCCCGTGTTAGCCAATATGGTCTGATCCATCTAAACCATAGTTTACCTAACATCTTGCCCATCCGGGTTTGGAATACTAACACCGGTTTGTCGATTGCGAACATTTTTTCGTTACCTTTCCTGTGCCGGTCGACGAATGCTTTCCGTCGCCGTTGCTCCAATTCTAAATGTAGGATGCTGGCCAACCGTCGTTCCTCGAGCTCACACAGCGCTGTCAACCTTATTGTCTCCGACTCCTTCTCGTTCAGCCTTTCCCGTAGCTGGATCCGTAAGCTAGGTACTTGGAATTCTACCGGCACCAACCGGAACGGTGTTGTTCGGATGCTCGTTTTGTATGCCATCCGGTATGCCCAAAGCGCGCTATGTAGCTTTGTGTCCCAATCCGTCCGGTTCTCGTTGACGATCTTCCGAAGGATATTCTGGAGCGTCTTGTTTGTTGATTCCGCTAATCCGTTCGCCTATGGATAGTAAGGTGTGCTTCGTTTGTGGACCACGGCATAGAAGGTCGTTAGGCTTTCCACTACTTGTCCGAGAAAGTGCCCCCCTTGGTCACTTATCAATTCAATGGGGCATCCGTAACGGCACCAGATGTACTCATATAGAAACTTTGTCGTTGACGCAGCGGTGTTATCCCGTAAAGCTTTGGCCTCCACCCATTTCGTGCAGTAATCCGTAGCAACGATAACGTACCGATTACCCGTTCTCATTGCCGGTGGCTTGAACGGTCCTACAAAAGTCCAACCCCCACTTTTGGAATGGCTCGAGTGGTAGTACCGGCTAGTGTGGCATACGAGCCTGCTCCGTTGGCTGGCCCATTCTCTGGCATAGGTCACATTCTTTTGCGTACCGTACCGCATCTCTTAATGTCGTTGGCCACCATAGGCCACTTTGCCATATTTTTCTGGCCGTCGCATCTCCGGCATAGTGACCTCTGGCAACTCCGCAGTGGGCTTCCCTCAGTATTAGTTCCTTTTCATCGTTGCACACCGCCGCCCGTCTCCATATGCCATCAGCGCCCTTGTGGTACAGTGTGTCTTGCAGTAAGCAGAAATGTCGGCTTTGTACCGCCAGGCGTTTCCGTTCGTCCCGGTTCAGCTCTTCCGGAGGCAGTCCTGTGCTCAGAAACTGGTGCATATTTGTGAGCCACTTGTCTTCCTGGGCCACTGTCTCATCTGCTGCCATCTCCATAGTGACTCGAAACAGCTCCGCATCCGGAAACTCATCCGGTACTCCGTCCCCCATCTCTCCGGACTCTAATCGGCTTAAGTAATCCGCTACGGCATGCTGTATACCGGGTCGGTGGAATATTTCAAACTCGAACTCCTGTAACAATAAGGTCCACCGGGCCAATTTGCCGGTGAGTGACACCTTGGACACCAGGTAAAGGAGTGTCGAATGATCTACATGGAAGGAAAACTTCCTTCCCAATAAATAGTGCCGAAACTTTGTCACACTGTAGATCATTCCTAGAGCTTCCCGTTCCGTAGTAGAGTAGTTCCGTTTTGCTTGGGATAGCTTCCGGCTGGCATAGTACACTGGCCAGTACCACTTTGGTTCCGTAAGCTGCATCAGTACGCTTCCGATTGCGATGTCGGAGGCGTCCACGAACACGTGAAATTCTTTACTCCAATCCGGAGGTTGTACTACCGGTGCCTTCGACAATAGTACCTTGAGGGCCTTATACGCCCTATCCTCAGTATCGGTCCACTAGAATGGTGTCCGATGTACGGCGGCATGCAACGGTGTAGCCAGGTCGGCCAAGTATCGAAGCATCCGGTTGTGCCACCGGATCTGGCCTAAGAACCGGCTTAATGCCTTTGCCGTTACCGGCGCCCGTGCTTCTAATATGGCTTTCACTTTGTCCGGGTCGACTGCAATACCTTCCTAGCTCACAATATGTCCTAATAAGGTTCCACTGGACACGCCAAATACACACTTTGCCGGATTCAAGCTTAGCCGGTACGCTCTACACTTTTCTAGACAAAGATGGAGGTGCTGAAAATGGTCCTCCTCCCGGCTATAGACGGCGAAATCGTCAAGGAAAACTCGCATAAAAGCCGGTATATATTCACCAAATATTTCCATGATGATTCGTTGAAATGTTGCCGATGCCGTTTTGAGTCCGAACATCATCACCACGGCCACAAACACCCTCCATTTGGTGACAAATGTTGTTTTCTCTTGGTCGTCGGGGTGCATCTGGATCTAATTATACCCGCTGAATCCATCTAGGAAGTTATAGACCTCATGGCCGGCGACGACATCCAACACTCCATCTGTGAACGGAAGTGGAAACGCATCCGTTACCGTAGCCGCATTGAGTTTCCGGTAGTCCACGCAAACTCGAATTTTGCCGTTCTTCTTCGGTACGACTACGATCGGGCTCAGCCATGTCGCTTTCTTTACCGAACGGATAAAGCCAACTCTTAGCAGTTTGTCGATTTCTTCCTTGACCTTGGCGGCGTAATTAGGATTCATCCGGTACCGTCTTTGTGCCACTGGTTTTGTGTCCTTGCTCAAGTGCACTTGATGCTGGTATAACTGAGGGTCGAGTCCTCGCATGTCTTCGTATGACCAGGCGAATACGTCGCGAAATTCCGTGAGAAGTGTTATCATCGCCGTTTTGTCTCCGGACTTCATCTCCTTGGCGATGTGCACCGGTTTTGCTTCGTCCCTGGTGCCTAAATTCACCTCTTCCAGTTGCGATGCTTTTACGCGCTGTGAAACGACCATTTCCCGTTCCAACGCTTCCTGCGCTTGCCGTAACTCCCGGATTGCGTCTTTATCCGGTTCTGCTTCCGCCTCTTCCGGTTGCAGTAAGTATGGTGCTACGGCTTCGGCAATGTCAATTTCGAAGAGGGGTATGATCTTCGGGTTTTCCTACAGGTATTGAGCTTCTTCTTCGTCCGCTAACCCTTCTAGCATGTTGACGCATTCCGCATACAACGGTGTACATTCCTTGCCAGTGCTCGTCCTTGGCTGTGTTGGTACCCGTACCTTGGCTTTTCCTCGCCGGAAGGTAATTATATTTTTTCGCCAATTCTGTTTGATATGTGTCGTTTTCAACCATGGCCGCCCCAGCAATAGTGGGTATGCGCCTTGTGCCTGTAATTGTAGCACTACGGCCGAGATGTGAAATGTATGACCGCCGACGGTGACTTCTAATTTCCGTATTAATCCTGTCGGCCGCACTGAGCTTGTATCGGCCATCCGCAACCAGAACGGACACGGCTCCCACTCATGGATTCCTAGGTCATCACACGTCCGGAGGCTTATTACATTTACCCCAGAGCCTCCGTCTATAACTGTGCCGGGGAGTTCTTTCCCTTTTACCATGGCAGTGATTATCGGACTGCTGGTGTCTACCATTGTTGGTCCCTCCTCCGGATTCGAGAAGAGTACCGGTGCCGGTGATGGTTCTCCTGCCGTCATGGTTATCTTCAGTCCTTCCGTGAATCTTGGCACGAGTTGTAGGAGTCTTCCTAGTGGTAACGTAATCTGGCATTCTTGCAACGCCTGCCATGTCTCGTTCTCGGAGTGACTACCGCCGGCAAGCCCTGCGGTGTTCTCCTTTTGCTACTGTAAGTCTGTGACATTCTGCTCGTTTGCTTTCTTTACCCATTCCGTTGCTTGTTTCCGAATGGTCTCCTGTGTCTCGCATTCTTTGGCCATGCCCTTCGACCTTGTGGTCACCTGCTGCAGGTCTGCCACCTCAGGGACTACCATATTTACCGTCGGTCGTTTTTCATAGCTCTTCACCGGGCATTGGTTACTATAATGGCCTTCCTGTCGGCAGTAGTAGCAGTAGGCTTTCCGGGTATTGCTAGATTCGGCATTGTCTGTTGTACCCGGGGCAGGTCCTACGGTACGCGCGGGGTTTTGTACCGGTTGGCTACTTGGAGCTCCTTGTTCCGGATCCCGGGGGTAGCCGCCTTTTTTAAAATGCTGTTTTTTGTTATAGCTCTTCTTATTACGGTACACTTGACGGGGTTGCCCGTTATATCTGCCGTATTCCTCCCATTGTTGACGATACCCGGGGGAGTGCTCCCGGTCGTACTGTTCGTATCGTCTATTGTAATCCTGGTACCAATCATGCCGGTCATAGTTATCCCGCCGATCACCGTACCGGACATCATTTTCCCGTCGATCGCCATACCGGACATCATTTTCCCGTCGCTCGCCATACCGGACATCCTGTGCCGGTCGGTCACGGTCCATTCACCGCCAGCGTTCGTCTTCTTCATCCCGACTGCTGCGTGGCTCAATTTGTCGGACGGGCGGTGCTTGCCGACTCAACAGATTATACTCGCACCTATCCGTCGTATGGCTCTTGGATTGACAGATTACACATTGCGTCCTCATAGTGCATTCTAGGGCCGAGTGTCCGGAATTCAAGCAGGTTGTGCACTGTATTGCTTGCCGAAACCGGAGGTCTTCATCGGACGGTAACGCCCGTTGAAGTGCTCCCAGTGTGAGCCAAGAGCTTGTCTTTTCCATCTCTCTCACCCGGTCAATGACCTGGTCGATGGTACTTGTGCGGAAGTCGATTACCATGCAAACCGTGCGTAGGGGTTCCCGGAGCGCGTTTAGGAATATCGTCCGTAATTCCTCCTCCGGGGGTGCACGGGCAAGCTGACTATGCATCCGTTGAAACCGGATGACAAATTGGGGAATGCTCTCCCCTGCCTCTTGCCGGATGGTATAAAATAAGCCTACCATTACGGTCTGGTCCACCTCCTTTTGAAAAAAATGCATGAATTTAGCTTTTAAATCTGCAAAGGTGTTGATGGTAGACGGGTCCTGCGTCCGGCGCCATCTTGCTGCTGGTCCCTCCAATGTGACGCCAAATTCCGCTATCTTAGAGCGTTCTTCTTCTTTTGGGGTCAATCGCTGGGACACATGGTTGGCTTCCCATGTCTGTTGAAAGGCGTGCACATGAGCTTCCGCGTCCGGATCATCTCTATACTTGGAGTACTGGAACGGCATGTCGTCGTCTGGTATCGGTGCGCAAGCTGGTAGTGTTGGTGCTCGTTCCAGAATTTTCTTCGGTGTCGGTGGTCTTTCCCGATTTGATTCCGGTGTCGGTTGTTTCTCTTCCTTTGGTGACGGAGGCCTCTCCTCTTCGACTTCCGGTGTCGGAGGTCGTTCTTCCTCTACTGGTTTTGGGGGTTCCAGCGTTAGCACTTCCGGTTCCGGTTCCTGTGTCGGTAAGGTATTCGATCCTTCGTCCTCCGGTCCGCCCGGGGTTTCGTTGCTGCTACGGTAGTTCGTGTGCACGCTGTATTCCCCTTCGGAGTCCGATTCATATGCTGAAAAGGCCTCTGCTTCGCCTTCTCCGTTTGCCAACGCGTGGAGAAGGGATTCGGTTTCCCGGAGGCTGCTTAGGCTGCTGCCGTCGTCCGGGTGCGATGTTTGCTGTAACCAGAGGGAGTCCTCCGCTACTCTCCGGATTACGTTGGAAAACGAGCGATCCGCTCTAATTTCCTGCGCCGCTTGCTGGAAAGCCTCGCGTCTCCTTTGCCTTTCGGCAAGGCGTCGAGTTCGATCTGTAACCAGGTCGTGCGTTGATCTAGACATCCATCCGTGCCATCATTCGCTGCAAAAACAGGAATCGTGGTCGCCAAAAACTGTGTTAACTCTTCGGGCCGGACAATGGCCTAACACAGGGTGTCTACGGGAGACACTTCACCAAAGGGTGTTTCGGCAACCGGATTAGACTTCAACGCTTAATCCGACTTAATTAAGTTACTTATTAGGATCGTCTTTCATAACACGCGTAAGATATAACAATTAAGACAGAACGACAATTAACACAGAGAGATAACAATGCTTAAGCTTTCATTAATTAACCGCTAACTATTACATTGTATCCGGCCCTTTAAATAGGTTTCCGGTCTGTATTACAAAACGGTGCCATCCGCACCTGTTCGAGATCGGTCCGGATCCGGAACGGCATACCGATTCCGGTCCGTCCGTCCACACTCATAGCTTAATTACAACCACATTCCTACTACTTAATTAGCTCTCCGTTTCCCACTCTGGACTCCTTTGCCGGCCGGTAACAAGTACCATCATTGAGCTGAAAAGTTTTGATCAATTTTTTAATTACACATTAAGAAGCATTCTGATTGATTTCTCAAGCTTTCATTGGTAGTCATTCAATTAAGAAATGTCCAAACAAGAACTATTGGCTCATCAAGAAATTAATAATGAAAAGGTATCCTAAAATTGCAAATCCATTAAACATCTTGAATAATGTATTTTACACATCTCTTCTAAAACTATGACTATTAGAAAATTGATTTATCTATAGGATGGAAATATGTCAAGCTAACCTATCATGAAGGGTTCGATTGAGTTCAGAATATTGGCTCAGGTATGAAGACATGTGGTATAGGCTAGTAAGCTAACTAGCATTGGATTGTATATCTCAAGGACTTAGAGACTAGCATTTCTAATAAATCATAAATTATGATATCTTTGACCATGTACTTTGAGACATTTATGTAAGTTTTTGTCTTAGAGAGGGAAAATTAGCAACAAGGGAGTGAATTGTCCTAAATGAGACATCGCAATAGATATACAATCTTCTCACTATTATTGATAATCCAAAACTTAGAGTGTGAAGATATCTTTTTATTTTCCAAAATGAAGGCACTTTCCCATTAGTTAGGAAGGATTATTACAAAGAGACTTTTTTCCAAAATGAAGGCACTTTCCCATTAGTTAGGAAGGATTATTACAAAGAGACTGTACAAGGAGGCTTATACATAGAACGGGGAATCTGCCTCCGATCAGGTTCAAGAAAATGAGACTAGTTACATCGCCTTTTAGAATGACTACTTAATGTAAGTACCTATAGCTAAAAACAGTGCCCTTCAGTGATGGCTAGTACGAGACACCTCCTGGGGTCGACAACGAAGGGAGGGTGGTAAGTGAGCCGGAAACAACCAGCGTGGGGCTTGTAGTTCCACCTCGGGCCACTTCCTCCTTGTGCCACCATAGGCGTGTTCCGCCATTTCTGCCAAAAGCACAAACGGGCAATAACCACGTCATTGGAATGGTTGCAAACCTCGTCCAATTGCCCTCGTAAGCAGTTGATCAGCGCAAACCATATGTCCATTATCACTTCCTCCGGGGGCTGCACCAGATCCTAGAAGACCTTTAGGCAACGCTGTCGTAGTGTATTTTGTACACTACGTGAAAAACGTATATAGTATTAGATTCAATAAAAAATGAAGAAATAGAAGAAAATAGCAAAATAAATGGAACATGCATAGGGCAAGATTCGAACCTTGCACCTCCATGTTAATAATGTAATGTCTTACCATTACACTAGCATTTCATTAGTGTTAAAGTATAGATGTCCCACATAGAAAGGTAAATTCACGCTAGGATAAACATTAGAAAAACGCATAACAAAAGAAAAAGCTACACATACACATCTAGCGTGCATGATAAAAAACGCACAAGTTAGAAAAAAGCATGATCACTTTAGATAAAGCATATAGTCTATATATAGGAAAAGCATGGGGTCTATAGTTAGAGAAAAAGCATGGATTACTAAGACTTCCTCATCACTACATAAGGATGGGGAGCACAATGTAATTGTGTGTGAAAAATATTTGGAAACTAGATATGTTTCTAAAAAACACCAATTAATAAATTATACTCGTGGGATTCACGAGAATTCTATATCATTCTCTTTCAACCGAAGTTTATATTCTTATATTCATATTGATTAATCTAATACAATACACTCGTGGGATTCACGAGTTTGCTATAACTCTTTCTTACAACATATTTATATTCTTATTAGCCTTAAAACTCTCCTCTTCCTAGTCCAAAACCCCAGCGGTTCCCACCCGACTCACGCAACGATCCGGAGCCGAAAGGCACGACAACGCGCTTTCCATACATACCACAGGGTGAAGTCTACGATCAGCATCCAAATGTCCGGGAACCTAGGGGATTCGGACTGCAAGCCTCTCTCAAATCGAATCTTGGCGATTTTGCCTCTCATGCATATGTAGTACCAACTATCCACATTGAAGGCATCCGTCCACCTATCAACGAAGTGATTAAGCCATGCCGCAGCACTCCACGATGTTGTTCCTTCCACTTCACATGCCACAAGGAGGCGAGTCACTCTATCCCATACCTTTTGAGCTTGAGGGAAATCCCATAGACAATGCCTTAAAGTCTCAATAGGTGAATGGCAAAGTGGGCAGCCTCACGGGCCGCCACATTTACCTAGCCATTCCCCAACGGGAACCACATTATGACTGATTTGCCACCAAAAAAAACTTTATCTTTTCCGGCATGTGGAGACGCCAGAGACCCTTCCAAAAGGTAATGAGCACCTCGTCAGGGATGCCCAATGTATGCCAACCGTTGCGTAAGGGGTCGTCTAGCTACAGTTGAAAAGTTCGGCCCAGTTTAGTGTTGTACTCGATGAAATGACGAAATTTGCCATCATGTTTCCACCTAAAATCCCTTGGATCCCATTCTAATTCGACGAGGGGCCGACAACCATATACCCATAACTTCCAATGGGGTTCCACCTTAGCAACATCTGGGTCTATCTTCCAGGTGTTACCAACCTGCACCACCACGCGGATAGGGTGCCAAGAGCCTCTACTCTAACTCTCCCCAAAAATTGTATCTCTTCCCGATCCGCTCATGCCCTTCAGCAACTTAACCCTTCCAACCTCATCAAAGAGACTGAACCAAGCATCTTCTCTCACCTCCCCCATCGGAACCCTATCAACTGCCTCCGCTATCAATCTCCGCATTTTCATGGCTCCCTTGAGGGGAGGGAATGGGACCTCTTGGGCTCCTCCTAAAGCCATCGTGCGTCGCCAATCATCTATAGAGTGGAGCCCTGTTTGCGCCAACTTTCCCCATGCTAGACCCTTAAGCTGCCCTAACATCATGTCGTCACTTGTTCGCACCTGAGGGTTCCAAAATAATGGTTGTCTAGACCACTCGATTAGTGTCTCTGGCATGTGCTTGACCAAATGATGTCGTACGTGACCCTCTCCTCTGGAAGACAAGCCATCTTCGGTGGGACTCCGTTCATGCAACACCAATTCAAGGAGTCGGGCCAAGGCCTACCATACTTGGGAGTCCCTGCCTGCAACCTATTGTGAAGTAGAACCTTCCAACACCCCTTACCTAGCAGGAGGCATCGAACCACCATTTTGGCTAGCAATGCTCGGCTCTGCATTAAGGGATCTATGAGGCCAAGCCCCCCTTTGGCACGCGGTTGTGTTAACCAATGCCTTGACACTCTCGCGGTAGCCATTGGGTTGTCCTTATCTGACCATATAAACCTCCTGATGGCAGCCTTAATTGTCACGGATCATAAACTCAAGAGACAAGCAAGAAGATAACCAAATGGACAAGAAAGAAGATAGTATTAAAGGAAAGACTCCATAACTGGTGTTGTTCACCTTGAAGGAATTCAAGGTGAACTCCTCTATTTATACTATATGGCATGCATACTTGTTGCACGCATGTGAATCTACAATAGAGCATGTAGGTATGCATGCATGTGCCAAGTGTAAATACTACAAGGGAGCAACTATGCACATGATGCTAGCAAAATAATAAGGACCAATTACATACATAACTAGTACTAGATATCTTGGTTAACTCATAATACTAGATTATAACATGGTCGTGTCAAGAGTTCGAATCTTGACATTATCCCCCCTCTTACGCCGCCTTCCCAAATCGGCCGCTGGTTTGTGGGGATATCGGTGATGAAAATCTTGGACGACCTCGGGGGCATTTTGTAAATTTGCCGATGGTTCCCATGTGGCCTCAGACATGGGGTAACCCCTCCATAGGACGAGGTATTGCAAGTGTCGACGGTGCCAACGCGAGTCAAGGATTTGGTCGACCTCGTATTCCTCCCCTGTCGTCAATTGCACAGGTGGTGGTGGTGGGGCTTGACATCCTGGGAGTTGTGAAGCATAATGGGGTTCGAGGAGGGAGACATGAAAAACATCGTGAATCCGGAAGTGGGATGGAAGGGCGAGCCGGAAGGCGACGGGATTGATGCACTCGATGATACGGAATGGTCCCAACTTCTTGTAATCAAGTTTCGCACATGGACGAGTAGTAGAGATGTGTCGACATAACAACCAGACCATGTCTCCAACGACAAAGTGTGGAGTGGAAGATCGATGGCGATCAGCCTGCTTCTTGTATCGTTCACTAGCAAGACTAAGCTCCAAGGATAAACCATGATGTACTTCTTCCAAAATGCGGGCGCGATCCTCCACCGAAGGGTTCACGGAAGTGGTAGGAAGGGAAATGTTGAAGCGAGGATGTAAACCGTAGTTGGCAAAGAAGGGAGTGACGCCAGTCGATGCATGGAGAGAATTATTGTAGGCGAATTCCGCGAGCGAAAGTAAGTTGACCCAATCATCTTGTTGGTAACTAACCGAGCACCGAAGATACTGCTCAAGGATTTGGTTGACACGCTCCGTTTGCCCGTCAGTTTGGGGGTGATAAGCGGAGGACAACTTGACAGAGATGCCTAAAGTTTGTAGCAGGCGCTGCCAGAAGTGAGAGACAAACTGGGGTCCGCGATCCGAGATGACATCATCGGGGAGTCCATGCAAGCGTACTACATTGTTGAGTAGGAGTTGCACCATTCCTTCTCCGGAAATGGTTTTGGAGGATGGAGTGAAGTGAGCCATCTTCGTAAACCGATCAACAACAACCAACACCAAGTCATAGCTATTGACCAAGGGTAGATCAGTTATCAGGTCCATAGAGATAGAGGCCCAAGGACGACAAGGACATGGAAGCGGTTGTAGTAAGCCGTATGGCTGATGATGAATGGCTTTGGAGCGAGCACAAACCTCACAACTCTTTATGTATTCTTTGACCAGCTTCCATGGTTGTGGCCACCAATACCCCCGAGAGATTAGCTCGAGGGTTTTTGCGACCCCGAAATGACCTGCAAGTGGGTCATCGTGGCATTCCCGCAACACCCGGATGCGACATGGGCCCTCTGGGACGTATAAGAGATGATCTCGGAACAACAAACCCTCTTGTATGGTGAAGGTGTCAAGATCCTTCCTTTTGGTCGCCTTGGAGGGGTTTTGCAGACTATCTCGAATCTCGTTGGTGAACGCATCGGTCTTGGATGCATCAGTGATTTGTTGGAGTAAAGAATCATCCTGCAACATACAAGTGGCAAACAGATGCAATCGGTCGGGTTTCAACAAACGTCTAGATTGTTGAGCATAAGCAGCATCCCCAGGGCGGAGTGCAAGGTCAGCTCGGCGAGAAAGGGCATCAGCCTTCCCATGTTGGCCACCAGGTCGAAATACGATCTCAAAATCGTAGTCGGCGAGAAATGTCAACCAACGGGCCTGCCTTCGATTCAAAGTACGAGTGGTGGAAAAATAAACTAAATTTTTATGATCATTCACTACCTGGACACGATGTTGTGCGCCGGCCAAGTAGGGTCGCCATTCTTCAAAGGCAGCAATGATAGCAACAAGCTCCTTGTCGTAAATGCGATAATTGATTTCGGATGCCGTAAATTTTCGGGAATAGTAAGCCACTGGGTGCATTAGGTTGTTGTCGTCTACTTGGGATAAGATGGCGCCAATGGCAAAGTCAGAGGCATCGGTTTCGACTTGGAAGGGTTTTGTGGGGTTGGCATGTAGCAGCACCGGGGCAGTGATGAATGCGTGTTTGAGTGAGTCGAACGCATTTTGTGCCTCCGAGGTTCATAAAAATGGAGTGCCTTTATGGGTGAGAGCGATAAGAGGTTGTGCTAGGGTGGAAAACCCCTTGATGAAGCGACGGTAAAAATTCGCGAAGCCGAGGAAGGATTGCACATCTTTAAGTCGCCTTGGAGTCGCCCACGCCTGAATGACAGAGACCTTCTTCATATCCATGGTGATGCCAGTGGGCGAGTGATGTAGCCCAGAAATTCGATCGAGGTACGGTCGAACTCGCATTTCTTGGCTTTGGCATAAAGGCCATGCTCGCGAAGTTTGGCAAGAACTAATCGGACTTGGCGAGTGTGCTCCTCCATGTTTGGCGAGAAAATGAGAATATCATCGAGGTAAATGACAACAAAAAGATCAAGATATTCCCGGAAAATATCGTTCATCATATGTTGAAAAACTGCGGGAGCGTTAGTAAGACCAAAAGGCATTACCTTGTATTCGAAATGCCCATACCGTGTTCGAAATGCAGTTTTCCATTCATCCCCCGGCTTGATGCGTACTAGATTGTACGCTCCACGCAGATCAACTTTGGAGAAGACACGCGCAACTCGGAGCCGATCAAGGAGTTCGGGGATCAGAGGTAGCGGATAGCGGTTGCGCACAATGAGTTTGTTGAGACCTCGGTAGTCGACGCATAAGCGTAGAGAGTCGTCCTTCTTCTTCACAAATAAAATGGGGGGCCCGGCTGGTGACTTAGAAGGTTGAGTAAAGCCTTTCTCGAGGTTCTCATCGAGATACACACGAAGGGCCTTCAACTCTGGTGCAGACAACGCATATAGAGGACCAAAGGGTGGACACGCACCTTCTTGAAGATCAATCGGACAGCCGTAGAGCCGGTGTTCAGGCAACCGATCAGCATTACATTTTTCAAATATGTCGGAGAAGTGTTGGTATTTTTCGGGAATAACATGGAGTGTGTTAGAAATGGCGCCACAAACAAACCCATCCTGGACGGATGATGCGGTAGTCAATTCGGAGTCGACCGTCTCCGAAGGATAGGAAACTGAATTTACCTTCATACTTTTGCACGAGCATCTTGGCTTGCTAAATGTGATCGAGCGATGTCGTTTTCCGGATGTTGGGGTCTGTTAGCTCGATGGAATTGTGGGCGAGTACTCCTAGGACAATGGCGAACGACATGACCGGAGGCGCCACAATACATGCACAAGCCATTAGCCCGCCGAAATTGTCGTTCAGCATCAGTCAATGGACGAAATCGGGCTTGATCAATTTCCATGGGGACAGGAGCATTTGCCGAAGTAGGCGAGTGTGAGGATGCTTGGGGTTGTATGACCGGAGCGTGGCGTGGAAGTGAATGAGGTGGAACCCAAGTCCGGCGCTCTTCTTGGCGAAATTCGAAAAGACGATTGTCACAATGGACTGCTTGTGAAATCGCTTGGGATAACGAGGTGGGCTCCGGAAAGTTTAAGAGAAGATTCTTGACATTGCTTCGAAGACCGCGCCGAAAGTGATCAGCTAAAGCTTGATCATCACAATTGACGTCGCATGCTAGTTGTCGAAATTCGGAAGCATAGACCGAAGCTGCACGTGAACCTTGTTCGAGTGCATAAATCTTGTTAAGAGTTGTACGTCGTCGGTCCGTCTCTCCAAATGTGGCCTCTAACTCGGCGAGGAAGGCGGGAAAGTCCTCCAATAAAGGTGATGAGGTTTCTACCAATGGTGCAAACCAAGCTTGGGCCGGACCGGAGAGAAGGGTGCCCACAAGGCCGACTTGTCGAAGACCATCTCCATAACGTTGAGGTTGTAGCCGAATGATAAGTCGAACTTGGTTGATGAACCCTCGGAAACGCGACCTCGTTCCATCAAATTTTTCTGGGAGGCTAACCTTAGGCTCAAGAAACTGTGACGAAGCTAGGCTAGATGTTGGTAGAAGATCGGGCTCTAGGCTAGGTTGTTGTGGGAGACTAGGGTTCGGGGGTTGTGAGGATAGGGAGGTACCGACTTGAAGTTCTTGTAAAGAATTTCGAAGAGCTTCATTTTCAAGTTGTAGTTGTCGTAAGGCTACCATTATTTGGCCTAACTCATTAGTTGAGTTGGACATAGCTATGGCTTATGAGAGGGACAACTATGAGGATGGGAAGGTGAACAAACTGTCACGGATCATAAACTCAAGAGACAAGCAAGAAGATAACCAAATGGACAAGAAAGAAGATAGTATTAAAGGAAAGACTCCATAACTGGTGTTGTTCACCTTGAAGGAATTCAAGGTGAACTCCTCTATTTATACTACATGGCATGCATACTTGTTGCACGCATGTGAATCTACAATAGAGCATGTAGGTATGCATGCATGTGCCAAGTGTAAATACTACAAGGGAGCAACTATGCACATGATGCTAGCAAAATAATAAGGACCAATTACATACATAACTAGTACTAGATATCTTGGTTAACTCATAATACTAGATTATAACATGGTCGTGTCAAGAGTTCGAATCTTGACATTAATCGCGTGCAAACTTGAAGGGTCCATAATCCAGCAAGAGATTGAGTGCCACATGGTGGCGAGCATCACTTGGTTCGCAATAAGAACCCTACCAGCAAAGGATAGTTTAGACTTGCTCCATTGGTTCAACTTCTTGCGTAGTTTGGCTTGCACATGGGACAATTGCGCTCCCTTGGGGATTGCCCTCCCCATCGTAAATCCGAGGTACTTGAATGTCGTCCCGTCAGGGACCCATGCAAAATCAGCATGAGGATGCCACCTTGGCTTCTCTTGTTCGCTAAACCAGAGGCCTTGGGTTTTATCCCAATTGACCTTGGCACCAGCTGCCTGACAAAAGTCCTCGACAAGATGTTCAGCTCGCTGCAAATTTGCATCATTGCCCTGCAAGAAAAGGATCGTATCATCGACATATTCAGATAACAGAAGATCTTTAGTCACATTGGGGATGGGCAATCCCCTCAGTGTGAAGGTTTTATTTCATATATCATTCTCTCTCTTTGTAATCTTGTAGTGGACATTCAATTTGTTTTGTTCCCTTGTATGATACAAGTATTTATATTTCATTACATTCAAGTAGCACAAGCTAACTCTTTGCCTAAAAAATGTACGGTAGTGGATTTTTTAGTATGCACAACCTAGCTCTTTAACTCAAAAATCCACTACAAAAATTAAAACCTTTGGACGTGCTCAGAAATTCCTCTACATTGATTGATGTCAAGATAATCAATGTGCTTCCTTGATGATGAAAGGTTTGTGGAGTCATAGTGATTAGACCATGTATTCTTTGTGTCAAACAAGCATCGTTATAGAGTAATTCATTTTCATGGGGTCTAATTCTCGAGAAATGCATTTCTTTTTAATGTACTTGATAATATTGATTGCCTCTTGTGAGGCTCTTCCAGTGACTCAAGGATAAATGTAGTCATAGGGTATCGGCCTCATACCTTCAGATATGTCTCCACAATATAGATGATAAACTCATACATAACACACATATAGGAGATCATTGACTATGGAGAGTTGAGATAGATGAGATACTAGGGGTGCATGAGGATTGAACACCTCTTTATATAGAGGCAATGGTAATTGAGGCCAAAAACGGTACATTCTATCCTAAGAATAATAAACTTCAAAAACAACAGTTGTGTATATCCACAATACCACTCTTTTTTTTTGTTTATTTATTCTATATGGATCACCTTTTGTGCATGTGTTTCTGAATCAAAAGAATACAAATGCTTTAGGATTATTATAAACAACAATAAAATGAGATAGTTTATGCAATGTATCAAGAAGACAATGAGTTGTTTGTGTGAAGATTCTAGCCACACATGATAAGTTTGAAAAGTCATGTGAGATTGGTCCCATTTAGATATATGCCACTTTGTTCTTTAGTAACACACTTTATTACTAGTGGGAAACCTCAAAGTGAGGTGAAAACCCACAAAGAACAAAGAGAAATATACAAGTGTCGATTAGACACTAAAGACCTTAGAATCACTAAAGTGTGTAAATTTGTAGTGTGATGTCACTAAGTTGTAGACAATCGAATAGAGATTGCCTAAGGGATTGCTTAAAGAAGCTAACTTCATGCAGTTGGTTTCGATCAAAGACCTTATTATTGCGGGCCGTCCAAATAGTCGAGAGTGCTCAAAATCTTGTCTATTGCAGAAAATAGGCATTACTGGATAGGGCGTGCGGCATTTGTCCAAATACATTAAATTGCATGATTGTCTAATTGCTAATATGATGTAAAAATTCAGCCTTAGGGGAGTTGTTCTAGGTGATAAACTAAAACCTTAATGACTTTCTTACTCAATTTTATACATTCTTTATTGCTTTTGTGATGTGCTTTATTACTCAATACTCATGTTAAAAACACAACCTTTTGATTGGTCAATATAAAAATAAAAATAAAATATAGCATTGAATGGATTCATGTGAGACGCCTTGGTAACTCTTACAAATTCTAGAAGCTTACAAGGTAGCTCTAGCCTCTTGAGTCTCAAGAAACATATACTCAGACATTGGCACTAGCATAAAATAATCGTAAAAAGTTCAAGTTGTTGCCTTAAAAGAACTGTTTCACGGAAGCCATTCGCTCGAAAAGTGTAGGCATTCTCCCCATTTGCATCTTCAAGGAGAAAATGCCGACCATATGGCAACAACGAAGAGCACTATATAATAATAATTGATAATGATTCCGCAAGTTTTCAATCGTAAGAAGCACGTTACAGAACATGGTATTGGACTAACCCTAAAAGGAAGTCAGAGACTTGAGACTCAAGGGAACGCGTATACATAGTGTATGTATGTATGTATGCATGTATATATGTATGTACACACACATGAGCTTAGAGTAGAGACCAATATACACACATACTCTCAAGACTTAGGATTCCTTCGCCTTCTCTCTATATGTATGTTTTGTCCCTTTTGAAGTGTTGAGCGTTGCTTACAATGGAGAACATGATCAACAGGTTCTACTCCTTCATGGGCATCTACGCCATCTTGCAAAGCTTGTTGCCACAGTCCACTCGACACTGGCTCGGTACCAACCTCGACCTCCTATGGAAGTGGCTACTCTCGGGCTGCGATCGGTTTGTGGAGGTGGAGGTGGATGAGAAGTCCATCGGCGGCAACAACTTGTCGATGCACCGGGCCAACAGGCACATCAACAATGCATTGTACGAAGACGTGTGCACATACCTCTCTCCCCTCATCTCCAAGTCCGCGGATTCTCTGCTTCGTCTTAAAGTGGGACGGCCCGCGGCTGGCGGAGGCGATGACGACGATGAGAAGGTACCGGCGTTATCGGATCGGCCGTTCGATCTCTGTTTCGCCTTGCCGGAGGACGAGATGGTGCACGACACATTTGATGGCATCTCGGTTTCATGGCGCCACACCTCGGCAGTTGCGGAGTCCAACAATGGCGGGGGCCGAGGCCAGTTTAATTTCACTGAAATGCTTGCTCCTCAAAGGTGCTTTACCTTGCGCTTCCCTCACAAGCACAGGGCCGCCATCATTCCGGCCTACCTCCACCATGTCTCCAAACTGGCCTCGGACATCCGCCACAAAAGCTCCCAACTCTATATCCACACGAACATCTATGATTCCTGGGATCGGAGCTCCTTCAATCATCCCTCCACCTTCGACACGCTAGTGCTCCCCGATGGCCTCTCCTGCCGTATTCTGGATGACCTCCATTTCTTCTCCTCAAACAAGCAATACTTCCACCGAAATGGGCGTGCTTGGAAGCGGGGCTACCTCCTCTATGGCCCACCTGGTACAGGAAAATCCAGCATGATTGCCGCCATTGCGAACCATCTCCATTTCGACATCTATGACCTTGAGCTCTCTAATGTTGAGAACAACACTGAGCTCAAATCCCTACTCATGCGGACTACACCCAAATCCATCATCATTGTCGAAGACATCGATTGCACCGTCTCACTGTGCAAACGATCCGACGGACCTGAAACCCAACCTTGCAATGAGCAGGAAGTCACCAATGCTTTTACACCTACAGGATGTGGTGTTCAGTCCATGGAAACCCCGGCCAATAAAGAAAGCAGCAAGATTACGCTCTCCGGGTTCCTGAATTTCGTCGACGGCTTGTGGTCGTGTTACGCGGAGGAGAGGATCTTCATCTTCACAACAAATCATAAGGATAAGCTTGACCCTGCCCTGCTCAGGCCTGGTCGGATGGACATGCATATCTTGCTCTCCTATTGCACCTTCCCTGTTGTGAAGAAGCTGTCCATGAACTATCTCGACCTTCGGCATGATCATGTGCTCTTCCGAGAGATCGAAGACACCATGGCGAGCTCGCCCAACCTCTCTATTACCCCAGCAATGGTCTCTGAGATCCTTATCAGTAACCAAAATGATCCAGACACAGCCCTTCAACAAGTATTGTCTTCCATTCAGAAGCTCTCGTCATCAACCGACTTAACGGAAGAGAGTTAAAAGACAAAATTTGAGATACATAAATAGGGACAAATAGGCAACAATACTCACACAAACAAATGAACTACGATCTCTAGCTCTAGTGGGAGAAGGCGAACACATTGTATAGCAGTCTTCTAAGAGGCACCACATAGATGGCTAACCCATCATCATGCATATGCATGCCATGTCCATGTAATGGTAGAGACCTAAAAGATATGCATACATATGTGTGTGTGTGTGTATGTAGGGGTTTTTCTTCTCTTAAAGTTGTCCCGCACTCATTCTCAATCTTCTTTCTTTCTTAGAATCTTCTTTCTTTCTTTTGGTTCCTTACAAAAGCTTCAAATCCATGTTAACTTTTAAGCCTTTACCTATCTCTAGTTCCAAGGAAGGTGCTGGTGGTGACTAGCAATGGGCGCGGTTCGGTTCGGTTTCTTGACCTTGAAACCAAACCAAACCAAACCAAACCATTTAAAAAATTTGAAGCCATTTAAACCAAACCATTTAAACCAAACCGTTTAATAGGTATGAGAAACCAAACCATTTAAAACCAAACCGTTTATGTAAAATGTAGAACAAAACCGAACCGGTTTACCAAAAATCAAAACCAAACCAGTGTATCAAACATCAAAACCAAACCAAACCAAATTGGTTTTGACATAATCCAAGCAACACGAAACAATAAATTGTACCAAATCAAAGACTAGAACACTATAAAATAACAGAAATTCACAACACATTTTCTGAAAATTGTTAATTTGTGAAACATGATAAGATATTACATAAAAAGATAAATGTTTTTTGGAATGATAACAAAAATCCATACAATAGAGTTCCAAAATTCCATACAATAGAGTTCCAAATTTCCAATTAAGAACAACAATCCATATAATAGAGTTCCAATTTTCCAAATCCATAGGACCATATATGTAAACTTAATCCAGCTTTTTGTTTCCAATATTTGAATAAGGGATTCCTGAAAGTATAAAATATACAAAAGAATTAAGTAATTCATAATAACAAATTTAAAGAATCGACTAAAAACAAAATAGTAAACAACATGTAATAAAAATTACAATGACTTTGAAGATCTCCAATTGCAACCACTATTGTCGTTAATATGTCAAAAATCAACATGATTCCTGTACATATAAAATACATAAAAACAAGTAAGTAATTATTAATAAAAATACTTTAAGTAAAGACTCAAATAAAAAACAACCAAGTAACAAGTATGCATACCTTAATTTTCCTTTGACTATCATGCGATATGTAATCTATTACCTCGTCTTCAGCAACAAGATCATCCAAATTCATTGTTAGTTCCGCATAACTGATGTGAAAATTATCTAACATTTGAACATTACATTCTTTTAAAACATTCATCCATGATCGAACGCACATTTCAGCTTTGAAAGTGCATGAATGTAGTTTTATCCTATTATCAAAGGTCATTTTTGCTGCCGAATTAGCCTCTTCAGCAGGTACTGATGATGCTGGTATACTGAGGTAATCACATGCCATCCTATATAGTGAAGGCATTGCCGATTTATTATCATTCCACCATTGTAAAGGATCCTTGTCCGTGCTAGCCGAAGGAAGTCTCATAAAGTGCTAAATTTCTGACTGTGAATCGGAAATAAGTCTTTTATTATTTACACCCATTAACGTCCAAATTTTAGAATTCTTATCATTTTCATGTATTGTGGTTGAAGCCGAAGGTGGTTCAACATCACTCGAGAACTAGTGATAGTGGGACTCAATCATGCTTTCAACCAACTTAATATCTAACTCTCTTTCTGTATGATTATTTGGAAGAGGCAATCTATCAAACAAATAAAACGGTTTTAAACTCAAATAAAAAATCAGAAATCATGATGATAATTGTACGATATAAAGGTAAGCATTACCTGGGATCAAGAAACATTGCTATGCGAGATGGAATAGACTTTAACGATTCTTGATACTTAATTAAATATTGCAAGCAGTTCTCAGATGCTCTTTGAAGCACCTCTTGTGTGAATCTAGATGATCCTGGAAGCGAAGAATCTAAAAATTGATTGCAATGATTTAGTAAACAATTATATGCTAGCGATGCTAGTGATAATGTAGGATATCTTGAGCCTCCCAGAAAAGTAGAAACCTCGGCCGGTGTATCTAGCCATTCCGCCATGGCATGTATGTGACTCCAATCTTCTCTGGTCAAGACATTACCATTGAAATCACTTGATATTGTTAAATCTGAAATTGTAAAGTTCAATACATCTTTATCCTTGATAGATTGCCTAAACATTTCCAAGGTAGAATTCCATCTTGTAACAACATCGAGCCTTGGGGGTTCCCTTTCATGATGCTCAACCATCCTAGCATACTTCCTAAACACTTCCCTTCGAACCTTGCTAGATCTAATAGTATGGAGCACTGTTCTCAACTTTTCTGTTGAGGGTGAGATAACCTCTAATGCTGCCTTGATACCCAACTGAAAAGTGTGAACCATACATCTTAACATATGTGATGGAGCCAAAATTTCCTTACCATGCTCATCTTGTAACAACATGCTCAACTCTTTTGCAGCTACTTGTGCATCACTCGCTCCATCAAAAATTGTAGCTAAGAGTCGACTAGAAATATCAAAGGATCGAAGTCGAGCAAAAAGGGCATGTGCACAACGCTTCCCTGATCCAACACCTAGAAATACATGCACAAAATCCAATAACATTGACCTTGACCTTGCTGTTTCATGACATACCCAATGAAGTGTCACTGAGTAAAAGCCCTTCAAACTACTATTTGACCAACCATCAAATGTTATGGAAAATCTTGATTGGCATTTCGATAGCAAATCTATCACCTGACGACGCAACACCACATACATTTCTAGGATAGAACGCTTAATTGTGCGTCTTGACTTTACTTGATATCCAGGTACAATTTGTTGCATGAACTCCTTAAATTCAGGTGATTCCACATGTGCATGGGGCAATGTTCCCTTCACAATATACTTCACGATGGCAGCATCAATTTTCTTCTCTAAAACATGAGATACTCTAGCTGACTCAATTGAAGATTGAATGTGCTGTGATATACCTTAATTTTGGTCTAGGTCGCTTGATAAACGATGCTTTTCTGCTAAATGTTTGGCTATAGTGCCTGTGGATGTTGTAGAAGACCAACAAACATGGCAATGATGGCATCGTCGTCGAGGTGTGCCATTATCCATATAAAATATGATGTGAGCATCTGTCCATGATGTGCGTAGCCTTTTTCTTGAGGTACTTGTTGACCCACGACTAACATCAATTGAAGATGAGTTCATTGCAGCATCAGTTTGAGATGATGATTCCATTTTATGGTGTCCTATAAAATTCAATTAACTCAATTAGCACATTTCAAATACATTATAATGAGAAAAATAAATGAAGTAGAAAGTTTGCTAAGTTAGCTAAGAACAGTAAAACAACCATTATGTCTAATGGCAAACATAGAAAGATAGACATGTTAACATAGAAAGATACATTGTTACATTGCTAAGTTAGCTCAACTTGGTGGCTTTTTGAGATTCTTGGGGAGGCAAAGGATTTCAAGACCATAGAATTTCTCATGGAAGACATAGTTAAGGATCAAGTTAGTTTGATACCGAATGCTTTCATAGCTATTGCCAGGGTCTATGCTTATGTTGGAATGCTTGAAGCTTCTGTCACAGCCTTTGAAAGGATGGAGAAATATGACTGTATTCCCAATTCCCATACATTTAACATAATGATTGATGCATTGGTGAAAGCAGGGTTTCCAAAGCAAGCTTATGGGATGTATGATAAGATGCTTCAGCATGTTTTGTTAACAAACTTGTATATATGTAACCTTCTTGTTTATTCCTTCTAGCAAGAAGAGAAACCAGGAGATGTTGCATTATTTAAGATGATGAAAGAAAAGGGAGAAGTGCCCAACATAAACACTTATAATTTCCTTGCCAATGGCCTTTCAAAAGCAGGTGAGGGAAGATGTTATGTTATGTGATTTAATCAAATTTAGTTATAATTAAATCTGAGAGAGAATTTTGGACCTATTTTATGAAGCACCATAAGCCAAATCCCGAGTCTAATAAGCATAAAGATAATGTCAAGAGGAATCTTGTATATATAAATAATTCCATAGAGCAGTAAATCGCAATGAAACTAACATCCCATGCACTGAAGTTCTGGCTGCACAATACAATACAAATATAAAGTAAAGTATTGGGAACAGTGATAAGGGTTCGGCCCAATTTGTGAGAAACCGATTAAATGCAATGGAACTATATGTTATGGTGCACTATACAAATGTAATGCAGAGGAAACCCGGAAATGATAAGGTTTCAATCCAATTTATTAAAAACGATGTGATAATAAATTCCACCATCAAGAGCATGATTTACTTCTCATACATGTCTAAAATGATCTTCAACTCATCAGTCAAAGAGAAGACTGCAATTTTTTCATGTTAACTAAAAGGAAAAACTTAGCATGTGTTATGGATCATACCTGTGTTATGGAGAGTCTGGAGTCTGAAGAGCAATGAAGTGGTGATTGGTGGTTGCCGCCTCAGCCTACACAATGCCACCTGTGTAGTGCGCCTCCTGAATCCTTTCTGTTCGATAGTTGTGTCTGTCTGTCTGTAGATACACTGTAGTTTGTAGTATGTACTTACTACTACTAACTAGTATTAGGTCCATAGTAAAAATAAGAAGGGTATAATTTATAAAATAGAAAATTTAGGAAGGGTATAATTTATAAAATTGAAAATTTAGGGCTAGGGTAAGAACCTATAAACCTATAAACCGAACCAAATTAATAGAAACCGTTAAACCGATAAAACCAATAAACCGATAAACCGATAAATGTTAAACCGAACCGAACCGAAACCAAACCGAACTTTCATTCTTTAAACCAAACCAAACTCATTATTTAATTTTGAATCGATAAACCGTTAAGCCACGGTTTAACGGTTCGGTTCGGTTTGAGCCGAAACCGTGCCCATTGCTAGTGGTGACTTCAATTCATTGGAATATAACCTTTCAAAAAACAAACCACAACTCAAGAGCCTCAATGGCAATATCGACTTCCATGGACTCTTTCTCGAATATCAACAAATGTAAACATCTTCTACAAAGTTCGATATTTGGTACTCGGAGTATTTTACATCATTGTATAAGAAATGTCGTAAACTCCTTGGTAGCTAGGTTCAAGTTGTAGCCTTCGGGCGTTTTTTCTTAATACTATTGAAGAAAATCCTTTAAAAAAGAAAAACAAACCACAACTATATAGAAAGGTAGAGGCAACACTTTCATTATAAGAACTCCTTATTGTGATAATGTGAGTTTAAAGAAAGGGTCCATGGACACTTGATGAAGATGAAAAGCTCCTACCTTACCTGCAACATCATGGCCATGGAAGGAGGAGATCTCTTCCCAAACATGCAAAAGAGGACAAAGAAAGACAAAATAACAGCTACAATAAGTATATTTAGAAAAGACAAAGTAACAGTTTCAAGGTCTCCGCCTACCCATCATATCAAATATAGTGTGCGTAGGGTGTGAGAGTATTTTGTACATTTAAGTTATTACATCGAGTTCTTACTATAATAGTCTTCTTAATACAAAGTTCTTCTTGTTATACATTTGTATCAAATGTTCTTCCTCTTTGTTCCAACTCTTCTTTTACTTTGGTTCAGTCTTCCATACATTGTATTAGAGCATAGTTACATGATCTAAATCTCACGGGTGCACTATTTCTACAATCAAGCACAAATTCCTAAGGCAAGCATTATAATATCACAGAGTTGATTGTAGAAGAGTAGAAAGTATACTTCCTTCTTCAATTTGTCCAAGTTATACTTCCAAGGTAGAAAGTATACCTTGGACAAATTGAAGAAGAAAAACTTCAAAAAATGGAAGACTCAGATGAAGGTTCTACTTGATGTTTAGGAACTCTTTGAAGTGATAACTAGTGTTACTCAAGAACTTGAAAATCGATAGTCAGATGAATGAAAGGAGTGACAAAAATTGGACAAAAGAGTTAGATTGGAGATAATACTAAATGAAGATGAAAAATAATAAGATGTTATTCGAAAAACTCACATTTGCAAATACAATGTGGACAAAAGTAAAGGAACTATATGCTCCTCAAGATGGTAAAACTAGAATTCATTCTTTAGCTACTATGTTTAACATGTGTGGATAACGGGAGGAAAAAGATGTCCCTTCCTACTTATCAACTTGGGAGGCAGCCAAATACGATGTAACTATTGCTAACAATTACATCTTAGAAGACATGAAGATTGGCTTAGTACCAAGCAAACTCCCCGAATCTTGGGGAATGTTCTTCACTATGCATAGTAGCACTACAACATTGTCTAAGTTGTTAGAGATGATTTCTGATGTAAGCATAAAATAAGGAAATAGATAGTAAAGAGAAAGAGAGAGAAAGAGGGTGTTGATCCACTTGACCACCCCCGAGTGAAGGGATCAAGTTGGACCTGAGCCTTGAACGACTTCCAGACACTCGCCATTGCATCGAGTCGTACTTGGGCGCACACTCACCGTAAGATCACAATCTCATTGTAATCGAATAATGTGTTAATGAGGATAGCTAGGCCTCATATTTATAGCGAAACCTAAGGCCCCCAAGTAAGTTCACACTTGGCCCTTGTGAGTTGTCTCAATCCCTACGATTAAAAATAATCATCCCTTCTTTACACTCTCGATTAACCCTCACACTTTTATCCTCATGTGTAGAATACTACGGTAGCATCTTTTATAGACTTTTGTTTTTTCTACCAATAGATTTTTACTTTTTCAACTGCTCTTAGGCTACCACAGTCATACATATTGAAAAGAGTAAAGTGCGGAAGCGTGAAGACTTTACTGACTTCACCGGATATTAACAGAAAAGAAGCTTCAATACACATAGAGAGTACACAGGAAAGACAGAGAGAGTAGAACAATATATACTCAAATTCAAAAAATATCACTTTGTACATACAATGTGCTTAGTGAGCACTTTTATACAAGTCTATTAAAGGACTAACAGAAGTATTGACATGTACTTCAATGCTTGTACAAGTGACTGACACTAACTCCAAGAAATATGCCTACGTACTAGGCTAGGACTGTAGGCCTCTAACGGCCTATCGGTTACAATTCGATGCGGATCTTGGTTCCGGATACCAATATGGTTCTTTGTTCCGCATACCGATCTAGCTCTAGCTTATTCAGCTAATCCGGATCCGGTGAGCTTATCTGCTCAACACTCCCCCTCAAGCTCAACATGAGGTCGGATCATGGTGTCAGTGTCTGCCACTCCTTTCCTTCGGCTCCTCTTTGTGTCTTCCTGCCTTGCTCGCGCTCCTCGACCTTCTCGGTCGGCTTGTCTGCTCAACAGGCCCATCTTAGCTCCTCCATTGTTGTGACTTCGACGCTTGTCAACCCGTCGACTCCTCCGTGTCGGTGTTGACTTACGCGGCCTTCTTGTTCGCTTGGCCTCCAAGTGATTCAGCTCGTCCAAATCGGCAGTTTCCGATTCGTTCTCGCTCTTATTCGAGTTGGTTGTCTCCACCTCGTCCTTGGTCTTCAGGCCCTTCACAACATCGGGCCACGTCCGTGTCTTGGCCTTCTTCCCTTGGTCGGCTTTGTCCTTCTTGACTCTACCGCCGTTGCCGCTTGTTCCGACTTTCTTGGATGTGCCGACTTCTTCCGTCATCTCGATTTCCTTTTTCTTCTTGTCTCCCCCTATTTCGGTTGTTTCCTTCGCAACGATTGATTGTCCGATGCCTTTGCTTGTTTTTGCGGTTTTCATTCCCATTTTGATTTCCTCCTTTCTCCCCCTCAAGAGCGGCATGTCGAGATGTTGAATACCAAGCATCTCCAAGAAGTGTTGCAACTTGTCGGTTCCAAGAGACTTGGTGAAAATGTCGGCAACTTGTCGGTTCGTCCGAACATACCGAAGTTCGACTTCACCATTGAGGACTCGTTCATGTACGGAGTCATAATGCACCTCAATGTGCATATTTCAAGCCTGAAATATAGGATTCTCAAAACGGGATAGTCAGCGTGTGTTGGGTTGGGCTGCATTACTCCTTCAATACAGCTCTAGTATCCTTGTTCGACAAGGTACTGATGCATCTTGTACTACCAAGATGCGAAGTTTGTCCCGTCGAGCTTCTCCGTAGGAAGAGCGCTTCCCATCTGAGTATTCATGATGATTTCTTCTCTGTTTCTTGGACTGGTTCTATTGATCGTCAATATGTAGAACACCATAGTCAATTAGTCTTGATAAAAAAACCACACGCTTTGATACCATGTAAAGAAAGGAGAGTGATTGTATGTAGCAACAGGACAATGTGTGTGTGTGTGTGTGTATGAGCACTTATGAGAAACAAAGAGAGTCATAATGTCACAGACATGACAACAATCATGCCAAGATTTGAACTCTTGACGATTTGTATTATAGTCAAAGTGTTATGTTCTAACCAATACATCCAAATACATGGTTATGTTATATACATGTCCCTAGATTATTAGTAGAGAATCTATTTCAAGTTCTGGTAGTTTGTAGAAAGTTCTAGAACTAGAAGAATCTAGAATATTCTCTTGAATATTCTCCTAAATATTCTAATACATGTACTTCGACTCATAGTATAAATACTTGTAACCTTCGTGGTCCCTTTGAAGGGATTCAGCGCCAGTCATGGACATATCAATCTAGTATCTTGTTTCGCTCATCTTCTCTCCTTAATCTTCATCTCTATCTTTATGCTCTTGTGTCATTCCGTCATCGCTCCGTCGTAGCCTCATCATCCGTGCTCCGTCTTAGTCCGCACTTGGTGTGTCTATGACACATAAGATGAGAAAACTATGTATTACTTCCAACAGTAACAAAGTTACAAAATGTTGGTTTAAATACCAACTAAACTAGGGCAAGGGCCCTTTCTACTATTTACAATACTAGGTTGGTATGTCCATGAGCTAGTGTGAAACCCATTTCTATGGGAAGTTGAGTTCGATTCTCAACAAGCATAAACTTAATTCAAAATAATAACACTATGTACATACAAATGTCCTACAAAACACTTTTTATACAAGTCCTGAAAAGGACTGACATGTACTTCAATGCTCATACAAGCTACTAACAATAACTCCAAGGAATATGCTTACGTACTAGGCTCGAACCGTAGGCTCCAATGGCCTACCGGTTCTTACTATTTCGGAGTACGATCCGGTTCTCCGGTCCGACTCTAGGTTTCGAATACCGATATATCTGGACACCTATCCGGTTCTCCGTTCCATATATTGATTCGGCTCTGGCTTATTCAGTCAATCTGGGTTCTGTTGAGCTTGCCCACTTAACGGGGGGGTGTAACACCACCAAAAATTTGCGATAAGGATGGATCGCCGATCGGATTCGGACTCGCGTGTCAATGCTCTTCGACTACGGGGATAAATGACTAAGAGAGAGAACTTGGATCCATTGAACTTCCGCCCAACCACCCTTTGTCCAACTTATATAGAAGATCCTCTTTATTCTCTCATAAGTCTCCCATATAGTACATCAGTACCCTATATCAATCATAATGGTATTAAATACAAATCACTAGGGAGATTCCATTCCCCCACACAGGTACTTGACTACATTTAAAGTTTATTGAATGCCTAGGGAGATTCCATTCCCACACATAGGACTTGACTCCATTGGATTATTTGAATGCATAGGGAGATTCCCTTCACCCACAAAGGTACTTGAGTACTTTGGGGTATTGAATGCACTAGAGGTTACATTCCCCATGTGCACCTTGGCAATTGAACACGTGCAACCCATGCCTCACACCTTGGGTCATAGGTGTCTTCTCCATCCATTGAAAAGACTTAGAAGCCCACGACTCTTACCTTGAGTCATGGGCACCTTCTCTATCCGTTGAGAAAGGCACTCACCTCAATCCGTCGAGGTGGGTGTTGTGGTTCTAATCATGTAACCCCTCAACACATCGGATGTGTTACAGGGGGGGATGGAACAAAAAATACATGATAAAGCCCTCACGCATGTACGCACACACACAATGTGTGTCTACATACATACATACATACATGTATGTATGTGTGTGTGTGTGTGTGTGTGTGTGTGTGTGTGTGTGTGTAGTATGTATGTATATATGTATCAGTATGTATGTAAGTAGTATGCATGTATGTGTGTAAGTATGTATGTATGTATGTATGTATGTATGTATGTATGTACAGCATGAAAGCCCCCACTTTGCTGCTTCTGCTGCAAGCAATTTCGACGAAGTTTGTTCTCGTCTGTTCGTAGCTTCACTTCTGAGGGTTTGTTCTCGTCTGTTCGTAGCTCCACGACGAAGAAGAAGGAGGACGAAGACAAAAGGAACGATGCCCCCCTGGTTTTCGATCCATCTCTCATGGCTTCTCTTACTCATCGCTGCCCCTGTCTTCTCCTTCCAAGACATTTTCCTTGCTGATCCCGCACCTCCTCCTCTTATTCAAGGTAATCATTTTTCTTACACGTCTTTCGTTTGAAAATTTCTGTAGGTCTTCTAGCACCACACTGTGGAGGACAAAGGACTTGTTAGGTTTCTAATTTTCAAGACTGGAGGAAAAAGAATTTGTTCGATTTTTTCTGGTTTTCAAGAGTGAAGAAGAAAAGGAACTTGTTCGAATTTTTCTAGTTTTCAAGGATGAAGAACTTGCTCGATCTTTCTAGTTTTCAAGAGTGAAAAACTTGCAGATTCTTTAGCTTCTAGATTGAAATAAATAGAACCGCATTATATTTCGAGCTTTCCAAAACTGAAGGAAAATGAACATGGATTTATTTGGAATCTTCGAGAATTCCATGCTTTTCCATGACTAGTACCCTTAGATAAACTTTCAAATGTAGAACATTTACATCAGAAACGATGAATCATAAACTGTTCATGTTTTGAAAGACATGCATTGTTTGATCCATGAAATCCTAGAGACTTGTGGTTGAACTCCCCAGGTCCATTGAGCTTTCCAAAAATGTAGAATAATACGAGCTTATACTGCGTAATTTGGAGAGCTGCAAAAGTTAGATTCCAAAGGAAATGTAAGTGGAGAGGGCCGGGAAGGGAAGGGGGGGCTGGAATCATATACATTAGTTCGATTGCTGCTTGATTGGTGTTCACAAGACATAATTTTGAGTTCTCCTAGTTAATTCAACTTTCCCTCTAGAAACCATAAGAACAAATATTTCACAGAATGGAAGAACATGAACAATTAGGTGTCCAAAAGAAATGGAAAATTCGGTGTATGAATTATGGACAGTCGTTTTTGAAGTCTTTAGGCGAATTCAACTTTTTAAAAATATAGAAGTGTGAGATCTTATACTGCACATAATAGAAACTGACAAATAATTAGGTTTCAAAAAAAATTGGACACATATTTTTGAATTTTTGGTGCTCAAAAATTGTGATGACTTATACAGATGCATAAAAATCATTATTTAAAGAAAACCATACAAGTTACTGATTCATACTTAGATCAACTTATTGCCTAATTGATTAATTCAGAGTTTTGGTAGATGAGTATGTTATATTGATGAACTTATAACAACATGCTAGTAATATATCCAACTGCAACATTCTTTACATGTGACTAGTCTGTCCAGTAGCGATATTGTCTCTGCGCACGCACACAATGGTATGTGCACAAACATACACACATGCTCACACTATCTCTCTATCATCTCTTGTGATGAGTCAGTGTATTTGACCTTTAAGTTGATTCAAACTGTGTAGATATATAATATTTGTGGGTAATAAAAACATCCTTGGCATTTGCTATTAACAAATCGAACTGTCACCATTATTTGGAACCTGTGCTCATGATTGTAATGTACTTTTGATAATTAATATGTCACTTTCCCATGCCTTGTATCCATCACCATATGATGGATCTCGAATGCCAAATATAGCCCATACACAACAAAAAAAATACAAAAAAGTCATTTCCACTTCAAAGAAATGAGGTATGCTTTAATAGTCGTGGAAGACATGGCACAATGCTGAGGGCATGGAGACCATTTTTGTTGAAAATTGGTATCTTGGTGAAGGTTTGACTGTGTGGAACAGGTCAATAAAGTGGTCCCAAATGAGGTGATTGGGCACAAAAGGTTCCGTTATCTCTAATAGACTCACATTACAAAAGTTATTCATGGCACTTTTAATTAACCATCGATATTACATTTCACTTTACTGTTTAGGATGATTCTGCTTTCCATAGTCGTAAGAAAGTATTGGCTTTTATCAGAGTTTCTAGCATGATCTTTTCCGAGTAGTGGTTGATCTTAAATTTCTGAATTTCTCATTTATATCAACTGGTCATGATACTTTATTTCTGTCACTTTTAATTAGTCCTTAATATTACAATTCACTTTATTATTAGGCTGATTCGGCTGGTGATATCGATAAGAAAGTATTGGCCCTTTTTAGATTTTGTAGTATTGGGGTTTATCTTCCTTGTTATCGACAAATAAAGGTCATTATCACTTGACATTGAAGCTACTTCCATCATTTTGGAGACCTCCCATCTTGGATCAACCAATGTTAGAGATCTTTCGAAGGCAAAAGTCTGTCCACCTAAGGTCACAATGTTAAGTGCTCAGTTAATGAGATTCTTTGGTATCTTAGGCTGTTCTAATTTAGTTATACTTCTTTTTGTTTGTTGTTATCGAAGATGAGACAGCATTTTAAGGTGTAATCTCTTGTTTGGTCTCATATTCCATTTTGCCCTTCATGTTTAACTCTATTAAAGTTTATTAGATTTCACCCAAATTGTAATCAGAGCGTAAACCATTGGTACAATATTAAACTTAAGGTCATGCATACAATCTCTACATCTGTTGATGACTTTGGTTTCCCTCCTCGAAGAATATGGTTTTGTAGTTTGGTGCGACATATGTAATAATGTGTGAAATGTGAGCCTGCACATCTTTCACAAGCTGTGATGAAAGAAAACCTCATTCATGGAGGATTCTATTCATGCATCCTCTTTCCAAACTATTTTGTCACATCTTCCATTCATCTGGAACTCAATAGAGAATATTATAGATTTTTGTCGTCCGCGACAAGGCCAACTTTGAACTATGGGACCAAATAAACGTGTCATCTTGTATGTAAATCCTTCCTAAGAAGGGGTTTACCACTGTTGTAAAAACTCTATGTGAGAAAAGGCATTAACATATTTGCTCACCTCTCTTGGTGGATATTGTATGACACTTAAATTATCATGGCCTGCTTCTTGTGAATTACCTTATATGCTGAGCATGCAAAAAGGAAGTGATATTTATTTTCCTCTGGGTTTTCATTGCATACCTTGCATATCTTAATACGGGAGAGAGAGAGAGAGAGATTGAATTTTGCAGATGTTATGCTTGACTCCTCTGTAACTGTACGACATTCCATGGGATCATTCATTGAGATGTCTCCGGGAGTAAAGCATGGTGAATTGATATCTTGTATACGCTTGCGTATACCAAATGTTTCTAGGCTGAGAAATTTGTTAAAGTATGCACATTCATTTCGAGTCAAGATTGAGGCATCAACAAGGAGTTCACTGCAGAACTCTCAGAAAGTTGATATTTGTTTCCATGGGTAAGGACGCTTTGTCAATAATGTTTTTGACAGTGCCGTGTAATAATGTTTTCTTTCTATTTGTAGGAATGAATCGATGGGACTGGGAAAATGCATGAAGGAGAATTGGCAGTCTCTTGAAAAAGGAACTTGGACTGGAATAATGTCTCCCTTTGAGATAAAATATGTTGATATACGAATGCGAGATTCAATTACAGATTTTCCATTGGAAGTCTCTGTTCATGAAGGTATCATACTTGTTCTGCAGGTAACCTCATAAATTCTCTTAAAAGAACTTTGAAACGTCATTCATTCAACACGATGATGCAGAATTTTGGCCATTTCGACTGGTCTTTTTGGCTGGTGGTTTGGTGTTTTTGCTAGTAGCTCCTGTTATAAGCAGCTGGGTGCCATTCTATTACAGCAGTGCTATGATGCTTGGGATTTTTCTGATTGTCTTGATACTTCTATTTCAGGCAAATAGTTCTACCATTCATACATTCTCATAAATAACACCATGGCCTTGTTTATGTCTACATCTTTTACTCATTCTTGGTTTCTTATTATTCAGGGCATGAAACTCCTACCCACTGGACGAAAGAGTACACTTTACATTCTCATATATGGCTCAGTGGTTTGGGAACTTTACTTTGTCTTTTATTACTTTCTTACTATTATTTGTTTACTTTTGTTGACAATACTAAATGGCAGGTTGGAATGGGTACAGTTATTTTGCATTATTTTACTGGTTTGGTATCATCTATTCTTGAAGAAATTGGTATAAGCAATGAGGCATACAACCCTGTAAGTTATAAGCAACCTTGCCTTCACTTGTTTGAATTTCAAACTTAAGAAGAGGTTTAATCAACTGGTGCACTAGTACCCTCATTGTTGATCATTTCTTAAATTGAATTGTTCGCACGTGTGACAAATTCAATTTAAAATCAAAGCAAGCACATAATTTTAAGAAACTCATGTGTAATTTTAATTGAATTTTGCACTGAACTTATAGAAAAAGAAAAGGGCCCCAATTGTTGTAACAATATGGTTAGAAAAAATAAAATGGTCTGATTTGAATGTTATGTATGCTCAATAATCAGTTCTGTCATGGTTCAAATAAATTTACTCTTTGGGTGCCTGCAATTTGCCCCAAATGCTTCACATAATTATGATCAAAAAAATAAAAAATCTCCATGATATCATTTTGTTCCAGGTTTTTATATGAACAATTAATCCTGCATAAGAAATACTTCTAATACCATATTTATAAAAAGTATTGTAAATGTCAGTGAATGAGACATTCTATGTTCTTTCTTAGCTTGCTTAATGCTTTAACTATTTTTATATTCTTGAGAAGAAGGCCACCAGTATCAGGAATAACATGCTAATGTAGGCTGTAGCACTCATTTCTTGGAAATATAAAGGATAACTTATAAATCCTTGTAAATAAAGAGAGAAGGCTCACAGCATATGTTTATTATGCTATCCTTTTTTAATCAGGGAATTTTATTTTTAGGTTGCAATATTTGTGATTGTTGGCATAGCACTGATGGGAGCATGGCTAGGATATTGGGGAGTGCGCAAGATGGTACTATCTGAAGATGGCACAATTGATGTTGGGACTGCCCAATTTGTAAAATGGGCCATTCGTATAGTAGCTTCCATTATGATCCTGCAGGTAGGCTGTGGATTTCTATTTCATAGAAAAACCACCGAGATACTGTTATAATTTTTTTCTGTTCATCTGCATGTTTACCCAGAGTTCCCATGATCCTCTACTTGCCATGATAGCTTTAATATTTGGGATCTCTTTAACTTGGATCATCAAAAAGCTGCATTTCCAAGATTTAATGGATGTCGGTGATGGATTACTATTACTCGTGCAAGAGTAAGTTTAAATGTGATATTTATTATACACACATTTTTTCGTCTTTAAAAATGATTGTTTGAGCATGTGATAACTTTGCATTTGTATGTAGGCATCTTTATAACAAGAAGCGCTACAGTTTCAAAAGCAAGCTGAACAGCACAGCTTCTCAGCAGTTTGCAAAGGCAGAATTCTTATCTAAAAATGATGCACTCCTAAGATCTCAAATGAGATCACCACATCAAGCTTCACCAACTCTCTCCAGTAAGAACCATAAACTTGTGATTTTCTTTGTGACATTGTAATTTGTGTGTGAGTTGGGCTTTCCTAACTGTTTCCGCTGTTCTGCTCATGGTGGTTAATTTCCCATGATAGTGATTTTGGGATGTATTGGGGAAAAGCCCATGTAGTGTAAATTATTTGGTGTCCTGTGCTAGTATGTCCCAAGATTCCTTCTCAGCCAACAATGGTGGAAAATCTCAAATGCCAATTTGGGGTTCAGTCTTGGAAGGTGTTGCACAATTAATTTAGTAAACCCATCACTGTTACAAGTAGCTGCACAGAATAGAAATGATGGTTCCCAGGTTCTGGAAATGAGCTCATATCTGTTTCCAACATATCAAAATGCAAAATGAAAGATTTCATAAGCTTCGACGATTTATGAATGTGCCAGTTTTTCCAGTACATATAATTGCACAATGTTTTGTCAGCAGTTTCTACCACTGTTATTAGTTAGAACTTAGAAGTGTGGGTAGCTAGGTTCAGAGAGGGTTTAGAGGGATTACTATGCTTTATGAATTTAGGAAGTCTTTTTGTGCTTCTTGTCAGAACCATTGTCAATTTCTTTGTGAAACTTTGGATGATATATATATATATATATATATATATATACATAATTTCGTTTGTAATCTGGGTGCACTAAAAGTTGATACTTCAAATGTAGGGAGATTAGAGGAGACTCCACCAAGAATTAATTTAAAGAACAATATTGAGGATCATTACTCATCTTTCCATAAGATGCCCTCAAAGAAGCAAATGAGTCCAGCTGAATGGACTAACTTTACGCAACGACATACGAGAAAGGCCATGCAAGAACTTACAGCATCTCCTAAGTTCTCTGATTGGTTTATGAAGAATGCTGATAGGGTTGTCATATTGCCCACTGAGCATAGGGAAGACAGAAACGCTGATGAGATTCAAACAACAGCATATATGCCACAGCTTGATGAAAGTGAAGAGGCGAGGAAGCCTCGGTTTTTTGGGTTGTAAATTCTTACTCACGAGTGAATGCAGGGTTATATCTTGTACAGAGTTGAATTGAATGGTTGTGTATATACATTCTTGGTCATAGTAATATAAATACTGGACTGAAGTAACTTTTTGCCATGCCATAGTCTTATTATTGCCCATCAAAATTGTAACAGTGTCACCCTCAAGTCCCGTGACACATAATGCACTTTACCCATGCAGTTCGTAAGGATCGAATTCTGGTTCTTGTTATTTTTTAGAGGAAACCAACAAATTATTGTAGCAGGGTGACGTTTGGAAAGTGTTCTCTTTGCAGTTCGGATTGTACATATGGATAATGTATGTGTATGAGAAATGAATCTGAATATGAAATGTGCAAAATTATCAACAATTATTTTAATTTAGTTCTGTACAATCAATTTTTTTTCTCTAGTTATATAGCTGTCCAATATTTTTGTTCAGATGTTTCTTTTTGTTCCTCTAACATGATCGTGTAACAGGCATATATGTGCTAATGTGAAGGCACATATTTGAAACTTTTATCTATTGCACTTTGTGTCGTAAACCTTTACTGTGCTGTCATTTCTCAATTATGGATTGTGCAAAATTCTCAGCAATTATTTTAATTATCTATTTGTGCAATAGACGTTTTGTGTCTCTAGCTATAGCTGTGCAGTATTTTTGCTTGGTAGTTCATTTTGCTCTTAACATAATCAAGTAAGAAGCATATATTTGCTAATGTGAGGCAACCTCTTAAATGTTACTACTGTTTATATATTTAACTTTGTTTCATAAACCTTCTTTGTGATAAGTTAACTTCAGGTAGACAATGTTTTTCTAGCATGCATGTGTCTTTCAGCAAAGAAGGGGAAGGAATGAAAGGCATGATCAGGATGATACACATACACAATGCATATCCTACATGCTTAAGGTAGGAACGAACTACACCTATTGCCTAAATCATGTGCAGTGCAAGGTATGGATATCAGGCTGATACAAATGCAATGCATCCTTACATGGTTTAAGATGGGAAATAAACGTATACACTAGGTAAACGAGATGGGGAATTTTACTAGTAATAATTGTGCTGGATGAATGTTGTCTGGATTTAAATACTTCAACAATTAACGTGCCATTAGATTGCAGCTATGCACTATTCTCTGTACAATGTCTTCATTGTTTTCTCACCTCTTAATCTCAGATATCCCTCCTTTTTTCGCATCATTCCTGTTTCTATTTTTAAGATTTCAACTGCTGTTCATTGAATGCGTTAGTTCACAAACCACTGTTTTTGTTTGCAAAGAGTACCACAAACAATTGTAAGGTACTACAAACATATCTAATAAAACATGAAACACATGCTTGAGGGGAGTTGCAACACAATAGTGCAAACTTCGCCAACTTCTATCAGTTGAGTTTCATTTTAAATTATAACCAATGAGCCATTCTATCTAAACAAGAATAGTAACTAACACAGACAGAACGGTAAGACAAGCTTCAATCACACCGATGCAAATGATTAACCAGGCTGACACTACTGCATTCATTAGCAAATGAATGAATTCCTGTATTAGTTAATGTCATTAACAGAATTATTATAGCGTTGTAAAAAAAACACTATCCGATCATAACTGACACATGGATATTCATATAACCTATGCATATAATACATATACAATAAGAAAAATATTATCGAAACCATGACAGAAGAGTCTGTAGTACTTTATAATCATGAAAGATATACAAATCAAAAGACTCACCGCCAATTACAATGAATCAGAAACCAAAATGAGAAAACAGAATCTTGGTTACTATAGTTCTAATGATGAACCACCAAACACCTGTATATATCATGTCATACACAACACGGTGCGTAACACAACAGAGATAGAGGGCTTTTAAGACGAGATACACCACCAGGATTGAGTCAGCTAGTGATACTTAGGTCAAACATGCGTTCATGAAAATAAGGATCATAATCTATCCACTTTGATTCCCTCTAGGACTTTGATGATATCCTTTGCTACCAGTAGGATCTCGAACAGCATCTACTTTAATCTCTCTTCCTACATTATGACCTTTCTTATCTGCTTCTTTGGGCTTTTGTTTGTTTTTGCTCTTCTTTGTACTAGCAGAATTCTGCTCTTGTTGTTTCAGTTGAGATGGTGGAGCTCCATGGGGTCCAAGGTAAATCGTTCCCGTTTCAACCTTATCCTGTTTGTATCAATTCACATCATACATTTTCATTATCAGTAAGAATGCAAAGAAGATATTATCTTTGTAAGTTTTAGCAATTGCAATACCTTTCTAACTAAATCAACTTTGACACTTTTAGCATCTTCAGAGGGTTGATCCTTCTCTGGTTTTAAAGTTGGAATTTCAAAGTCATCTGCATCTGCAGTCAGACAAAAAAACTACTACCTTAAAATATTTCTGCAGTGTTTCTGCAGAGTTGGATTCTTCAAGAGAACAAAATAATGTTTGTGGTTTTGGTGGTGATATGTCGAAGCAAGAGAAGAAAACTTGAGCTTCTTAAACTAGAATTATCATTTTGAGGTTCTAAACTGAACTGCAATTTTCCTGGACAATCATTTTCAGGTTCTCACATGGTCTTGTTTACTTCATGATTAACGGTTCTTTCCAAAGTTCTAAAGTCAACAGCAAAGTCACACTTTGACATTGCAGATAAGCAGATCTGAACTAGTCTGTTTCTTTCTTTCTTTTAAGCTTGAGCTAGAAGGATCACCTCTATGCAGATCATTTTATCTGCCAAATAAAAAGTTCAACATCCAACTGCCAAAGCCACGAGTTCTAAGCTGAAGCCACATGGAAGAAAAGAAACGAATCCATATCTGACTTTCGTTCCAAGAAGAGTCTGTTGAAGGCTATGAAATAACATCAATAGCAAGACTTTTACATTCATATAAGACTAAAGAAAGACAAGACAGATTTCTGATGTATCTCCGCACTACCGCGTCTCCATTTCTTGCAGTACATCGTTCCGTGGCAATGAAAACTTTGTTCAAAGAAGGAATCCGGTATGACTTTCGCAAAGATTCTTGACCCATAGAAGCCACGGCAGAACAGAAGAAAAACAACAGAAAGGAAGCGAAGCGAGAAAGCATACCCCAATCTTGCTCCTCCAGGGAAGCATCAACAAGAACCTCGGCGGGATGATGATCCATAGTGCTTCTCGGCAGAAGTGAAGCTCATGGATGTCTCGCAGGGGAAGGCTCTTGAGGTGGGCCGGGGGGGGATAGAGCAGGTCGCCAAAACACAGACCACGAATATAGCTATGGAATCATTTCAGGCAGGCAGGCAGGCAGGCAGACAGACAGACAGACAAGAGAGACAGAGAGGAACAATCTTGGAACTTCGTAAATGACGATGATGATGGGGTGGGGGTGGGGGGTGGGGGTAAGTCTTGCCATGATTAGGGCTGACGTGGCACTCCTACCCAGGTCAGGTCGAGGAGGAGGCGCCTGCCCGCCAGCAATCACGATGGTATGGCGAACCCGTGTGCCACACACACACACACATCATGCCTAGAGCATCATCATCGGAGAAGAGGGACTGAGAAAGTTTTAGGTGTTCATCCAATCGGGGGACATCGGAGGAGAAAGTCAGTTTAATTCGGACAGCTCGAAGACCCCTCCCCCCTCGGTCGTCGAAGAACGTCCTTGCTTGCCTGCCTTCCTTTACAAAACCCCTATGCCTAGGAGACGTGTGCACCATCGAACCATTCTTGTTTCAATCAATTGTTCTCATGGAAAGAGCCAAAGAGATTGTTGAAAAAGGAAGTGATAATAAAAACGAGAGAGAGAGAGAGAGAGAGAGAGAGAGAGAGAGAGAGAGAGAGAGAGAGAGATTATATTATCGTCTTCGGAGGTCAAATATGACCTATGAGACCAAAAATATTACATTTCATGTGATATGTGTGAAGGTGAGTAGCGACTCTCGATTTTCAAGAACTTTACCAATGAATGTTGCAATCGAGAGTGCACATCGTGGTTGTGAGAGAAATTCGTGCAAGGATTGGGCTTGATCGAAGAGATGTGGAAAGCATGGTTGAATATGATCAAAGGTAGAGCATTGTATCAAAGTGTGATACTCAGACTCTTGAACTTGTTTAGGGCAAAGTGTGCATAGTCGGCCACTCTCATCACTTGTGCCCCAACGCCCCATCTCACATCTTAATGCATGCGAGCTAAGTCGGATGGAAGCAATGGTTCGAATGGCAGATATCGGGATGGGCTCTAACATGTATCGATGTGTACGGCTTCCCCGTTCTGTGAAGAATATGGTTTTGTAGTTAGGTGCAACATTTGTAGTATAATGTGTGAAGCGTGAGCCACCACATTTGTCCCATGTCATGATACATTGGCGTTGCAAAAAGGAGAGAGAGAGAGAGAGAGAGAGAGAGAGAGAGAGAGAGAGAGAGAGAGAGAGAGAGAGAGATTATCGTCTTCAGAGGTCAAATATGACCTATCATTTTCACGTAATGTATGTAGAACTTTACTAATGTTTGTCGCAACTAAGAGTGCACATTATGACTATGGGAGAAATTTGTGCAAGGATTGGGTTTGAACAAAGATGCGTGGAAAGCCTATAAATACTATCATTATATGAGCCAAGTCATGATTTAGATGGGGGATCTCAAGAGTTTGATTGGACGTTTGTTGGAAATAGGAGATTGAATATTATCTCAACAAACAATGCTTATCACAAGTTGATAGACAAATATAAGTGGATGAAAGAAAGGGTTATAAAGATATGGGGTTTTCATAAGCCCATGACCTGGTGGTTTCATGCTTGATGGCTAGGATTGTTTGGAGGTGTATCAATTTAGTATGGACTTCTCTAACTGAAGTAAGCCTATCTTCCTTCAATTGGGTTTTTTGCACATATGGAGAACAATGAGTCGATGCCTCATTTCAAAATTATTTTTGAGTTCTTGAAGTATTGGGGGTTATGGTTCAATTGGAATATTTGAAATGCCTTCACTTTTGATTCGCAAGTTAGGGTGAGAAAATATGTTGTAAAGTTAAAAGGATTCCTTTTGTGGCAATTGACAGTGCTAGAGAAGTCACAAAATCTCAACCATGAAGAGAGAGATCTTTGCAAGGCACATATCATCATATTTGCCATTTCAATTGGTGTGCATGGTGGCATTGAGTTTGTGGTCATTGTAGTATCAGATCCCTAAAAGGGCTCTATACTTTGTGGTAAGTGTTACGAAGGCGCTACGGCTCTTTTGTGTGCACAACGGATCGTTCAATGTTGGATCGTTCAGTGCTCAAGACCGAAAAGGGGAAGGGGAAGGGGAAGGAGGGTTACCTCTGCACAGTCCAAAAAGCTTCTACTTCATTACACGCAGAGCTCAACTCGCTCTTGTCTGTTTTCTGTTTTCTATTCTTACTCTCTACACTACTCTCACTCTTACTCTTACTTTTCTACTTACTACACTTACTTTTTACCTAAGTACATAAATGACTTATATATGTAGCTAATTAGCTGCCTGTAGCTAAATAGTTGTGCATAGCTAAATAGTTGTTTCACCTTTATGTCCACTAGTAGCTAATTAGCTAATAGCTACTATAACTTATTTCTCAATAAGCATCACATACCTTTGTTGAGCTTGCTTCTCAACACTCCCCCTCAAGCTCAACTTATCCTTTCTTTGGATCATGTTCAATCTTTTCTACTACCATGCCAATGGTTATGACTCCCATCATGTCTCCAAACTATGTATGTTTTTCCATGCTTAATCCCTTTGCGAGAATATCAGCCACTTGCTGATTTGTACTTACATACAACAGATCCACTTCTCCATCAATCACTTTTTCTCTAACAAAGTGATAATGCACTTCAATGTGCTTTGTTCTTGCATGGAACACTGGGTTTTTTGCCAGCTGAATGTTGCTCATATTGTCACACCAAATTGTGACATACACCATCTATATATTCTCCCAAATCAAAAAGCAATCTTTTGATCCATACCTCTTCACAGGTAGCTATTGCAGCTCCTCTATACTTAGCTTCAGTACTTGACAATGCAACAATAGCTTGTTTCTTGCTACTCCATGAAATAGTTGCACTTCCTAATGTAAACATATATCCACTTGTGGATCTTCTGTCAGTTTGGCTTCCGGCCCAATCAACATCTGTATATCCTTCCAGCTTTGTGTCCAGATTAGCCCTGTAAAACAATCCATAATTTTGAGTAGCTTTTACATACCTCAGAATTCTTCTTATGCAGTCCAAATGTGGCTTTGTTGGCTATTGCATAAACTAGCTGACTAATCCAACAACATAACTCAAATTAGGTCTTGTTATGGTCAAATATATGAGGTTGCCCACCATAAACTTGTACATGTTTACATATTCTATTTTGGCTCCCAAATCAAGCCTCAATTTGTAGTTCTTATCTAGTGGTATACCAATAGGTTTGCATCCAAGCATACCATACTTCTTCAACATAGTTGTTGCATACTGTTTTTGCAACATATATATACCACTCTAAGATCTTATCATCTCAATGCCAAGAAAGTATCTCAGCTCTCCCAAATCCTTCATATGAAATTGCATTTCCAGATTTTTCTTCAACTTACTTATCTCTTCCATAGAATCACCTCCAATGATTAGATAATCAACATATATCAAGATCACAACAATGCAATCATTTATCTTCTTTACATATAATGATGGATCAACCTTTGACATTTTGACAACAATTTTTTTTAGAGATTTTGAAAGTTTCCTGTGCCATGCTCTCGGTGCTTGTTTCAGTCCATAGAGAGCCTTTTTCAGCTTACAAACATATTCAGGATGCTTCCTATATTCAAAACCTGGTGGTTGACACTGTTGAGAAGCAAGCTCAACATGGTATGTGATGCTTATGAGAAATAAGCTATAGTAGCTATTTAGCTACTAGTGAACAAAAAGGTAAAACAACTATTTAGCTAGTGACAGCTAATTAGCTAGTGAACAGCTATTTAGCGACTGACAGCTAATTAGCTACTGGCAGCTAATTAGCTGCATGTGTAATAACTTATGACTTAGGTAAAAGTAAGTGTGAGTGAATAGAAAAGTAAGCAGTAAGAAAAAAACAGAGAACAGTAAGTAGAGAACTCTGAGAGAGAGTGAGAGACCAGAAGACTGACGAGAGCAAGTTGAGCTCTACATGTAATAGAAGAAAACCATTTTGCTACTACAGAGGTAAGTCCCCTTTCCTTTCTCTGTCTGTTTAGAGCACGCTAACGATCCAGCACACTACGATCCGCCGCGCACATAAGAAGAGCCTGAGTGCCTTCTTCACGTTTTCTTAACATGGTATCAGAGCAGAGTAGCTCGTAAGGAAGAGTATAGCAGTGCCTTAATCTGAGAAAGTTATTTCTCTGGTTGCTGATCAGAAATCAGAAAGTTACTTGTTGAAGTAACTAAAGCAAAACCCTGGTCTTTGGAAGGAAAAAAATGGCTGCAGAGAATGTAGGCCAAATGGTCACAGAGAAACTAGATAAAAACAATTTCCCGGCGTGGAAATTCAGAATGACAAACTTTCTGATGGGGAAAGGATACTGGGATTACATTGAAGGAGACCTAGAAGAGGCTCCAGAGATCCCAGAAGAGAATGCAACAGCTGCACATATTAAGGCATTTAAAGATTGGAATCAAGGGGCAAGGAAAGTAATGCATTGGCTATCACTCAGCATCTCAGATTCAATGCTTGGGCATATACAAGATGCTAGGCTCCCAAAAGAAGCTTGGGACAACTTGGTAAAACTGTTTGCTGTGAACACAAAGGCTAGAAAGCTCCAGTTAAAGACTGAGCTAAATACCTTAGAAAAAGGTAAGATGTCAATAAATGAATATGCCCTAAAAATCAAGAGTATATGTGAATCACTTGCTTCTATCAATGTGAAGACAGAAGATGATGACAAAGTGGAAATATGCTTAAGAGGCTTAGGACCTCAATACAAGAGTTTTAAAACTTCTATGCTCACAAGGGATAGTATCCCAAGTTTTTCAGATCTGGTCTCAATGCTTGTGGTAGAGGAAAGGAATCAGATGGATGATGCAAATAAAGGAAACTCAGAGAACGAGGGGCAAGCTCTCTATAATAATGCCGGAAGAGGCCATGGAAGATTTGGCTCAGGAAGAACCAATAATAATGGCTTTCAAGGAAGAGGACAACAAGCTCATAGAGGAGGAAACAACAACAGAGGCAGGGGGAGCAACCGAGGTAGAGGTAAGCAAACTTATGTAAATGATGATGGCTGCTAGTATTGTGGTAAACCAGGCCATACACAGGCTGAATGTTACAAGAAACAAAATGATGAGAAAAGAGGAAAAGGACAACAGAGTAACTATGCCTCTACTAGTGAAGATTGTGAAAAGGAAGGTGTTTTTGCAGTGCAACATGAGATAGCAGCAGTGGCTGAAAGCTCACAGAAATGTAATGAAGAGTTTACGTGGTATGTAGACTCGGGGGCATCTAACCATATGACTGGACATGCAAATTGGTTTGAGAGTTTAAGAGAACCAGAGGTTCCTGGTTATGTACAAACAGGTGATGACACAACTCACCAAATAAAACATGTTGGAGATATCCCATTGTGGGAAGAAAGAGGAAAAACCAAGTATATGTTGAATGTGATGCATGTTCCAAACCTTGCTAAGAATCTGATTTCTGTTGGACAGATTGTAGAGCAAGGTATGCAAGTGAAGTTTAAGCAAAGTGGATGCTATATAGAAAAGAATGGGAAGCTCATTGCAAAAGGGAAGAGACAAGGAAGAATGTTTATCTTGGATGTAGAAATGCCCAAACAGATTTCAGCCATGTTTGCAAATGGAACGAGTGTAATCTCAGATGTGGAAATGTGGCATAAAAGGATTGGCCATATAAGTATGCAAACATTAAAGAATATGTTGAGAAAAGATGCAGTGGCTGGACTGCCAAACTTGAAAAAGTGTGAAATGGGAAAAGTATGTGAAGCATGTCAATATGGTAAGCAAAACAGGTTGCCATTCCCTCATGAGAGACATGTAAGCAAAAATCTGTTGGATTTGGTACATACAGATGTATGGGGACCAACAAAGAATGCATCTATTGGTGGATGCAGATTTTATGTTACATTTATTGATGATTGTTCACGGAAGACATGGGTGTACTTCATGAAGGAGAAAAGTGAAGTATTTGACTGTTTTCGTAAGTTTAAATGCATGGTAGAAAAGCAGGCTGGTACAAGGATAAAATGTTTGAGATCTGATGGAGGAGGAGAGTATTTCTCCAATGAATTTTCTGATTTTTTGTGCAATCAGGGAATAAGAAGACAGTTCACATGCCGATATACTCCACAGCAAAATGGAGTTGCTGAGAGAAAAAACAGAACTTTGGTGAACATAGCAAGGGCAATGATGACTGAGAAGAACATGCCATTATACTATTGGGCAGAAGCTGTAAATACAGCAAATTACATTTTAAATAGATGTATTACATCAGGAGTACATGAGGCAACTCCTGAAGAGTGTTTTTATGGCAGGAAGCCTAGCTTACAACACTTGAAAGTGTTTGGATGCCTTGCATATGTACATGTGCCTGCAGAAGTAAGAAGTAAGTTGGATCCAAAAGCAGAAAAATGTATCTTTGTTGGATATTCAGAAGAACAAAAAGGGTACAGATGTTATAACCTTGTGACTAAAAAGATTGTGACAAGTCGAGATGTGATATTTGATGAGTTGGCTAGTTGGTACAGCCCAAAACAGAATCTAGAGACTGATGAAGACTGTCAAGATGAAGACAAAGACAGATCAGAAAATGTAGAAGACTGTCACAGAGATGGAGACAAGGTTGGACAGCAAAGTCCAACATCAACAGAATGTTCTGGACCATCAAAAAGCTCAGATGGTAAATCTGATTCAAATTCCTGGAGTGGAAAAACTGGACAGAAAAAATCTGATGACAAAAAAGGAAAACAGAAAATGCCAGAGTATGAAATCCCGAATGACCTATCAAAAAACATGGAAGATGAAGATTTAGATATGTCTTTGGATGATTTCCTTGGAATACAGGAAATGAAAATCCCTGGTATGGAAAAGGCAATAAAGAATGCAAATCAGAAACTGAGAAGATCAGATAGAGAGAAAAAGACTGTGGAAAGATTTGGGTATGATACATATATGGCTATGCACTATGCATATATGTCTAAGGTGGTACAGATCCCTGACCCAAACAGCTTTGAAGAAGCAAAATCTGAGAAGAAATGGATGGATGCAATGCAAGAAGAGATTGATGCGTTGGCTGAGAACAAAACGTGGGATTTAGTGAAGTTACCAAAAGAGAAAAATGTGGTAGGCTGCAAATGGGTCTACAAGACAAAGCATGACTCCAATGGGAATGTAAGTAGACATAAAGCAAGATTGGTTGCAAAAGGATATGCCCAGATGCAAGGGATTGATTATGATGAGACTTTTGCACCGGTTGCAAAGATGGCAACCTTGAGAACACTACTTGCTGTAGGAGCAGCCAGAAAATGGATTTTGCATCACATGGATGTAAAAAATGCTTTTTTACATGGTAACTTGGAAGAAGAAGTGTATATGAGTCAACCACCAGGTTTTGAAGATAAGAAACATCCTGATTATGTATGTAAGCTGAAAAAAGCTCTCTATGGACTGAAACAGGCACCAAGAGCATGGCACAGAGAACTGTCAGATTCTCTGAAAAATCTTGGTTTCAAAATGTCAAAAGCTGATCCTTCTTTGTATGTAAAAAGTGAAAATGATTGCATTGTTATTATTCTGATTTATGTAGATGATTTGATTATTGGAGGAGATTCCGTGGATGAAATAAGGAAGTTGAAAAAAAATCTGGAAATGCAGTTTCATATGAAAGATTTGGGAGATCTGAGATATTTTCTTGGTATTGAAATCATCAGATCTGAAAGTGGTATATGTATGTTGCAAAAACAGTATGCAACAACTATGTTGAAAAAGTATGGTATGCTTGGATGCAAACCTATTGCTGTACCACTTGATAAAAACTGCAAGTTGAGGGCTGATTTGGGAGCCAAGATAGAAGATGTAAACATGTACAGGTCTATGGTAGGCAGCCTTATTTATTTGACTATAACAAGACCTGATTTGAGCTATGCTGTTGGATTAGTCAGCCAGTTTATGCAACAGCCAACAAAGCCACATTTGGACTGCATTAGAAGAATTCTGAGGTATGTAAAAGCTACTCAGAACTATGGATTGTTTTACAGGGCTGATCTAGACATAAATCTGGAAGGATATACAGATGCTGATTGGGCTGGAAGCCAAACAGACAGGAGATCCACAAGTGGATACATGTTTACCTTGGGAAGTGCAGGAATTTCATGGAGTAGCAAGAAACAGGCTACTGTTGCATTGTCCAGTACAGAAGCTGAGTATAGAGGGGTTGCAATAGCCACATGTGAAGAAGTATGGATCAGAAGACTGCTTGCTGATCTGGGAGTATATATAGATGGTGCTGTCACAATCTGGTGTGACAATATGAGCAGCATTCAGCTTGCAAAGAACCCTGTGTTCCATGCAAGAACAAAGCACATTGAAGTGCATTATCACTTTGTTAGAGAAAAAGTGATTGAAGGAGAAGTTGATCTGGTGTATGTGAATACAAATCAGCAGGTTGCTGATATCCTTACGAAGGGATTGAGTGTGGAAAAGCATACACAGTTTCGGAACATGATGGGAGTTGTAAACATTGATGAGATGGCTAAAAAGCAAAATGGAAAAGAAGATTGAAGAGAACCTCAAGCAAGAATAAGTTGAGCTTGAGGGGGAGTGTTGAGAAGCAAGCTCAACATGGTATGTGATGCTTATGAGAAATAAGCTATAGTAGCTATTTAGCTACTAGTGAACAAAAAGGTAAAACAACTATTTAGCTAGTGACAGCTAATTAGCTAGTGAACAGCTATTTAGCGACTGACAGCTAATTAGCTACTGGCAGCTAATTAGCTGCATGTGTAATAACTTATGACTTAGGTAAAAGTAAGTGTGAGTGAATAGAAAAGTAAGCAGTAAGAAAAAAACAGAGAACAGTGAGTAGAGAACTCTGAGAGAGAGTGAGAGACCAGAAGACTGACGAGAGCAAGTTGAGCTCTACATGTAATAGAAGAAAACCATTTTGCTACTACAGAGGTAAGTCCCCTTTCCTTTCTCTGTCTGTTTAGAGCACGCTAACGATCCAGCACACTACGATCCGCCGCGCACATAAGAAGAGCCCGAGTGCCTTCTTCACGTTTTCTTAACAGACACATACACTTCTTCTAAGTTACCATGTAAAAAGGCATTTTTTACATCCATATGGTGCAGAACCCATCTTTTGGCTGCACTCACAACAAGTAGTGTTCTCAAGGTTGCCATCTTTGCAACCGGTGCAAATGTTTCATCATAATCAATTCCTTGCATTTGAGCATATCCCTTTGCCACAAGTCTTGCTTTATGTCTACTAACATTTCCATTAGAATCATGCTTTGTCTTGTAGACCCATTTGCAACCTACCACATTTTTTCTTTTCGATAACTTTACCAAATCCCATGTTCTGTTTTCAGCCAATGCATCTATTTCTTCTTGCATTGCATTCACCCATTTTTTCTCAACTTTTGCTTCATCAAAGCTGTTTGGATCAGGGATTTGTACCACTTTAGACATGTATGCATAATGCATAGCCATATATGTGTCATAGCCAAATCTTTCAACAATCTTTTTCTCTCTATCTGATCTTCTTAGTTTTTGATTTGCATCCTTCATTGCTTTTTTCATACCAGGGATTTTCAGGACTCCTATACCAAGCTCATCATCCAATGATGTATCTGAATCTACATCTTCCATGTTTCTAGACCCATCATCAAGCATTTCATATTCTGGCATCTTCTGTTTCCCCTTTTTATCATCATATTTTTTGTGTCTTGCATGTTTTCCACTCCATGCATTAGATTCAGATTTACTACCTGAGCTTCTAGATGGTCCATTACATTCCATTGATGTGGAACTTTGTTGTCCAACATTGTTTCCATCTCTGTGGTTATCTCTTACATTTTCAGATTTATCCTTGTCTTCATTTTCACAGTCTTTATCAGTTTCTACATTTTGTTTTGGGTTGTACCAGCTACCCAACTCATCAAATATTACATCCCGACTTACCACAATCTTTTTTGTCAAAGGGTTATAGTATCTATACCCTTTTTGCTCCTCTGAATATCCAACAAAAATACATTTTTCAGCTTTTGGCTCAAGCTTACTTCTCACCTCAACATGTACATGAACATAGGCAAGGCATCCAAACACTTTTAAGTGTCCTAAACTCGGTTTTCTGCCATAGAAACATTCTTCAGGAGTTACTTCATGTACTCCAAATGTTATACATCTATTTAGGATATAGTTTGATGTGTTTACAGCTTCTGCCCAGTAATACAATGACATATTTTTTTCTGTCATTAAGGCTCTTGCTATGTTCACCAAAGTTTTGTTTTTCCTCTCAGCAACTCCATTTTGCTGTGGAGTATATCTACATGTAAACTGTCTCCTTATCCCTTGATTACATAGAAACTCAGAAAACTCATTTGAGAAGTATTCTCCTCCTCCATCAAATCTTAAACACTTTATTTTAGTTCCAACCTGATTTTCTACCATGCATTTAGACTTATGGAAACAATCAAATACTTCACTTTTTTCTTTCATGAAGTAAACCCATGTTTTCCTTGAGCAATCATAAATGAAAGTTACATAAAACTTACATCCACTAATTGATGCAATTTTTGTTGGTCCCCATACATCTGTATGTACCAAATCCAACAAATTTTGGCTTACATGTCTTTCATGAGGGAAAGGAAACCTGTTTTGCTTTCCATATTGACATGCTTCACATATTTTTCCCATCTCACAGTCTTTCAACTTAGGCAGTCCAACCACTACATCTTTCCTCAACATATTTTTCAATGTTTGCATACTTATGTGACCAATTCTTTTATGCCACATTTCCACTTCTGAGATTACACTCATTCCTTCTGTAAACATGGCTGTAATCTTCCTAGGCATATCCACATCTAACGCAAACATCCTTCCTTCTCGTTTTCCTTTTGCAATGAGCTTTCCATTTTTCTTTATGAAGCATCCACTTTGCTTAAACTTAACCTGCATTCCTTGCTCTATTATCTGTCCAATAGAAATCAGATTTTTTGCAAGGTTTGGACCATGCATCACATTTAGCATATACTTTGTTTTCCCTTTTTCTTCCCACAATGGGATATCTCCAACATGCTCTATTTGGTGAGTAGTATTATCACTTGTCTGTACATAACCAGGAATCTCTGGTTCTCTTAGACTTTCAAACCAGTTTTTATGTCCTGTCATATGATTAGATGCCCTAGAATCTACATACCACATAAACTCTTCATTCCATCTCTGTGAACATTCGGCCACTGCTGCTGTTTCATGTTGCATCACAAATGCACCATCTTTATCACAATCTTCACTAGTTGAGGCATAATTATTTTGCTGTCTCTTCCCTCTTTTCTCATCATTTTGTTTTTTATAGCATTCAGCTTGTGTGTGGCCTGGTTTTCCACAATACCAACAACCATCATCATTCAAATAGGTTTGCTTACCTCTGCCTCGATTACTTCCCCTGCCTCTGATGTTGTTTCTTCCAATAATGGCTTCTTGTCCTCTTCCTTGATAATTATTGTTGGTTCTAGCTGAACTAAATCTTCCATGGCCTCTTCCTCGGTCTCTTCCAGGACTATTGTAGAGGGCTTACCTCTCATTCTCTAAGTTTCCTTTGTTTACATCATCCATTTGATTTCTTTCTTCTACTACAAGCATTGAAACCAGATCTGGAAAACTTGGGGTGTTATCCCTTGTGAGAATAGAAGTTTTGAAGCTTTTATATTGAGGTCCTAAACCTCTTAAGCATATTTCCACCTTATCATCATCTTCTACCTTCACATTGATAGAAGCAAGTGATTCACATATGCTCTTTATTTTCAGAGCATGACGGGAACCCAACGTTCCTTAAGCGCGACGCTCGGCCACAACCGAGCTTAGAATGATACACAGAAAACGGGAAATAAACACGACAAGAAGAAGAAGAGAATACACAGGAGGTTTACGTGGAAAACCCCAAACTAGGGGAAAAACCACGGCAGCCCACAGGCTGCAAACTGTCACTATGTAGGAATATACAACAGTGAGTTCACTGAGGCACCGACCTCGTGCTCACAAATCTTCGCCACAGGCGGCGGTTACAACAAAGGCAACGACCTCTTTCTCTCTCTCTCTCTCTCTCTCTCTCTCTCTCTGTACAGTTACGCACACTAATCTCGTGCAAAACAGAAAATGACAACAACAATTAAAAGTTTGTGTCGAATACAAGTGTATAATGGACGTATTCACACTATCCTTCTGTATAGCTCAAGTTTGGGCCATTTGTGTAATTAACATAAAGGGTAGTTGCCCTAAGTTTTTCACTATATAAAGTGACCTTGTAACCTTTTTGTAAGGTTGGTTGTATTATTGTTTCTATGGAATAGAAAGTCTTTTGTGCCTCTCTCTCTCTCTCTCTCTCTCTCTCTCTCTCTCTCTCTCTCTCTCTCTCTGTGCACGATCGTGCAAACTGTCATACGCAGGTACTCAACCCTAATCGAATGCTTCTTGATCTTCCGCATCGACACGGCCTTGTCTCCAACATCTGGTATCAGAGCCTGCACAGTATTCGGTCCTTCAATCCGCTGTCGGCCGTCGTCTCAGCCTGCACAGCATTCGGTTTCCTGCGTCATTCGAAGAAGAGAGAAGAAGAAGAAAAAACGAGGCTTGCATCTCATCGCGTTAGATCATCTTCGCTTGGAGTAAGCCAGCCGGTTGTACTATGTTTCTTGTGATCGTAACCGCTCGAGGTGAAATCCCCTTGTGCAACATTGACACGATCGTGCTCCACTCGGTTAAACGGCATCCGAAGAGGTCATCAAACGCTGCTCGCTGCTCATTGTAACCACTCGGTGCAGATCGTTCTCAAGACAACAACCCCAATTCGTGCTTCATCCGGCTGATCGACATTCGGGAGGATCAGTTGGATCCGTCTCTCTCGTCGCTGCAGTCACCCGAAGCAGAATCGGTCCAGACAATCGGTTTCAATAATCGGTATTTGGCATATATATTCGGAAGCGAACCGGGCTCACTCCGACTCGGCAACATTCGGGAAGACCAGTCGGTTCTGTCCCTCAAGTTACCGGAGTCAATTCGAGCAAGTTCAACAATACATATATCCGAAGCCGAACCGACTCGGGTTCAAATCCGACTAGAACGATATCGGGTGAGCCAACCGGCTGCACTCCAACAAGGTTCGTAGTCAACTCCGAACCGAGCTTCGTCAACCGAAACCAAATTTGATGGCATCAACATCCGGCTCGTCAGAAATGAGTCTACGAAAGTTCGATGGATCGAACTTCAACTTCTGGAAGGAGCAAATGCAGGACTATCTCATAGTCAAGGGGCAAATCGATCCCATCGAAAATGAAGAACCTCCAGAAGGATACAAACCAATTGAGTGGCAGAAGTTGGACAGAATCGTCCGCGCCACGATTCGGATGCACCTATCGGAATCGGTATACTTTACGGTGCAATCGTGTACGACAACATTCGAACTGTGGAAAACACTGTCGGACACCTACGAAAAGAAGGTCGCTGCAACGAAGATGTTTCTGATCCGGCGCCTCTACAACTTGCGAATGAAAGAATCAGATTCGGTTCAAGCACATCTCAATGAGTACGAAAGCATAAGCTCCCAAATCTCATCTCAGGGGACGGAAATCGAGGATGAACTCAGAGCAATGATACTCATGAGCAGCCTTCCCTCATCATGGGAAACTTTCGTCACAACCGTGTGCAACGCGTCAACCACGGCTGTTAAATACTCCGAAGTCGCGAGCGCAATCCTGACCGAAGCAGCTCGGAGAAAGTCTTTCGCCAAAGACTCAACATACGACACTTATGTAGTACAAGGTTCGACAGACCGATCGAACATACGAGGAAGAGATTCCTCACGGTAGCCGAACAATCAACGAAGACGGAGCCAGTCACGGGATAATCGAATCTGCAACTATTGCAAGAAACCCGGACACATCAAAGCCGACTGCCGCGCACTCAAGAACAAGAACGACAAGTCTCAGAAATCAGACAAGAAGAGTGGCCGGCATGAGGAGATCAATTACGTCAGCTTCTCAGCTGATGTGCTACCAAACGACCCGAATATACTGTCAATCGAAAATCCAGTCGGATCAGAAGTTCTGCTCACGACTGAAGAATCGAGCACATGGCTCTTAGATTCGGGCGCGTCATTTCACGTGACTCCTCATAGATCCCAATTTCGGCAATATACGATCCGTCACTCCGACTCAGTTCGAGTCGGCAACTCGCAACACTGTGACATCATTGGAATCGGCACAGTAGAGCTCAACCTTGCAGGTGGCTCTACACTTGTACTTCACAATGTCCGACATGTACCCGAGCTCTCAAGGCCATTGATCTCAGTCGGACAACTAGATGAAGACGACATTCGTGCCGGTTTTTCTTCGGGAGGGTGGACACTCCACAGGGGGAACCTCCTGCTTGCTAGAGGACCCAAGATACACTCACTGTATCCGTTACATGTTACGCTCAGAGAGGGTAACCTGTTTTTGGTGGATATTCCTGTGTCATCACTATGGCACAGAAGATTAGGACACCTCAGCAAGGCCGGCATTACGCATCTATCTAGAGCCGGATACATCCCTAAACTCTCCTTCTCCGACCATCAATTCTGCGAGCATTGCCAGTATGGCAAACAAGCAGCCGCATCACACCCGACATCAGCACCAAGAGAAACGAGACCTCTCGATTTAGTCCACTCGGACGTCTGTGGCCCAATGCCGCATCAGTCTCTCGGCGGTGCCTCTTACTTCGTCAGTTTTATTGACGATTCGACTCGAAAGGTGTGGGCTTATCCAATTCGCACCAAAGATCGTGTCTTCTCGATCTTCTCCGATTGGCTCGCTATGGTAGAAAATCAAACCGACCGAAAACTGAAATGCTTTCGGACTGACAATGGGGGAGAGTTCAAATCAGAAGAATTCGTCAAATTCTGCCGACAACGCGGCATCCGACGTGAATTTACGGCACCACACAGTCCGGAGCAAAACGGGATTGCCGAACGCATGAATCGGACAATCCAAGAACGGATAGTTTCCATGCTCCAACACTCCGGACTGTCGGATGGCTTCTGGGCAGAGGCTCTACTCACGGCAGTACACATAATCAATATGTCGCCAAGCAGACCTCTAGGACTTCAAATTCCTCAGGAACTATGGATCGGCAGTAAGCCGAATTATGACAAGCTGAGGATCTTCGGATGCGAGGCATACGCCCTTATTCCGAAAGATGATCCCCGAAAACTTGCACCTCGGTCCAGGAAATGCATTTTCCTTGGATATGGATCAGACGGCGAAATGGGATACCGACTCTGGGACCCCGAACGCAGACAAATCGTTCGAAGTTCGGACGTTGTGTTCAACGAGCCGGCTATGAATCCATCAGTCGGAAAACCGATCGAAGTCCGAAGGGTAACATTTTCCGATGTGCCGACCCTTCAAGAAGGCCCCGCTCTTAACACACGGTCAGCTTCACGGGTAGCTGAACCTTACACTACCGACTCGGCACAGCAGAATAATTCGCTTTCGGACCATCCGACCTCGATACCCGATGCGACCAGTCCAATCATACCTCGACGATCCGAGAGACTGTCGCAACCTCCGGAGAGGTATTCTCCTGGAATTTTCTTCACCGACGCTGGCGAACCGACGTCTTACGAAGAAGCATCGACATCTGTCGATTCAGCCACCTGGCATCTGGCGATGGAGTCGGAAATGCACTCCATTCAGGCAAACAAGACTTGGGATCTGGTCGAATTACCTAGGAACCGACGTGCTCTTCCTTGCAAGTGGGTTTATCGACTAAAAGAGACGTCTGATTCGACCACCCCAAAGTACAAGGCCAGACTAGTTGCGAAGGGCTTCCGACAAGAATATGGCGTCGACTTCGACGAGATTTTTTCACCAGTGGTGAAAATGACAACCCTTCGTTTTCTACTCGGCGTAGTGGCAGCCGACAACTTGGAGCTGATTCAGCTAGATGTCAAAACAGCCTTCCTCCATGGTGATCTTGAAGAGGAAATTTATATGGAGCAGCCAAAAGGCTTCGTGGCAACTGGCCAAGAACATCTAGTCTGCCGACTCAGGAAGAGTCTATACGGCCTCAAACAGGCACCGCGACAATGGTATAAGAAGTTCGACGACTTCATCCAATCGATCGGCTTCTCAAAAAGCGATGAGGACCATTGCCTTTTTACCAACACAGCTCAAGATGGATCACCCATCTTCCTCATCATTTACGTGGACGACATGCTAATTTCTGGACGCCACGCGGGCGAACTTGCCGATCTCATTCGGCAACTGCGGTTGAAGTTTGCCATGAAGGACCTCGGTCCGGCACGACACATACTCGGCATGAAGATTAGTCGGCATCGCGACAAACGACATCTTTTTTTGTCTCAGACCGACTATATCGGACGTGTCTTGGAACGCTTCAACATGCAATCAGCCAAATCTGCTTCAACCCCGCTCCCCATGAATCTTCGGCTCTCTCAGCGAGACTGCCCGACATCCGGTCCGGAGGGGGAAGATATGAAGTCGGTACCGTATGCACCGGCAGTCGGCTCCCTTATGTACCTGATGGTCGCGACACGGCCTGATATCTCTCATGCCGTAGGAGTCGTCAGCAGATTTATGCACAATCCTGGCCGATCGCATTGGAACGTAGTCAAGCATGTGTTCAAATATCTAGCTGGCACAAAAGACCACGACATTCTTTTCGGTCCGAACTCAATCTCAGGCGTAGTCGGTTACACCGACTCGGACTTCGCCGACTGTATAGACAGTCGGAAATCAACAACTGGATACTGCTTCAAATTCGGCAATGGAGCAATTTCGTGGAAGTCGAAACTTCAGGAGTGCACAGCGACCTCAACGACCGAAGCAGAATATGTAGCTGCGTCCGACGCTGCAAAAGAAGCTTTGTGGCTCGGCCGGCTGGCGCACACGTTTCGGCAAGTCGACCATGACTCGGCTCCAGTTGTCTATAGCGACAGTCAAGGTGCTGTTGCCTTGTCGAGAAATCCGGTTCACCACAATGCCTCCAAACATATCGACGTTCGATATCACTTCGTTCGGGACTGCGTCATTTCAGGGAAAATCGGTCTAGAGAAAATATCCACAACCGACAATGTCGCAGATGGAATGACCAAGTGTCTTTCGGCAGACCGCTTTCGGTCTCTTCGGCATCAGATGGGCGTAACGACAAACCAGTCCGGTTAGAGCCGGACACAACGCAGGATGGTTTCGGACAACCGACATCAGTTCCTTAATGATCGGCTTCAACTCTTCCGACCCGACCAGTCCGGTCTTCTGCCTTCGGACACTGCCGACTCGAACAAAACTGATATGTCCGAGAACCTAGGTTTATACCTGTAATCTTAGATAACCCATGTATACGCCCATTACGGGGGAGTGTCGAATACAAGTGTATAATGGACGTATTCACACTATCCTTCTGTATAGCTCAAGTTTGGGCCATTTGTGTAATTAACATAAAGGGTAGTTGCCCTAAGTTTGTCACTATATAAAGTGACCTTGTAACCTTTTTGTAAGGTTGGTTGTATTATTGTTTCTATGGAATAGAAAGTCTTTTGTGCCTCTCTCTCTCTCTCTCTCTCTCTCTCTCTCTCTCTCTCTGTGCACGATCGTGCAAACTGTCATACGCAGGTACTCAACCCTAATCGAATGCTTCTTGATCTTCCGCATCGACACGGCCTTGTCTCCAACAGTTTGCCCTAAGTCATATTTATACTAATATGACTTTTCGGCTATTTACAAATATAGACTCGATGGGCTCTCAAAAACATATTTACGAATATGTCTCTTCCTCCGGTTCTCACCGGGTCTGCACCATCCGGCTCTCCGTAGCCGGGTACTCCTCATCCGGTTCACACCGGGTCTGCACCATCCGGCTCTCTGTAGCCAAGTGCTCCTTATCCGGTTCTCACCGGGCCTGCACCATCCGGCTCTCTGTAGCCGGGTACTCCTCATCCGGTTCACACCGGGCCTGCACCATCCGGCTCTCCGGAGCCGGGTACTCCTCATCCGGTTCACACCGGGTTTGCACCATCCGGCTCTCCGTAGCCGGGTACTCCTCATCCGGTTTCGGCCGAGGCCTATCGGCCTCGGCCGAGTTTGTTCATCGGCACTGTTCTTCTCCCTTCCCATCCGGAGGGACATGTCTCCCAACAGAGCATACTCATTTACTGACATCTTACTTTTTTCCAAGGTATTTAGCTCAGTCTTCAACTGAAGCTTTCTTGCCTTTGTATTCACTGCAAATAGTTTTACTAAACTGTCCCAAGCTTCTTTTAGAAGCATAGCGTCCCGTATGTGTCCAAGCATCAAATCTGAGATGCTAAGTGACAACTGTGAATGTTAATGTGCGGAAGCGTAAGACAGAACCGGCTCAACCGGATAGCAATAGAAAATGAGATGAAGGTTTAATGGAAAAGCTTCAAACACAGAGGAGATAGAGAGAGTAGAACATAAAACTATATTAAAAAATTAACTCTAAAACTCTGTACATACAACGTGCTAAACAACACTATTTGTACAAGTCCATAAAGGACTGACAGAAGTACAGACAAATACTTCAATGCTCACACGTGCAACTGACACTAACTACGAGACAATGATTACCTAGTAGTCTAGGCTACTACTAGGCTTCCGGTTCCCGCTCGAATCTGGCTCTCCGATCCGGTTGGTTGTTTCCGGATACTGATCCGGCTCATCCTTCTGGATGCCGATCCGGCTCAAGCTTATTCAGCCGATCCGGATCCGGTTGAGCTTGCTCACTCAACACTCCCCCTCAAGCTCAACTTGAGGTTGGATCGTGGTGTTAGTGTCCGCAGTAGCCGGTTCTTCTATCCGGCTCCTTCTGGCGTTGCTCCGCCTCGCTCACGTTCCTCGTTCGGTCCAGTCTTGTTTGCCGCAACCCTTCTGGTTTTGCGCACCTCAACCTCCTCAGTCACCTTGTCTGCTCAATAGGCCCATTTCAACTCCCTCGCTGTTGCGACTCCGGCGCTTGTCGACCCGTCGGTTCCTTCGTGTTGGCGTCGACTTCCGTTGCATCCGTGTCCTTGAACCGAATCAGATTCCTTCAATTCGAATCTTGAACCAAATCGGTTTCCTTCGATTCATTCCAGCTCTTGTCCGAGTTGGTGTTCTCCAACTCGTCTTCCGGTTTTAGGCCCTTCACCACACAGGACCACTCCTGGGTCTTGGCCATTTTCTTCCGGTCGGCTCTGTCCTTCTTGACTCTGTTGCTGCTACCGCTTGTTCCAACCTTTTCGGATGTGCCGACTTCCTTCGTCGACTCGGCTTCCTTTTTCCTCTTGTCTCCCCCTTTGGTTGTTCTTTCTTCCTCTCCGGCTCCTTGTCTGGTGCTGTCCATTCCCATTCCTTTTCTCCCCCTCAAGTGTGGCATGTCGAGATGCTGAACACCAAGCATTTCGGTGAAGTGTTGCAACTTGTCCGATCCGAGCGGTTTGGTGAAGATATCGGCAATTTGCTAATTCGTCTGAACATACCGAAGTTCTACTTCACTGCTCAAAACCCGCTCACGCACAAAGTGATAGTGGACTTCTATGTGCTTCGTTTGAGCATGGAACACAGGGTTCTTGGCGAGTTGAATGCTGCTCATGTTATCACAGTAGATTAGGATCGGGGTCGGTACCTCAATCCGTAGGTCTCGCAACAGTCGCCGAAGCCAGATGGCTTCACAGGTGGCATTGGTAACGCCCCGGTATTCAGCTTCAGTGCTCGACAGAGCCACTATTGGCTGCTTTTTGCTGCTCCACGCAACAGTCACGCTACCTAGAGAAAACATGTAACCGGAGGTGGATCAGCGATCCAATGCATCACCAGCCCAGTCGACATTAGTATATCCGACTAGCTTCCCAACTATACTGTGTCGGTATAATAGCCCATGGTCCTTCGTGTTGCTCACATACTGGAGTATTTGGTGTGCGCACGGAAGGTGCTCGATAGTCGGCTTCTTGCATGAACTGGCTGATCACTCCGACCGGGTAACTGAGGTCGGGTCGAGTGTTTGTCAAGTATATCAAGCTTCCGATGATTTGTTGGAATTGTTTCTCATCGCAGGCCAGTCAGGAGTTGGGACAGAGCTTCTGGTTCCGGTCTAGGGGTGTGGAGACAGGTTGGCACTCCGTCATACCGAACTTGTATAGCATATTCAACACATAGTGTCGTTGTGAGAGCAATATGCCATCGGGGGTTCGGATCACCTCGATCCCAAGAAAGTAATGAAGGTCCCCTAGGTCCTTCATTTCAAATGCGTATGACAACTGGGACTTTACTCGGCCGATTTCATCGAGTCCGGGTCCGGTGATTTCTAAATCATCAACATAAAGTAGGATGCAAACCGGACCATCCGAACCTTGCCGTAGGAACAACGACGAGTCGGATTTAGAGGTCACAAACCCCATCTTATGCAACCGGTGCGTGATCTTTGCATTCCAAGCTCTGGGGGTTTGTTTCAGACCGTAAAGTGACTTCTTGAGCCTGCACACCGCCAACTTGTTCATCTCCGACTAGAAACCGGGAGGTTGGATCATATAGACCCGTTCTTCAAGGTAACCTTGAAGAAACACATTCTTCACGTCCATATGGTGAAGATGCCACCCCCTTGCATCTTCACCATATGGACGATGGTCTCGTCATAATTGATTCCCTAGGTCTGTGCGTATCCCTTCGCCATATGGACGTGAAGGTCTCGTCATAATTGATTCCCTAGGTCTGTGCGTATCCCTTCGCCACTAACAGGGCCTTGTACCGGTGAATCGTACCATCGACATTGTACTTTACCTTGTACACCCATTTGCAACCGATCGGTTTACAGTGTCGGGGAGGGTCAACGAGGTCTCATGTGTTGTTGGCATCTAGTGCCCACATTTCTTCCTCCATAGCGGCACACCAATTTTTGTTCTTTGCCGCTTCTGCATAGCTCTCCGGCTCACGCACTTCCGCCACCTTAGTCATGAACGCATAATGATGCGCCATGTACTCATTGTACCCGTACCGCGTAACGGGGTTCTTCAGGCAGGAAGACCGGCGTAACTTGGTATTACCTGGTTTGGGGCCCTTCTTGGCCAGGTCAGACTTCGTTCCCAAAGATCCGCCTTCATCCTTTCCGGAGTCGGATTCGCTCTGATCCGACTCAACATTGCCGGTTTCGTATTCCGACATCTTCTTCTTCCCCTTCTCTTTGTGCATGAACCGTCTCCTCATTTCCTTGCGCGGGGAGAGCACGACAGAGTCTCCACTACTTGTCGGTTCCTCATCCGACTGGTCATCCCAACTTAGCCGCTCATTCGGTCCACTTAGCCAGAATGAGATCAGACTCTCTTCTAGAGTGCTGAAGTCTTCATCTTCTACCTGGACCTCCTTGGGCTCACGAGACTAATCTTCCAGAATTGGGTCTTCATCGAGAGTTGGAGTTGGAGTCGGTAAGGAGTACCATGATGCCGTCTCATCAAACTCAACATCTCGGCTTACTCAGACCTACTTAGTCCGGGGGTTATAACACTTATACCCCTTTTGCTCATGCGAGTAACTGACTAGAATGCACTTCTCCGACTTCGGATCCAACTTCCTCCACTTCTCATCCGGTACATGCACATATGCTATGCTACCGAATATCCGAAGGTGTCTCAAATTCGGCTTTCGCCCGAAATACAACTCGTGTGCTGACACCTTGTCACCGATCCGGTTTTGGATGTAGACGGCCGTCCGGACCGCCTCAGCCTAGTAGAAATGGGGCATGCTCTTCTCCTCTAGCATTGCCCTTGCCGCGTCGACAATCAACCGGTTCTTCCTTTCGGCCACATCGTTTTGCTCCGGTGTGTACCTGCAGCTGAATTCTCTTCGAATTCCGTTCTATTGCAGATAACTGTTGAATTGACCGGAAAATTATTCTTTCCCACCATCCGACCGCAGACACTTGATCTTCCTCTCCGTTTCCCGTTCAACCAAGCTTTGAAGGTTCCGGAAGCACTCGAAGACTTCGCTCTTCCTTTCGATGAGGTAGATCCACGTGTGCCGGCTGTAGTTGTCGATGAAGGAGACGAAATACCGACTCCTGCCAAGACTAACGTTTTGTGCCGGTCCCCATACATCCGAATGGATTAAATCGAGCTTGTTATGGCTCCGGTTTCGATCGGTGGGGAATGGAAGCCAATGTTGCTTCCCGAGTTGCCAGGCTTCACAAATTTCGACCTTCCGGCCGCTAAATTTCAGCAAACCGAAAACGACTTGTTTCGATTGCAGGTCTTGAAGCCTCCGATAATTGACATGTGCCATAGGTCGATGTCTGATTCGACCTTCTGCCCTTTCGCAAACATAGCGGTGCCGACATCATTAGTGTTGAGGATGAACATCCTCCCGTCTCCGCGCCCTTGCACAATTATCCGGCCCTCTTCCTCGATGAAGCACCCTAGGTGTATAAACCACACCTGCATCCCTTGGTTGACGATTTGTCCAACCGACAACAGGTTCTTTGAGATATGTAAAGAATCAAAACATGGATTCTGTACATCGGAATAGATATGAACTGTGTGTGTGTATGAGAGAGGAAGAGAGAGTGAGAGAGAGACAAGGAGTAAGACACAGAGAATACGCAAGGTAAAGTATATTAACAAAGGAGAAAGACTCGACAAAATACAAGGTGGGAGGAGGGTGCTTTATATAGTCACCCTCTCTCTTCATTAACTACAAGACTCATGGAGCATGGGGAATGTGAAAGCTCATAAGTTATGTGTCATAGAATATGATTTTATGACTCATACTAAATGCTAGAATACAAAGTGGTGACATAATGGTGACTCTTGACCGTTGGAGTGTCTATTCACTCTCAAGGTGAGTTCACACACTAGACCAAGTTGAGCTTGATTCTCAAGACACCCCCTCAAGCTCAAGTCGGGTCGGTTTCAGACGGTATCCAGAATCCACTTCGACTCGCATTCCGGAGTCCGCGTTGACTCACATTTATGCGGAGTTGCGGAATCCGTGCTCCAGCTTGCGTTGTGCGTAGTTGCAAAGTCTGTGCTTCGTCTTGCGTCTTTCTTTGCAGCTTTGTGTGGTAGATCGGCTCTTCGCGGCTTCGTTGAACAGTTGTGGAATCCACGCGTTATTGTGTAGTGTCTTCAATACTCCCCCTCAAGCTTGGCAGGTCAGGGATCGTCAATCCAAGATCGGTCATGAATTGCCACAGCTTCTCGGCTCCTAAGGCTTTAGTGAAGATGTCGGCCGTTTGAAGATTTGTGCTAATGTGTTGTAGGTCGACATCGCCAGCTAGAACACGCTCTCGGATGAAGTGATAGTGCACTTCGATGTTGTCATGATATGGCAAGACTCGAACCCATGACCTTAGGTTATATGGGTCGAGCTCTTGACCATTAGATCATCTATTGTAATACGTAGGATATTATTTTCATTTACATTTTATTATAGGAAATTAGTGTATATTCCAGATTTCTCTGGAACATTCTAGAAGCTTCAGGATTACTCCTGAAAACACTATAAAAGAGGGCACTAGGCATTATATTGAACCAAATTGGTTCAACGCCAGTCTTAAGCCTTTTAGCCACCATTGTATATTCTCTTCATATAATACATATCTTTCTTATCATCACTCTCTCTCTCTCTCTCAATCTCTCTCTTTCTCTCTGTCTCACTCACTTCTTCTTTCTCTCGAAGAAGTTCCACACCTCTCATAGTACTAATCCTTCGTTTAGTACTAATTCCTTCTCTGTCTCAGTACTGTTCCTGACAGTTTGAACCAATTTTCCCTACCTTCTATCTCTCTCATTTCCTACTAATCTTTTATTCCTCTTTTCTTTCATCCCATGGCCACTGTTAGCGCTGAAGAATATCAATCTGTTTTCTTGGAATTTCAATGCTTGAAGGAGAAGTTCCATGCTTTGGAACAAGAAAACCAACGGTTGCTAGGGGATCTTCAGCAAATCTCCTTAGAAAAGCAGCAAACGCAACAACAACATGGGGAACTTGCGTTACGCGTGCAACAAGTCGAAGCAACCATCGTAGCGATGCAACAACAAGGGCTCGGAACACAAGGGATTCATAAAGAGCCCAAGATTGGCCTTCCCACGAAGTTCGATGGAACGCAATCGCAGTTGAGAGGGTTCCTTAACCAGGTATGATTAGTTATTCAAATGCATCCTTCCTGATATCCCACCGATGCATCACGAGTGGGTTTAGTAGGCACTTTGTTAAGTGGCTCAACGTTGTCATGGTTCGCTCCACTATTAGAAAAGGAATCTCCGTTACTCAACAATTTTGAAGAGTTTCTAGGTGAGTTTAAAGCATGTTTTGGAGATACTGACAACATCAGGACCGCAATCAACAAAATCCGGCGATTACGCCAAGGTGACCGTCCAGCCTCCGCATACGCTGCAGATTTTCGCCTACTCGCCGCCGATATCACTTGGGATGATCAAGCGTTGATGGAGCAACTCCGTTATGGTTTACGCAACGACATCAAGGATTTACTCTTGACCTTCCCCGAAGAGCCAAAGTCCTTAACAGAAGCAATCAGTCGTGCGGTGAGATGTGACAACCGCCTCTTTGAGCGACGTTCGGAACGACAGCTACAGATGCCGAGGGCAAGATCAGAGCCCACCTATGCCTCAGTGGTAGCAAGACCTTTTCCGAGGGAGTCATATAATGCGCCTCCAACGAATACTCCGACTCCGATGGAGATTGACACTACATGTCGTCGAGGGCCATTATCTGAAGAAGAAAAGCAGCGATGCTGTACAAATCGACTATGTCTTTACTGCGGTGGACCAGGACATATCGCAATAAATTGCCCCCATAGGCCAAGAAGATAGGTAAACCAAATAGTCGCTAGTACTAAACCCGAGCCTATTTCAGTAGGGATATCCGATAGTCCTAATAGTACTAATATCCCAGATCTAGCAAACAAATTTGATGTCCTTAGTCAGTTAGAAGAAGAGTTAAACGACTAAGTCCAGCCAAAATAGGAGCCGTTTGGTTGGACAACCCTAGATCTGTGAAGCCCATTAGTGGTTCCATTCCCTCTAAGCAAGTTAGTGATGTGTTCGTAGCCCAAGTAATAGTTAGTACTAAAAGTACCCCTCCAGTACATGTCCTAGCACTCCTAGATTCCAGAGCTAACTCTTGCTTTATGGATAATAAATTTGCTCAAGCTCATAAGATATCCCTAAGAAAACTCCAGTGTCCAGCCTCTGTAATAGTCATTGATGGACGTTTCATTGCTTCCGGAAATATCATAGAAGAGTCAGAGCCCATTAATATTGTCCTAGATAACTTAGCATGTGTAGTATCATTTAATATTATTAGTATCCCAGAACATCCTATAGTTTTAGGATTACCGTGGTTTGAGTTACATAACCCAGACATAGATTGGAGAACAAGAGAAATCCAGTGTCGACAAACCCAAGGGTCAACTCAGAAGATGGCAACCATTTCGCTACGTCAGTTGCGTAAAGAAGGGTGCAAGGAGGAAATGTTCCTCTTTGCAATATCAGTAAACCCCTCCAGCACCACTAAAGAAGAATCCACCGTTCAACTTCCTGAGAAGTATCGTCATTACGCCGATGTGTTCGATAAAGTACAAGCCAACACACTTCCTCATCATCGACCGTACGATTGCCCCATCGATTTACAACCGGGAAAAGAGCCGCCATGGGGACCGATCTACAATTTGTCACCAACCGAGCTGGAAGTCCTTCGGGCCTATATAGAGGAGAATTTGGAAAATGGTTTCATTCGGCATTCAAAATCTCCAGCCGGCGCGCCCATTTTCTTCGTCAAGAAAAAAGATGGATCGCTTCGTCTCGTTGTAGATTACCGTGGCTTGAATAAGGTTACAATCAGGAATAGGTATGCTCTTCCCCTTATCTCAAGTCTTTTAGAACGGATCAATGGTGCTAGGTTCTTCACGAAGATCGACTTACCGGGAGCATATAACCTCGTACGGATCCGACCAGGAGACGAATGGAAGACCGCGTTTCGCACCAGATATGGGCACTTCGAGTATATGGTCATGCCGTTCGGCCTCACTAATGCGCCGGAAGTCTTCCAGCACATGGCTAATGATATATTCCGAGATCTATTGGATGATTGTTTGATCATCTATTTGGATGATCTACTGGTTTATTCAAAGACCCAAGAAGAACATGATTCTCATGTACTATTAGTACTAAAATGACTTTGAGAACATGGTCTGTATGCAAAGCTGGAAAAATGTAGTTTTGGGTGCAACCAAGTGGAATTTCTCGGCTACATCATTTCGTCAGAAGGCATCTCCATGGACCCAGCTAAGGTCAAAACGGTGGTAGAATGGCAGACTCTGTGTTCGGTGCGGGATGTGCAATGCTTCTTAGGCTTTGCCAATTTTTACCAGAAGTTCATATAAGATTACTCAAAGATCGTTCTACCTCTCACACAACTTACCAGGAAGGGACAACCGTTCATCTGGTCTGAAGAAACGGACATGGCTTTCGAGAGTCTTAAAAAGGCATTTACATCGGCTCCAATTCTAGCTCATGTCGATCCGGAAAAACCATTCATTATCGAAGCTGATGCATCGGATTTTGCATTGGGGAGCATTTTGTCACAACAGGTGAATGATGAGAAGCTACATCCTGTGGCTTTTCACTCACACAAGTTTGACTCTGCCGAAATCAACTACGAAATTCATGATAAGGAGCTATTGGCAATAGTGAATTCTTTTATGCAATGGAGGCATTTTCTGGAGGGATCCTCTCATCCAGTCACCGTATTTAGTGACCACAAGAATCTTGCCTACTTTCAGGATGCTCGTGTGTTGAATCGACGTCAAGCTCGGTGGACCCACTTCCTCACGCGTTTCGACTTCAAAATTACATATCGTCCGGGGAGGCACCAAGGGAAGGCAGATGCATTATCACGGCCTTCGTATCTAGCACCCCGTCCCGGCGAGCCAGCTTTCGATAACCAAAAACAAGTCATCTTGGGACCGGCACGACTACAAGCAACACAGATATTTGACATGCCTATGGATTCCCACGTTATCGATACCATACGTGAAGACTTGAAGACAGATGCGTTCGCCCAAGCTATACTAGCACAAATTGATCCCTCTCGAGCATCGTGTTCACAGTCGCAACCACCAGGTACGGACTATCGGCAATTCAAATACCATGATGGATTACTCTTCTTTAAAGAACTTTTGTATGTTCCTAATGGTTCTTGCCGCCTTCGAGTAGTACAAAACTGTCATGACACATATACAGCTGGGCATTTTGGTAGTACTAAAACATTACATTTAGTACAACGAACATTCTGGTGGCCCTGTATGAGACAATTTGTCGAGGATTTTGTTCGGACTTGTGATACATGTTGCAAAGCGAAAATGCCAAGGCATCATCCATATGGTTTATTAGAACCATTACCAATTCCAAGCAAACCGTGGCAATCCATTGCTCTAGACTTCATCACAGATCGTCCAGTCTCTAAGGGGTTCAATGCGATTCTAACGGTGGTCGATTGATATACGAAGATGGCTCATTTCTTGCCATGTACTAAGGAGATCTCCAGTGAAGACACTGCCAAAATTGTCATGCGTGAAGTATGTCGGCATCATGGACTTCCCGATAGTATCATTAGCGACCGTGAACTCCAGTTCGTGTCAAAATTCTGGAAGCACCTTTTTAACATGCTCAAGGTCACTTGTAACCTCTCCTTCGGCTACCACCCACAAACCGACGGCCAAGCTGAACGAACAAATCAAACACTGGAGCAGTATCTGCGGTGCTTTCTCAGCTATCATCAAGATGACTGGGCAGATATTCTCCACTTCGCCGAATTTGCCTATAACAACTCTATCCACGCATCCACTAAAGTTACGCCATTTTATGCTTATACGGGATGTCACCCCCGATGGAGCGTACTTGAAACCCCAGAGGTGTCCACAAATCCGTGTGCGGAGGATCGTTTGGAGCAGTTATGCAAGATACAAGAGGATTTATCTACTCATCTCCAACAAGTTCAACAAACACACAAGGTCTACGCAGATCGTCATCGACTTCCATCCAGTTTTAATATTGGAGATCGGGTGTGGCTGCTACGACGACACATCAAGACTACTCGTCCATGTGAGAAATTAGATTATCGGCGATTAGGTCCTTTCCGTATTATTGGACAGATTAATGATGTCGCTTTTCGTCTCGATCTACCTCCTCGACTTCGGATACATCCGGTGTTTCATAGTTCTCTCCTCGAACCCTACCACGAGAGCACCATCCTAGGACGTCTTATCCAACCTCCACCCCCGATCGAGCTTGAAGATGGGCCGGAGTATGAGGTTGCCGCCATCCTTGATTCCAAGATTGTTCGCAACAAGCTCTACTATCTAGTCGATTGGCTAGGCTATAGCCCCAGCGAACGTACTTGGGAACTGATCGAGAATGTGACCAATGCTCGTGCTCTTCTTGAAGACTTCCATCGTCAATATCCACACAAACCAGGTCCTCAATCCAAGATGACTCGTATCACTCGTCGTTTTAAAGGGGGGATAGTGTCATGATATGGCAAGACTTGAACCCATGACCTAAGGTTATATGGGTCGAGCTCTTGACCATTAGATCATCTATTGTAATACGTAGGATATTATTTTCATTTACATTTTATTATAGGAAATTAGTGTATATTCCAGATTTCTCTGGAACATTCTAGAAGCTTCAGGATTACTCTTGAAAACACTATAAAAGAGGGCACTAGGCATTATATTGAACCAAATTGGTTCAACGCCAGTCTTAAGCCTTTTAGCCACCATTGTATATTCTCTTCATATAATACATATCTTTCTTATCATCACTCACTCACTCTCTCTCTCTCTCTCTCTCTCTCTTTCTCTCCGTCTCGCTCACTTCTTTCTTCTCTCGAAGAAGTTCCACACCTCTCATAGTACTAATCCTTCGTTTAGTACTAATTCCTTCTCTGTCTCAGTACTGTTCCTGACAGATGTGTTTTGTCCGTGCGTGGAACACCGGGTTCTGAGCCAGATAGATATTGCTCATGTTGTCGCAGTAAAGGGAAGTCGGATCCTTGATGGGTACGCCCGGATCCTTGAGTATCCTTTTGAGGCATATCGCTTCACATGCGGCCACTGCCGCGCCCTTGTATTCTGCCTCTATGCTCAAAAGAGCGACAATTGGTTTCTTTTTTTTGCTCCAAGATATTGCTCCGCTGCCAAGGGAAAAAACAAATCCAGAGGTTGATCTTCTATCGGTTTTTGTGCCGACCCAATCGGCGTTTGTGTACCCCAACGGAACATTGCCGATGTGCCGAATCGGGCGCGTAGTGTCATCTCTGGTTTCGACATAACTAGATCACTCTGACTCTCGAAGTTTGAGAAACCATTCTTTATGAGATGTCATATGGTTTGAGGCTCCGGAGTCAACAAACCATACATCCTCCGGATTGAAGGCACTAGTTGAGGTAGAGGCCGACATAGAGTTTGCTCTATGTTTCATCATGAACATTTCGCCACGGTCGAAGTTGTGTGCATACATTCCACCACGATCTTCGTAGTTGGAGTTGTGCCCGTACATTCCGCTATACTCATCGTAGTCGTAATTGTGCGTGTAATTCGTGAGTTGTCGGCTTGTGGAAGCCGATGTGTGCATCTTCTTTTGGCACTCTTCTTTGTGGTGGCCGAGCTTTCCGCAATATCCGCAATATCCGCATTTGGTTGCGTTTTGACGGCTCGGGCCAGAGTGGAAGCTCCCCCTTCTTGCGAAGGTTCCTCGTTGGCTTCCATTTTACGGCCGAAATTGGGAGTTGTTGTCGTAGGTTAGACCTCGTCCGCCTTGTCCTTGGCCGAATCGGCATCTCGCTCGTCCGCGTGCTCTTCCTCCGTTCGAGTGCGTGTAGAGCACGTGGCCTTCCGACTCATTGCTCCTTGTACGCATGTGGTTTTCTTTGACCAATAGCATTGATTGGAGCTCGAAGAAGGAGGGAGATTTCTCCCTTGCTAAAACGGCGGTTCGCATCGCGCCGAACCGTGGTGCGAGGCCGCCGAGGCATATTTGCACCATCTCATCATCATCGATATTTACGCTTATCGAGCCGAGCGAGTCGCAAAGCTCCTTGATCTTCAAGGTGTATGTCGTGATGGACATGTCCCTTTGTTGAATGTTGTTCAACTCTCGGCGGAGTTGAAGCCTTCTTGTGGTTGTGTTCACCGCGAAAATCTTTCGTAGATTTTCCCATGCCTCCTTCAGCGTCTTGGCTTCGCGAATGTAGCTGAGCATGTGATCGCGAACACATGTCGCCAAGCAATACATCACGCGGCTTGTGGCTTGCTCCCATGTCACGTATCCGGGAGCCATTTCAACGGGTCGGTCTTCGTGTGCTCCTTTGATGTAGCTCCAATAGCCTTGTCCGACAAGGTATTGGTGCATCTTGTACTCCCAAGATGCGAAGTTGTTTCGATCCAACTTCTCTGTAGGGAGAGCGCTCCCCATTTGAGTATTCATTATGTCGATTCTTCTTCTTCTTCTTCTTCTCTCTTCGAATGTGAGCTATGTAGCGAAGCTACGATGGCGATGAGCTGGTTCTTGGTCGTCGGCGTAGGACACAATGCACACAGATGGGCTAGATCGAGCTACCAAGTCGCTCTGATACCATGTAAAGAATCAAAAGATGGATTCTGTGCAACGGAATAGATATGAACTGTGTGTGTGTATGAGAGAGGGAGAGAGAGTGAGAGAGAGACAAGGAGTAAGACACAGAGAATACGCAAGGTAAAGTATATTAACAAAGGAGAAAGACTCGACAAAATACAAGGTGGGAGGAGGGTGCTTTATATAGTCACCCTCTCTCTTCATTAACTACAAGACTCATAGAGCATGGGGAATGTGAAAGCTCATAAGTTATGTGTCATAGAATATGATTTTATGACTCATACTAAATGCTAGAATACAAAGTGGTGACATAATGGTGACTCTTGACCGTTGGAGTGTCTATTCACTCTCAAGGTGAGTTCACACACTAGACCAAGTTGAGCTTGATTCTCAACATGATAGTTAGAACATGTAGTACGTTCATCAACTTCCCCTTTTGTCCGACATGGCTTAAAGGGACTTCTCCGACATGCACAATCGGGTGAGGGGTGTCGTCTCCGGTTTCGACAATCCCCGGTTGTTCCGGTTTCTCCAAAAAAGAGAACCACTCTTCATGGCTCGTCATGTGGTTGGACGCTCCGGAATCAACGTACCATACTTCCTCCGATCCAAAAGTAGTCTTCTTCATCGAGTTAGCCTTGTGCTTCATCACAAAGGCTGGCCCTTTGCCGATTTTCCTGGTTCTGGGGCCTTCTGATCCTTCTACGTAGTGCGAGCTTTGCCGGTTCTCCCGGCCGGTTTTCCTAGATCCGAATTTGTCCAAATCGACGCGCTTCTTCCAGCACTCGCTTTCCCTATGGTCCTTTTTGCCACAATACCAACATTTCGTGTCGGCCTTTCCTTGCCGGTTCTCGGCGCCGCTTTGACTCCCCCTGCTTGTGGAGGGTCCGGAACTGCTGTCGGCACATCCTCTATGTCTCCGGTCCTGCTCTTGTTGGCCGCCTCCATTGCGTGCCGACCCACCTCGTCCACCACATCCATGGGGCCGATCTGTCTCCGTGTACAACATCCGGCCGTCCGATTGAGTGGTCCTTGACCCACTCGCGTGGTTTTCTTTGACCATCAACATCGATTGCAAGTCGAAGAAGGACAGTGGTTTCGCCCAGGTGCAAATTGTTGTCCAGTGTTGTGAAGTACGAAAGCTTCACATTAAAATCCACAATAAGATAAATACGTAATGAAAATAAAATAAACCTTTATAATGTTAATAACATACTATGATAATATTATACATTATATGTAGAGACAAATATATATATATCTATTATAAAAAAAAAAATATATATATTATATTACATGGACAAAAAAGGACTTGAACTAATAAACCCTACCTTATGACACTCAAAGGTTACCATTTAGCCTATACTAATAATTTACAAAATAATATATGATTTGAAGTAGTATTTTATAGTCTAAACCATGTAATATAATACATGCACAAAATTACATTGGCAAAAGAGGACTTGAACCAACAACCTCAATGTTATGGCATTCAAACCTTACCATTTAGCCTATACTTATAATGCATGTAAATGTGCACGTCTTTCTTGTTTTCATTTAAGTAGTATTATATGGTTTAAACCATCAAACGTGCTACATGTGCACCATATAGCACACATGCAAGAGCCTCTTTGCATGTGCGCCACATGGCCCACATGTAGAACCATCTCTTCCCTATAAAAGGAGAAGGAAGTATAGACAAAAGGAAACCAAGAAATAAGATGGAAATGATTATATTGGATCTAGAGAAAGATATATTGTAATAGAGAAAGAGACAGAGAAAGGTATTCTTAAAAGAGAAAAGAAGAACTAGCTTGGGGGTGGTGGTTCTCAACTCGCAACAGAAGGGCGGCGGTTCGAGTCTTATACTTGTCGAGAGATTGAAGGGAAGACTATGGTCTACCATCAAGAAAGAGAAGAGCGATTACCTTGTGAGACAAAGCTCGAAGGTTCAACGATGCTCACAATCATTTTGTAACTCATTCATCAAATAATTATAAGTTTCTTTCATTCCTTCAAATATCATTCTATATCCCATCTTGTCATATCTTGTTGATCTCTATTTACTCTATCTCTACTCTTTTGTCTCTTCCGTCCATAATCCCAGTGATTCCTTCCTCACTTTCACGATATCTTTTGTCTACGCAACGATACGCTTCTAGGAGAGCCACGCCATGACACCGGATTGACCCGTACCTTTGCGTTAGACCACCGAGGCAGATTTGTACCATTTCGTCTTTGTCCACCGTCACGTTGATGGACCCGAGTGCATCGAAAATCTCCTTTATCTTGGTGGTGTAGTCCGTAACCGACATGTCTCTTTGCCGGATGTTGTTCAGCTCTTGCCGGAGTTGCAACTTACGAGTTGTGGTACTTGTGGCAAAAATCTTCCGTAGATTTTCCCAGTCCTCCTTCAACGTCTTTGCATCCTTGATGTAGCTGAGCATTTGATCATGCACACCGGACGCAAGACAATAATGTACCCGACTCGCTCCTTGCTCCCATACCGAGAAGTCTTTGTGTGATGGCTCTAATGATACTTCATTTGTTCCTTCCACGAAGCTCCAATATCCATGCCCCAACATGTATTGGTGCATTTTATATGACCAGGACGCATAGTTGCTCCGGTCGAGCTTCTCTGTTGGAAGTGAAATCGCCATTCCTCTATCCATATCTTCTCTCTATTTGTTGTTACCGAGTTCTAGGGTTCGTCTACGGAAGCAAATGTCGGCTGCAGAGGTTCTCAACCCTCGCGCTCTGATACCATGTGAATGTTAATGTGCGGAAGCATCAGACTAAACCAGCTCATCCAGATAGCAACAGAAAATGAGATGAAGGTTTAATGGAAAAGCTTCAAACACAGAGGAGACAGAGAGAGCAGAACATAAAACTATATTAAAAAATTAACTCTAAAACTCTGTACATACAACGTGCTAAACAACACTATTTGTACAAGTCCATAAAGGACTGACAGAAGTACTGACAGGTACTTCAATGCTCACACGTGCGACTGACACTAACTACGAGAAAATGATTACCTAGTAGTCTAGGCTACTACTAGGCTTCTGATTCCCGCTCAAATCCAGCTCTCCGATCCGGCCGGTTGTTTCCGGATACCATCCGGATACCGATCTGGCTCATCCTTCTAGATGCCGATTCGGGTCAGGCTTATTCACCCGATCCGAATCCGGTTGAGCTTGCTCGCTCAACAACAACCAATGCAATACCTTTCTTGCCCCCTTGGTTCCATTCCTTAAATGCTTTAATCTGTGTAACAGATGCATTTTCTTCAGGGATCTCTGGAGCCTCTTCTAGGTCTCCTTCAATATAATCCCAGTATCCTTTCCCCATAAGGAAGTTTGTCATTCTAAATTTCCACGCCGGGAAATTGTTTTTATCTAGTTTTTTTGTGACTATTTGGCTTGCATTCTCTGTAGCCATTTTCTCTTTCAAATTATGGTTAACTTCATAGACAACTCTCTCTCTGATTCAGATTAGCAAACAGAGAAACAACCTTTCTCATATCTGTACTGTTCTAATCTTCTTTATGAGGAACTCTGCTCTTATACCATGTTACGAAGTCGCTGCGGCTCTTCTATGTGCACAACGGATCGTGATGTGCTGGATCATTCAGTGCTCAAGGCAGAAAAGGGGAAGGGGAAGGAGGCTTACCTCTGCACAGTCCAAAAAGCTTCTACTTCATTACACGCAGAGCTCAACTCGCTCTCGTGTATTTTCTGTTTTTTGTTCTTACTCTTTGCACTACTCTCACTCTTACTCTTACTTTTCTACTTACTACACTTACTTTTTACCTAAGTACATAAGTGACTTATATATGCAGCTAATTAGCTGCCAGTAGCTAAATAGCTGTCTGTAGCTAAATAGCTGTCTGTAGCTAAATAGTTGTCAGTAGCTAAATAGTTGTGCATAGCTAAATAGTTGTTTCACCTTTATGTCCACTAGTAGCTAATTAGCTAATAGCTACTATAGCTTATTTCTCAATAAGCATCACATACCTTTGTTGAGCTTGCTTCTCAATAGTAAGTTAGTCATAGTAGTGTTTTATTCTTTCGTAATGAATGTCATTACTTACGAAGAGAGAGACAAAGAAAGAAAGAAAAAGCAAGAGTGGAGAGGGGAAGAAGAAGAAGTGAATTTGTTTTTGTTGATGCGTTCTCTATCGGCAATAAAATTGGGCACAAAGACAAGTGTTGGAAAGCCCTCGGTTAGAGCTTCGTAAAGAGATATAACAAGTTTAATTTGGTGGTCTATACTAGATGCAACGATTGAAAGTAGGAATCGAGTGTTGTCGGCATACACATACTCAACACGCATTGTAGACCTCATAGTCTTCTTCATCTTCGATCTCTTCAATCGGGTGAGTTTTGGTTTTCTCTTGTTGAGAATCGAACTCAACTTCCCTAGTGTTGGAACACACCTTAGTATATTCAATTGTGTGAACACCCCACCTCCGAAATATAGTAACTAGTGTATCATAGAGCCTTAAAGTTCTATGATACATATTTAGTGTAGTTAAGTCTCCACCTGATTACATAAGCACATTTCTCCTCGTATGTGGTTGGTTGTCTTATTATTGTTAATACAGTTTGCTTGTTTTCTGTATAACTCTCTCTCTCTCTCTCTCTCTCTCTCTCTCTCTCTCTCTCTCTCTCTCTCTCTCTCTCTTTGCTACACACACACACACACACACATATACACACACCTCTTCCGCTGCATAGAATCATATTCGATTTGTTACATGGTATTAGAGTGATTGGTAGCTTGATCTTGTTGGCATAAAAGAAGACTCCTTCCAATTTGTATCCTAGTGTGAACTCGTCCAAAGAGTTAAGGCTTAGTATATAAGCAATAACCTAACATTGTAAAAGGAGACCTCTTGTTCATCTTGTAAATTGAGTCAGAGAGAGAGAGAGAGAGAGAGAACGAGTGTAATAAGAGAGTATCCATTAAAGCTTAAACTGTGTCTATCTTCTATTACATCTTCTTGCCTCTATTCGGTGTAGTTTGTTGAACACATACGATAGGTCCTCACACACACACACACACACACACATACACATACAATTCGGCGCATATCCAACAACAACAAGTGGTATTAGAGCGACTTGCATTCCAGGAGCAACAAGCAACATAGAAGTTGAAAGGAAGCACATGTGCTAGGAGAATATAGGTACAATGTGTAAGTCCTATATTAAATGAGCATGGAGTGGTGGATCTACAATGTATCCCACTCGAGTACAAAATCCTATTTAAGGCTTTATGGTCAATACACTAACTAGGTTCTATCTAGGTAACTACTAAGTTACATGTGTTGACTAACTAACTAAACTAAGTTGAGCTTGATCTCTCAACATGCCCCCTCAAGCTCAAGTGTGATGCGTCCGAAATCCGGCGTTGTTTTCGGCGTTGTCCGACTTTCGATGTCGGCTTTTGTGTGGCTTCTGTCTGGCCTTCGGCTTTGTTCGCCATGGCAATCTCGAGTCCTCCCCCTCAAGCCGGTGACGAAGGCTTGTAGTGTGTGGGCGAAGGTCGACTACTTCCACCCATCGTGGGTTACGAGCCGCTTCGGTGGAGCTCTTGGGCTCTTGTTCGGCCGCTACCTTCATCGCGAAGGCGTAATGATGGGCCATATACTCGTTGTAGCCGAGCCGAGCAACGAGATTCTTCTCTCTAGAAGAGCATCGAAGTTTTTCGCTTGCTGATGTGAGCTCCTTCTTTACTGCGGGTGTACGCATGATGGGTACACCGAACTCACTATCTAGTGAGGGAGTTGATCCATCTGAATCATTGTTGTTAGGGTGATCGACTTCGTATTCGGGCATCTTACCTTTGCCTTTGTCCAAGTTCGTACTTGGCCGCGACGTGCTTGGGTCGCGTGGGGGCTCTTGTGGCCCACTAACCTCGGTCGTAATTGGACTTTCTTCGAACATATGTTCGAAGCGATCTCCAACTTCTACCTCTTGTTCAGCAGATTCCGGGTCGACTGAAGTCGGAGTCGAAGTTGCCTTTGGTACGCACCACGATGCGAACTTGTCGAAGACTACATCTCGACTTACCCGAACCGCTCAAATAGAAGGTTTGTAACACTTGTACGCCTTCTTCTCGGACGAGTATCCTATGAGGATACATTCCTCTGACTTCGCGTCGGGCTTCTGTCGTTGTTCATTCGGGATGTGTACATTCGCAATGCTTCCGAACACCTTGAGGTGCGACAGGATCAGCTTCCTTCCGACGAGGAGCTCGTATGGAGTTAGCTCATGGAATCCATTGGTGGTGCACCGGTTCATGAGATAGACGGCCGTGGATGCCGCTTTGGCCCAATAGAAATTCGGCATGTGCTTCTCATGCATCATGGCACATGCTACCTCGAGTATTTGCCGATTTTTCCTTTTGGCGAATCCATTTTGTTGGGGTGTGTGTCGGCATGAGAATTCTCTCCGAATGCCTTCACTTTGGAGGTAGGAGGTGAACTCGTCGGAGAAGTACTCCTTTCCTCCATCCGATCGTAGGCATCGAATGTGCCGACTGGTTTCTTTTTCGACTTGCCCCTTGAGCTTTTGGAAGTGGGAGAACACTTCGCTCTTCTTCTTCATCGGGTAGAGCCACGCGTAGCGTGAGTAGTCGTCGATGAAGGTTACGTAGTATCGGCATCCTCCGATCATCGACGTTTGAGCTGGTCCCCATACATCCGAGTGTATGACGTTGAGGAGGCCTTTTCTTGCGGAGCTCTCCTTTGGGAATGGGAGTCGATGTTGTTTGCTGAGTTGACACGCTTCACATACTCGGTCGACTCGTTTCGACTCGAATGTCGGAAGTCCGATGACAACTCCCTTTGTTTGCATTGCTCGGAGCCGTTGGAGGTTCATGTGGCCGATTCTTTTGTGCCACAACTCAATGTTCGTCTCGTTTTTGAGACCTTTAGCGTACATTGCCGATTTCACCTCGTTTGAATCGAGGATGAACATTCGGCCGTCTCTCCGCCCCTTCGCTATGAGTCGGCCATCTTTCTCAATGAAACAACCTTCGTTGTTGAAGCGGACTTGCATGCCTTGCTCCACGATTTAGCCGACCGAGACCAAATTCTTCGTTATTGTGGGCACGTGCAAGACATTCTTTATGCAAGTTTGCTCGCCTTCTTTCCCAAATGGGACATTGCCGATGTGCCGAATGGGGTGCGTGGTGTCATCTCTCGTCTCTATGAAGCCATTGGTAAATCCGGCGTTCGTAAATCACGAAACCACTGTTCGTGAGATGTCATGTGATGTGAGGCGCCAGAATCAACGAGCCACACATCTTCCGAGTTGTAGGCGCTTGTGGAGTTGGAGGCCGTCATAGAGTTCGCTCTATGCCTCATTACGAATAGTCCTCCGTAATCATCGTATTCGGAGTTGTTGGCGTAGTTTGTGAGTTGTTGTCTTGTCGACACCGACTCGCTTCTTTTCTTCCGACACTCCGCCTCATAGTGGCCGATTTTGCCGCAATAATTGCAAGTTGCGGGCCTCGTTTGCCGACCTTGTTCGGGTTGGAAGCTCCCCCTTCTTTTGAAGGTTCCTCGATGGCTTCCTCTTCTACCGCCACGACCTCTTCCATGACCACCGTCCGAATTCGAGAAGAACATTTGTCCTTCCGGTGCCTTGCTTTTGGTTCGGACGTGGTTTTCTTCGACCAATAACATCGATTGGAGGTTGAAGAATGAAGGAGGGTTATCTCTCGCCAAGATTACTGTCCGTAGTGGATCAAATCGTTGTGTGAGGCCACCCAAGCATACTTGAACCATCTCGTCTTCGTCGACATTTATGTTGATGGAGCCAAGCGAGTGACAAATGCTCTTGATTTTGGTGGTGTAGTCCGACACAAACATGTCTTTTTGCCAAATGTTATTCAACTCTTGCCGGAGTTGAAGTTTGCGGGCAGTTGTGTTGGCGGCGAACATTTTCTTTAAGTTCTCCCACGCCTCTTTAGGCGTCTTGGCATCTCGAATGTAGCTAAGCATATGGTCGTGGACACATGTTGCCAAGCAATACATTACCCGACTCGCTCCTTGCTCCCACGTTGGGTAGTTGGCGTTTGTGTTGTCGGGCTTGTTCTCGAGTGCGTTGTTGATGTAGCTCCAATACCCTTGGCCGATGAGGTATTGGGTCATCTTGTACTCCCAAGATGAATGATTGCTCCGGTCTAGCTTTTCGCTAGGGAGCGAGCTACCCATTTGTGTGTTCATGTTGTTTTGTGTCTTCCTTTTTGGCTCTTCTTTCTTCGATCACGTACTTGTGCTACGTAGTGGCACTACGGTAGCGGATGGCCAGAATTTGTCATTGGCGTTTTGAACACACAATCACGGAGTCGGGTGGGCTTAGTGGATTTTCTAAACCACACGCTTTGATACCATGTTAAGGATTAGGTAATTAATTAAGGAATAATTATTACCTAATTATGTGATTGCGTAGCAGAAGATTAAGTGATATGTGTGTGTATGTGTGCGTGAGAGGAAGAGAGAGAGAAGTACACTTATGAACACAAAAACAAGATGTGGGATGATAAAGTATATTAAAAGGTAAATATCATCAACTATCATCAAATACAAAAATACCTTCAATGAGGTATATATAGGTTCATGTGCAAGGGTGCACATGTGCTAGGAGAATATAGGTACAACGTGTAAGTCCTATATTAGATGAGCATGGAGTGGTGGATCTACAATGTATCCCACTCGAGTACAAAATCCTATTTAAGGCTTTATGGTCAATACACTAACTAGATTCTATCTAGGTAACTACTAAGTTACATGTGTTGACTAACTAACTAAACTAAGTTGAGCTTGATCTCTCAACCGCACCCAATGTTGAGCTTGTATCTCAACACTCCCCCTCAAGCTCTTCTCAGGAGAGGCTTTCCGTCCGTATGGTTCACAAAGATGTGCCACTACTAGGACCTCGCGTTGGCCAAATGCCGACTTTTCTCTGGAAAATTTAAGCCCAACTCCTTCTAGTCTTTGTAGCACTCTCTCATAGTCTTCAATATGGTTTGAAACAAATCTTTGACATCCATCTGGATCTAAAGACTCGTCCTTTTCTGATTCAGGCCACCCTTTTATAGTGATATCATCGAGGAAAGGCATTGTAATATTTGGGATGTAGTCTCTTAGTACTTTGTTCATGGCATTTACGATGTGTGCTACAGAGTTGGTTGCGCCTTGAGGTAGGGTGCACATTCGTACCAATCCAATCGGAGTCCTCATTGTTGTGATGTCTCTACTGTCGACTGCTAGTTGAAATTGATCGTAGTTTGAGTAGAGATCACCAATAGAATAAATGGACCTTCCCGCAAATGCTTTTGCGAACTCATCAATACTTGGACCGATCCCAACATTGCGGATTGTCACTTTATTTACTGGTTGAAGATCTTGTATGAACCTTTAAGGTTGCATTCTTCTTTGGTATCGTGAACCACCTATTCGAGTAAGGAACATTTGATAGCTCCAGAATTCCCAGCTCGACCTTCTCTTTCAAGAGCTTGATTAATTTTGGAATGTGTGGTCTTCGGACTAATATCGGTTTTAGGTTCCACGGCACATGTGGTATTATGAATATCACCATCGGTTCTATTATCTTCAGATCAACACATCCGATTTCATTCAGATAGAAAGCAAATGCTTTCCCATGTCTTTCAAGCATTTCCCGAAATGCGACTTCCTTTTCTGGCAAGAGAAATTCATCTTTCCCAACACGAAGCTTTTCTCTTTTCTCTTTAATGAAGGCATGTCTGATTCCTCTCGGATCCCGTAAGCTTGGATCCCACACACCTTCATTCTTAGCCAGCCATTCTTAGGCAACAGAATAGCAACAGGTTTTAGTTTCTTGTTCACCGTCTTGTATTTCGTATTGACTTCGACTTTCTCTGCCATGATACTTCGACTATACTCGTCGATGGCAACGTACATGTTGATGGAGTTTATTTGTATTGATCGTTGGCTATGAGGGCTCAAGTCCACGACATTCTCCATTTCGCCAATGGTGTCGTTAAATGAGGCTTCCTCCATTACCCATTCGATGCTTTCATCACTTTCCAATATTTTTTCTTCTCTTAAAGCTTCCTTGAAGCTTTGCATCCGAAACTTCTCTTCTTTATCAAATGTGCTGATTTTGCACACTCCATTGGGGGCCACACACAACCCTCCTTTCGCAAATTCGTGAACTTTTCTTTCTTCTTGGGGCATACGCTTGTTTGGACTATTCACGCCCCGCTCGCAAATAGCCTGCCCTAAAAATCTGAAGCATCTTCTCCGAGACAATCCCGATTCCTTTCGTGGTTGGCACATACAGTCAAGAACTGTACAGCTTTCTTCCCATCAAGACTCCTTACTCGAGCAAATGCCACATCATTGACAAACACTTTCGTTTCCATCCGGGACGAAGTTATGTATAGTTGTCCAAGAATGATAAGATGGGATGCCGAATCTTGAACAAAAGAATGTTGATCTATCTCGACATCGCCAATCGTGATGGGGATATTAGGACATGCCCCATACAAGTCTTAAGTAGCTTTCATTGCCGCACGGATCTTCCACCCATGATTCGTATTTATGGGCCATCTTCCCTTTTTGTAGACCTTAGTCGGCATAAGGTTTATCTCGGACCCATGGTCTATTAAAGCTACGACTGTCTCTTTTCTCTCTCCCAACTTTACTAGCGTCTCTATCGTCGCTCGTGCCCAATGAGGCCGAGTATAGTGGCTATCCACCATATCTTCATCAACTTCGTCCCTTGCCATCGTTATGGCATTCGCTTTTGCTTTTAGTGGCTTCTCTTCTTCCTCGTCTGATTGTTGCCTTTTTCTCTTTACGAGGTTCACGGTCGTATCATGGAACTCCTTCGTAATGTCGAGCAATTCCCTCAAGGGCAAGGTCACGTGGCTATCAAGAACACGTTCCTCGAGAAACTTCTTCAGGTCTGTCATCTACTCTATGTCCGACTTTAGTTTATAGGTAGGAATAGTTCTCGTCTTCCGAATGGGGTCTTTGACATCAACCCTCATGGGCCGAACCGTTTCTTCGACTCGTTTGCTCAACTCCCCTTTCCGGCTTGAGTCTCCATCCTCCGTTTGTAAAGCTCGACTTGCTTCTGCATCTTCTTTCTTTTTCGCACTCCTTGTTTCATATCTTTTTGATGAGCTATCTTGCCCTTCCATTCTTTTTCTCTTTTCATTCATCCACGAACACCTTGTGGTTGTCACACATCACTTCCGTGAGTATGGTGTTGTCATCTACCGGATCCGACCATCCGGTGATACTTTGAACACTTCAGTCTGCAAGCTCTACATCGTCCAAAGTAACTTTGCCCTTCTTCTTACACTCGAGAACAGAAGACTAAAACTTTGTTCCCGTTCTAGCAGCTTCATTTTTATCTTTCCCGACTCTTATTCCGGCCGATGCAGCATAGTGCATCGCCTAAGCATCTTCCGTAGCTTTGTTCATTCCCCCTCTTCCGAAATTCACCCGCAGGGGTCTTCGAGTTTCACTCGAGCAGATCATGTTGTCGTCCATGTATACGATACTTTGTCGGATGGCCTCTCGAAGGCTCGCGCACTCCCTTCTCATGTGATCCATGTTGTCACACCACACACATCTAAAGGGTTCTTTTCCTTTCGGGCCCCAATGATTCATGTTCGCTAGCGTGACCGTCTCGAACTTCTTCGTTAGTTTTTCAATGATGTCGTCATCAATCTTCTTTTCTTCCAGGTTGCTTTGTTTGGGCAGCTCAGCCACTTTTGGTCGTCTCGTTTTCTCCCCGCTCAATCCTACCAAGTCAGTGTCATCAACCCATTGACGTCACTTGTCAAGCCTATTGCACGCTCACTTCACCGCAGTCCAGTCTGCGACAAGTCCGTTCGCTTAGGTGTCATCTTCGAGGAGAGTACCCAGTTCTCGTTTATCCTTCATATCCATAGCTTTTAGGAAGTACAAAGTTTTGTCCTCCTCAAGTAGCACTTGGTCCGTGTCGGGGAGATGACTAAGCATCTGGTCAAACTCGTCGTACACCCTTGAGGTATTCATCTTCTTCTTATTCTACTCTATCCACTTCATCAAGACATGTCGAGTCATAATCGACAAATCTTCCATCACGAACTCCACTAATATTGCTTTCTCGAACTCGGTCCATGTTGTCTTCCCTTCCTCAAGCTCAATGACCCGTTTTTGGATGTTGTTGGCAACAACTCGCTTAAAACTCGAGATTTGGCGTGCTTGAGACACGTCCCTTTGTTCCTTCCATCAAATTGACCCTCGATCTCCACGACAAGGTCGATGGCCTTCTCCACGCTCGCATTGTTGTCCCGAGATCTCATCATTTGTTTGACGATTACCATCATCCTTTCGAACTCACCCGCTTGATTGCTTGAGGATGTCATCTCCAAGTATTGGTGGATCCTCACGTTGATCCTTCCTACTGCTTCTTCACGTCGGGTTCGCGAAATGAAGCAGGACCACTGGGGTCCTGGACCGAAAGGAATCGATGTTTTTAGCAGTGTAAGAGAGAAAGTATTGAAGATAGATAGATAGATGGATAGATGGAGAGAGAGAGATTGAGATAGAGAATGAACCCTTGACTTCAAGTTTTTAGAGACAAGATCTGTCACCAATAAGATAACTAGATTTTATTATTGTTTTCTTAATTCAATACATAGCTTGCTTGATTAATTCCTTCCTTCCCTCTTTCTTTTTTTCTCCAGTCTTTTATTAGATGCCCCCATGCATATGATGCATGTGAGGGTGCAAGACATACATACAATGCATGTAATGCATGAAATGCATGCGATGCATGTTTTCCATTTGGCGCTCATGCATTACATGTGATGCATGATAACCATGTCACTCATGCAAGCTCTCATGTATGAGAATGAAAAAGTATAATGATGAAAATACAACTTTTTAAAGAAATGACTTGACTTTGTGGTAAGTCAATTGTGTTATGTAAGGTCGTCCCTCCTTGTGGGGGGGAGTCGGTCGAAAAGCCGAAATAGGATTCAATCAAATAGAAGTTCAGATGAATACACACACGTATATATACATAGTCATATATACATGTAAGATAAGTGAGTATTTATATAGAGAGAGTCATGTTAGCTGCATATATATGTGGGATAACTCACTGAGAAGAAAACAGTGAGAGAAGTGTGAATGTGAACCCCTTCTCGGTTTTCTCCTTTCCACATGATTTTCACACCGTTCCCGAAAATCTTCACGACAACGTGGATGATCTGGTCATCACTGGACCCGGACTTGCTGAAATCGGCCAAGTGAAGTCCTAGTTGTCGGATGCATTCGAAATGAAGGATCTAGGGGACCTTCATTACTTCCTCGGGATCGAAGTGATCCATACCCCCGCCGACATATTGCTCTCTCAACGACATTATGTGTTGAATATGTTGTACAAGTTCAACATGATGGATTGCCGACTAGTCTCCACACCCTTGGACCGGAACTTGAAGCTTCGTCCTGACTCCAGACCGGCCTGCAATGAGAGACGGTTCCGAAAAATTGTCGGAAGCCTTATTTATTTAACGATCACCCAAACCGACATTAGCTATCCAGTTGGAGTGATCAGTCAATTCATGCAGAAGCCAACCGTGGAGCAGCTTCAATGCGTGCACCGAATATTGAGGTATGTTAGCGGCACTAAGGCCCGAGGATTGTTATATCGACAAGGTATAACCGAGAAGCTAGTAGGATATACAGATGATGACTGGGCCGGTGATGCGTCAGATCGGTGGTCAACATCTGGATTTATGTTTTCTCTGGGTAGCGTAACTGTTGCATGGAGCAACAAAAAACAGCCAACAATGGCTCTTTCAAGCACTGAGGCCGAATATCGGGGCGCAACCATTGCCACCTATGAAGCCATATGGTTTCGGTGGTTGCTGCAAGGCCTCGGGATCGAAGTCCCGACTCCGATCCCGATCTACTATGACAACATGAGTAGCTTGCAGCTTGTCAAGAACTTGGTCTTCCATGCTCGCACGAAGCACATAAAAGTGCATTATCACTTTGTGTGCGAGTGGGTCCTAAGCGGTGAAGTAGACCTTTGGTACGTCTAGATGGATCGGCAGATTGCCGACATCTTCACCAATGCACTCGGAACCGATAAGTTGCAACATTTTTCAGAGATGCTTGTGTTGGGAATATGTCCCTCCAATGGAAGGAAGAACCGACTAATCGAAAAGCCGACAATCGATGACAGGGAAGATCCAACTGTTCGAAAAGCCGACAGTCGAAGAGTCGAAAACAATGAGTCGATTGTTTGAAGATTCGACAATTATTATTATAGTAATAATAATAATGATGATGTGTGGAAACAAGTCCCTCCACATGGGAAAGAGAGAGGAGCTGAGTTGATGAGTGACTCGGCCGAGGCCGAAACCGGAATCGTGTAAATAGCCAACTCGGGTGACTATACTTGTAAATAGTCTACGTGTGCACCCCATGAGGCCTACGCATGTAAATAGCCAGAAATTTGTGTAAGTATATATACAACTAGGGCAAACTTTATGTGTGTGACGAATAGAGTAAAAACAGAAGTTGTTGTGTGCAGGAGAGAGTGAGAGAGAGAGAGTGTGTGTGAGCCGCGCCATAGTTGTGTGAGTAACAACAGACGCGAAGAGCCCTGTGCGGCTGATACACTCGACAAAGTGTTGTATTCCTCTCAGTGTTGTATATCCACTTTGTATAGTGAAGATTTTGTTCACCCATGGTTTTCCCCGTTTAGGGTTTCCACGTAAATCTTTGTGTATAGTTGTTTATCTCGTCTTTCTTGCATTTCTGTAATTCGTATTTTAGCGCGTAGTTCGTTTATTCTGATCTATTCCGCAATGATTTCTCAATATCTTGGTCTTCAACATCTCGACATGCCACACTTGAGGGGGAGAAAGGAGGAAACTGGGAAAACAGGTAATGGCACTGGTGTCATGTTACTACGCTTTCGCATGTGAAACGAGACGAGACCGCGGGGGCCCTGAACCAAGGAACGCGAGAGACAGAAAAAGAGCAATTACTGAATCACAGAGAAAGAGAGAGAGACAAACAGAAGATTCGATTATAATGCCAAACGATTAAAACCGGCAAGCCGGCGACAAACCTAGCTCGGGGTTCCATGCACACACACAGATGTCACATGCCAAACACAGAAACGTGAAGGGAGAGCCTCTGCTGGAAGCACACGGGATTTCCACGAAATAGAGGCAACAATCTCCAAAACCCGTAGAGAATGACAACTGAAGGAGGAGAGAGAGAGCTCGGTACACGGCCCGGCAGCACTTCATCCTCGCTAACGCCTTATAACCTGTTCTTCCTTCTCCTCTTTCTTATATAGGTCGTTGGGGAGAGACCCCTCTCCTTCAGTCACAGTCACCTTACTTTATTCTTTGTCCCTTCGGACAGAGATACGCATTGATTTCCTAGTATATGCACATCAGCCACCCTACACATAATTATGTACAAGTTATCAATTAACACGCCCACACATGGAAGGGCCGGTTCGTGCACGGTTTCTCTCGTTTCCTCCTAGGGACGATTTTCTCCACGACACTGGACAAAGAGCCAAAGAGATAGGAGGAGACAAGAAGAAGAAGGACGTTGAGTCGACTCAAGTCGTAACAAACGGCGACGACGACACAGTCAAGAAGGACAGAGCTGACCGGAAGGAGAAGGCCAAGACCCGACGTGGTATGATGGGGTAAAGGGCCTAAAGATTGAGGACAAATTGGGGATAACCAAATCAAACAAGAGCTAGAACAAATCAAAGTCACACGATTTGAAAGAGGTGATTGATTCAGAGAAGCCAGATCAACTGAAGGCCAAACGAATGAGGCAACGAAAGTCAAACCGACACGGAGGAACCAACGGGTCAAGACATGCCGGAGTCGCAACAACGAAGGAGTTGAGATGGGCCTTATGAGCAGACAAGTCGACCAAGAAGGTCGAGGTGCATGGAACCGGACGTGTTGTGGAAAGTGGAACCGGACGGGAAGACGCCAAGAGAAGCCGGAGGAGAGGACTAGTGGACACACATAGAGATCTGACCTCAAGTTGAGCTTGAGGGGCGGTGTTGAGGGGGCAAGCTCAACTGGATCTAGATCGGTATCCGGAACCTAGAGCCGGAACGGAGAACTGGTAGGCCATTGGAGCCTATGTTTCAAGCATAGTACGTAGGCATATTCCTTGGAGATAGTGTCAGTCACTCGTATGAGCATTGAAGTACATGTCAGTCTTTTTAAGGACTTGTATAAAAAGTGTTTTGTAGGACATTTGTATTTATAGATTGTTATTATTTTGAATTAAGTTTATGCTATTCTGCTCTCTTTGTCTCTCCCATGTACTGTGTATTTTTAAGCTTCCATTAAACCTTCATCTTTGTTTTACTGTTGTTATCCGACTGAGCCGGTTTGTCTACATGTTTCCGCATATTAACTTTTACACCCCCCAAGTAAACATATGAAATGTGCTCCTAGGAAAAACAAAAACAAGTACAAGCTAGGATGCATAGAGCACAAATAATGTATCATCAAATTCAGGAAGCCATGAATAGAGCCACCATACCACCCACTAGCTCTTACCATAGATTGGTAGGTGTTTTTCCCAGATTGGAAGTACTCTTGACGGTAAAGGGGTATTTAGAGAATAAGGCCTTTTGTTATTTTGATGTGGATAACACAAATCAATTGTCTCAATGATAGGAAATGGTAATTGATTATCCCTATGTCATGGAACACAAAATAAGGGTAATAAGCTATGTTGATCACAAATGGTATATTAACCTGCCAATAGAGGACATAAGGCCACATTGGAAGTTATGCGTGTTGGGCAAACAACCTGTGTTCCGATTAGCATAGGACCCAATTGATTATAAGTGGACAGATCCATTTACTAGTAACAACTTTAATTTTTCCAATATTCTATATAGTTGCAAAGACATATTTTGTTGGATAGATTGGATGTGTTACCAATTGAATTTCAATACTAGAGTCAGAAGGGTATTACACTGAAGTTCCTTGCTAAGTGTTGGGTTAACCTATGGGCAGGAAAACAGTCACGACAAATACTTCATGTACAATGGTTAGTTGTGCATCAAGCCTTGCTTGTTGGCACATGGTTGCATAAGATGGGCATATCCTCTAGTTGTGCTCATTGTCATTTGCAAGCTGGAACTCAAAAACATAGTCTATGGGACTACACTGAGTCCCAATTGGTATGGTAACGCTCCCTTAGAATATTTGTTAACAACTTTCCCCCATCGGTATTCACATGGGGCATGGTGGTTTGGACATTGCTTGTCCGCCCTATTTTCCATTGAGATGCTGAATCTATGGACCATGGTTTTCACACTATCTCTCGAAGAGTCTATGTACTTCCATTAGTATTGATGCAGTTTTTAGGGATACGGGAAGGAGGGGAAACCATTATGGGAGATATTGAGTACTACTACTATATATAACATTTGGAAGGCTCGGTGTTCTCTCGTTTTTCATCAAGTTAGAGCCTCACCAACTGAATTGATAAATAATATTTTGCGGGACATGGTTTATACTTTGAAGGGTCAATGGGATTGCATAAGTGGAGATTCTGACGATAAAGGTGCTCAATGTCATCAAATTCTTACTTTGTGGAAAGCTACTCCACTTATGTCCTGGAAGAATGGCATTCCTTTTTGGCACTTTCAGTCGCCAAGATGGTTGTTCCCTCCATCGATCACTTAGGAATCAAAACTTTGTAAATTGTTTATACTAATGAATGGATATCTTGTCAAAGAAAACATATGAAATGCGAGGGAACTCCTTGATGCATTTGCCCATCTAGGGTCTTGTAACACTTGTGCGAAGCTTTCAAGGCTTGTAACTTCTGCCACTTTCATCACATTCATGTAACGTTCTAACATATCGTCATTGTACCTGAGTTGGTTAACTAGATTCTTCTCTCAAATTGGGTAGCAAAGTTACTCATTTGACTTTTGATAGTTGTTCGCTTTATATTCAATGTCCTCATCATAGGAGCATTGAATTCTCCATCTAGAGATGTACCTAGGTCCTAGAGATGTACATGAGCTCATAGATTTGTGTGAGTAGCACTATGCATCCTCTTCATCATAATTTTTGTGCTCTTCTCATATACGAGTATTTTTTTTCCCTTCCCTCTGTCGATTCTAGTCATTGTGAGGGTAGGCCACTTGTGAATGGACTATCTTATCATACTAAAAAATGTTCTATTTGGTTGGTTATCCACTTCGATAATATCTTCCCCTCTAGATGTAGTCATCTTTGTGTTGTACCAAGATGTGAATTTGTCAAAGACTACTTCTCGACCTACATAAATTTTGCAATTCAAGGGGTTGTTGTTCATGCATAGAATTATTATTGTTTTTGAAGGCTAATTTTAATAGTTTTAAGGGTAGGATAAGTGGAAAAACAATTATCCTATTACTTGGAACAAGTCGTAAGGTATTGAGACACATAAGGACATGTGGTGCTTTGGGCACCTAAGGAGTTTAGCTATCTAAAGGAGACTAGTCACCCCATTTGACCGGGCATCTTAGAGACGCCATTGAGTTTGTTGGCGAGGCAAAGCTCTCATATGTTGGATCAGTAAGTCAGTTAACTACCAAGTTATAACATAAGGCTACATTCAAGGGTATGGGATGTCCATGGGGTTCTATGTTCATCTTTTGTCGTTTGTGTTGGAGTTGACCACAACCAATATGTACAAAAATATGTAACCAGCCACAACCAATTTACGCGTACAAAAATGAGAGACACAAGAGCCAAGACAACGGAGAAACAACAGACAAGAACAAAGTACATGGACACTAGTATTTTACTTGGAAAACCTAGAAAGGGAAAAATCAGGGGAGTCCACAAACTCCAAGAAATCACTATATGAGTAAGGTATACAATAAGAAACTTCACGAAAACTACCTTGAGTTCTTCTTTGTTAGCTCGACGGTTACAAAGGAGTCACTCTCACTCTCACTCTCTCTCTCTCTCTCTCTCTCTCTCTCTCTCTCTCTTATTGTCTCTTAGTTACAACGGCAACTATTCATAAATAATACATATAATGATTTGCACTTTCCATGTTGAATCTCCCGAGCACCTTTGTCACGTACTTCTTCAATGACAACCACAATTGCGTCTTTGTCCAGTCCCGGACAATGTGCATTCCTAGGATCTGTCTTGCCGGACCCATATCCTTCATTAAGAATGACCTACTCAAGGCCTTCTTCAGTATTCCCATTTTTATATGGTCCCATCCAACAATTAGCATGTTATCCACCTACAACAAGAGGACGAGGAAGTCTCCTCCACCAAACTTCTTCACAAATATGCAGAACTGTAAAAATCTAGTTTTTAAGTCCTCAAATGTCGTGATGGTGCCGGGACGGTGCAATCTTCGAGCGTTCTGCTTCGGCGGCGGTCAAGCGTTGCGACACATGGTTTGCTTCCCATGTTTGTAGAAATGCATAGACATGAGCTTCCGCGTCCGGATCATCCCGGTACTTGGGATATTGGAACAGCATGTCGTCGTCTGGTGTCGGAACACGGGCTGGTGGTGTCGGAGGTCTCCCCTCTTCTTTCGGTGTCAAAGGTATTTCCTCCTCTTCTTTCGGTGTCGGAGGTTTTTCCTCCTCTTCTTTTGGTGTCGGAGGTCTTTCCTCCTCTTCTTTCGGTGTTTCACGTGGCGGTGTAAGAGGTTGATCCGCCGCTTGCCGGTCTGGGGCTTCTAGTTCCGTTTATTCCGGTTCTGGTGTTGGCAAGGTATCCGACTGCTCGTCCTCCGGTCCGTCTGGGGTGTCGTGGCTTCTACGGTGTCCTAGTGTAATTCGCACACTACGTGAAAAATTACATTTTTGGTCTCTCCGGATAGGACATGGAGTACCCGGTGAGAACCGGAAGAAGGAACCGGTAAGGACCGAAACCGGTAAGGAGACCCGGCAAGAGCCGGATGAAGAAGGCCGGTGAGAGTCGGTGAGAAACGGACAAAGATATCCGTAAGGAGGTCCCGATAAGAACCGGACAAAGAAAACTAGCAAGCACCGGATGAAGCAGAACTGGAAAGAGCCGGATGAAGAAGGCCAGTGAGAGTCTCTCACCGGATGAAGAGACATATTTGTAAATAGAAGAAAGTATAAAATATATATATATTACATGCATAGGGCAAGATTCGAACCTTGCACCTCCATGTTAATAATGTTAAGCCTTATCATTATACTAGCGTATTATGAATTTTAAAGTTATACTAAACTTTATCCCATGTAAAATTTCTAGACATGCATGGTACAAAAAGTTATTCATGCATAGACACTCGAGTTAAAAGAAAAGATGAGATAGAAAGCTAATCATGCACATGCAGTGTGCATGAAAACAAAAGATAGGAAAAGCATGATGCTTGCATGTGATAAACTTAGACTCTTCCAACACTATATAAGGAAGAGAGAAAGATGTATAGAGGTTGTTGATTATTTTACAAGGGTTGATTAATATAATCGTGGGATCCACGAATTTGCTAACTATTTTCTTTCTCTCTTAATTTGAGTACTCACTAATACACTATACTCGTGGGATTCACGAATTTTTCATATCTTTCTTTCTTACAATATATTTCACATTCTTAATTGCCTTAGAATTTTCTTTCCTCCTAGTCCAAAACCCCAATGGTTCCCACCCGACTCACGCAACGATCCGGAGCCGAAAGGCACGACAACGGTAATTTGAATGGGTGCTGCATTCGCCGTCTGAATCCAATTCGAAGGCCGAGAACAGTTCCGAATCGCCTTACCCTATCGCTAATGCCTGCAGAATGGATTCCATGTCTTGGAGACTGCTCAAGCTGCTTCCTTCATCCGGGTGGGAATTCTGCTGCATGCGGAGTGACTCCACGGCCACTCGCCGGATTACTTTGGAAAATGATCGATCCACACAGATCTCTTCTGCTTCCACAATCATTCGGCAAGTCTTCATGCTCGCTCCGTAACCGGGTCATTCGTTGGTCTAGTTATTAGAGATTAGGTACTAAAGTAAGCATAAAATAAGGATATATCAATGATAGATCTAGAAAGAATAGAGAGAAAAGAGAGAAAGAAGGGTGCCGATCCACCCGACCACCCCCGAGCGAAGGGATCGAGACGGACTCGAGCCTCGATCGGCGTCCCATACCACCGCCTTGGCGTCGAGTCGTACCTGGACGATAGCGCGCTTGCTACAAGAGTCGTTCCACTCACGGACAGAGTCTCGACGTAGTCAATGCATGCCCCCAAATGAGGGTAGCTAGGCCTCTTATTTATAGTAATTCTCAAGGCCCCCAGCCATGTTCACACTTGACCTCATGGGTTGTCTCAATCCCGAGGATTAAAAGTAATCCTCCCCTTCTTTAGACTCTTTGTTTAACCCTCACACTTATCCACGTGTATAGAATACTACGACAATTCTCACCACGGGATATTATATGGTCATGCCCGTAACATACTCCCCCTCTTTAAAACATTGCACTCTTGCAATGGAAAGTTAGGGAAGTTAGTTCTTAGAGTCGTTTCGCGTTCCCATGTGGCATCTGTGATTGATTTATCCATCCATTTTATTTTAAATTCTCGGATTTCCTTAGCACGTAATTTTTTTGTTTTAACATCGAGAATTCTTTCTGGTACATGTGGTTTAGAAGATAAATCTTCAGAAGTAACCAGAGTTTCAGTTGTAACTGTATTGTCGCCAGAACCTAGAAGTTCTTTTAGACGACTTACATGAAAGACTGGATGGATTCCAACACCATCGGGAAGAGCGAGACGATAGGCTGATGATCCAATGCGTTTGAGGACTGTAAAAGGTCCACAAAACCGTGGGGCTAACTTAGCGCACTTACCCGTAGACAATGTCTTAGAATTGTGAGGTACACGTAAAAATACCTTCTGTCCAGGGCTGAATACACGAGGTTGCCTGCGATGATCGGCATAAAAACGCGCTCTATCTTGAGCTGTTTTTATATTATCCCGTGCAATATGCAACATATCTTGCATATCCCGAAGAAAGTTTTGCGTACTTCGCAACTCATCATGATGTATATTAACATCAATCGGGGCTCGTGGCTGAAATCCATACATCAACATAAAAGGACTATATCCCGTAGACGTATGCTTGGAGCTGGTATAAGCAAACTCCAAAATTGGGAGGTAACGTTCCCATTTTGTTGGTTTTGCACCAACGTATGCTCGAAGCATGTCCTCAATAATTTGATTTACTCGTTCTGTCTGTCCATCGGATTGAGGATGATCCGTGGAGCTCATGCTCAACGTAGTTTCTAACTTCTTAAAGACTTGCGTCCAGAAGTCACTAGTAAACTTCGGATCTCGGTCACTCACGATATCCATCGGTAACCCGTAAAAACGAAATAACTCATCAACGAATTGGTAAGCCAATTCAGGAGCTGTTACCGTGGTTTTAGTAGCAATAAATCTGGCCATTTTAGTTAGTCTGTCAACCACAACCCATATGGCATCATGACCTTTTTGGGTGCGAGGAAGGCTAACAATAAAATCCATGGATATACTTTCCCACTTATTATTGGGAATGTCCAAGGGATGTAAAAGTCCTGCGGCTTTAAGTCGCTCGGCTTTGTTAACCTGACATTGGTGACATTTAGTCACATAGCTATGTATGTCAGGACGCATCTTAGGCCAATAAAATTGAGTGGAGATGAGAACGAGTGTACGATGTATTCCAGGGTGCCCTGCTGAGGGTGCATCATGGCATTCAAAAAGAATTCTCTTTTTGACCTCAGGTAAATCTGGAACACAAACCTTCCCATTACGGTAGAGCAGACCGTTAGCAATGTGGAAGTATTCCTTCGAGGGTGTGGTGGTGTCTGTTCCAGACTCGACTCTTGCCCAGTATTTTGCAAAATAATTGTCATCAGGATACTTTCCTCGAAGGTGATCATAAAGATCTGATGTTATTTCAGTGAAGCTAAGCATGTTAACTTCACGGATGCGACTTAGTGCATCAGCGACAGTATTCATGGAACCTTTACGATATCGTATGGAAAAATCAAAGTCCTGGATGAGATCAGCCCATCGTGCCTTACGACCTTTCAGGTCTTGTTGGTCACAAAAATATTTCAAGGACTCGTGGTCCGTAGTTACCACAAAGCGATTTCCATAAAGATAATGGCGCCATGTTTTGAGCGCATGTATAACCGCAAATAATTCCTTTTCTTGAACGGTATACCGACATTGAGCAGAATCAAGTTTCTTACTCTCGAATGCTATTGGTTTACCATATTGATACAAGACATCACCTATAGCATAATCGCTTGCGTCGGTTTCAACCTCAAAAGGTTTTGAAGGATCGGGTAAAAGAAGTGAAGGAGCCTTGCATACCAAGTCCTTGAGTTCCTTAAAGGCGAGGTCTAGTGTAGCATTCCACACAATAGGTTTTGTAGACTTACGCGTTTGACCTTTTAGAAGATCAGTAAACGGCGTCGTCAATTGTGAGTAATTACGAAGAGATTTTCGCAAAAATCCGACAAAACCAAGGAATGATCGAACTTCTCGAATATTCCGAAGAGTGGGCCAAAGCTTGATTTTCTCGATGCGAGAAGGATCAATTTCAACTCCTCGTTCGGTTATGAGATGTCCAAGATAAGTAATTGATTTCTTGAAGAACTCACATTTTGAGATCTTCGCGTAAAATTGTTTGTCACGCAATATTTGTAAAACAAAGCGGACATGTCTAGCATGTTCTTGTAATGTACGGCTATAAACTAAAATATCATCTAAGAAGATAACGACAAATTTTCCAAGTTGTTCTCGGAAAATGTCATTCATTTCTTGTTGAAATGTAGCCGGAGCATTGGTCAAACCAAAAGGCATAACCAAAAACTCATAATGGCCGTAGCGCGTACGAAATGCTGTTTTAGGAACATCGTCCTCACTTATTCGTATTTGATGGTAGCCAGTACGGAGATCAAGTTTCGTAAAATACCGAGCTCCCTGGAGACGGTCAATTAGATCGTCAGCCCGGGGCAATGGGTACGAATTCTTGATCGTCACTTTATTCAAGCGTCGGTAATTAATACACATACGCCATGTGCCCTCTTTCTTTTTAACCAAGAGAACTGGTGCACCCCATGGAGATTTACTATAACGTATATAACCCATTCGTAAATAGTCCTTAAGTTGCTTAGCTACCTCATCCTCTTCAGATCGACTTAGGCGATACGGAGGTATACTAATGGGTGCAATGCCAGGTACAATATCTATACGATGGTCTATATTACGTTTAGGAGGTAAACCATCGGGTAGTTCACTCGGAAAAACATCACGAAAATCGTTTACGATTTCATCAAGTTGTTTTTGTTCAAAATATGTTAATTGACCCGAGACATTATCGATATTGTAAACGTGAATGTCCGGATCAAGTACACAATAAAATAACGTAGAACAAGACAACTCGGATATTGATGGACACGAGGAAACAATCGAGAGGGATTGTTTTGTTACACATTGAATAAAATGCGTACAATCGTTGAGTACAAAAGAAATGGAATGGCGAACCCAATCAATAAATAAAGAAGAGCTTTTATTATAAAACCAGGGATAACCCAGTATTACATCGGTGGTACTAAGATTCATTACATGGAAGTCTACTTCCTCTATATAGGTATCAATAGAAATTCCTAAAGAATGAATCGCCCCGTTGATGTGTTGTACTCTTCCATCAGCCAAGTGCACCGTGTAGGTGTGATCACTTACGGTGGGTTGGATTCCCCATATCTGTACCAAACGATCATTCACAAAATTGTGTGAGCTTCCCGAATCAAATAAAAATTGTACGGGAGATCCATTGATATACCCGTTTGCACGTAGTAAATCATTGGGACCCAATACATAATGAGGGAAAGAACATTGACAATTACTCAAATGATGTGTATAGACCTGAAGGACATTAGGAATCTGACCTTTATGATCTGTAGCTTTAGGTTTGGCGTCGTGCTCTTTTCGTTGGAGCTTACGACATTGCTCTTTTGTATGACCCTTCTTTTTGCAGAATACGCAAAAAGGATGTTGTCGCTTATAATCGCGATCCATGAATTCGTTGGGTGTCTTGCGTTTCCCAACGAATTGCGACTGCTTAGTCCCGGGCGCTTCGTTGGGTTTGTTATGGTCCTTCTTCGAAGTGCGTTGATAGCGAAGAACTATCTCAACGGCCTCTTCGAAGGATTTTGGATCCTTATCGTGCACTATCCAGTGATAGTCCGAATTGGGGATGCCATTGACAAAACAAGCTATTAACCAATTGTCCCCTTCTAGACCCGATTTTTGGATTTGGGTTCTAGCATGGTGGACATAATCTTCTAGCGAGGAAAACTTCCTGCTAGAGAGGTTCATTAAAGCTTGTGCTGCCTCGGTTCGAGAGGGAGGTTGTAGAAATTGACCCTTGAAAACTGTGACAAAGTCTGTCCAGGTCTCGGGCAATCTCCCCAAAGTTCGGAGCCCACGCCACCAAGCGGCGGCCTTACCCCCTAGTTCTCGGCCGACATATGCAATCTTCGTACTATCTGGCGTGGGATAGAGCTCAAAATGAGACTCCCATCGGCCCAGCCACGTGCAGATTGCTTCTTCGGTTCTTTCCTTTTTATCTCCCGTAAATGGCTTTACGACAAATGATGGTTCACCCTGACGCTCATCAGGTCTATTAATCTCATTTTGGAGACTAATGACTCGTGCCTCGAGAGCACTTTGAGATTGCCGAAATTCGGTCAACTGCTGCGCGGTTGAACTAAGGAAATGTTGTACTTGTAAAATATACGCCTCAATGGACATTGTCCCAGGAGGATTTCCTTGAGGTCTTTCCGCTTGAGCGGAGGGCATCGGGTCGTTATTCTGAGCCATTGAATGATTATTTCTGGCAAAGAAATAAGATAAGGTCAGACAAATAGTCATAACATCTTGTCGTGGTGTAAACATATCATGGGCAAACATTAATCGATATCATGATCTCACGTCAATACCCCTCTAGACGTATGAGATGAGGTTCAAGATCAGGTTACTATGGTAACACAGAGGTGTTTTAAAAACCATGGGGGTGACAAATGAATGCCTTTCCCTGATCTCTATATCGATTTTTTTCATGGCGGCTCCCCGAGGCTCAACCATGTATGTTCGCGTCATGAATAGTTTATACACGAAAAAAATGTTAACAATAACTATGTTTCTGTGCCCACATATGTGGTTTCGGCTCTTTAAGTCCTATTACGAGGACCCCGAAGTGCACTTAGACCTAAAGTCTAAACATGTATTATAGTCATATGTATCAACGATGTTGTATGGTATTGGTCATATTTGAACTCGAGACCTCGAGGACAAATACATTAAACACTTGAGCCAACCAAGTAGATTGCGCGTATTGAATGTTTAATGTTTGAGGCGTATTCGAGATATGTGAGGCATTTGCCCCTATATGTTTTTTTTAAAAGAAACATATAGGTCAAGTGGCCTTATTTCTCCCTCATTTATTACCCACTATGGTTGTACGCTACCTACCCTCAAGCCTCGTAAGTACAATGGCCTATGCCAAAGTGTAACCTAATGGTCAAGCCGAATGAGCCCTTGTGTCTTCGTAGGCTCATGTGGCCCATCACATGGTCACGTCATTACGAATGGCGCTCGTAAGAACGAGCTCATGGTGGCATCGTATCCATGTAACGAGGGGAGATGTTGGATACGTGTGTCATTAGAGCGACCCTACTTGATGTGGATCAAGCCCGACGTATTCAACATCATTTTGGCTATACGAGGTTCGTTACGTAACGAAAGATCAAAGTGACCAACGGGAATTTCAACAATAAAAATTGTTGATAAAAGGGATGGTGACAACGCCATTCTCACAAAAATGTGAGGACGGCCACCAAAATCCTCTCCCCAATTAGGAAAACATTTGATATGAATCACGTAATCTAAAATATACACATATGTCAATATATCACATATATACGATCAGAGACGTATATAAGTGACCACATATGCGTATACTAAATGAATCGTTTTTTTTATATAGCCAACAATGATGTATTCGGGATACGTAATCGAGGCATATACCTCTACGCACACGAAACATCCGAAAATAAGGTTAAGCGTAATTCGCAATTGAGGTATTGACCTCTTACGCATAGTAAATCCAACGCATATCATTTCGAACGAAGCGAGGTATTGACCTCGTACGCGAACGTAACATATGTTCGTGAACGTAATACGCAATTGAGGTAGTAACCTCGTACGCATACGACACTCATCACATATGATTTATATGTCAAACGAGGTATTGACCTCGTGGACATATGTAAACGTTTAAGATAACCAATTAAATACCACGTCAACATCATTGAATATATGAAAAAAAAACTACATATTAAGTATACACATGTATAGAAGGGAGAAGAAAAATTAGATAAAAAATTAAGGAAAATTTACCGAAGTTCTTTCGCTAATCCTTGTCTGCATGAAGGCGACCGCACAACGATCAATCGCCATTCCACGCGAAGACAAAAAGAAAACCAAAAGAAACGTTAGTGGGTCGAAGCATGCTACGGTGTACCAACTTTTGGCCAAAAATTTAGTACTAAATCGAAGAAGAAAAGAAACATTAAAAATTGTAAATAAATTTCAAAAAACCAAAAACAAATTCATTACGTCACACTCGAATGTTCAAAGATATTATACGTCACACTCGAATGTCCCTAGGCCATATTTAATGCATTAAGTGTTGCCCCAGTCTCCTAGGTAGAGTTGTACGAAAGCACACCTGGAGAAGGTTTCCATTGTGACAGGTGGTCAGTGTCAATCTCTCTCTCTCTGGTATTGGTAGTCGAACGTGTCAGTTGGTATGTCTCTCTCTCTCACTCTCTCTCTCTCTCTCTCTCTCTCTCTCTCTCTCTCTCTCTCTTCTGTCTCGAAGTTGTCAGACAGACACCTTCGAAGGTCTGTTTCTCTCTGTCTCTCACTCACTCTCTGTCTCTCTGTCTCTCTGTCTGTCTGTCTATCTCTCTCTCTCTCTCTCTCTCTCTCTCTCTCTCTCTCTCTCTCTTCTGTCTCGAAGTTGTCAGACAGACACCGTCGAGGGTCTGTTTCTCTTTGTCTCTCACTCACTCTCTGTCTCTCTCTCTCTCTCTTCTACCTCGAAGTTGTCAGACAGACACCTTCGAAGGTCTGTTTCTCTCTGTCTCTCACTCCACCTTCGAAGGTCTCTTTCTTTCTTTCTTTCTGTTTCTCTCTCTCACTCCACCTTCGATTCTCTGTTTCCCCGTTGTTGTTGTTCTTGTGTTCCCCTCTGTGCCAGGTTCGATCTCTGAACTCTGTATACGCAGCAGCCTCTGCAGCAGCCTCTGAAGTTTGTCTCCTCTGCAGCAGCCTCTGAAGTTTGCTCGTTTGTCTCCTCTGCAGCAGCCTCTGACGTTTTGCTCGTTTGTCATCCTGAAGTTTTCTCGTTTGTCTCCCAAGGTATCGAAATCAAGACGGTGTGGTACCTCTGCAAGTTTAGCGACCTCCAGGTATTCTCTGTGTTGCATGCCCAACTGGTATGTATTCTTTTTCTGAATGTTTCCTCTCTGTCTGTTTTTTATTTGTATGTGTATGACCATTTGTAGGTTTTGATTATTCATAGTCTATGTGTTGCATGCCCAACTGGTATGTTTTTGTTTTCTCTGTGTTTCTCTGTGTTTCTTTTAAAAATGTATCACAATATTTTGTTCGATGTGGTTGTGTGTTAGACATGTTTGTACATGTGGCCAAAATGGAGTTGGCTATGATGAGTTGCTATGTTTTTGTTTTGTTAATGTTTCATGTCCATCTGTTTTTATTTTGTGTGAGTTTGGCATGGATGAGTTTTTTTCCTACTATTTTGGGTTTTTGTATGTTGGACATGGCTTGTACATGCGATGTGATGGAGTTGGTTATGATGATTTACAAAGTTTTCGTTTTCTTTGACTTTCCTATTCGTCTGTTTTTATTTTCTGTGTGTTTGACATGGATGAGTTTTATTTTCTGTGTGTTTGACTATTTAGGGTTATTGTGTGTTGATTTGCAATGTGATGATTTGCTATGTGGTTTGTACATGTGGTTTGTACATGCAATGTGATGATTTGCTATGTGTTGATGGTAATTGCGATGTGTTGATGGTAATTGATTTGCTATGTGTTGATGAGAATTGTGTTGACTAGGAAAATGACGAGAAGGACACCCATAAAGAAGACATTGATGAAAGAGAAAGTGAAGACACCAGTGAAGGAAGGAAGAAGGACACCCATGAAAGAAAGCAAGAAGACACCCACAAGAGAAAGGGTGATGAATTCATCAACACAGAGAAAGAAGACCTGGCAGTACCAGTCCATCAGTCGAGACACACCTCTTGGATGGAATTATTTCCTTCGGGCACGACCTGACGTTTACCCAGAGCTGAGAGAGTGGTTGTTAAAAACCTGGGGGTCAGCACATCCCGACACAAGGCGAGGATTCCACATGAGTGGTTTGAAGAGGGAATACATCAATTTATTGAAGACGAGATACGAACATGTTTATGATACAAATCAAATCACTAACAATGAGGTGGGTACTGTTTTTGCACGTGCTTTTGCATGTGAAGTTCAAGGTGGCATCGACGTTAATTGGGAAGATTTTAATCGGCACCGGTCAGAACATTACAAAGGGTCCTCCAGTACCAACACTGGCTTGAAGTCATCTGGAACCTCTCATGTGGATATTCCAGCTACAACACCTGTCCAACAAGTTCTAGAGGCAAAGGTACGGGCCACAATGACTGAAAAACATGAACAGATGATGGCTGGTTGCATAGCTTCTATGAGCTCAAGAATACAAGCACTACTTGCTGATTTGGAAGCAGTTAAATCAGCTGAGATACAGGCAGAAAAGAAATTTTCTTCAATAAAGACTACATATGAATGGATTGCATCGACAATCCAAAATTCAGAAAGTGAGGTGTTGAAAGAGGAGTTGAAGAAAGAGCTGAACAATATGGGTGCTCAATTACATTCACAGATGACAGACCTTGATACTTGCAGGAATGCACATGAAGAAATAGATAATAAGTTGTCAGCCTTAAAGTTGCATTCTGAGAACCTTGCATGCTTGATGCAGGATTTAAAACATAATGGTTTTGATACTTTGTGTCCATCTGTAATTGAGCACCCAAGTGGTATAGAAAGTACCATTACTAGTATAGCTATATCACGGTATTAGCTTTAAAAGTTATTTATTTCTACTTTTATGGTATAAATAAGTGAGCAGCTAATATATTATAACTTGTGTTTGCAATCTTCCAGGTGTATATTTTGTGGCCTCGGATTCAAGCTGGAGGCTATGGATGTTGTGATTACACCATGCTTGCACACATATCATGTGCTATGTGCTAAGTATCATTTTGAGAAAGAGAATACATGTATGGACTGTAAAACTACAATTGCGGCTGAGTGGTACTATGCTTGGGGTTTAAAAGTACACCCGTACGGTATGTGGCTCTACTATTCTATTGTTTGTATTATATAATGTCAATTATCATTTGGACTAGAACTAGTGTATGCCACAATTCATACTTAAAATTTAGGAGAACAATGGATTAGTATTAGTGTATCTCTAACAACAATGGGATAGTATTGGCAGTACTCTTAATATATAATTGGTATGTGTAGTTAGTTGAAGGGATATTTTCCAGAATTAGTAGTACTAAAAGGGAACCAGGTACAACATCGTCCAATCTATATTGTAACTTGCCTAGTATTAGTTTAGTAAACACTATACTTATAGTACACTGTTGACTGTTAGTATTGTTTGTGTAACTTGGAAATTAGTACTAGTAATGTAATTTGGGAACAAGGTGTCACTTAAATTGCTGAATAATAGTACAGTTTCTGTAATTTGGAAATGAGGTGTGTGAAACACATATCACGTTTAGTACTAATACTGTTCAAGTTCAATACTGTTGGTGTAATTAGTACAAGTTATGTAACTAGGTGTGTAGAACACATATCACGTTTAGTATTACTTGTGTGCAAAATACCAATCTACATTTGTTGGATTAGTACTTAGTAATTACTACATTGTTCATGATTAGTACTAGTTTTGTACTTTGTGAACTAAGTTTCTAGTACATTGCTCATGATTAGTAATAGTTTTGTAACTAAGTGAGTAGTACATTGCTCATGATTAGTACTAGTTTTGTAATTTGGGAACTGAGTAGTACTTTGTTCCCTATTAGTACTAGATTTGTACCTTATTTGTGTAAATTGGTAACTAAGTGAGTAGTATATTGTGCATGATTAGTACTATTTGTGTAATTTGGGAACTAAGTGAGCAGTACATTGTTCGGGATTAGTACTAGTTCAGTGATTTAGGAAATAAGTGAGTAGTACATTGTTCAAGATTAGTACTACTTATAAATTTGACAAAGTCAGTGGTGCATTTTTCGGGATTAGTACTTGTGCATGATTAGTACTACTTGTGTATATTGTGCATGATTAGTACTATTTGTGTAATTTGCGAACTAAGTGAGCAGTACATTGTTCCTTATAAGTACTAGTCCACTAATTTAGGAAACAAGTGAGTAGTACATTGTTCATGATTAGTACAGTGGTACATTGTTCGGGATTAGTACTCCTTGTGTAACATGGTAACTAAGTGAGTAGTATATTCTACATGATTAGTACTACTTGTGTATATTGTGCATGATTAGTACTACTTGTGTAAATTGGGAACTAAGTGAGCAGTACATTGTTCCTTATTAGTACTAGTTCAGTAAATTAGGAACTATGTGAGGAGTACATTGTGACCTACATTGTATATTTTAGATGATGGTACTAACGTTCAACGTTTTTTTGTTTCTTGCAATGAATGTCGTAGTGTCAAGCAACTCCACGCCAGGGAAGGTCATGGAACTACCAGCCCCTGTGCCTAAACCCTCAATATCTGCCGCACATTCCAAGGTTCAGGGACCATCATTACCAATAACCTATGATTTTTATGATGAGGATGAATGTATGAGAAGGGCCATTGGAGCAGTGGAACATATGCTTCTACAAACAAATTCCCCAAGCTCCGGTCAACAATTTGAAATAGAGCCCACTAAGAAGAGAAATGATGTGTCTTTAGAAATAGAGCCCAGTAAGAAGAGAAATGCTGCAAGAATGTTGTATGGAAACGGCAAGAAAAGGAAAGTTGAATGCAATGGTGAGTCATATAAGTTCTCACCTGTCAGGAGCGTTGTCAACCTAATCCATTGTCTAATACCATGTACTTGTGTTGCTAGCTGATGACGAAATGATATTTGGTGACGGAGATACGAGTTCAAAACCTGATCGTGAAGACGAATTTATCACACTCCCAGGTAAACGTCAAAAGCCAGACTTTGAAAACAATGATTTAGCTCATAACAACCCTATTATATTGTTGCTTTTGGTGCATTCTATAGATCATAGCAACACTGTTGAGCACCTAGATGTTGTGGAGAAGATGACCGAGCCCACCACTTGCAATGGGGTATCTACGGCTGTACAGTATGACCATGTAACATTAGGTAAAAATGTGGCCCAAAACCCTATGTTCATTGTTTGCAAACTTTTGAGTATGTGAGTTGATACTAATATTGTTTGGAATCCCATTAATTAGGTTTACAAGAGCAGCCTGAATCGGGAACTTCATGGAGCACAAGTGCAGAGTCAGATTCTGGGATTAACCTTTCCACGGAGGCAGATTCTGGAAGCACATCTTCCACACATGAGGATTGTGAGAAAAACGAAGCATTCATATGTGAAGAGCAGCTGGCATGTCCAAACAACAGTATGTCTAAAGAAGCCCATGAGGAGTGTGGAAAGAATATGGCAAGTACTGAAGAGAAGATTGAAGCCCATGAAGAGTCTGGAAAGAATATGGCAAGTACTGAAGAGAAGATTGAAGCCTATGAAGACTCTGGAAAGAATATGGCAAGTACTGAAAAGAAGATTGAAGCTCATGAAGAGTGTGGAAAGAATATGGCAAGTACTGAAGAGAAGACTGAAGCCCATGAAGAGTGTGGAAAGAATATGGCAAGTACTGAAGAGCAGACTGATTGTACTGATAATGTGTTAGTAGTGTCTACTGATAATGTGCTAGTACTGTCTAAAGATTCTGATGAGGAGTATGGAAAGAACATTGCTAGTAATGAAGAGGAGCTTGATTGTACTGAGAATGCCCAAATGGATCGTGGAAAGAACATCGCTTTCCCTGAAGATAAGCCTGATTGTACAGAATCACATGAGGAGCCTGATTGTACAGATAAGCCTGATTGTACACGTAGTCTTAAGAATGAGTTGACAGCCACCGTACAAGAGGAGTTGACCATGACTACTGCCATAGTCCACATACAGGAGTCTAATAAGAACGAGTGTACAGGCATCATTGATGATGATAGGGGAATAAAGATGAGTGATAATTTGACTATCGACAGCACCTTTGTGGATTTGTGTACAAGCATTGCAGTTGCAGAAAACACAGTTGCTCTCTCAAGCTTGCCACCAGTACAAGGTGCCCGCGCATCCACGCCTATCTCTGATGCCTCTGATGATGAAGTGCCACTTAGTCAGCTCATACCTAAAGGCTTTAAGATAAAGAAGAATGTAAAATCTGGCACCAACAACAAGCGCATTACAAGATCGGCCAAGTTACCCTCTAGTGCCTGATTTTCTTCCGATTGTACTTGAACTTTACCTGTTAGTGATGTCTGAAATACCTCTATTTGGATACCAAAATACTGTTTCAATTGCCAATGTCAAAATTCCACTTCTGTATTTTGTAGAAACAATGGGAATATACTTTTTGATCTAAGTATTCCTCTTTTTACAACGTTTTGTTTCTTTTTTGAGATCATCTCCTGATGAGTTGCCAAGTCTTTGAGTCTGTTGTAGATAAAATGCTTGAAATTCTTCTTAGCTTGCTAGGAAAATTTAGGTTTTCAGGTGTTAATGATGATAAACAGAAAATATCGGGTGTTATTGAAGTATAGACTGTTTCATCAATCCCATTTGGAGGGTAACCAGAATTTGTGCAAATTGTTGAAGCAATGTGGGCCATATTTTGATGATATCATCCCAATGGATGAACTATCCACTAACAGTAGTAAGGAAACACTCCCCTTTTTGAGCTATCACAAATTATTGTTTCAGGAGTTGGATTATTTTGTTAAGGAATTTGAGGCTTCATTGCACATTTGCTTCTTGAAGAATGAACTTACAGTATAAAATCTTACAATATTAAAGTCATAATTTGAATTCAACTTACAGATTTATGTGCCTACAGAGGACACACCAACGGCAATGAATCTAGACTTTATCAAGAAGATATACAATATTTTTACTCATTTTACCATGGCTCTGCAAAACTTCTATGCTCAAATAACATCAGGAAACATGAGCAATATCGGCAATGAAGAAATCCAAGTCTTGTTGACAACAACTAATATATTATGAAAGATAAGTACAAGTGGTTGACAGGCATAAACACTTTAGAAGAAAGATGAAATATATCAATTCATTTGTCAATCATCAAAATTAATAGTGAACTCCAAGTATTGAGAGGGTACAATGTATTGAGAGGGTGACTTTCAAGCATTAAATAGAGAGACCTCCCCTAATATGTGCTCATGAACCTCTTGGGGGACCTTGTAGACAGTGTTGTATCCCTTAACCTTGTGCTTTGCTTGAGTCATATTGAATTTGATCGCAAGAATGGCATCAGCGTAGATTATTGCGATGGGTGCTTCTTTTAGTAATGCATATGTGTTCTTGCACTGCGGCAACTTTGCATAATAGTTTCCATACACGACAGACTCACCAACGTTGAAATTGTTGCCCCAGCCATCCCTCACCACTTCTTTCAATAATGTCTTTCCTTGCTTGCACACCACAATGTAGTAGTCTTCTAAATCTTCATTCTGAGGAGATTTGAGCACTGCAAAATGATCTCCAACTTCCAATAAAACTGCCAAGTCTTGATTTTGGTTGTAGTATACAATATCGTTTGAATGCACATCATCTTCAATATCATCTTGTCGTTCAGGCTCAAGCTTCTGCAACTTCCAGGGCTCCACGATTGATAGGTTGATGCATTTATCCCAAGCTTCATCTATACACATGGAACAAAAGCATGATAAACTACGTAGTAACAATTGTGTTGTGTCCTTGCGGCTAAACCCTAACACACAATGGGTGCTGCGTGTGCCTTTCACGGTTTTACAACCATATGATTTAGTTCTATCGACCTCATCAGCGCGAACTTCAACAAACAATCTGTTCTTACCATCATTTGACATCTTCCATGTTAGCCACTGCACAACATCATGTGCATTTTGTAGCTTAGCACCATTATTATCCAACTGCTCACTTGTAAGGGCACGTTTGATCACAGCCCCCGCGCCATCATGCTCTCCTTTTCCATGTCCAGACCCGAAGTAATTCCATTGCATACGAATGTTGAATAAGGAGAAATACCTGCTTTTGTAACTCAGGTTTCCAACAAAATTAGTACTATGTTGTCAATAGAGAGTACTACACTTCCATTAATACTGGCATCCATTTAATACTAACTTAGTATGGATATAACTTAGTACTAACTTAGTCTGGTTTATACTATGAGTACAAGATGAGTACTTTACATCCCCTTGTATAGTACAATGTGTCTATGGAGAACCCTTCACATGGATTAAAACATAATTAGTACAATTCTCTTAAGGACGGACAATACTATAAGTACAAGATGAGTACTTTACATCCTTTTGTAAACACAACATAGTACAGAAGCAACACACAACATAGTACAATGTGTCTATGGAGAACCCTTCACATTGATTAGTCGATACTTAGTACAATTCTTAGTACTAACTTAGTCTGGTTTATACTATGAGTACAAGATGAGTACTTAACATCCTCTTGTATAGTACAATGTGTCTATGGAGAACCCTTCACATGGATTAAAACATAATTAGTACAATTCTCTTAAGGACGGACAATACTATAAGTACAAGATGAGTACTTTACATCCTTTTGTAAACACAACATAGTACAGAACCAACACACAACATACTACAATGTGTCTATGGAGAACCCTTCACATTGATTAATCGATACTTAGTATGGATATAACTTAGTACTAACTTAGTATGGTTTATACTATGAGTAGAAGATGAGTACTTTACATCCTCTTGTATAGTACAATGTGTCTATGGAGAACCCTTCACATGGATTAAAACATACTTAGTACAATGCTCTTAAGGACGGACAATACTATGAGTACAAGATGAGTACTTTACATCCTCCTGTAAACACAACATAGTACAGATACAACACACAACATAGTACAATGTGTCTATGGAGAACCCTTCACATGGATTAAAACATACTTAGTACAATGCTCTTAAGGACGGACAATACTATGAGTACAAGATGAGTACTTTACATCCTCCTGTAAACACAACATAGTACAGATACAACACACAACATAGTACAATGTGTCTATGGAGAACCCTTCACATGGATTAAAACATACTTAGTACAATGCTCTTAAGGACGGACAATACTATGAGTACAAGATGAGTACTTTACATCCTCCTGTAAACACAACATAGTACAGATACAACACACAACATAGTACAATGTGTCTATGGAGAACCCTTCACATGGATTAAAACATAGTACAAACAAAATTAGTATGCATGCATCCATTCACAAGTGCAAGATTCGAATAGTTACAAACATAATTAGTATGCATCCATGTGAATAGTACTGTTTGTTAATAATTACAAACATAATTAGTATGCATGCACTAACACAAGAATTACTTCCTTACACATTGCATGGTAAGTACTAAACATATGGATTAAAAATTACCTGGCGATAAAGTAGAACGATCGTGCCGCCTTAAACTGCGAGGCAGCACCATCAGACCAAACCCAATGACGGTTAAAGGTTACCCCTAGAGAAAATAAATCTGCATGGTGAAGCTTAAAACAATGTTGAACAAATAGTGTATCATGCTTTTTATCATCTGAAATGTAAAATATTGATTTCTTATGTAACTCACCGTCTTGCCTCCAATAGCAAATATGCACAAGTATTGTACATTGATCATTGTACCAATGCATTGATTGAACCTCATTCTGAACTTTAAATGTATAGTTTTCTGCAAAGTCAATAACAGATACGATGACACCCGTTGGTAAGTTATTAATACATTCCTTGAATTGTGAATTTTGCCAATAACTCCGGAAGTTATGTGGAATGAACTCCCCAAGTTGTTTCTTAAATTCTGAGACAAGGGTAGCAGCACATGTCTCCTTATATACTTCCTTGATACGCTTAGTTACAACTCCCTTGCCAATATTTTCAGTCACATACTCTAAATATTTCCATTTCACGATATGACTGTTTCCCAAATCAAGCTCCTGCATACAAAATAATGGTAGCGGACAAACCTTACATGTTCTTAATAGACATGTACGACGATGCCACTCACATGATGGTTCTTTTTCACAAACACAAGACCTCCATAGCTCAGAAACAGATGCATAAGTCATGTTTCGTGCATTACACCTATTATCCTCCCCATTTGGTCTACATATCTCACAAGTGCAGACACATAATTCCCCGTGTATACCCTTACAATCAGTACGCATTGCATTCACGGCTAGCCTTAACATGTCCATCTTCACATGGTACACACAACAACATGTATTCCTCTCATTTAATTTTCTAACATAAAATGGTTTCAAACCTTGGAACTTGCGGAATCCAACAGTCAAGCTTGGATGTTGATCTTTAAAGTTCATGTACAATTCAGCCTACATCAACCAATATATATAGCAAACATTAATATACAGTTGGTCAAAACACAAAGTTATGGAATGTGAAATGATATAAAAAAATGGAATACCTCTGTCATCTCCAAGAAGTGTCTAGGGTGAATCTGGTACTTACCCTGACTTATTCGTTGTCTACACACGTCCTTCTTATTTGGTGAGACACGCGTATTTTTGGCCCAAAATGAATCCACTTTCTCAATAATCTCTTGAGATAAGGCATCACATCGTCGTCTACGTCCCAACCCCATCCACTTGAATTTGTTTGAGTGTATATTTTGGCGATGTTTCCTCAAGTTCCTTCTTTGAATACCCAGGGCTAAGGCAACTTTAGTATCACTATATTTTTTTCCTCTCGCACCGTTCACAACCATGTGTAGGGCTGCCCTCTTTGCAGCAAGTTTGTCTAAGCTCTCTACACCTTTCACTAAGTCTAGGGATGACTTCATAGACTCTACAATCTCTTCTGAAACACATTGGTCCCTAAATTTTATTCTCTCCATGTCTTCATTCAAACTTTGATGGTGTAACACTCTACAGATAATATCCCTACGATCCTCTTCACTAAATCTCTTTGTTATTTCTACCAAATAACGGACTATGTGAAGAACCACTCGTCTCTTAGTCCTTTCAGATATGCATGAGTTACTTGACAACTCACTCTCGTTAGGAACCCCCATTCGGTCACTAGATTTATCCGCAAAAATTAAGTGGCTTGCAAAAGTAGTTAATGTTATATAGACTCAACCAAGAAAACACAATCAAATGTTTTTAAATGTGGCCTGCAAAGTGAAAGATATTTCGTTTCAAACATTAGAATTACATATCAAATATGACAATTGTCAGTTCTAAAATTTTTGTACTGAAATATGAAGAAATGTAACATTTTAGTACTGAAAATAAAAAAAACGGTTTGGTGAAAGGAACCTCCAATGGTGGACGGAGCGTTGGATATGCCGCCTCGATTTGGTGGAAGGAACCTCCAATGCCGCCTCGATTTGGTGGAAAAAGCCACAAATCACCACGACACCAAATCAAATGTTTTTAAATGTGGCCTGCAAAGTGAAAGATATTTCGTTTCAAACATTAGAATTACATATCAAATATGACAATTGTCAGTTCTAAAATTTTTGTACTGAAATATGAAGAAATGTAACATTTTAGTACTGAAAATAAAAAAAACGGATGGAAGGAACCTCGAATGGATGGAGGGGGCGTTGGATATGCCGCCTCGATTTGGTGGAAGGAACCTCCAATGGTGGACGGAGCGTTGGATATGCCGCCTCGATTTGGCGGAAGGAACCTCCAATGCCGCCTCGATTTGGTGGAAAAAGCCACAAATCACCACGACACCAACTTCAATGGATGGATGTAAGAAAGTCGTTGTCGAAGAAGTCACTATTGGCTGCTACCAACAGTCTCTGTACCTCGACCTAAACCCTAACAAAAACAGAAACCCTAAAAAAATCAGAAATCCTCAACTTAAACGCTCAAAACAGACATGGATGTCTGAGATTTAGATTGGAGGAAATCAGAAACTGAACATGGATCTGTGATGAAAAGCTCAGAGGGATAGAGGAAGAGGAGTATGAGGGGAACCGCCAAAACGACGTGAGGGGAAGCGCCAAAATCAACGTGAGGGGAAAATAGCCCCCAAAATGGAATGAACATCTCCTCACCTGTTCCCCCCACTCCTTCTACAATAAATGACACTTGTACTACAGTCACCCCACTCTCCAAAATCGATTTTCTTTTTCTCTGATTTTTTTTTTTGAATTATTCATACTAACAGTACTAAAAGTACTGACAATTTTTGTGGCCAAAAACAGTACTTTTCTGGTACACCGTAGCGTGCTTCTACCCTAGTACATAGGCTCTGATACCAAATATTAGAGATTAGGTACTAAAGTAAGCATAAAATAAGGATATATCAATGATAGATCTAGAAAGAATAGAGAGAAAAGAGAGAAAGAAGGGTGCCGATCCACCCGACCACCCCCGAGCGAAGGGATCGAGACGGACTCGAGCCTCGATCGGCGTCCCATACCACCGCCTTGGCGTCGAGTCGTACCTGGACGATAGCGCGCTTGCTACAAGAGTCGTTCCACTCACGGACAGAGTCTCGACGTAGTCAATGCATGCCCCCAAATGAGGGTAGCTAGGCCTCTTATTTATAGTAATTCTCAAGGCCCCCAGCCATGTTCACACTTGGCCTCATGGGTTGTCTCAATCCCGAGGATTAAAAGTAATCCTCCCCTTCTTTAGACTCTTTGTTTAACCCTCACACTTATCCACGTGTATAGAATACTACGACAATTCTCACCACGGGATATTATATGGTCATGCCCGTAACACTAGTCATCGCGTTAGATCATCTTCGCTTGGAGTAAGCCAGCCGGTTGTACTCTGTTTCTTGTGATCGTAACCGCTCGAGGTGAAATCCCCTTGTGCAACATTGACACGATCGTGCTCCACTCGGTTAAACGGCATCCGAAGAGGTCATCAAACGCTGCTCGCCGCTCATTGTAACCACTCGGTGCAGATCGTTCTCAAGACAACAACCCCAATTCGTGCTTCATCCGGCTGATCGACATTCGGGAGGATCAGTTGGATCCGTCTCTCTCGTCGCTGCAGTCACCCGAAGCAGAATCGGTCCAGACAATCGGTTTCAATAATCGGTATTTGGCATATATATTCGGAAGCGAACCGGGCTCACTCCGACTCGGCAACATTCGGGAAGACCAGTCGGTTCTGTCCCTCAAGTTACCGGAGTCAATTCGAGCAAGTTCAACAATACATATATCCGAAGCCGAACCGACTCGGGTTCAAATCCGACTAGAACGATATCAGGTGAGCCAACCGGCTGCACTCCAACAAGGTTCGTAGTCAACTCCGAACCGAGCTTCGTCAACCGAAACCAAATTTGATGGCATCAACATCCGGCTCGTCAGAAATGAGTCTACGAAAGTTCGATGGATCGAACTTCAATTTCTGGAAGGAGCAAATGCAGGACTATCTCATAGTCAAGGGGCAAATCGATCCCATCGAAAATGAAGAACCTCCAGAAGGATACAAACCAATTGAGTGGCAGAAGCTGGACAGAATCGTCCGCGCCACGATTCGGATGCACCTATCGGAATCGGTATACTTTACGGTGCAATCGTGTACGACAGCATTCGAATTGTGGAAAACACTGTCGGACACCTACGAAAAGAAGGTCGCTGCAACGAAGATGTTTCTGATCCGGCGCCTCTACAACTTGCGAATGAAAGAATCAGATTCGGTTCAAGCACATCTCAATGAGTACGAAAGCATAAGCTCCCAAATCTCATCTCAGGGGACGGCAATCGAGGATGAACTCAGAGCAATGATACTCATGAGTAGCCTTCCCTCATCATGGGAAACTTTCGTCACAACCGTGTGCAACGCGTCAACCACAGCTGTTAAATACTCCGAAGTCACGAGCGCAATCCTGACCGAAGCAGCTCGGAGAAAGTCTTTCGCCAAAGACTCAACAGACGACGCTTATGTAGTACAAGGTTCGACAGACCGATCGAACATACGAGGAAGAGATTCCTCACGGCAGCCGAACAATCAGCGAAGACGGAGCCAGTCACGGGATAATCGAATCTGCAACTATTGCAAGAAACCCGGACACATCAAAGCCGACTGCCGCGCACTCAAGAACAAGAACGACAAGTCTCAGAAATCAGACAAGAAGAGTGGCCGGCATGAGGAGATCAATTACGTCAGCTTCTCAGCTGATGTGCTACCAAACGACCCGAATATACTGTCAATCGAAAATCCAGTCGGATCAGAAGTTCTGCTCACGACTGAAGAATCGAGCACATGGCTCTTAGATTCGGGCGCGTCATTTCACGTGACTCCTCATAGATCCCAATTTCGGCAATATACGATCCGTCACTCCGACTCAGTTCGAGTCGGCAACTCGCAACACTGTGACATCATTGGAATCGGCACAGTAGAGCTCAACCTTGCAGGTGGCTTTACACTTGTACTTCACAATGTCCGACATGTACCCGAGCTCTCAAGGCCATTGATCTCAGTCGGACAACTAGATGAAGACGGCATTCGTGCCGGTTTTTCTTCGGGAGGGTGGACACTCCACAGGGGGAACCTCCTGCTTGCTAGAGGACCCAAGATACACTCACTGTATCCGTTACATGTTACGCTCAGAGAGGGTAACCTGTTTTTGGTGGATATTCCTGTGTCATCACTATGGCACAGAAGATTAGGACACCTCAGCAAGGCCGGCATTACGCATCTATCTAGAGCCGGATACATCCCTAAACTCTCCTTCTCCGACCATCAATTCTGCGAGCATTGCCAGTATGGCAAACAAGCAGCCGCATCACACCCGACATCAGCACCAAGAGAAACGAGACCTCTCGATTTAGTCCACTCGGACGTCTGTGGCCCAATGCCGCATCAGTCTCTCGGCGGTGCCTCTTACTTCGTCAGTTTTATTGACGATTCGACTCGAAAGGTGTGGGCTTATCCAATTCGCACCAAAGATCGTGTCTTCTCGATCTTCTCCGATTGGCTCGCTATGGTAGAAAATCAAACCGACCGAAAACTGAAATGCTTTCGGACTGACAATGGGGGAGAGTTCAAATCAGAAGAATTCGTCAAATTCTGCCGACAACGTGGCATCCGACGTGAATTTACGGCACCACACAGTCCGGAGCAAAACGGGATTGCCGAACGCATGAATCGGACAATCCAAGAACGGATAGTTTCCATGCTCCAACACTCCGGACTGTCGGATGGCTTCTGGGCAGAGGCTCTACTCACGGCAGTACACATAATCAATATGTCGCCAAGCAGACCTCTAGGACTTCAAATTCCTCAGGAACTATGGATCGGCAGTAAGCCGAATTATGACAAGCTGAGGATCTTCGGATGCGAGGCATACGCCCTTATTCCGAAAGATGATCCCCGAAAACTTGCACCTCGGTCCAGGAAATGCATTTTCCTTGGATATGGATCAGACGGCGAAATGGGATACCGACTCTGGGACCCCGAACGCAGACAAATCGTTCGAAGTTCGGACGTTGTGTTCAACGAGCCGGCTATGAATCCATCAGTCGAAAAACCGATCGAAGTCCGAAGGGTAACATTTTCCGATGTGCCGACCCTTCAAGAAGGCCCCGCTCTTAACACACGGTCAGCTTCACGGGTAGCTGAACCTTACACTACCGACTCGGACAACTCCGACTCGGCACAGCAGAATAATTCGCTTTCGGACCATCCGACCTCGATACCCGATGCGACCAGTCCAATCATACCTCGACGATCCGAGAGACTGTCGCAACCTCCGGAGAGGTATTCTCCTGGAATTTTCTTCACCGACGCCGGCGAACCGACGTCTTACGAAGAAGCATCGACATCTGTCGATTCAGCCACCTGGCATCTGGCAATGGAGTCGGAAATGCACTCCATTCGGGCAAACAAGACTTGGGATCTGGTCGAATTACCTAGGAACCGACGTGCTCTTCCTTGCAAGTGGGTTTATCGACTAAAAGAGACGTCTGATTCGACCACCCCAAAGTACAAGGCCAGACTAGTTGCGAAGGGCTTCCGACAAGAATATGGCGTCGACTTCGACGAGATTTTTTCACCAGTGGTGAAAATGACAACCCTTCGTTTTCTACTCGGCGTAGTGGCAGCCGACAACTTGGAGCTGATTCAGCTAGATGTCAAAACAGCCTTCCTCCATGGTGATCTTGAAGAGGAAATTTATATGGAGCAGCCAAAAGGCTTCGTGGCAACTGGCCAAGAACATCTAGTCTGCCGACTCAGGAAGAGTCTATACGGCCTCAAACAGGCACCGCGACAATGGTATAAGAAGTTCGACGACTTCATCCAATCGATCGGCTTCTCAAAAAGCGATGAGGACCATTGTCTTTTTACCAACACAGCTCACGATGGATCACCCATCTTCCTCATCATTTACGTGGACGACATGCTAATTTCTGGACGCCACGCGGGCGAACTTGCCGATCTCATTCGGCAACTGCGGTTGAAGTTTGCCATGAAGGACCTCGGTCCGGCACGACACATACTTGGCATGAAGATTAGTCGGCATCGCGATAAACGACATCTTTTCTTGTCTCAGACCGACTATATCGGACGTGTCTTGGAACGCTTCAACATGCAATCAGCCAAATCTACTTCAACCCCGCTCCCCATGAATCTTCGGCTCTCTCAGCGAGACTGCCCGACATCCGGTCCGGAGGGGGAAGATATGAAGTCGGTACCGTATGCACCGGCAGTCGGCTCCCTTATGTACCTGATGGTCGCGACACGGCCTGATATTTCTCATGCCGTAGGAGTCGTTAGCAGATTTATGCACAATCCTGGCCGATCGCATTGGAACGCAGTCAAGCATGTGTTCAAATATCTGGCTGGCACAAAAGACCACGGCATTCTTTTCGGACCGAACTCAACCTCAGGCGTAGTCGGTTACACCGACTCGGACTTCGCCGGCTGTATAGACAGTCGGAAATCAACAACCGGATACTGCTTCAAATTCGGCAATGGAGCAATTTCGTGGAAGTCGAAACTTCAGGAGTGCACAGCGACCTCAACGACCGAAGCAGAATATGTAGCTGCGTCCGACGCTGCAAAAGAAGCTTTGTGGCTCGGCCGCCTGGCGCACACGTTTCGGCAAGTAGACCATGACTCGGCTCCAGTTGTCTATAGCGACAGTCAAGGTGTTGTTGCCTTGTCGAGAAATCCGGTTCACCACAACGCCTCCAAACATATCGACGTTCGATATCACTTCGTTCGGGACTGCGTCATTTCAGGGAAAATCGGTCTAGAGAAAATATCCACAACCGACAATGTCGCAGATGGAATGACCAAGTGTCTTTCGGCAGACCGCTTTCGGTCTCTTCGGCATCAGATGGGCGTAACAACAAACCAGTCCGGTTAGAGCCGGACACAGCGCAGGATGGTTTCGGACAACCGACATCAGTTCCTTAATGATCGGCTTCAACTCTTCCGACCCGACCAGTCCGGTCTTCTGCCTTCGGACACTGCCAACTCGAACAAAACTGATATGTCCGAGAACCTAGGTTTATACCTGTAATCTTAGACAACCCATGTATACGCCCATTACGGGGGAGTGTCGAATACAAGTGTATAATGGACGTATTCACACTATCCTTATGTATAGCTCAAGTTTGGGCCATTTGTGTAATTAACATAAAGGGTAGTTGCCCTAAGTTTGTCACTATATAAAGTGACCTTGTAACCTTTTTGTAAGGTTGGTTGTATTATTGTTTCTATGGAATAGAAAGTGTTTTGTGCCTCTCTCTCTCTCTCTCTCTCTCTCTCTCTCTCTCTCTCTCTCTCTCTCTCTGTGCACGATCGTGCAAACTGTCATACGCAGGTACTCAACCCTAATCGAATGCTTCTTGATCTTCCACATCGACACGGCCTTGTCTCCAACACCATTCCCACCGTTGTTCGCTGCGTTTGTGCAGGAATCGTGGTCGCCAAAAACTGTGTTATCACTAGGGGCCGGACAATGCCTTAACATAGAGTGTCCCTTTGAGACTCTTCACCAAAGGGGTGTTGCGGTGAGATAACTTAGACCAAACTATTAATAAGACCCTGATGGGTTACTAATCAGCAAGATCGTTAGTCACAATACACGATGTCGTGAAGAAAACCGTCCACAAGCGGAATCAGTGCACCGTAGCGTAGGAACCGGCTCTTCATGCACGTGCGCCTTATGTTGTACATAAGAGAGAATTAGGTACATAGAAGATCTTAGGTAGGTAGATTCGGTAGGAAGGAAGTTAATGGGAAACGGCTCCTTTCTTGCCTATAAAAGGGGGGAGACGAGGAGGAGGAGGGTATCGCGGTTAGAGAGGACGAAGTGTTATCGGGTTGTCGGCCGAAGGCTTCTCTCTCTTCCATACTCCGTAGCTTCTTCCTGTGCAGGTTTTTGGGGAGGCTTGCGCTGCTCTGAGGAATGCCCGAGTGCTTCCGGCAGCACCTCCAACCTACTCCTTTCTTTCTGAGCGTTTACGAACAGGCATCGGCATCTGTTCGCCGGCCTGTTCGGTTGTAACCGACTTCGGGCTTCTTGTTGTTTGTCCTTGTTGATATATATACATACATTCGTGTCTCTCTACGTCGGTGTCCCACTCGCGTCTTTGTATCGAAGGGCCGTGTCCCTGTGAATCTACGCCCACACGTAGTGGGTCCCTTCCCTTCTCCTTTGTCTCTTGCTCTTCGGTACAAGACCCCCGAGGCCCCGCCTCATTCCACGCATCCGCGAGGAATACCTTGACATCTTGGTGAACCCGACGTGAAAGAGGCGGCAGAAGAGCAGAAGATGAAGGGGTCGGATCTTGCGGACGCCATGGCTTTGGCCGTGGATCGGATATTGAGCGCACGCGAGGGCACCGGCGCCCTCGACAGAGCCATTGAGGTGGTCGTCGGTACAATCGGCCGGTTCAGCAAAAAGGATGCCACGAAGTATTTGGCGTCCTACGGGGCAGAAATGTTGATGCGGGACATTCCGGAAGAGAGGCGTCTTGCCGGGTTCCTTCGAGTGGCGATGCCGAGCATCCATGCGGAGGTGCTCGAGGTACGGGCGGAGAGCCGTACCTGGGAGGAGTTCGAAGGCCGACTCCTAGAAAAATACGGGCTGGACGACGCGCTCCGGCTTTCGAAACGGGACTTCATGGAATGGGTGGAGTCCCCCGGCAAGGGAAGAAACGCGTCGGCACTCCTCCGGGAGTTTGAGGAACGCTTTGCGCGCCTTTCGGCGCTTGACCGAACCGTTCTGGATACGAGCCGGGTCCTACTGTTCGTCAAGTCGGTAGACGAGCGGGACCGGGAGCGGGACCGGTAGACGACCGACTGGGCTGCAGTTAAGAGAGTCTGTGGCCATTTCGACAAACGGCGAGAATGGGCTGATAACGGGGCGGCCAGCACGGGCTCGGTCACAGCAAGGAGGCTTGAACCGGCACCGCAAGGGTGAAGGGAAGAGACCCAGGAGTGGCTCGAAACCGGTTCGGCTTCGACCGGCATGGTCAATGGCTCGTCCGGAGGAGCAGCGCTGGAGGAGTTGACGCGGGCGATAAAGGATCTCCAGATCGCCCAGGCTCGAAGGGAAGGCGGCGAACCGGCTCGTGACCGACGACCGACAGCAGGGAACAGGTGCATGTGGTGCGAGGAGGTCGGCCACATCCGGAAGGACTGCGACGATTTCGTAGAGGCGTTGAGGAACCGGGTGGTGTACCTGTGGGAAAGCCGGGTGCACACCAGCGACACCAGAAGGGCCCTAAACCGAAACGACGGGCGAGGAGGTATGAAGAGACTGATGGAAGAGGCAGCGGCCCGACACGTGGAGGCCATCCACTACTCGGCGTCGGCCGGCATTCGGGTCGGGAGCAGCGAGGCCCGAAAGGAGAGAAAAGACGGATTCTTGTCGGCAATGCTTGAAGGCCTCGGCGGCGCACGGCTGAGGAAAGATGAAGCAGACCGCGCTGAGAGACAGGTCCGGGAAATAACCGGGTGGAGCGACCCGGTCGAGGAGAAGACGGGCTTCATAGAAGCCGCCTGCCAGAACTACGAGGCTCTGGTAGAAGAAAAACAAGTGGGGAAAGCCGGAGCGGCCGGGCCCTCGCAACGATACGAGATCTGATTCGGGCAACGACAGAACGAAGCCGGTGGGTCCAGCGCGCAAGATAACCCCAGGAAGGGCGGGTACCGACTGGGGACGGAAATAGAAAGGGCCACGGACCTACGAAAGGTCCTAGAAGAACGGATCCTCGACAGCAAAGTGGAGCTGTCATTGCGGGAGGTGCTAAGGATCGCTAAGAAGGAGTTCCACGACTCCATTGTGGACTTGGTGAAGCGGAAGAGGTTGTCGACGGAGACGGAACCGGAAAGACCGGTGGAGGTGCGTACGATGCACATCGACGACATGGCGCTGGAAGATGAGTGGGCGGAGAGCCACTATTCGAGGCCACACTGGGCCCAAGCGACCACAGAGACCCTGGTAAAGATCGGAGATGTCCAGGAACCGGTGGTGGCACTGGTGGACCACGGTTCGGAAATAAACCTGATGTCCATGGACTTCTACATGAAGGGAAAATGGCCGATCAACACCAAGCACGGGTGGAAGATACGGGCGGCAACGCGCGCCACCGAGGAACTGCACGGGGCCTGCCCGAACGTGCGAGTCAAGATCGGCGACGTCGAGATTGACCAGCACTTCTTCGTACAGGAGACGTCCTCGCACCCGGTCATATTAGGGGAACCATACATCACGGCGGCGCGAATGGAGACCAAGGTGCTGGACAACGGTTCGGCCTACACGAGGGTCAAAAGCCAGGACGGGCGCCATTCGGTCCAATTTCTGACGGTGCGGCCGAACCACGAGCGAAACCGTGAATCCCTCGGTGGCGAGAACCGAGAGGATTTTTAGAGAGGGCTGCCAAGGCGTGGGGCCGAGACAGTCCGGACACTCGGGAAAGACCCCACAGCTGTACGATAGAACTGAAACCGAAGAAACCTTGTACGATAGGTAGAAAATTCTGCTTCTCCAACAACGGAGGGTGTATGATAGTCGGCATCATTGGCCGAGAAAGGGCAAGGGCGGAGGAGCGACTTCGAGCGTGCGGAGTTCTCGGCCCGAACGAGGAAATCAGCGGGGCCGTGGAGGCGGTCTCCTTCGACGACACCTTGGGGATGCTGAGGAAGGTAGCCGGAGAAGACCTTAACGAAGACCGGACGATATCGGTATGTTCCGAAGAGATGTACGAAGTCATCGCGAACTTCAGTCAGGGGCTCCGGTCGGATCGGACGGCCCGAGTTAGCACGAAGTACAAGACTGTGAACCAGAAGGTAAGGCCAGTCGCGGCACCCTTACCGGAGGGCAGTGAGTCCCGAATCAGAGGGGTTGCGTCGGACCCCAGCTTACGAGATCCGGTCTACATAGGACACACCTTCACCGACGGGACGCTCCGGGAGCTCAAAATAGGTGGGGGCGGGTTCTTACTGCCGGCGGAGGAAGACCGGTTTCGGAGAATGCTCGGAAGGCACGGGAAAGCCTTCGCATTCTCACCGGAAGAGATCGGGTGCGCAGACCCGACAATCGTGGAGCCGATGGTGATATTCACGGTACCGCATGTGTCGTGGAATCTCAAGCCGATTCCAGTACCGAGAGCTCACATCCCGAAGTTGATGGAGCTATTGAGGCAAAAAGTCAATATGGGCATTCTCGAACCGTCGAGTGCCCCATACTCGAACCGATGGTTTACCGTACCAAAGAAAAACGGAACATTGCGCTTCATTGAAGACCTGCAGCCGGTCAACAGAGTGACCATACGGAACGCAGGAATCGGACCGACCATAGACGAGTTCGCGGAGGCCTTCGCCGGAAGGTCGATTTACTCAGTCGGTGATCTGTACTCGGGGTACGACCAGTTCCAGCTAGCCGTGGAGAGCAGAGACATTACGACGATGCGAACTCCCCTCGGCCTAGTGCGAATGTGTACCCTACCACAAGGAGGGACCAACTCGGTGGCCCACATGGTGAATGCAATGAACAAGGTACTGAGGGATTGCATCCCGGACATCACCATGCCATTTCTAGACGACATCCCGATCAAGGGGTGCCCGGTGGAAGAGAAGGACGCAAAACTCGGACCGGACGGATGTCGGCGATTCGTGGCAACGCACATCGACGACTGCGAGAAGGTGCTACAAAGGCTAGAGGATGCGAGGCTCACCTTCTCCGGGGAGAAATCGGCCTTCGGGCAATCAGAAAGCCTGGTGGTCGGACACCTATGTGGACCATATGGCCGGAAGCCGTCTCCGGCAAAGGTAGAAGCCATCTCCGCGATGAAGACCGATTGTAGCTCGGTTACGGAAATTCGGAGGTTCCTGGGGGCATGCGCATTCTACCACATATGGATCCCGCATTACGCCCACGTTGCGGAGCCGCTATACAGGTTGCTGAAGAAGGGGCAAAAATTCGAGTGGCGAGACGAACACATGGAGTCAGTCCGGAAGCTGAAGGAAGCTCTGGCGGCAGCACCGGCGCTCCGGAAGGCTGTCTACGAGAAGGGTACCCCGGTATACATAACGGTGGATACGAGTCCGTCCGGGATCGGATGGGTCGTCAACCAAGAAGACGAGGACGGCATTCGGTTCCCGATCCGATTCGGCGTGAAGGTCCTCAGTGAGCGACAACGAGGGTACGCCCAGGTTAAACGCGAACTCTGGGGTATCGTTTCGGCAGTAAAGGCCGACAAAGACTACCTGATCGGGACAGAAGTGATTATCGAGACGGATTGCCTGCCAATTCTTGGCATGGTTTCCGGATGCGCGACACCGGACCTGGCGATGCTTAGGTGGATAGCGTACATCAAGTCCCTGGACCCGGAAATATGGCACATTTCCGGAAAGGACAACGCCATGGCCGACATGCTTTCGAGGGCGAGGTTTGATGATGAGGGCGGCATGGTTTCGGAGGACGAAGAAGTCGGCGTGGACTTCTTCGAGGCGGCGTACGTGATGACCGATGGGACGAGCACTCCGGCACTTAACGGCTTCGACGAGAGCAAGTACGACGGCGAGACGGCGAGTGGCTGCAGATCAGTGGTTTCTTGAGGACAATGACGCTGGATGCGTCATGGACGAGAGACGAGGCCAACCGGATCCGGAAGAAAGCATACCGATTCTTTCTCCGGGACGGATACTTATGGAAGCACCTGAAGAAGAGGAACGGCGTCCCGCTCCGGGTGGTGGCGATGAAGGAAGAACAGGAGGAGCTGCTGACGGCCTACCACGACAGCCCTTGGGCTAGACACCGAGGAACGTGGGCCACGTTCGAGAAGATAAAGGGGAAGTACTGGTGGCTGGGACTGTACCGGGACGTGCATCAGTTTGTGACAACTTGCGAGAGCTGTCAGATGCACTCCATAGTCCGACATCGGGACGGGCTTCACCCTACGTACCCTCCGACCATCCACTTCAAATGGATGGTAGACCTGGTGACGATGCCGATGGGAGTAGGACAAATACGGTATCTGGTCCTGGCTCGGGAAGATCTGACGAACCAGGTGGAAGGCCGGGCCCTTCAGAACAAAACGACCGCAGCCGTATGTCGGTTCCTGATCGAGGACGTGATATGCCGGTACAGGTGCATCGGGAAGATCATGGCTGATCGCGGGGAGTTGGACGCCGAAGAGGCCGAGGAGCTGTTTGACCGGCTAGGAGTCAAGCTCTCGCTTACCACTGCGTACAATCCGGAGGCGAATGGAAAGGTGGAGCGCGGACACGGACCGATCGTCAAGGCGTTAGTTCGGGCATGCGGAGGTCAAGTCGGGAACTGGCCGCGGCTGCTGCCTTACACATTGTGGGCTGACCGAACTACGCACAGTTCGGTAACCGAATTCATGCCGACAGAGCTCATGTTTGGGCAGAAGCCGATCATGCCGATGGAACGTACGATCTTCTCATGGGCAACCATGGACTGGAGAGACGAGATGAGCCGGGAGGAACTATTGGCGGCGCGCATACGTTAGCTCGAGCGAAGGCCGGAGGACGTGGAGCAGGCTGCGGGAAAGCTTCGGGAAGCAAGGATGAGGAACAAAGCCCGGTTCGACCGAACGCACCGGCTCCGACCGAAGAAGATCGAGGAAGGCGACTGGGTGCTAGTCTACGACAACAGCCTCGACAACCAGCACCGAGCGACACGGAAGTTCGCAAGAAGGTGGTTCGGGCCTTACGTGGTACAAAGCGCCAACGACAACGGGACGTACCATCTGGCGGAACTCGACGGCACGAGAATGGCGATACCGGTAGCTGGGAAGCGGATCAAAGCGTTCAAGAAGCGTCATGACGACGAGCCGGATCTGGTTAACCTGGACCAGGACGACGAACGATCCGAAACCGAGGAAGAACCAACGGGCGGGGAATGAAGGCTGGACCGGTTTTCTCCATCCCAACTCAATTTGGCGCATGCCGGTGGATGCACGGTTAGGTGGGGGCGGATGTCGTGAAGAAAACCGTCCACAAGCGGAATCGGTGCACCGGAGCGTAGAAACCGGCTCTTCATGCACGTGCGCCTTATGTTGTACATAAGAGAGAATTAGGTACATAGAAGATCCAAGGTAGGTAGATTCGGTAGGAAGGAAGTTAATGGGAAACGGCTCCTTTCTTGCCTATAAAAGGGGGGAGACGAGGAGGAGGAGGGTATCGCGGTTAGAGAGGACGAAGTGTTGTCGGGTTGTCGGCCGAAGGCTTCTCTCTCTTCCATACTCCATAGCTTCTTCCTGTGCAGGTTTTTGGGGAGGCTCGCGCTGCTCTGAGGAATGCCCGAGTGCTTCCGGTAGCACCTCCAACCTACTCCTTTCTTTCTGAGCGTTTACGAACAGGCATCGACATCTGTTCGCCGGCCTATTCGGTTGTAACCAACTTCGGGCTTCTTGTTGTTTGTCCTTGTTGATATATATACATACATTCGTGTCTCTCTGCGTCGGTGTCCCACTCGCGTCTTTGTGTCGAAGGGCCGTGTCCCTGTGAATCTACGCCCACACGTAGTGGGTCCCTTCCCTTCTCCTTTGTCTCTTGATCTTCGGTACAAGACCCCCGAGGCCCCGCCTCATTCCACGCATCCGCGAGGAATACCTCGACAACGCGTAAGATGAATTACACTTAGCATATAATGGTAATTAACACTGATTAGGAAACAGAACAACATCACTCTATTAATTATCCTTTAATGATTACAATCTAATCGGGCCCTTTAATAGGTCCCCGGTTCTAAGTACAAACCGGTGCCAACCGGCAACCGGCAACCGGCTACGAACCGGTCCGGATCCGGATCGGCATACCGATTTCGGTCCATCCGTTCGCTTCAAAAAATATCCTTCTAAATATTATAGATAATCAGCTCCCTTTCCCATTCTGGACTTTATCCGGCTCTTAAGTCTTTGTCGGCCAACATCCAGAAGGCAACGACCTCGAGTTCTCCTTTGTCTCACAGATGGCTACAGAGTTAAACTCTCTCTCTCTCTCTCACGGTTACAGAGGCAGCTACCTACGTTCTAACTTTTACAATAATGATCAACTACATACTTACTAAAGTTTGCCCTAGTTGCGTATAAACAAAGCAACTTTTTGACTATTTACAAGTATAACCCACAAGGGCATTTTAGACTATTTACAATTATAGTCTTCCGAAACGATTTTGGTTTCTAATTACGATTTCGTTTCGGTTTCCAATTACAATTCTGGTTTCCGATTCCGAACGTGTTGGTATACTCACCAACACGTTCCTTCTTTTCCTATCCGGAGGGACATGTTTCCCAACAAACTGCCTTCCAACTGTGGAAGACACTCTCAGACACCTACAAGAAAAAGGTAGCCTCCACAAAGATATATTTGATTCGGTGCCTCTACAACCTGCGGATGAAAGAATCCTACTCAGTCCAGGCACATCTTAATGAGTACGAAAGTTTAAGCTCCCAAATTGCAGCCCAAGGGAAAATGATCGAAGATGAACTAAGAGCAATGTTGCTCATGAGCAGTCTCCCCCCTTCGTGGGAAATTTTCGTCACTACTGCGTGCAATGCGTCGACTATTGTTGTCAAGGAATTCTAACTGAATTAGCTTGGAGGAAATCCTTTGCAAACGATTTGGCCAATGACGCTTATGTAGTACAAGGTTCGACTGACCAATCGAAGAATCGAGGAAGAAGTTCCTCTCAATAGTCGAACAACCAGCGAAGTCGGAGCAAATCCTGGGATAATCGAGTTTACAATTATTGCAAGCAACCCAGACACATCAAAGCGGAAATAATCGACAACGCTCAATGAGTGGATCAAAAGAGTGGCCGGCATGAGGAGGTCAATTATGTCGGCTCTTTAGCCAAAGTACTGTAGAGCGACCCGAACATACTAGCCATTCATAACCCAGTCGAATCAGAAGTTCTGCTTACGACTGAGGAATTGAGCACATGGCTCTTGGATTCTGGCACTTCATATCATGTGACCCCTCATCGATCCCAATTTCGGCAATACTCAACCCGACATTCCGACTCAGTTAGAGTCAGAAATTTGCAACACTGCGCCATAATCGGAATCGGCATAGTAGAGCTTAACCTTCCAGTTGCTCTACAATGATACTACAATGTCCGACATGTACTTGAGATCTCAAGAACATTGATCTCAGTCGGAGAACTTGATGACGACGACATTCGTATTGGCTTCTCATCAAGAGGATGGACACTCCACAAGGGGAACCTCCTGCTTGGTAAAGGACCAAAAGTACATTCGTTGTACCCATTATAGGTCACACTCAAAGAGGGTGACTTGTTCCTGGTCGACATTCCCGTGTCATCACTATGGCATGGACAACTCAGACACCTCAGCAAGGACGGAATCACACATCTATCTTGAGCCAGATACATCCCTAAAATCTCCTTCACTGATCATCAGTTACGTGAGCATTGCCAGTATGGCAAACAGATACCGCATCACACCCGACTTCAGCACCAAGAGAATCGAGTCCACTTAATTTGGTCCACTCGGACATCTATGGTCCTATGCCACATCAGTCTCTCGGCGGTGCTTTGTATTTTGTCAGCTTTATCAACGACTTTACTCGCAAGGTGTGGGCTTATCCTATCAAAACCAAAGATCGTGTGTTCTTGATTTTTTCTGATTTGCTCGCTATGATAGAGAACCAGAACAATCGAAAGCTGAAATGCCTTCGAACCAATAAAGGAGGAGAGTTCAAGTCTGAAGAATTCATCAAATTTTTCTAACGGAGTAGCATTCAACGTGAATATACGACACCCTATAGTCCGGAGCAGAATGGAATTGTCCAGCGAATGAATCAGACAATTCAAGAAAGGATAGTTTCCATGCTCCAACATTCCGGATTGTCATATAGCTTCTAGGCAGAGGTCCTACTCACGGTAGCACACATAATCAATATGTCGCCAAGTAGGCCTCTAGGACTTCAAATACCTTAGGAATTATGGACCGATAGTAAGCCAAATTACGACAAACTAAGGATTTTCGGGTGCGAGGCGTACGCCCTCATACCGAAAGACGATTGCCACAAACTTGCACCAAGGTCCCGGAAATGTATCTTCCTTGGTTATGGACTAGATGGCAAAATCGGCTACCGACTCTAGGACTGTTGTTCGGTCGACAATTACTACTTTGCCGACACAGTATAAGACGAACATTCGTACCGAACGTTCTATCAAGAAGTTGTGGTTAGATGAATAGATACGAATTAGTTGTAAACTTATCGGTGATAACAGACACCGAGATCGTGACTTATGTAATATAGCTTAGACCGAAGGAAATAGATAGCAAGAGCGATTCGTACATAGAGGTTTCCTAACTAAACTTTATATTACTAAATACAACGATAGATTTTTACAATGTCTTCGGTTCCTTTTATAGGTAACCCAAAGGTCTTTTCTCATCAAGAAATCCTACTGCCTATAATTATCAAGATTTACAAAACTTCGTAACTAACTATATCCTATTCGGCTATCTGCTGAGTCATCGATCCGAAATGTCGATCCGACTTTGACTCCGACTCTGACGCATCCATACTTGTCCGAGTCCTGATGATAATCCGAAAATCAGAATTTTGATGATAATCCGAAAATCATTCCTCCATCGTTGGCAGTGTACGATTTAGTGTTGACATATCCATACTCCGTACATTTATCTGTGGTCGGCCCATAGTGATTGCCTTATCAATCACTTGCTCGATATTCTAATTCCGGAAATCAAACACCTTCGGTGTTCTTCATAATGGTTCACGAATTGCTTCAAGGAATACATCCTTCAATTCATTGTCCAGAATAGGCCTGGAAATTTGAAGTTGTAAATTCTGAAAACGGATCACGAATTGAGACACCATTTCATGCTACTCTTGATACAACGCAAAAAATTGTGCTATCAAATCCTTTTGAGGTATCTGACAATGAAATAACTACAGAAATTTGTTGGTCAATTGTTCGAATGTTTCGAACCCACGGACACCATTTTGTGCAAACCAATAAGCGAAATAACCCTCCAATGACAAAACGAACTCAGCAATCTTAGACTTATCTTCGGTTGCTGCCGACAGTCTCTGAGCTCCATGGTTAATCTCCCATGTTGTTAGGAAATCCCTCACATGCGCTTCTGCATCAGCTCCCTCGCAGAACTTAGAATACGGATAAGGCATATTGTCCTCACTTCAGACATTGTAAAATGATACCTCCTTCGGCTTATTTTCGTCTCAAGACTGGCTATCACTTAAATCAAGAAGTACAGACCACCTTCTACTTGTTTCCGGCTGTAATTCCTCAGCTGATTCTGTCTCTAGTGCCTTCGTAACAGAACGCATACGAGGACGTTTACAACCGATTGGTGTATCTAGACCAGACGACATCCATTCGTCTTGTTCTCTACTATGTGCAGATGTAACCGGGCGTGCCAAAATTATACTATGTTGTTCGGTTAACAATTACTACTTTGCCGACACAATATAAGACGAACGTTCGTACCGAACGTTCTATCAAGAAGTTGTGGTTAGAAGAATAGATACGAATTAGTTGTAATCTTATCGGTGATAACAGACACCGAGATCGTGACTTATGTAATATAGCTTAGACCGAAGTAAATAGATAGCAAGAGCGATTCGTACACAGAGGTTTCCTAACTAAACTTTATATTACTAAATACAACGATAGATTTTTACAATGCCTTCAGTTCCTTTTATAGGTAACCCGAAGTTCTTTTCTCATCAAGAAATCCTACTACCTATAATTATCAAGAATTACAAAACTTTGTAACTAACTATATCCTATTCGGCTATCTGTTGAGTCATCGATCCGAACTATCGATCTGACTCTGACTCTGAACATCCTTCTGACTCCGACGCATCCATACTTGTCCGGGTAACAGGGACCTCGAGCACAGACAGATTATTCGAAGTTCGGACATAGTGTTCAATGAGTCGGTTATGCATAAGACGGTTGAAAGGCCTATTGAAGTCCGAAGGGTAACCTTTTCCGAAGTTGCCGAATCCTCAAGCCCTAACTCGACAATGCTCAACTCGGAAAAACCAAATGGTTTTGCTCTGGATCATCTGACCCCGACACCTGATGCAACCAATCCATTTATACCTTAAAGATCTGAGAGACTATCGCAGCCTCTAGAGAGGTATTCTCCTTGAATCTTCTTTACAGACGCCGACTAACCAACGTCATACGAAGAAGCATCGGAATCCGCCAATTCAACCACCTGGCATCTAGTGATGGAGTCGGAAATGAACTCCATTCAAGCAAACAAGACTTGGAACTTAGTCGTATTACCAAAAAATCGACATGCTCTTCTGTGCAAGTGGGTCTATAGACTAAAGAGACGTCTGATTTGGCCACCCCAAAATACAAGGCCACATTAGTCGCGAAGGGTTTCCTATAGGAATATGGCGTCGACTTACAAAATCTTTTCACCAGTGGCGAAGATGACCACCTTTTGCTTCCTACTCGGCGTAGTGGGAACCGAGGATCTAGAGTTGATTCAACTAGATGTAAAAATGACATTCCTCCACGGTGACTTAGAGGAGGAAGTTTATATGGAGCAACCGGAAGGGTTTGTGGTTTCCAGCCAGGAACATCTAGTCTGCCGACTCAGGAAGAGTCTATACAGCTTGAAACAGGCACCGAGATAGTGGTATAAGAAGTTCGATGACTTCATCCAATCAGTAGGTTTCTCAAAGAGCGATGAGGACCACTGCCTCTTCACCAAAATAGCTCAAGATGGGTCTCCCATCTTCCTCATCATCTACGTGAACAACATGTTATTCTCCGGTCGACATGCCAGAGAACTCACCGAACTTATTCAATAATTGCGGTTGAAGTTCGCCATGAAGGATCTTGGTCTTGCAAGACACATTCTCGGGATGAAGATAAGTTGGAATCAGAATCAGAATCGACGACATCTGTTCCTATCTCAATCCGACTATATTGGTCTCGTGTCTTGGAACGCTTCAGCATGCAATCAGCCAAATCTGCTTCGACCCCGCTTCCAATTAGTATTCGGCTGTCTCAGCATGACTGCCCGACATCCGGCCTAGAGGGGGAAGATATGAAGTCGGTACCATATGCACCGGCAATCGACTCCCTGATGTATGCGATGTTTGCAACACAGCCTGACATTGCTCATGTCGTTGGAGTGGTCAGCAAATTCATGCACAACCCCAACCGATCACATTGGAACACAGTAAAGCATGTGTTTAGATACCTAGTCGGCACAAAAGACTATGGCATTCTATTCGGCCTGAATGACACTTCAGGCATAGTCAGATACACCGAGTTGAACTTTGCCGGCTATGTGGACAGTCGAAAATCGACAACCGGTTACTGTTTCAAATTTGGCAATGGAGCAATTTCGTGGAAATCGAAACTTCAGGAGTGCACTGCCACATCAACAACCAAGGTTGAATACGTAGCCCTGTCCGATGTGGCAAAAGAAGCCTTATGGCTCGGTCGGCTAGCATGCACGTTTCGACAAGTCGATTCTAATTCAGCTCCATTTGTCTACAGTGACAGTTAGGGTGTTGTTGCTTTGTCGAAAAATCCGGTCCAACACAATGCCTCGAAGCACATCAACGTGAGATATCACTTTGTTCGAGACTACGTAATTTCAAGGAAAATTGTCCATGAGAAGATACTTATAGCCGATAATGTCGCAGATGGGATGACCAAGTGTCTTTCAGTAGATCGATTATGATCCCTTCGACACCAGATGGGCATAGATAAGAATCAGTCTAATTGAGTCAGACATTCAGGACGTTTTCTAGACATTCGAAATCGACAATTTGAAGCACGGGTTTAGTTGATCGGACCCTAGCCAACTCGGCCTCCTAGTTTTCGGATTTTTCTGATTCGAACAAAACCAATATGTTCGACAACTTTGTATAATCTGTATTTATTCTTTTACAGGATTTTTGGTGTATATGTCCATTACGGGGGAGTGTCGAATACGGGTATCTAATGGTCGTATTCATGTTGTCCCTTTGGACAGTCTAGGTTTAGGAAATTGTTGAGAGATCAAGCTCAACTTCGTTTAGTTAGTTAGTCAACCATGTAACTTCGTAGTTACCTAGATAGAATCTAGTTAGAAGTGTTGACTATAACGACTTAAATAGGACCTTGTACTTAAGTAGGATATTCTAGATCCTTCACTCCCAAAGTCATTTAATATAGGACTTACACGGTTGTACCTATATTCTCCTCACACATGTGCACCCTTGCACATGAGATCTATATATACCTCATTGATGGTATTTTTGTATTTGATGATGTTTTATAATATACACTCTAGTTTACTCATCCCCCATCTTGTGTTGTTCATAAGTGTATATCTCCTCTCTCTCTTCTTCTCACACACATATCACATAATCTTCCACACTTAACTTAATCACATAATTAGGTACTAATTAACTCTTAATTACTTACCTAATTCTTAACATAAATCTTTGTAAATACGTCAAAGGGAAGTTGCCCTAGCCCAGTTAGTATATAAAGGGCTTTGTAACCTAGCTCATGAGGTTGTTGTTATTTTGGTGTTGGTTGCTATTGTCAGAGAGTCGTTGTCTCCATTGTATTGTAACCATTCTCTAAATAATATTGTTACATTGTGTGCCTCCCTGTCTCTCTGTCTCTCTCAAATTCTCTGTTGTATCTTGCTTACACATAATAACTCAGTCATCTTCATCTCAAGATGTTGTTTAAGTTTTCACAATGATGGGCTCAATTCTCAACATGAAGGATGTCACTTGCAACCCTTCTAATATCCTCCATCGCAACACCTCCGCCTTGTAGTCCCATAGTTAACATGACACATCCTTTCTGTTGAATTGCCCATTCTGTTGCATGGGCTGCTTTATTGTCGCCGCGACCTTCAACATCGCGCATTGTTCCTGCAACATCCGCTCAAACATCATCATCACGTTGTTGGCCTCTTGTCGATTCTCCATCTCCTTGTCACCCGTTTTCATGTCGGGTTCACCAAATGTGTCGTGCCTTTTGGTGCCAGATCGTTGCATGAGTCAGGTGGAGACCATCGATGTTATGGATTAAGAGGAGGAGAATGTTAAGGCAAATAAGAATATGAATAGATTGAAAGAGAGAGAGAAAGAAAAATCGAGAATCGAGAATATTTAGAACTCTAATAAATCCCCAAGAATCAACAACCACATTGCATTTTGCTCCCCATCCTTATATAGTGATGGGAGAGGCTGAGTATATCTTATCACATAGCAATCTATGTTTTTTTTAACTATAGTACTCATGTACACTAGTCGTGCATGAGTAAGTTTCCTAGAATTTGCACGAGAGGATATGCTCTTATAGATACTAAATCTATCATTATATCACTCATGATAAGTTAGTATAATGGTAAGGCTTCAAATTATTAACATGGATTTATAGGGTTTGAATCATGTCGTATGCATGTAACATTGTTTTAACATTTTTCTCCTTTTACTTCATGCCCATTCAATCGGGAACTCGGTACGTTTACATAGTGTACGAAGTACACTACGACACTGCTTTGGCTAGCATGTCGATGGAGACTAGACTCCTTTGCTTGGGTATGTGCCGGACTCAGTGTAGGATGATCGAATTGCCATTCGGCAATTGAATTGGGACCTCTCTGATCCCTTTGATTACGTTGTCGTGAAATACGAAAGCTTCACATTAAAAGTCTACAATAAGATAAATACATAACTAAAATAACATTTGATAATGTTTTATATATAAAGATAATATTAACAACACATATGATAATATTATATATCGGTAAAGAAAAATAATATATATATATAGATAAATATATTATATTACACGAACAAGAGAGGACGTGAACCAATAACCCCACCCTATGACTCTCAAATCTTACCATTTACTCTATACTAGTAACATACATAGAATAAAGCATACTTTATATTTACTTTATACTACATAAAGGATTTGCGTCATGATATAAAAATAAAGTTATATGTTGTATTCAATAGTATTTTGAGACTCAAACCCACAACCTCATACACCAAAGTCAACACACCTACCATTAGGCTAGGCCCTTTCTCTTTAAGATTATATTTTCATGTTTATTCTTATTGCATATATTGTTTCATATATAAAAGCTCAAATGAGCGAGATGTTTATCATGCATCACATGCATTTCATGCACTACATGCATGACTTGTACCCTCCAATGCATCATATGCATGGGGGCACCTATTTAAATGGTGAAAGAGAAGAACAAGGAGATATGGATGAGATATCAATCAAATTATGTATTACATAAGAGATACCACAAAAATAGATAAAGAAGGGAAGAAGTTTAATATAAAGGTGGAGCTCTAGCTTGGCGGTCGTGGTGGTCAACTCTCAACAAGAGGGAGGTGGTTCGAGCCTTATCTTCATCAAAATATTGAAGTGAAGATTGTAGTGGTCTACGATCAAGAAAGAGAAGAGCGATTACCTTGCAAGACAAAGTTCGGAGGTTCAACGACATGTACAATCATTTTGTAACTCTTTCATGAAAATGATTATAAATTTCATACACTTTCTCATATATTATTTTATATCTTATCTTGTCTTATCTTAAATTGCTTAAAAATCCTATTTTGTCATATCTTATTGATCTCTATTCACTCCATCTCTACTCTTTCGTCTCTTCCGTCCATAACCCCAGTGATTCCTTCCTCACTTTCACGTTATCCTTTGTGTGCGCAACGCTACGCTTCTAGGCGAGTCACGTCACGACAACGCACTCTTGCCCGTTGCCGAGTTAGATTGTGTTGTCGGCTCCGGTCGAATAATTGAAAAACCATTTGATGTCCAGGGTCACGTTAAATTGTCGAGAAACCGTTGCGAAATAGATCACAATAAACTAACTACGCGCTGAAATACGAATCACCGAAATATGCCAAGAAAAGACAAGATGAACAATGGTGCACAGAGATTTACATGGAAACCCTAAAACAGGGAAAACCACGGGTGAACAGATTTCTTCACTATACAAAGTGGATATACAACACTGAGAGGAATACAACACTCTGTCGAGTGTATCAGCCGCACAGGGCTCTTCGCATCTGTTGTTACTCACACAGCTATGGTGCGGCTCACAAACACACTCTCTCTCTCACTCTCTCCTGCACACAACTTCTGTTTTTACTCTGTTCGTCACACACATAAAGTTTTCCCTAGTTGTATATATTCTTACACAACTTTCTGGCTATTTACATACGTAGCCCTCATGGGGCGCACACTTAGACTATTTACAAGTATAGTCACCCGAGTTGGCTATTTACACAATTCCAATTTTGGCCTCAGCCGAGTCACTCATCAACTCGGCTCCTCTCTCTTTCCCATCTGGAGGGACTTGTTTCCACACATCATCATTATTATTATTACTATAATAATAATAGTCGAATCTTCAAACAGTCGACTCACTGTTTTCAACTCTTCGACTGTCGACTTTCTGAACAATCGGATCTTCCCTATCATTGACTATCGGCTTTTTGATCAATCGATTCTTCCTCCCATTGGAGGGAAATATTCCCAACAGAAATATGGTGCTGGAGTCAAGCAGCCACGTTCCCACGTCTTTCGCATTGTGTAGGACTTCACTGGTCGAAGAGTTTTCAAAGGAGAGGACTTCTCCAGACCGTGATTCAAAAACATTGACTTGGTTGCCAGTCAAAGAACGGATCGAATTGGATTTTCCTTGAGTCTGATTGAATCGTTGACCATTCTCCTTTCTTTTTATCCAACAACAGTTGGAAATGTTGTGGCCAACCTTTTTGCAATATGTGCAAAAGGCACTCGACCGACCATTCTTTGATTTCGATCTTTGTCGATCGTCCCTCCTCTTCGGTCGATTCTTTTGGCTGGCTCAATCGAGTGGTGAGCTTCTACCGAATCGTCGATGGTGAGACCCATCGATTGTAATTGGATGTCTTCTGATAGGATTTTTCCTACTGTTTCGTCCAAATTGAGATTCAAATAGCTGGTGGCAAACATCATATAGAAGTCTTCCCAACTCGCCAGCAAGCTCGAAAGGAGGACAATGTCCTTAACTTCTTCTTCAAAGTTAATCCCTTGGGAGGAGAGTTCGGAGAACACCCGGATGAAGGTGTTGATGTGGGAGGTTGCCGGATCCGACTCTCTCATCTTCATATTGAATAATTGTAAGATCAATATGAGTTTCAACGAGGAGGATTTCTTCTCGTATATGGCTTGTAACTTCTCCCGCAATGAGATATGGCATGTAACTTCTCCCACAATGAGAATGTTGACATCTCCTTTGCTATGCTAAAATAGATGTTCTCGACCAAGTGCATCTGGATGGTTGATCATGCTATTTCGTCCATCGATCACAATTCTTCTGTAGAAATCAAAGTTGGTCGGCAGTTGTGCTGGATTGCTTCGACATGCTGTCAGGAATAGTACTAAAACAGAGATGGAATTAGTACTATGAACAGCAGTACTATTAGTACTAAGAGGACGGGACTGCGTAAGATTCCCGAGAGAGGAAGTGAGAAGAGGAGAGAGAGAGAGATAGCGAGAATGAGAGAGATGATGACAACAACTATATATTATGTGAAAAGATAAGTACAAGCGGCTAAGAGGCTTAAGACTGGCGTTGAACCAATTTGGTTCAAAACAATGCCTTGTGCCTCCTTTTATAGTGTTTTTAGGAATAATCTTGAAGCTTCTAGAATGTTCCAGAGAGATCTGGAATATACATCAATTTTCTATGATAAAGTATAAATGAAAATAATATCCTACAAAATACAATTCCTAATCTAATGGTAAGAGCTCGACCCATGTAGCATAAAGTCATGGGTTCGAGTCTTGCCATGACACTATCTCCCCCTTAAAGACGACGAGTGGAACGAGTCGGCGCTAACTGCGGACCGGGTTTGTCCGGATACTTTCGGTGGAAATCAGCAAGAAGATCTTGTGCATTGGCAACATTCTCGACGGGTTCCCAAGTACGTTCGCTCGGACTATAACCGAGCCAATCGACCAAGTAATAAAGTTTGTTGCGAACAAGTTTGGAATCGAGGATGGCAGCAACTTCATACTCCGGGCCGTCGTCCAACTCCAGCGGGGGCGGCGGTGGTGTCACACGATCGGGAATGGTGTTTGCTTTATAAGGTTCAAGAAGAGAACAATGGAAAACCGGATGTATCTGAAGCTGCGGAGGGAGATCCAAGCGGAAGGTGACATCATTAATCTTCCCCGTAATACGGAAAGGACCGAGTCGTCGATAATCCAACTTGTCGCACGGTCGAGTAGTCTTGATGTGACGGCGTAAGAGCCATACTCGATCTCCGATGGCAAAAGAGGAGGGAATCCGATGACGATCCGCATAAGTCTTCTGTGTGCGTTGAGCATGACGAAGGTGAGTAGAGAGATCCATCTGGATCTTGCGTAGCCTCTCCAAATGGTCCTCGGCACGAGGGTTGGTAGGTAGCTCCGGAGTGTCGATCACCGACCAGCGAGGATGGAAACCGGTATAAGCGAGAAATGGGGAGACCCGAGTCGAGGAGTGAATAGCATTATTATACGCAAACTCCGCAAAGTGGAGAATCTTGGCCCAATCGTCCTGTTGATAACTCAGGAAACACCGGAGATATTGCTCCAACGTTTGATTTGTTCGTTCCGCCTGTCCGTCAGTTTGAGGATGGTAGCCGGAGGAGAGGTTGCAGGAGACCTTGAGCATCCTAAAGAGATGCTGCCAAAATTTGGAGACAAATTGCGGGCCTCGGTCACTGATAATACTGTCTGGTAGGCCATGATGCCGAAATACCTCACGCATAACAAGAGCGGTGGTTTCCTCGCTAGTGATGGCTTTAGTACATGGCACAAAATGTGCCATCTTCGTATATCGATCGACGACGGTTAGGATAGCATCGAACCCCTTCAAGACCGGCAGATCTGTAATAAAATCAAGACAAATAGACTGCCATGGCTTACTTGGAATTGGTAAAGGTTCCAACAAGCCATATGGATGGTGTCGTGGCATCTTTGCTCGGCAGCAAGCATCACAGGTCCGAACATAGTCGTCGACAAAACGGCGCATGTGGGGCCACCAAAAAGATCGATGCACTAACTCCAACGTCTTGGTACTACCGAAATGTCCCGCCGTATGGGTGTCGTGACAATGTTGGACGATTTGAAGGCGACCGGAGCAATCGGGGACATATACGCGCTTTTTAAAGAATAACAAACCATCATGATATTCGAATTGTCGGTAGTCAATACCTGGTTGTTGAGACTGAGAACAGGATGCCCGAGAAGGATCAATGTGCGCCAGGATGTCTTGAGCAAAACTATCCGTCTTCAAGGTTGCACGTATGTCATCGGTAATCCGTGAATCCATCGGGGTGTGAAAAATCCGCGTCGTGTGCAATCGTGTTGGTCCCAAGATTACTTGCTTTTGATTATCAAATGTTGCGTCACCAGGACGAGGTGCAAGATATGAACGCCGTGATAGTGCATCTGCTTTTCCTTGCTGCTTCCCCGGTCGATATGTGATTTCGAAGTTGAAACACGTGAGGAATTGCGCCCACCGAGCTTGCCGTCGATTTAGTACGCGAGCGTTCTGAAAATAAGCAAGATTTTTATGATCGCTAAAGACAATGACCTGATGTGGAGAGCCCTCTAAGAAATGCCGCCATTGTACAAATGAATCCACGATGGCTAATAACTCCTTGTCATGTATTTCGTAGTTGATTTCTGCGACATTGAATTTGCGTGAATGGAAAGCCACCGGATGCAACTCTTCTTTATCGCCTTGTTGAGAAAGGATGCTACCGAGGGCGAAATCTGATGCGTCGGCCTCCATGATGAATGGTTTGCTTGTATCCACATGAGCTAGAATCGGTGCTGATGTAAAGGCTTTCTTAAGATGCCGAAAAGCCATATCTGCTTCGATGGACCAAAGAAATGCTTGGCCCTTCTTCGTAAGTTGTGTGAGAGGTAAAATAATCTTCGAGTAATCCTGTATAAACTTACGGTAGAAGTTAGCAAAGCCTAGAAAACATTGTACATCTCGTACCGACCGTGGAATTTGCCACTCTAGTACAGTTTGGATTTTAGCTGGATCCATGGCGATGCCCTTTGAGGAGATGACGTAGCCTAGAAATTCCACTTGCTTGCAGTCAAAGCTACATTTCTCTAGCTTGGCATAAAGACCATTCTCGCGGAGTCGCTTTAGTACTAATAGTACATGAGAATCGTGCTCTTCCTAGGTCTTCGAATAAATCAACAGATCATCCAGATAAATGATCAAACAGATATCCAAGAGGTCTCTGAATATATCATTTGCCATGTGTTGGAAGACTGCGGGTGCATTGGTTAGGCCAAACGGCATAACAGTATACTCGAAATGCCCATACCGCGTGCGAAAAGCGGTCTTCCACTCATCTCCCGGTCGGATCCGCACGAGATTATACGCTCCTCGTAGGTCGATTTTAGTAAAAAACTTGGCACCATTAACTCGCTCTAAAAGACTTGATATAAGAGGAAGTGCATACCTATTCCGGATGGTGACTTTATTCAATCCGCGGTAATCAACGACAAGACGAAGTGAGCCATCTTTCTTCTTGACAAAGAAGATGGGTGCACCGGCCGGAGATTTCGAATGACGGATGAACCCGCTTGCCAAGTTCTCCTCTATGTAGGCTCGAAGGACTTCTAACTCTGTGGGTGACAAGTTGTAAATTGGTCCCCATGGTGGCTCGGTTCCTGGTTGTAAATCGATGGGACAGTCATAGGGACGGTGATGAGGAAGGGTACCGGCTTTTACCTTGTCAAATACATCGGCATAAGGATGATATTTTGCCGGAAGTTGTATTGAGGAGTCCTTAATAGTGCTAGAAGGATGTACTGATATGGCAAATAGGAACATTGCCTCCTTGGGTCCTTCTTCGCGTAGTTGATGGAGTGAAATGGTCGAAACTCGGTGAGTTGTTTCTTGGGGTGGTCGATATCGGACTTCTCTTGTTCTCCAATCTATGGCTGGATTATGTAATTCAAGCCAAGGTAATCCTAGGACAATGGGATGCTCTGGACTACTAATTATATTAAATGATATTATACACACAAAACTACCTAGGACAACTTGAATGGGTTCTGATTCTTCTACAATATTCCCGGAAGCAATGGGACGACCATCAATGACCACTACAGATGCGGGACAAGGAAGTTTTCTTAAGGATATCTGAGAAGCTTGGGCAAAATTTCGATCCATAAAACAGGAATTAGCTCCGGAATCTAAAAGTGCTAGGACGGGTACTGGGGGAGTACTTTTAGTACTAACAATGACTTGGGCTAGGAACACATTGCTAACTTGCTTGGAAGGAATGGAACCACTAATGGGCTGTACAGATCTAGGGCTGCTGTCCAACCAAATGGCTCCTATTTTGGCTGGACTCAATCGTTTAACTCTTCATCTAATTGACTAAGGATTTCAAATTTATTTGAGATACTTGGGCTATTAGTACTATGAATACTATCTGACACTCTATTAGTACTATTAATACTATCAGACACTCCAAAGGGAAGAATTGACTCAGGTTTAGTACAGGCGACGATTTGATTTACCTGTCTTCTTGGCCTATGGGGACAATTGATGGCGATATGTCCTGGTCCACCGCAATAAAGACATAATCGATTGGCACGTCGTCGTTGCTTTTCTTCTTCCGATAACGGGCCGCGTCGACGCATGGTATCGATCTCCATCGGTGTCGAAGTATTTGCTTGAGGTGTGTCTCGTGCAAACGGTTTAGCCGCGACTGCGGCGTAAGTGGGCTCTGGCCTAGAGCGTGGTATCTGTAATTGACGTTCTGAACGCCGTTCAAAAAGGCGGTTGTCACATCGAACTGCCTGACTGATTGCCTCCGTAAGAGACTTTGGTTCTTCGGGGAAAGTTAGAAGTAGATCTTTGACATCGTTTCGCAAGCCATAGCGAAACTGCTCCATTAGTGCTTGATCATCCCAGGGTATATCTGAAGCAAGTAGGCGGAAATCCGCCGCGTAGGCAGAGGCTGGACGATCGCCTTGACGCAATCGCCGGATCTTGTTGATCGCCGTCCTGATGCTGTCGGTGTCTCCAAAGCAGGCTTTAAACTCACCAATAAAATCTTCAAAGTTATTAAGTAAGGGTGATTGTTTTTCTAGAAGCGGAGCAAACCATGCCAAGGCTGAGCCGCTAAGTAGCGTGCCTATTAGGCCGACTCGAGATGCATCAGTGGGATATCGGGAAGGATGCATCTGGATGACTAAGCGTACCTGATTAAGGAATCCCCGGAATTGCGAACGCGTTCCATCAAATTTCACAGGAAGTCCAATCTTGGGCTCTTTATGAAACCCTTGGGGACTGGATCCTTGTTGTTGCAACGCTGCTTCGAGTTGTTGTACCCGTAACGCTAACTCCCCATGTTGTTGTTGCGTTTGTTGTTTTTCTAGAGCGATTTGTTGCAGATCCCCTATCAGCCGTTGGTTTTCTTGTTCCAGGGCAACAAACTTTTCTTTTAGGCACTGTAGCTCAGAGAAAACGGATTGGTATTCTTGGGCGCTAACAGTAGCCATAGTATAGGGAAAAGGGTAGGAGGATGAGGGAGAGTGACAAGTAGGCTAGAGGAGAAATTGGTTCAAACTGTCAGGAATAGTACTAAAACAGAGATGGAATTAGTACTATGAACAGCAGTACTATTAGTACTAAGAGGACGGGACTGCATAAGATTCCCGAGAGAGGAAGTGAGAAGAGGAGAGAGAGAGAGATAGCGAGAATGAGAGAGATGATGACAACAACTATATATTATGTGAAAAGATAAGTACAAGCGGTTAAGAGGCTTAAGACTGGCGTTGAACCAATTTGGTTCAAAACAATGCCTTGTGCCTCCTTTTATAGTGTTTTTAGGAATAATCTTGAAGCTTCTAGAATGTTCCAGAGAGATCTGGAATATACATCAATTTTCTATGATAAAGTATAAATGAAAATAATATCCTACAAAATACAATTCCTAATCTAATGGTAAGAGCTCGACCCATGTAGCATAAAGTCATGGGTTCGAGTCTTGCCATGACACTTGCCACCGGATGATTAAGACATCGCACATCATTTCTTTCTAGAGGACAAAGTTCTTTCCATCGAACTTCTAGATTTCTACACTTATGCCAAATTGTGATGCCATCTTCTAGAAAAGAAATTTCTACCGACCTGATCTTTTCTTTTAGCCAGATAGTTTCTCTCTTGCTATTTGTTGTCGTTCGACAACAAGGTCACTCTGATACCAAATGATGAATATAGAAGATCTTATGCAGCAAAAGATGATGAGGACCCATAGGATTAGTGTCACGAAAACATCTCACACCGGCTCCTTGGTCCGGGTCCCTGGTGGTCCCGCCCCATTTCGACACATAATCACGAAAACCGTGACATTGTTCAACTCTGGCGTCTTCGTCATGGTAAATTCGTGTTGGATTCCTTTTGACCTGCAGTATTCCTCAAACTACCCCTGGTACTCTCCACCGTTGTCGACTCAAATTGCCTTCAGCTTCCGGTCTGTTTCTCTTTCCACTCTCATGTGGAACTCCTTGAAGATGGTCAGTACTTGATCCTTTGTCTTCAGCGGTGAGACCCACAACTTCCAATTGTGGTCATCTATGAACATCACGAAGTACTGCGACCCAACATGTGACTTCGTGTCCACTTGGCATACATCGGTATGCACGAGCTCCAGTGGTTCTTTCCGACTTGTTGGTGGCCTTGACCGGAAAGAGGTTTCATTCTGTTTTCCGGCCAAACAGTAGGTGCACTTCTCAAGATGCACGTCCTTCACCTCCGGAATGAGGTTATCTTCAGCAAGCCATTGCATCCCTTTCTGACTCATGTGGCACAACCTCTTGTGCCACATCTCACCAACAGTATCCGCTGCCACATTTACGTCTTCCCGACCAATCTAGGCATGCATCAGGTATAGTGTGTTGATCTTCCGGGCTCGAGCTACGATCAGGCTTCCTTTGCTTAACTTCATGACTCCGTTTTCGGATGCTACCCATGTAGCATTCATCATCCAGATAACCGGCTAATATCAGGTTCAACCGAACTTCCGGAACTTGTCAAACGTCTTTCAGAAACAATTTGCACCCGGTTGACGTCGTCAGCCATATGTCTCCTATGCCGACAATTCGGCATGCACCTTCATTTCCCATCCTTACACAGTCGTGATCCTTGGCTCTGTAGGATGCGAAGTACTTCCGGTCGGGTGTAAGATGGAATGACGCTCTGAAGTTGACCACCCACTTTTGAGACGGAGATCACCTCCTTGTCTTTCTGATGAGCCTCTTCATTTAGCAAGCTTGATTTTACTCTCGCTAGGGATAGGTGTTTACCTTCCGGCCCGGCATTGCCCAGCGTGACAATCAACGTCTCCCAGCTATCCGGGAGGGAACCGAGAAGCAACAAGGCGAGTACCTCGTCAGCTAGAGGTACCTCTAGCGAGGTTGTCTGATTTATAAGCCCTGGAAGGCATTCATATGATCCGCCATGTTGGAGCCATCTTGATATCTTAGTCTCACTAACTTTCGAAAGACCGAGGCTCGATTCACAACATTCTTGTTCTCAAACATGATGCATATCTTCTCCCAGAGCTCGTGGGATTTCTTCTCCTCATTGAAGTTGTTATACAGGCTCATGTCGATGAAGCATCGAATGTAGGTTGTCATCTTCATGTGCATCACCTCCGAGGTTGACACATCTATTTTGTCCGGTTTTGCATCTCTAAACTATACCGGCAGCCAAAGATCTTTTACCACCAGCATGTCTCTCATCTCTGACTTCCACACTGAGTAGTTGGAGCCGGTGAGCTTGAACATGTCGTCGAATGAATCTTCCATTTTCTATTTAGGCTTGAAACCAAATCGTTATGATACTAATTTGATAGAAATAGTGCTCGACCACAACCGAGTCTCAATCACTCTATGAAAGAAACAGAAATCGGATATAATGATGAATGCACTTACACAGTCAAACGAAACAACACAAGATTTTTACATGGAAACCCTCAAGGAGGCAAAACCATGGGAGTTCGTAGACTCTAAACTGAACCACTATGAGGAGAGATATTACAGTGTGAGACTCTGAGGGAATGACCTCGAGCTCTATCTTTGTGAACGACGGTTACAACAAAAAATGTTGTGTGTGTGTGTGTGTGTGTGTGTGTGTGTGTACAACACACATAACCACAACTACTCATTTTTAGTAGTGTTCCCTAGTTCTATTTATACATATATAACTTTGGGGTTATTTACAAATATGAATGTCAAGGTACCTTCTGGATCCATCCAGTTTGTTTCGTCCAATCTGGCTTGTCCGGTTCTAATCCGGACTAGTTTCCCAACAAATCGAAAGCTTGAAGAAGGCCATGAGCAAGTCCTTCGCGATGAAGGATATGGGTTCTGTTGAGAGACAAGCTCAACATCGGCTGGATCAGCTGAAGAAGCCAAGGACCGGATCGGTTGGGACCGATCGGTTAGGCCGAGTGCGTAAACCGGGATGCCGTTAGGAAAGATATTCCGTGAGGAATATATTTGGGAGTTAGTGTAGGAGCTCTTAATGAGCATTGAAGTACTATCAGTACTTCGGTCAGTCCTTCTAGGACTTGTATAAAAGTGTTCACTGAAGCACGTCTTATGTACAGATTGAGTATTATTGTTGAATATAGTTTTTGTGTTTCTCTCTCTCTGTCTCTCCTGTGTATACCGTGTAAGCTCAAGCTCTCCATTGAACCTGAGTTTCCTCTCTTCTGTTCGGTCTTCATACTTGCTTCCGCACGCTACTTTCTACATGGTATCAGAGCGTGAGGGTTGAGAACCTCTCTGCAGCCAACACAGCTTGACGAAGAAGAATAAGAAGAACGATGGATAGAGACATGGTGAGCTCGCTTCCAACAGAGAAGCTCGACAGAACCAACTACGCGTCTTGGTCCTACAAGATGCACCAGTACCTGCTCGGGCACGGCTACTGGAGTTATGTCGAAGGAGCTAATGACGCGGCACCCGAATCGACACACAGAGACTTCCTGTCATGGGAGCAATCGGCGAGCAGGGTATTATACTGCTTTGCGTCGTGTGTGGACGAACAGCTATTGAGCTATATTCGGGATGCAAAGACGCCGAAGGGTGCGTGGGAAAATCTGAAGAAGATTTTCGCCGCGAGCACCACAGCTAGGAAGCTTCAGCTCCGACAGGAGTTGAGCAACCTACGACAACGCGACTTGTCGGTGGCGAACTATACCTCGAAGATCAAGGATATCTGCAACTCCCTCGCCTCCATAGACGTGAACATCGAGGAGAGCGAGATGGTCCAGATCTGTCTCGGAGGTTTGGCGTCGAAGTTCGGAGCGTTCCGAACGGCTGTGTGTACCCGGGAGAATACGTCGTCCTTTTTTGACTTACAGTCAATGCTCCTGGTAGATGAGAACCACGCGGGTGCGTCTACAAGCACGCACACTGACAGCAAAATGCTGTACACGGAGGGAGATAGGCCCCGTGGACGTGGTGGACGAGGCGAGTCGGCGCGCAATGGATGCGGCCGACGAGATCAAGGAAGAAGGCACCGAAGTGATGCCGACAGCAACTTCGGACCCTCCGGAAACAGGGGGAGTCGAAGCGATGAGAACCGGCAAGGGAAGGCCATCGCGGAGTGTTGGTACTGTGGCAAGAAAGGCCACGAAGACTCCGGGATCGCACTACGCCAAAGACTCCGGGAGAGCTGGAGAAGGGTCTATCTTTGTGACGAGACACGAAGAAAACTCAATGAAACAAAGCACCCCGAGATTGGACGAGGTGTGGTACGTAGACTCCGGCGCGTCAAACCACATGACAAGCCATAAGGAGTGGTTCTCATACCTTGAAAAACCGATACAACCTGGAGTAGTCGCAACTGGAGACGACACTCTGCATCCGATCGCAAATGTCAGAGAAGTTCCCCTTAGCCATGTCGGGCAGAAAGGGAAACTCATGAACGTGTTGCACGTTCTGACAATCACAAAGAACTTGGTCTCGGTCGGACAGATCGTCGACCAAGGGATGGAGGTTCGGTTTACACACCTCGGGTGCTTCATTGAGGAAGAAGGCCGTGTGATTGCGCAAGGGCGCAGAGACGGGAGGATGTTCATCCTCGACTCCACTGACGGCGGCACCGCAATGTTCGCAAAGGGAAGAAAAACCGAGTCGGACATCGACTTGTGGCATAAGCGGATAGGCCACGTCAATTACCAGCGGCTTCAAGACCTGCAAACGAAACAGGTAGTGTTCGGATTGCCCAAATTTAGTGGCCGAAAAGCACAAATTTGTGAAGCCTGCTAGCTCGGGAAGCAACACCGACTTCCCTTCCCCAACGAGCGAAACCGGAGCCGGAACAAGCTCGACCTTATACACTCTGATGTATGGGGGCCAGCACAAAACGTTAGTCTTGGCGGGAGCCGATATTTCGTCTCCTTCATCGACGACCACACACGACACACGTGGATCTACCTCATTGAGAGGAAGAGCGAAGTCTTCGATTGTTTCCGGGACCTCAAAGGGTTCGTGGAAGCCGAAATTGGACGAAACATCAAGTGCCTGCGGTCGGATGGCGGGAAAGAGTACTTTTCCGGTCAATTCAACGGTTATCTACAACAAATGGGAATTCGGCGCGAATTCAGTTGTAGATACACGCCAGAACAGAACGGTGTGGCCGAGAGGAAGAATCGGTCAGTTGTGGAAGCGGCACGGGCAATGCTAGAGGAGAAGAGCTTGCCCAAGTTCTATTGGGCCGAGGCGGTAAGGACCGCGGTATACATCCAGAACCGGATTGGAGACAAAGTGTCGGCGCACGAGCTATATTTCAGAACGAAGCCGAACTTGCAACACTTGAGGGTGTTCGGTAGCATTGCGTATGTGCATATACCGAAGGAGAAAAGGAGGAAGCTGGACGCAAAGGCCAAGAAGTGCATCTTGGTCGGTTACTCGGACGAGCAGAAGGGTTATAAGTGCTATAACCCTAGCACCAAACAAGCGCGTGTTAGCCGCAACGTTGTGTTTGACAAGTCCGCGTCCTGGTACCTGCCCCCGACTACAAACCTCGACTCCAATCCGAGCTCTAACGATGAGGTCAGCGAGGCCGAGATGCCTCCGGATGAGCCCGAAATCGAGACTCGCGAAGAGAGTCCGATTTCACTGCAGTTAAGTGGACCGATTGCACGACTGAGTCGGTACGACCAGTCCGATGAAGTGTCGGAGAGTAGTGGAGACTCGGCCGTGCATTCCCCGCGCAGGAAGCCGAGGAGACGGCTTACGCGCAAAGAGAAAGGGAAGAAGAAGGTGTTGCATTCCGGCACGAAAAGGAACAAGTCAGACCGACGCAAGTCCGACTCCGAGGGAACCGGTGACGGGTCTTTAAAGGTGAAGACCGCGTCGACCGAGAAGGCCTCGACATTGGCTAATGTGAGATTACGCCGATCTACCCGCCAGAAGAATCCTGTTTTGCGGTTCGGATACAACGAGTACATGGCGCATCATTATGCGTACATGACCCGTGTAGCGGAAGTGCGTGAGCCGGAGAGCTACGCAGAAGCGGCTAAAGACGCGAATTGGCGTGCCGCGATGGAGGAAGAGATGCACGCATTGGCGGAGAACGAGACCTAGGACCTGGTTGACGCACCGAAGGGTGTGAAGCCGATCGGGTGTAGATGGGTGTACAAAGTCAAGCACAACACCGATGGCTCGGTCAACCGGTACAAGGCTCGGCTAGTGGCAAAGGGCTATGTGCAGAAACACGGCATCGACTATGATGAGACGTTTGCGCCGGTCGCGAAAATGACGACCGTCCGTGTTTTGCTCGCAGTAGCCGCGGCCAAGGGGTGGCACTTACATCAGATGGATGTAAAGAATGCGTTCCTGCAAGGTGACCTTGAGGAACAGGTGTACATGGTACAGCCCCCGGATTTCACTCCGGAACAAACTCCTCGGCAGTATGCCGACTGAAGAAGTCCCTTTATGGACTGAAGCAAGCCCCGCGTGCCTGGAACGCGAAGATCACGCAACAACTGCATCGGTTGGGCTTCGTCACGTCAAAATCGGACTCTTCCCTGTTCATCCGGAAAGGTCGACTCGGACCGGTTAGTATTTTACTGTATGTTGATGACTTGGTCATCACCGGCGCCGACCTAGGTGAAATCAACCGCGTGAAGCTCCAGCTTGCGGCATCGTTCGACATGAAGGATCCGGGGGACCTTCATTACTTCCTCGGGATCGAAGTGATCCGTACCTCTAAAGGCATATTGATCAGCCAACGTCATTACGTGCTGAGTATGCTCTTCAAATTCGGGATGGCAGCCTGTAAGTCCGTCTCGACTCCTCTAGACAGAACCGTCAAGCTTCGTCCCGATACGGGAAAGGTATGCGACCCGACGAGGTTCCGACAAATTGTCGGAAGCCTCATATACTTGACCATCACCCGACCCGACCTCAGTTATCCGGTCGGGGTGATCAGTCAGTTCATGGCGCGACCTACCGAGGAGCACCTTAAGTGTGTGCAACGCATACTTCGGTATGTCAACGGCACTAAGGACTGGGGATTCCTATATCGGACCGGTGCAGCCGCGCGGTTAGTCGGCTACACCGATGCTAATTGGGCTGGCAATGCCGCCGATCGCCGATCGCCGATCCACGTCTGGATACGCGTTCTCCCTCGGGAGTGTCGCGATCGCGTGGAGCAGTAAGAAGCAGCCGACAGTTGCCCTGTCGAGCACCGAAGCTGAGTACCAAGGAGCATCTATCGCGACATGCGAAGCCATATGGTTGAAGCGGCTACTTAAGGACCTGCAAGAGGAGGTGTCAGATCCGACGACGATCTACTACGACAACCTCAGCAGCACCCAGCTCGCGAAGAACCCCGTTTTTCACGCACGGACCAAGCACATTGAGGTGCATTACCATTTCGTCCGTGAGCGTGCCCTTTCCGGTGAAGTCGAACTTCAGTACATGCCGACGGATCGGCAGACTGCCGACATCTTCACAAAGCCTCTTGGTCTGGACAAGTTGCGGCAATTCTCAGGTGCGCTCGGGTTGCGTCACCTCGATGTGCCGAGCTTGAGGGGGAGAACAGTCCCGAACGACCAAGCAAGGCAGCAGGAAAGGAGCGGAGACCGCGACACCACCGAGTCAGTTGACTCGGTTGTTGAGTTCGACTTCGGATCGGCTGAAGAAGCCGAGGGCGGACCCGCGGAGAAGTCCGGAAGCGGACAGAAGGGGAGCAGCCGAAGGAGAGAGCCGAAGCCAACCACGCATGGGGGAGATGATGCCATCGAGGGCGAGAAGACCGAAGACGAGTTGGAGACAGCCAACTCGGACGAGAGCGAAAACCGATCAGAGGTAGCCGAATCGGTTCGGATGTTTGACTCAGACACGGTGAATCAACCGAGGCCCAAGTGGAAGAAAAGGCAGCAGGAGAAGCGTCAACACCGCAACAGCAGAAGAGCTTATAAGGGCCGCATGAGCAGACAAGCCGACCGGAAGGGTCGAAGCGCGCGGAGTCGAACAGGTCGAGGAGCGCGAGCGAGGCGTGAAGCCAGGAGGAACCGGAGCTGTGAGTCCGAGGATCCCGAAGAGCCTCGAGTTGAGCTTGAGGGGGAGTGTTGAGAGACAACCTCAACATCGGCTGGATCGGCTGAAGAAGCCGAGGACCGGATCGGTTGGGACCGATCGGTTAGGCCAAGTGCGTAAACCGGGATGCCGTTAGGAAAGATATTCCGTGAGGAATATATTTGGGAGTTAGTGTAGGAGCTCTTAATGAGCATTGAAGTACTGTCAGTACTTCGGTCAGTCCTTCTAGGACTTGTATAAAAGTGTTCACTGAAGCACGTCTTATGTACAGATTGAGTATTATTGTTGAATATAGTTTTTGTGTTTCTCTCTCTCTGTCTCTCCTGCGTATACCGTGTAAGCTCAAGCTCTGCATTGAACCTGAGTTTCCTCTCTTCTGTTCGGTCTTCATACTTGCTTCCGCACGCTACTTTCTACAGGTTCGGCAAAGCAAATCCTGGGAATGTACACATTGTGTTAGGATCTCAATCCCTCCGGATGGGATGATGAAGGCCCGGTGAGAACCTCTCACCGAATTAAGGGACATATATGGAAATATGTTTCTGAGAGCCCATTGGGGATATATCTTTAAATAGTCCTAAAGTCATATTAGTATAAATATGACCTAGGGCATGTGTGTATCATTGTGTGGTCATTATTTTGTATAGTGTTATTTTGGTGCAACTGTTGTACAGAGCGTAGCAGAGGGAAAGAGAGACAGAGACAGAGAGAGACAGAGTGAGTCTCTACTGTAACCATCTCCAGGCGAAGATTGTAAGCACGAGGTCGTTGCCTCTATGTTCCCTTGTTGTATTCTCCTTAACATAGTGATAGTTCGAAGTCTGTGGACTCCCGTGGTTTTTCCCATTTAGGGTTTCCACGTTAACATCCTGTGCATTCTCTTCTGTTTGTGTACTTACTTCCATTTCTCATTTCTTCTGTGTTTGATTATCATTAAGTGATCTAAGTCTCGGTTGTTGCCAAAGATTATTCCGCATATTCCTGCCAATCTGGTATCAGAGCGAAACGACACAGAAAAATGGAAGATTCGTTGGGAGGCATGTTCAAGCTCACTGGCTCCAACTACTCAGTGTGGAAGTCGAAGATGAGGGACATGCTCGTGATCAAAGATCTCTGGTTGCAGGTTCAATTCGGGGACATGAGACCGGACAAGATCAATGCCACGATATGGGAGGTGATGCACATGAAGACAACGGCGTACATACGGTGTTTCATCAACATGATCCTGTACAACAACTTCAATGAAGAGAGCAAGGCTCATGAACTCTGGGAGAAGATCGGCATTATGTTTTAGAACAAAAATGTTGTTAATCGGGTTTCGGTATTTCAGGAGCTAGTGAGGCTCCGGTACCAAGACGGCTCCAGTATGGTGGAGCGCGCGAATGCCTTCCAAGGGCTAATACATCAGGCAACCTCATCGGAAGTACCTCTCGCCGATGAGGTACTAGCACTACTCTTGCTCGGTTCCCTCCCGGATAGCTGGGAGACATTAGTTATCACGTTGGGCAACGCCGGGCCGGAAGTAAAACAGCTATCCCTAGCAAGAGTCAAGTCGAGCTTGCTAGATGAGGAGGCGCGTCAGAAAGACAAGGATACAATCTCCGACTCCAAAGCGCTCCTTACCAAATCGGAACGCAGAAGACAAAGGAACCGGAGTCCCCAAAACCGGGAAAAGTCGGGGACACGGTCAAAGTCAAGGGGAAGGCCTACTTGCTTCTATTGCGGCAAGCCGGGGCACTTCCGGAAGAACTGTCGGCATTTCCGGAAAGACAAGGGAACCAACAATACCGATTCGAAGAAGTCGTCGGACCGAAACGGTTCAGATCGGCGAGGCCCGAACCGGAAGGGAACGACGGCGATCGCAACAAGTGAAGAAGAGTTGATGCTCATCACCGAGGAGAGTGAGTTGAACCTTGCCGGCGACGAGACAACATGGATTGTCGATTCCGGAGCGTCATTCCACCTTACCCCGGACCGGAAATGCTTCTCATCCTACACAAGCAGTGAGCACGGTTGTGTTCGGATGGGGAATGAAGGGACATGCCGAATTGTCGGCATAGGAGATGTGTTGTTGACAACATCAACCAAATGCAAGCTGTTGTTGAAGGATGTCCGACACATTCTGGAGGTTCGACTAAACCTGATATCAGCCGGTCGGCTAGATGATGAAGGCTACATGCGTAGCATCCAGAATGGTGTCATGAAGTTCTGCAAAGGGAGCCTAATAATGGCTCGGGCCCGGAAAGTCAACACGTTGTATCTAATGAATGCCCGGTTATGCCGGGAAGACATGAACGTGGCATCTGACACTACCGGTGAGTTGTGGCACAAGAGATTGTGTCACATGAGCGAGAAGGGGATGAAGAGGCTTGCCGAAGACAACCTCATTCCGGTGAAGGACGTGCATCTTGAGAGGTGCACCGACTGCCTGGCTGGTAAGCAAAACCGGACCTCCTTCCGATCAAGGCCACCGATGAGACGTAATGCACCACTGGAGCTGGTGCATACCGATGTGTGTCAAGTGAGTCACATGCCGGATCACAGTACTTCGTGATGTTCATAGATGACCACAGCCAGAAGTTGTGGGCCACACCATTGAAGACGAAGGATCAAGTGTTATCCATCTTCAAGGAGCTCCACGCGAGAATGGAAAGAGAAACCGGTCGGAAGTTGAAGGTGGTTCGAGTAGATAACAGAGGAGAATATCAGGGGCAATTCGAGGAGTATTGTTGCTCGAAGGGAATTCGGCTCGAATTTATCGTGCCGAAGACGCCGGAACTCAATGGGTTGGCCAAGAGGATGAACCAGACCATAATGGAGAGGGTTCGGAGTATGCTAGCACATGCCAAGTTACCCAAGACGTTTTGGGCTGAGGCACTGACGACATCGACGTACGTGATAAACAGATCACCCTCAGTACCCTTGGACGGAGACATGCCATAGAGAGTGTGGACCGGTAAGGAAGTGTCTTACCAGCATCTAGAGGTGTTCGGGTGTCTCGCTTACGTGCATGTTGCAAAGGACCGGAGAGCAAAGTTGGATCCAAACTCCTGGCCTTGGATATTCCTCGGATATGGTGATGATGAGTTCGGCTACCGAGTGTGGGACCCCGGTGTTCCGGAGTCGAGATATTATCTTCATGGAGGACAAGACCCTTGCCGACTGGGAGTCGGAGAAGAAGATAATGAACTCTGAGTCGATCGGTAAGGATCGGACCGATGAGATTCGGACCTACCCGGCTAAGAGCCGGTTGACACTCGAAGAACCAGCCGTATACAGTGAGGATACCGAATCGGCAGAAGAAGGAGAGGAAGCTGAAACCGGAACCGGACAAGACCCCGAATCGGATTCGGATGAAGAACAGACGCAGGAGCCGGTTATCGAAAACTGAGGACGGATATATCCTCTTCGGGAAAGAAGAGCCCCCTGGATATTTCCGGATGCAGAGCATGTGTTGCTGACCGATGAGGGGGAGCCGGAAAGCTTCGAAGAGGCTAGGGATGACACCCATAGCCGCAAGTGGTTGAGTGCCATGCAGGACGAGATGGATTCCCTGCATGAGAACCACACGTATGAATTGGTGGAGTTGCTGAAAGGAAAGAGGGCACTCCGAAACAAGTGGGTGTACAAGCTGAAACTGGGAGATGCCGGTAACCCCCCGAGATACAAAGCCAAGATCATGGTGAAGGGGTTCCAGCAGAAGAAGGGTGTGGACTTCGACGAGATATTTGCCCCGGTAGTAAAGATGACTTCCATCTAGACGGTGTTGAGCATAGCGGCAAGCATGGACCTCGAGGTAGAGCAGTTAGTCGTGAAGACGGCGTTCCTCCACGGCAACCTCGAAGAGGAGATCTACATGCAGCAACCGGAGGGATTTGTGAAGAAAGGGAAAGAGCACCTAGTTTGTTGGTTTAAGAAGAGCCTCTACGATTTGAAGCAGGCTCCCCGGAAATGGTATCGGAAGTTCGACTCCTTCATGACCGATAAACGGTACCACAAGACGTAGGCCGATCACTGCGTGTTTGTGAAGAAATTTGATGGAGGAGAATTCCTGATATTGCTCCTGTACGTGGACGACATGTTGATCGTCGGACGAGACCAAGTCAAGATACAGATGCTGAAGAAGGCCTTGAACTAGACCTTCTCAATTAAAGACTTGGGTCCGGCAAGACAAATACTGGGGATGCATATCATTCGAGACCGGTCAAAGAAGCAATTGTGGTTGTCACAAGAGAAGTTCGTGACAAAGGTGCTTCAGCGGTTCAACATGTCAGAAGCAAAATCGGTCGAATCGACACTCCCGGCAAATTGCAGGTTATCCGGTAAGCAAAGCCCGAAGATGAAGGCAGAGAGGGCGGATATGATGAAGATACCATATGCCTCTGCCGTCGGGAGCTTAATGTACGCAATGATGTGTACCCGATCGAATATCGGATATGCAATCAGAGTGGTGAGCCGGTTTATGAGCAATCTCGGCAATGAGCACTAGAATGTAGTAAAATAGATACCCCGGTACTTGAAAGGCACCTCAAGTATGTGTCTCCGATTTGGCTCCGGCAAACCCCAACTTGACAGTTTCACGGATTCAAACATGTCAGATGATGCAGATACCAATCGGTCAACATTGAGATATGTTATGACATATGCAAGGGGAGTTGTTTCGTGGCAGTCGAGGTTGTAGAAGACGGTTGCATTGCCAGCCACGGAGGCGGAGTACATGGCGATTGTGGAAGCCGTCAAGGAAATATTATGGATCAACATTGAGATATGTTATGACATATGCAAGGGGAGTTATTCGTGGCAGTCGAGGTTGCTGAAGACGGTTGCGTTGCCAACCACGGAGGCGGAGTACATGGCGATTGTGGAAGCCGGCAAGGAAATATTATGGATGAAAGACTTCATCAGAGAGTTAGGGATCCGGCAAGAGGAATATCGGCTCTGTTGCGACAGTCAAAGTGCCATCCACATTGCGAAGAACGTGGCGTATCATTCCAAGAGAAAGCACATTGTCATGATATGGCAAGACTCGAACCCATGACCTTATGCTACATGGGTCGAGCTCTTGACCATTTGACTATACATTGTAATACGTAGAATATTATTTTCTTTTATGTTTTATTATATAAAATTGATGTATATTCCAGATTTCTCTGGAACATTCTAGAAACTTCAGGAGTATTCCTTAGAACACCATAAAAGGAGGGACAAGGCATTATTTCGAACCAAATCGGTTCAACGCCAATCTTAAGCCTCCTAGCTACTGTACATTTTCTTCACATAATATATATCTTTTCTTATCATCACTCTCTCTCTCTCTCTCTCTCTCTCTCTCTCTCCCTCTCTCTCCCTCCCTCCCTCTCACTCACTCTTTCCTTCTCTCGAGAGTTCTTCACCTCTTGTAGTACTAATACTTCTTTTAGTACTAATTCCTTCTCTGTCTTAGTACTGTTCCTGACAGTTTGAACCGATTTGCCCTACCTTCTGTCTCTCTCATTTCCCACTAATCTCTTATTCCTCTTTTCTTTCATCCCATGGCCACTGTTAGCGCTGAAGAATATCAATCTGTTTTCTCGGAATTTCAATGCTTGAAAGAGAAGTTCCATGCTTTGGAACAAGAAAACCAACGGTTGCTGGGGGATCTTCAACAAATCTCCTTAGAAAAGCAGCAAACGCAACAACAGCATGGGGAACTTGCGTTATGCGTGCAACAACTCGAAGCAACCATCGTAGCGATGCAACAACAAGGGCCCGGAACACAAGGGATTCATAAAGAACCCAAGATTGGCCTTCCCATGAAGTTCGATGGAACACGATCGCAATTTAGAGGGTTCCTTAACCAGGTACAATTAGTTATTCAAATGCATCCTTCCCGATATCCCACCGATGCATCACGAGTGGGTTTAGTAGGCACTTTGTTAAGTGGCTAAGCGTTGGCATGGTTCGCTCCGCTATTAGAAAAGGAATCTCCGTTACTCAACAATTTTGAAGAGTTTCTAGGTGAGTTTAAAGCATGTTTTGGAGATACTGACAACATCAGGACCGCAATCAACAAAATTCGGCGATTACGCTAAGGTGACCGTCCAGCCTCCGCATACGCTGCAGATTTTCGTCTACTCGCCGCCGATATCCCTTGGGATGATCAAGCGTTGATGGAGCAATTCCGTTATGGTTTACGCAACGACGTCAAGGATTTACTCTTGACCTTCCCCGAAGAGCCAAAGTCCTTAACAGAAGCAATCAGTCGCGCGGTGAGATGTGACAACCACCTCTTTGAGCGACGTTCGGAACGACAGCTACAGATGCCGAGGGCAAGATCAGAGCCCACCTACGCCTTAGTGGTAGCAAGACCTTTTCCGAGGGAGTCATATAATGCGCCTCCAGCGAATACTCCGACTCCGATGGAGATTGATACTACACGTCATCGAGGGCCATTATCCGAAGAAGAAAAGCAGCTAACTCTTGCTTTATGGATAAGAAATTTGCTCAACCTCATAAGATATCCCTAAGAAAACTCCAATGTCCAGCCTCTCTAGTAGTCATTGATGGACGTCCCATTGCTTCCGGAAATATCATAGAAGAGTCAGAGCCCATTAATATTGTCCTAGATAACTTAGCATGTGTAGTATCATTTAATATTATTAGTATCCCAGAACATCCCATAGTTTTAGGATTGTCGTGGTTCGAGTTACATAACCCAGACAAAGATTGGAGAACAAGAGAAATCCAGTGTCGACAAACCCAAGGGTCAACTCAGAAGATGGCAACCATTTCGCTACATTAGTTGCGTAAAGAAGGGCGCAAGGAGGAAATGTTCCTCTTTGCAATATCAGTAAACCCCTCCAGCACCACTAAAGAAGAATCCACCGTTCAACTTCCCTAGAAGTATCGTCATTACGCCGATGTGTTCGATAAAGTACAAGCCAACACACTTCCTCATCATCGACCGTACGATTGCCCCATCGATTTACAACCGGAAAAAGAGCCGCCATGGGGACCGATCTACAATTTGTCACCAACCGAGCTGGAAGTCCTTCGGGCCTATATAGAGGAGAATTTGGAAAATGGTTTCATTCGGCATTCGAAATCTCCAGCCGGCGCGCCCATTTTCTTCATCAAGAAAAAGGATGGATCGCTTCGTCTCGTTGTAGATTACCGTGGCCTGAATAAGGTTACAATCAGGAATAGGTATGCTCTTCCCCTTATCTCAAGTCTTTTAGAACGGATCAATGGTGTCAGGTTCTTCACGAAGATCGACTTACCGGGAGCATATAACCTCGTACAGATCCGACCAGGAGACGAATGGAAGACCGCGTTTCGCACCAGATATGGGCACTTCGAGTATATGGTCATGTCGTTCGGCCTCACTAATGCGCCGGCAGTCTTCCAGCACATGGCTAATGATATATTCCGAGATCTATTGGATGATTGTTTGATCATCTATTTGGATGATCTACTGGTTTATTCAAAGACCCAAGAAGAACATGATTCTCATGTACTATTAGTACTAAAATGACTTCGAGAACATGGTATGTATGCAAAGCTGGAAAAATGTAGTTTCGGGTGCAACCAAGTGGAATTTCTCGGCTACATCATTTCGTCAGAAGGCATCTCCATGGACCCAGCTAAGGTCAAAACTGTGGTAGAATGGTAGACTCCGCGTTCGGTGCGGGATGTGCAATGCTTCCTAGGCTTTGCCAATTTTTACCGGAAGTTCATACAAGATTACTCAAAGATCGTTCTACCTCTCACACAACTTACCAGGAAGGGACAACCGTTCATCTGGTCTGAAGAAACGGACATGGCTTTCGAGAGTCTTAAAAAGGCATTTACATCGGCTCCAATTCTAGCTCATGTCGATCCGGAAAAATCATTCATTATCGAAGCTGACGCATCGGATTTTGCATTGGGGAGCATTCTGTCACAACAGGGGAATGATGAGAAGCTACATCCTGTGGCTTTTCACTCACGCAAGTTTGACGCCGCCGAAATCAACTATGAAATTCATGATAAGGAGCTATTGGCAATAGTGCATTCTTTTATGCAATGGAGGCATTTTCTGGAGGGATCCTCTCATCCGGTCACCGTATTTAGTGACCACAAGAACCTTGCCTACTTTCAGGATGCTCGTGTGTTGAATCGACGTCAAGCTCGATGGGCCCACTTCCTCACGCGTTTTGACTTCAAAATTGCATATCGTCTGGGGAAGCACCAAGGGAAGGCAGATGCATTATCACGGCGTTCGTATCTAGCACCCCGTCCCGGCGAGCCAACTTTCGATAACCAAAAACAAGTCATCTTGGGACCGGCACGACTACACGCAACACAGATCTTTGACATGCCCATGGATTCCCGCATTATCGATACCATACGCGAAGACTTGAAGACAGATGCGTTCGCCCAAGCTATACTAGCACAAATTGATCCCTCTCGAGCGTCGTGTTCACAGTCGCAACCACCAGGTACGGACTATCAGCAATTCAAATACCATGATGGATTACTCTTCTTTAAAGAACTTTTGTACGTTCCTAATGGTTCTTGCCGCCTTCAAGTAGTACAAAACTATCATGACACATATACAGCTGGGCATTTTGGTAGTACTAAAACGTTACATTTAGTACAACGATCATTCTGGTGGCCCTGTATGCGACAATTTGTCAAGGATTTTGTTCGGACGTGTGATACATGCTGCAGAGCGAAAATGCCAAGGCATCATCCATATGGTTTATTACAACCATTACCAATTCCAAGCAAGTCGTGGCAATCCATTGCTCTAGACTTCATCACAGATCTTCCAGTCTCTAAGGGGTTCAATGCGATTCTAACAGTGGTCGATCGATATACGAAGATGGCTCATTTCTTGCCATGTACTAAGGAGATCTCCAGTGAAGACACTGCCGAAATTGTCATGCGTGAAGTATGTCGGCATCATGGACTTCCGATAGTATCATCAGCGACCGTGGACCCCAGTTCGTGTCAAAATTCTGGAAGCACCTTTTTAACATTCTCAAGGTCACTTGTAACCTCTCCTCCGGCTACCACCCACAAACCGACGGCCAAGCCGAACGAACTAATCAAACGCTAGAGCAGTATCTGCGGTGCTTTCTCAGCTATCATCAGGATGACTGGGCAGATATTCTCCACTTCGCCGAATTTGCCTATAACAACTCTATCCACGCATCCACTAAAGTTACACCATTTTATGCTTATACAGGATGTCACCCCCGGTGGTGTGTACTTGAAACCCCAAAGGTGTCCACAAATCCTTGCGCAGAGGATCGTTTGGAGAGGTTACGCAAGATACAAGCGGATTTATCTACTCATCTCCAACAAGCTCAAGAAACACACAAGGTTTATGCGGATCGTCATCGACTCCCATCTAGTTTTAACATTGGAGATCGGGTATGGCTACTCCGACGACACATCAAGACTACTCGCCCATGCGAGAAGTTGGATTATCGGCGATTAGGTCCCTTCCGTATTATAGGAAAGATTAATGATGTCGCTTTTCGTCTTGATCTACCTCCACAACTTCGGATACATCCGGTGTTTCATAGTTCTTTCCTTGAACCCTATCAAGAGAGCACCATCCCAGGACGTATTACACAGCCTCCACCCCCGATCGAGCTTGAAGATGGACCTGAGTACGAGGTTGCCGCCATCCTTGATTCCAAGCTTGTTCGCAACAAGCTCTACTATCTAGTCGATTGGCTAGGATATAGTCCCAGCGAGCGTACTTGGGAACCGATAGAGAATGTCACTAATGCTCGTGCTCTTCTTGAAGACTTCCATCGTCAATATCCAGACAAACCGGGTCCTCAATCCAAAACGACTCGTTACACTCGTCGTTTTAAAGGGGGGATAGTGTCATGATATGGCAAGACTCGAACCCATGACCTTATGCTACATGGGTCGAGCTCTTGACCATTAGACTATACATTATAATACGTAAAATATTATTTTCTTTTATGTTTTATTATAGAAAATTGATGTATATTCCAGATTTCTCTGGAACATTCTAAAAACTTCAGGAGTATTCCTTAGAACACTATAAAAGGAGGGACAAGGCATTATTTCGAACCAAATCGGTTCAACGCCAGTCTTAAGCCTCCTAGCTACTGTACATTTTCTTCACATAATATATATCTTTTCTTATCATCACTCTCTCTCTCTCTCTCGATCTCTCTCTCCCTCCCTCTCACTCACTCTTTCCTTCTCTCGAGAGTTCTTCACCTCTTGTAGTACTAATACTTCTTTTAGTACTAATTCCTTCTCTGTCTTAGTATTGTTCCTGACACACATCAAGCGGAGGTACCACTGGATCCGGGAGCAAGTGGAAGATCGAGAGTTTGTGCTGATGAAGATCCACACATAGGAGAATGGGTCAGATATCCTAACCAAGGTGTTGACGCCCGACAAGCTGGACGCATGCCAGAAGCGAATTGGAATATCGGCTCTATTGCGACAGTCAAAGTGCCATCCACGGCGTATCATTCCAGGATGAAGCACATCAAGCGGAGGTACCACTGGATCCGGGAGCAAGTGGAAGATCGAGAGTTCGTGCTGATGAAGATCCACACAGAGGAGAATGGGTCAGATATCCTAACCAAGGTGTTGACGCCCGACAAGCTGGACGCATGCCAGAAGCGAATTGGAATATCGGCTCTATTGCGACAGTCAAAGTGCCATCCACGGCGTATCATTCCAGGACGAAGCACATCAAGCGGAGGTACCACTGGATCCGGGAGCAAGTGGAAGATCGAGAGTTCGTGCTGATGAAGATCCACACAGAGGAGAATGGGTCAGATATCCTAACCAAGGTGTTGACGCCCGACAAGCTGGACGCATGCCAGAAGCGAATTGGACTAACCAAACATCCCATGCCGGAGTGAAGGGGGAGTTTGTTAGGATCTTGGTCCCTCCAAATGGGATGATGAAGGCCCGGTGAGAACCGGATGATGAGTACCCAATAAGGAAGACCCGGGGGGAACCGGATGAAGGGACATATATGGAAATATGCTTCTAAGAGACCATTGGGGATATATCTATAAATAGTCCTAAATCCATATTAGTATAAATATGACATAGGGCAAACAAAGTGTGTGTGTGTGTGTGTGTGTGTGTGTATCATTGTATTGTCATTATTTTGTATAGTGTTATTTTGGTGCAATTGTTGCACAGAGCATAGCAGAGGGAAAGAGAGTCAGAGACAGACAGAGACAGAGTGAGTCTCTGCTGTAACCACCACTAGGCGAAGATTGTGAGCACGAGGTCGTTGCCTCTGTGTTCCCTTGTTGTATTCTCCTTACATAGTGATAGTTCGGAGTCTGTGGTCTCCCGTGGTTTTTCCCGTTTAGGGTTTCCACATTAACATCCTGTGCATTCTCTTCTGTTTGTGTACTTACTTCCATTTCTCATTTCTTCTGTGTTTGATTATCATTAAGTGATCTAAGTCTCGGTTGTTGCCAAAGATTATTCCGCATATTCCTGTCACATTGTTCAGGACAGGACACAGAAGTTGTTGTGGCTGTCACAGGAGAAATACGTGACAAAGGTGCTCCAGAGATTCAACATAGAAAACGTGAAGCCAGTCGGCTCGACATTGCCGACAAACTGCAAGTTGTCCGAGAGACAATGTCGGAAGACGAAAACGGAGAAGGCTGAAATGAGCAAGGTCCCATACGCCTCAGCAATCGGAAGCTTTATTTATGCAATGGTCTACACCAAGCCGAACATTGGATATGTTGTCGGAGTCGTCATCTGATATATGAGCAATCCCGTAAGAGAGCATTAGGCTACAGTGAAGTGGATACTTTGATACCTGAGAGACACCTCAAGTGTGTGCCTCCAATTCGGCTCAGGTAACCCCATATTAGAAGGTTTCATTGACTCAGACATGTCGACTGATGTGGATGCCAGCTGATCCACATCCGGGAATGTGATGATATATGCAGGGGGAGCTAACTCGTTACAATCAAGGTTTTTGAAGACTGTGGCACTGTCAACCACAAAAGCAAAGTACATGGTTGTTGTTGAAACCGGCAAGGAGATAATTTGGATGAAGGATTTCATCGATGAGTTGGGGATTCATCAAGAGCAATTCTGACTCCACAGTGACAATCAAAGTGCCATCCACCTTGCAAAACATGTCGCCTATCACTCGAGAACAAAGCATATCCAACGGAGATATCACTAGCTTAGAGAGAGGGTAGAGGAAAGGAATTTCGACTTAATGAAGATTCACACAAATGAAAATGGATCAGACATGCTGACCAAGGTGCTACAAATGGACAAGCTAAAAGTATGTCAACAACAGGCAGTTCTGGTGGATCATCCCATTCCAAAGTGAAGGGGGAGTTTGTTGGGAAACAAGTCCCTCCCGATGGGACGTGTCGGTCAGCCGGATCCGACGAGGAACCAGATCAGTCAGGAAGACATCCAACATGCATCTTGATTCCCGATTCCCGATCCAATCGTAGCCAATCAGAGGCTATATTTGTAAATAACCATTATAGTGGATAAGTATATATATATATATATACTTAGGGCTAACATGTCAGTAAGGTTGTTGTGTAGAGTTAGTTATCACTATACAGACTGAGAGAGTGAGTGTGAACTCTATTGTAACCGTCAGTTTGGCAAAGACGAATATAAGGTTGTTGCCTTATAATCTCCTGTGAACTTCTTCTCCCACTCTAGTGATTATTTGGAGTTTGTGAACTCCCATGCTTTTTTCCCTTTCAAGGGTTTTTTCACGTTAATATCTTGTGTCACTATGTTGTTGCATCCTTTTTGTGTTTAGTACTCTGTTTTTCCCACTCTTGTGCTCGTCATTTAGTTGTGTTTGAGCCCCATTTCCTAACAAGATTAACTCCATCGATATATAGATCCTACACAATTTAAGCTCTTCTTCATTCTTTAGAGTTCCCTTCCCATTAGCATATTAAAGCTCATTCTTTATCTACCTAATCTTTATTAGACCAACAACATCAGGAGATAGTAAAAACTCCTATCAATCTATAGATACATTTCCGTGAGGTACATGGAAGCGACACAAAACACTATGGAACACCTCAATGGCTAGGAGGGCGAAGTAATGGATCTAACATGAAATTTACTACTAGTAGAGGTCAACGACTTTAATGGTGGAATGGGACATCAAGGAGGTTCGGTCCGTCTCACATCGTCAATAAGGGGTAGTTGGGTACCGCTTTTTCCTTTCATTGTTCTAAAATTCCTTATGTTCTACTCAATTAATTGGTTAGACTCTAACAATATGTATTCATAGAGTCTAGTGAATCCCAACTATCTCCAATGGGTCACGATTTGGGTTACATTAAATAACCTAACACTTGTTGTCATGTGTTGAGAGCATTGTAGCTTATATAGAGAGGATGTATTGAAGGTTGGATACAATGCAAAGTGGGAACCCTCATGAAGAGTGTGGTGTGTAGGATGTCGTAAGACAATGTCATCATAAATCAAATTGGAATAGAAAATCCCCCCAAGAAATTTAAAAAAATTGCACGAAGATTGTCAACGTTGTGACACTTCACCATCCTTTGCAGTTAAAGTTTTTGCGTCACCATGTAGAAAATAAGTTTTATCAACATAATCCTTTGCTTGTAATGTATCAATTGCACCTTACTTTTTAATCAAACTATTTAAAGTGCAAATCATTTGTTTCAATGCATTTGGCACATACATTGAAACATTTGTTGATTGAGGGGGTAATCTCATTTGTCTGTATGATTGAGACATAAAGTTGTATGAATCGGTTTGGACTAACTTAGAGGTAAAGGTAAGACATATATAAATCTAGCATGCATTAGAGGGTACATTTGCAGTAGTGATTTATATCCATTTAATATATCTCATGGGATATGTTAGACAATGTATAGTCATGACTAGTTGTTTTGATTATGACACTTAGATAACTATAAATATTGTATACGACGGCATACACAAAGAAACAAAATAGTTCAATATGTAGAGTCGTATAGATGAAAAGTTGTAAAGTCATTTTGCCACGATTCTCATTTTTTAAATGCATTTAGCGTGTCAAATGCACAAATACATAGAAAGGGCAGACAAAGTTCATGAACATTTTTGGGGGTATGTCCTAAGTTCTTGGTTCCGTTAATCCCGTACGAAATAAAATAAAGTGAACAATTTGAACCCATAAAACTTCAAATAATTGTTTATCAGTCATCAAATATATATATATATATATATATATATATATACGTGTGTGTGTGTGTATTAGTTTATTGTTGTAAATATTTGCACCAGTCATATTTTACAAGCTTAGAAATATGTGGTCATCAATTTATGCCTTTGATGAAGTTCTTTGTCTAAATTCTAAAGATTGTGTATTTCCTCATCTTAAAATTCAACCCTTGCTTCCAAGTGTTGGCCGGCTAGGATGACCAAAGTATAGAAAGAGGCTGAAGGACGGCCAAGGTGTGAAAGGGTGGTAGGGATAGGGACAAGCATAAGTGACAAATGTAACATAACGTATGTAAATTATTAGCGAGAGAGTGGTAACGGTTCACACGCTTGACGTAACTATCCATGCCCCTACAAAAAGGGGCATGCAACACTGTAAAAGGTTACCGATTGTATTGAGTCAGTCTTCTAATAGAATCTTTGTTTGCTTGCACTCGATGTCTGTGTTCTAATTGATTCTTTTAAAACTATGTACTATAATATATCAGTCTATTGTAGCCAACTCAGATCTTGTGTTCAAGTGCATACTACAATCCAATCAGGTATAGTTTTATGTGAACGTACCTTTTTACATCTATGTGTAGCATTGCACTATCGTGTGCGACCAGTCAGTATTTTTCCATCCTCTGACCACAATACCTTGATCCGGATACCTAGGGAGTGGGTCTTTGACCCCGCATTGCTAAGGAGCGGTAACACCAAGGGATCATGTCCTACGTTGTGTAGACATAGTATGAACCATAAGTACCATATGTGCATTCACATTCGAGTATGGTAAACACCCTTGAAGTATGGTAAATACCATACTTTGAGTATTCATTATTTATTATAAGGAAAAACTTTATTTTAGGGTAAGAAAGTTAAGGTAAAAAATGTGAAAAAAAACATAAGTATGTTTTCATAACATACACATTTGTTTGCAAACATATGAAAAAGAATGTTTGCAAATGCATTCGAGTATGTTACGTACTATAGTGCTAGATATGGATCCTATACCCGTTATGGAAGCTTCAGCTAAATGACATTTCTTTACAAACTGCCTTGCTTTTTCAAGCTACCTAACAATTACATTATTGATATCGTCTTCTTGTCCGCTTTAAAAAAAAGGTAAAGAGAATTGTAAATTTGATATTGATAATATAGCATATCCATGTAACCTATGTTGTCGCCTGCAATAATAGAAAGCATCACCTTTAACTTGTTCAAAAACGGTGCACTCTATTTTGTCTCTCATTGGCTATTTACCACCATCTCTCGTGATATACATAAACAAGCCCTAATTCTACATCTGGATTTATTGATCGAGGGAAGTCATAGGCATAAAATCGAGGTGATGTCATGTATAACACTACTCTTTAGGTAGAATTGATGCGTGCATGGTGCAACTATTTGCTTTTACATCAATAGTAAACATGTGCGTACAATTTCACAACACCTTTATTCGTCATGGTTTACAAGTTCTATGCTATCTCTTCTTTGTGGTTTGACAATTAATAATATTTTATACGGTGGTCTCATCATTGTACTCTTTTTCAAGTGTTTATTTTCCTTGCATATGGAAGAATTATATGAGCAATACTAAAGAGCTTCATTCGAATCAATGTTCGGCTAGTTGTAATGTGGGGAAGGGGTTACTCACATTATCAGGGAACAAACGAAAACAAAATTGAGACTTAAAAAAATGCCCCTCTTTTCAAAAGTAAGATTTGAATCCTTTCTCGGCATTTCCTCGTACTGTAAGCTATTCATGGTGTATGTCGACATATTAAAAGGAAACAATCATTAAAGTTTTGGAGCGACTTTGTGGTGCTTTCCTTCACTTAATCATAGTCAAAGATTGGTTATTTGAAAATCGAAGGAAATTGAGAGTGAATTTCGAAAAGAAACTCATAACGTGTTCGCATCAAAAGGTACTCTTTCAATCAACAACGAAACCAAAACAATAATGCATTAAGAACAAAAGACGCGATCCTTATCTTGAGGATGAAAAACCAATACACTTAGAAAAAACAGATAATTAACATGTGGTATGTAAGGTTAAATTTGGTTCCCAAACCAGTATGAATGTTCGCCAAGACTTTATATAATGTTAACTATTATCATTTTAGTACAACAGAATGCTCCATCTCAATGTTTTTACTATCATCCTCCGTGCATTCGGTGCATACATAAATATAAATGGAGATAAAGGGGGTTGCTAGGTCATTTGACATAGTTAATAGTGTAATGACAAATTTACCAGAAAATCGATAACATGATGCAATTTGAATTCGACAAATAGACCGCACAATTGAAACATAATATTATTCGTTTCCAATATATAATTTATCGTTTCTCATGGCCATACTCACAAATGCAGCGGGGCCATGTTTTTATGAATCTTCCTTCAAACATAATTTGTCCTTATTGGCTAAAATCTTCGTATAAGGAAATAATAAACGATAATGTATCTGTGAACTAAAACGCATGACTGGAGTAGGGGGAGCAAAATCAAGTATGATAATTGAGAGAGAGAAAGAGAGAGAGAGAGAGTTTATAATTGAGAAGCAAGCAAGTAGGTGAGTTTCACTTTAGTCTTGCAGATATGGTCGCATGCTTTATATGCAGGTGGGTAGGTGTTGGGTGTAATGTGGCTAGCGCGATTCGATCGGGGGAATCACATGTTAGATAAGAAGGAAAGCGAGAGCAAAACGTAGTGGTAGGTGCTGCTTGGATAAGGTACGTAGAGAAAGATAGACGGATAGCGAAGAAAATGCAGGCGGAGGAGGAGAACATGTTGGTGGTAGGTGTGTGCATGCGTGCGTGCGTGTGTGTGTGGTGTTTTGGGGGGGGGGGGGGAGGGTCTCACCAATAGAGCATGCGTAGTGTTGTCCGAGGAGTTGCGACAAAAAAACCATAATGCGAGGACAGAGAGACACAAATATGAAACTATATATATATGTTATGTGTGTGTGTGTGTATGTATATATATATATATATATATATATATATATATATATATATATATATATATATACACAAAAATAAATAAATAAATCCATGTACTGTATGTATATGTGTGTGTGTGTGTGGATGTATATATTATATTAAAAAATAAAATAAAATCCATGGCCATGGTTTTATGTTGATGGAAAAAGAAGAAGAAAGAAGAAAAACAGGATATATCAATAAAATAACAAAACATAATTAAAAGAAAAGAAAAAAAAAGGCGCTCTTGTTTTCTTTTGCGTTTTTGTCGTTTAGCTCTGCGCACGTGGCCACGCATTATTGGAGCGTTCTCTCTCCCGAGTTACGTTTTAGCACCCTGGCCTTTCTGACGTGGCGCGCGCGCGCGCGCCGTCGGCTTTTGCCCCGCCACGTCGGATAGACCGCCGTGGACGGATGACGTGGCCCCCAGCGACGCCACCTCGGACGGACCCAGCCACGTAGGACGTCGACGGACAGACGTGGACGCACGGTGAATGGGCACAAGCTGAGAAGCGGGGGGGGGGGATGACGTGGCCTGGGGAGCGCCAAGCAGTCCTGCGTGACGTGGGAGGGGGGTCCCGACACGTGGTGATTGCACGGGGAAAAGGAGGGCAAATAGGCAGGCTTTGACAAAAAGATAGGGGAAGGGAGGAGAAAGCACCACAAAGGGGCCGCCACGAGATCTGCCACGTCAGGAAGACGTGGCGACACGTCATTTGGGGCCTATCCGACGTGGAGGAGAACAAGAACGGACGGGACGGGGGGGCTTTAAAGGGGATGGTTTAGGCGCTTCTCTTTCTTCTTCTTTCTTCGAGATGAAGCAGAAGCAGAAACAGCAGAAGCAGAGGAGGAAGAAGAAGAAGAAGAAGAAGAAGAAGCAGAGACAGAACCAGGAACAGAGAGACACAGAGAGACAGAGGTTCCTCCTTCTCCTCCTCCATTCCAGCCTCTGCGGCTCATGCCGAACCATAGCTCTCATCGAATCTTCAATCGCAGATCCCCCCCTGGTAGCCCTGCTCCTCTACTACCCCCTCTTTGTTCCACCATTATCCCCATGTTTATCCGGCCATGAAGACTTGCCTCGCCCACCACCACGAGCCGTTGCGCTTCCGCCCCTCCCCGCTCCCGCTCGGGATCCTCTGCAGACAACAATTTTCTCAGAACACCACCATGGATCCCTCCTCCTCCTCCTCCTCCTCCTCCACTGTCGCCTCTCCAGGTCTCCTCCTCCCCACCGGCTATGGCTCCCCCCATTCTTTCTCGCCCCCAACCATCATTCTTGGTCATGACTCACAACACATCCACCCCCCCCTCTCAGAGGAGCACCCTGATGCTTCTTCCCTCCATGCCCCTCTCAACCATGGAGGCACTAGTAACCCGGCATCCCTGTCGTCAACACCCGATGTCCAACTCCGCGTTGGATATGGCAACCACCCCCCACGCGTTCTCCCCTCGGTAGTCATTGAGGACATCAGCTTGTCTGTATTGGATGGGGATGCTGCGGGAATTCATTCAAATACCTCGTTGATGTCCGGGTGCCATCCATCGGAGCGGCCATCATCCGCAGAGAGCCCATCCTCGGCTCGTGTCAGGCTTATGTGTAGCTATGGAGGTCGAATCATGCCTCGCCCCGGAGATGGGAAGCTTAGATATGGCGGTGGTGAAACCAGGATGGTAGCCATCGATAGAGGGATTCAGTTCGCCGAGTTTATGTTGAAGATGGGCCAGTTTTATGGCTCGCCCCTTGGATTCAAGTATCAGCTCCCTGATGAGGATCTAGATGCCTTGGTCTCTGTCTCTTCTGATGATGATATGCAAAACATGATGGAAGAATATGAGAAGGTCGAATCGAGTGGAGCCACGACCTCTCGGATTCGGCTTTTCTTCTTCTCTTCCCCTGCTGAGGTCGAGGTTTCTCCAGCGCTGGCACTAGATGCAGAAGATGTTTCTCACACTTCGGAGCAGAGGTTTGTCAATGCTGTAAATGGAGTGCCAGCTGAGAATCTCCACTTGGATGATATGGGCCATCAAGCCCTAAATGACCAACCAAGCAAAATGGCTTCTATCGCCCGTGGATTCGAGGGAAATCTATTGGAGGCTGACATTTCAGGTGGTTCCTCTCGGGTTTTGTATCATGAACATTATCAATTCCATCCTGAACAGCATAATTTAGAGCGCCAGATGAGTGGGGCTGCAGATTCACTGAGGGTTTCGCACCATGAACATTTGATATCAAGACAAGGTATGCCTCATTTGGATTCTTTATCCAGCATAACACATCAATCACCACAGATAATGGATTATAGAACAAGCTCACATGGAACGATGGAGTACCGGCATGATAATACCCAACACCAATCATCCGAAGCTCATTTGTCTCAGATAGACCATCAGAGGCTTATTCAGAAGCAACAGTACATCCCACAGCAACACCATCATCATTATCATGCACAGTATATTCCACAACAGCAGCAACATTCATGGAAAATACAGATTGACACTGGTTTAGGGAGAGCTGAGCATCGAACTCAAGACATGCACAAGCAGGCACAAGCCTTCCACAATCAGCACTATAATTACCCATCTCAACATCATCCACACCATGTCGTGGTCGCACATGACAAAGGCTCGTGGAATGGCGAATATCATAACCATGCACCCTTGCCTAGTTTATACCCACCTCATCCACAAATTCCACATGGGGTAATTCCGGCACCACCATACCAAATCGATCCCCCAAGGGGTTCAATTCGTGATCACCAAGGAAGGTGCCCTTGTGGTTTGCAACATGCATTGGTACACCGTGGAATAACTGTTTGCATTGATGAGCAATCTACAGCTAGTAGATGGCCAGGACATATTGTCGGGGAACATACACTGAGGAAACATGGTGTGTTCAACTCATCCAGATTTTGTGATAATAGAAGCTCCTTTACTGATACCTCTATGTGGCCTCATCTAATCGGAACTGCCGAATCAGAACATAGAGAGCAAGCGTCTCATACTCCTGGTCAGTATATGCATCAAAGGACTCATCCTATGGATTACTTGGCAGAGAGCCACTCCAGGAATTTTACATTACGAACCCTTGATTCCCAAGAGACTGCCGAATCAGAACATAGAGAGCAAGCGTCTCATACCCCTGGTCAGTATATGCATCAAAGGCCTCATCCTATGGATTACTTGGCAGAGAGCCACTCCAGGAATTTTACATTACAAACCCTTGACTCTCAAGAGGCATGTCAAGGAACAGGTGGTTTCGATAATGTGAAGCATCCAGGGAACAAGATTTTGGGAAATCCAGGATATTATGACAAACAAGATCATATGGTGAATGAATGCTTCTCACATCAGAAAGCATTTGAAGTCGAGAGTGGAAGAGTTGTGAGACCTTTCCCTAACATTCAGATTCCAAAGGATGATGACTATAGAGGAGGAGAGTTTACAGATGAAAAGTGCATTGATGGCCAGTCAATATTATATAGGCCATGTCATCTACAAGGAGAACTCGAATCTCCATCAATGAGGGCTGGAATATTGCATGGATGGAAACCAACACCTTCTGGAACAAGGCCTTTGGTGTCGGAAGGTATTCGGTCCATGCAACCATTCTCTACTCGTGGAACTGAGTCAAATCCAGAGTTAGCATCATTGACCACCTCAGTGGAGATGCATGATCCATGGAATAGTGAGCAAGATGTTAATCCTGTCCCATTACGTCACATGCAAGTAAACAAGTTCAGAGAGGTGGAGAGTGAGATTCATGAAGAGGGTAAAGAAAATTTCATTCCTAGATCTGTTTTGATGGAAGTCAGTGCTCATAAGTCTCATGAAATTGTCATGGCTTTGAGGAAATCTGTATATGACCACGGAAACTTAGAACTTCAAAGTGATGATAAATGCGAGGTACCACCAGATGTCTCAATTCATCCACTAGAGGTTGTTGATGCTGCATCTGCGGCTACAAAGCCACCGGCCTTAGAAGGAGAGAGATCTTTGGGAAATAGTCATTTGTCAGAGACTGTAACTCCCCATGTGAAACATAAGGATATCCCCCTGACCTCCCTAAGTATTGATAGTTTGGATGGTATTTCTGAGTCTCCCACTTATGACAAGAGTATTATCAGAATGACCAAGTTTTCCTTCTTGGAAAGTGAGTTTGGATCATTATCAGCAACTGAAATGGATAATACTGAGAAAATGACTTTGGCATCAGAAGTAGATGACAGGATCTCGACTGTCACCATTACATCCTTGGATGGGGATCATGACTGTAACAAAGAGCCACACCATGAATGTGGTCCAGAAAATGATATAACAGCTGAACTGATTGAATCAGAAAAAACACAATCTTCAATAATTGAGAAACACAAGAGTCCTGCTGATTTAGAGCTTGAAGAAAGACCAGAACTAGGAAGCAGCGTTGTGCTATCACATCAGGTACCCATTTGATATTGAATCTTATTTCAATTTAAGAATCACCATGCCTTCACTTCAAAAAATATAACCGCTAGTTGTGACCTTGTATTTTCGGAAATGCAGGCAGATGATTCACAAGTTGAGAAGCTATGTAAAGAAGAAACTAAGGAGCCTGAGGAAGAAGCAAGAGCACGTGGGCTTCAGGTACTTCATCTAAACTATAGGACATGATAGGAACACCCTACGCATGCCTGTTAGAGCTGAGACTTTGACAAAGATTATACAGCGTATACCAATACTCTTGATGCTGGATGGGCAAAAAATTGAAGTGTTTTTTTTCTTTTCATTATACAGAATGATTCTAAAGGAAATGTTTAATGGCAGATAATAAAGAATGCTGATCTAGAAGATCTGAAAGAGTTAGGTTCTGGTACATTTGGAACTGTTTACCATGGCAAGTGGAGAGGCTCCGATGTTGCAATTAAGAGGATCAAATCGAGTTGTTTTGCAGGATCTCCTTCACAGAAAGAGCGTTTGGTATGCATTTTACATACATAGTGCCAAAAGCAAAGAAAGGTGGTCACTTTTCTGAGATGTTGCTCCTTCCTCTGATCTTTTTGTGCATTCTTGAACTCAGATCTCGGACTTCTGGAAGGAAGCATGTACACTAGGTCAATTGCATCACCCCAATGTTGTTGCTTTCTATGGTATAGTGCCTGATGGCCCTGATGGAACTCTTGCAACAGTGACTGAATACATGGTGAACGGCTCTCTGAAGCAAGTCTTGCAGAAAAAGGACAGGTTTTTTGCCAGACTTGTTATCAGCAAATGTATTTTCTCGTCTACTTGGCTCATTTAGTTTTGGAACTTCGTAGTAATGGCCTTTTGTTATAGGACTATTGATCGCCGAAAACGTCTCGTTATTGCCATGGATGCTGCTTTTGGAATGGAGTATTTGCATAGTAAAAACATTGTCCATTTTGATTTGAAATGCGAGAATCTTTTAGTCAACATGAAGGATGCCCATCGCCCCATCTGCAAGGTAATCATAAGTTATTACTATTCTCTCCAGGGGTGCTGTATTGGGTGGTAAATCTCGTCTGATAGCAACATGGTTGATTCCTATCATTGAAACATTCATTTCTTAGGTTGGCGATTTCGGGCTTTCGAAAGTGAAACATCAAACACTCGTATCAGGTGGTGTCCGTGGGACACTTCCATGGATGGCTCCAGAGTTATTAAGTGGCAACTCGAAGATGGTCACAGACAAGGTATGTATGCATGGTTCACTAATAAGATATATGTTCTTCAGGAATTAGTGGGCTCAAAGAAACTAATATATATATATATGCATATCTTTTCTTTCTCAAAATAATAAAACAGGTTGATGTGTATTCATTTGGTATTGTGATGTGGGAACTTTTAACCGGAGAGGAGCCATATGCTAGTATGCAATTTGGAGCAATCATACGTAAGGGTACTTTCTATATGATGCTTGTCGCATGGTGATCTGACTTAGAGGCGTTCAGTCATAATGCTACAATTTACTCGTATTTTATACGACCCTTGGTTCTTATCCATGTCACACATGTAGGTGGCATAGTGGACAACACACTAAGGCCATCCACACCGACTTGGTGTGATCCTGGTTGGCGACAACTTATGGAGAAATGCTGGTCGGGGAATCCCGAAGAAAGACCATCGTTCACAGAGGTTGCCTTAGAGTTGAGAGCGATTGCCGCATCGATGAATATCAAGTGAAAGCTTCAGAGTGATCTATTGATGGAGAAATTTCGTGTGTACATACGATTTCCTGTTTAACCGTTCAGTACAAACCACAATGTGAGAAAACCCTTCTGATACATGTGCTGCTGGATGGTAAATATTTTTGTTTGAAGAGTCTTCCCCAAGTGTTCATAAATCGCCGTGACAGACAGATGAGAGGTAACAAAAACAAAAAAGCAGCAATAAAAGAAGGAAACCAAAAAAACCAAAAACCAAATTCAAACAAGTTGTAGATTTTCAGTGCATACAAGGAGTACAGGATGACACAGATATATACATACACATACATGTATGTGTGTGTGTATGTATGTGTGAATGAAAGAACATGTCAAATAAAAAGATGCAGGAGAGATGAGAAAACTTGGGATATACTAATGGGTAAATATGGGGGGTTATAAATGACTATCTACTGATGGATAGCTCTCTCTCTCTCTCTCTCTCTCTCTATTCTGTATGTGTGTGTTCTTTTTAGGTGAAGAATTGTTAAATATTCTTTTGTATATGTTTTTTCTCTGGGTCGTGATTTGATGTGGAAGCATAAGACAGTCTGCTTCCTAAGCTGTCCGACCTTCAGGATTTTTTTCATTTTCTTTGCATCACAGATTTGTACAGTTGTTTTACAGATTCATGGTTAATACAATTACTATAGTATTGTAGAATATCTAGCCACTGTTCGACAGCGATATAGACATTTTCTTCACTTTCTTTAAGGTTTAACCATTAAGAGTCAACCTTCAGTGGGGTTAACATGTAATACTGAATCCTCTTAAACTCAGGTTGCTCCCCAATACAAACATCTATTTAGCAGTGTTTTGGAAAAGAAAATGTATCGATTTTATTTTTGTTTTGCGTCAGTATCAAGGACCTGGTGCATTTATTGGCTGGTACCAGTAGTCATCGATATCGACTTTGAGTGTTGTATAACACAATTGGAAGCTTCCTTTCTAGATTTAAACTTTGATTTTAGGCATGGATCCTTTACTGAAGCTGCATGAGTTTGGTCTCTTGCATTTTTCTTCTCTTAATTCCTCCAAAAATTAACACCATATTGGTGTACTTTAATGCCGACCGAATGGGCCCATAGATTGAGGATGCGTGAAATTCAACTTCTAGTTTTAAGGATTCTCTTAATTGGTTCAATAATCTTGTCAGACTAAACATTTTGATTTTAGAACACTTCCAAAGTTTTTCTTGGTAAAGATGCCCACATAGTTCTTGTTGCTCACAACCATAGCATCTCTATGATGATGAGCACTGTAAATTATTAATTCAAACCACTACTATCCCAGGTCATGTTCAATCAATTACTTTTTGGATATGTGGATCCTAAACTGAGAAGAAAAGGAAAACGATGTGTAAGTATTTGGCCGTGATTTTGTTTCCTCAAATATTTGTGTAAGGTTGCAATCGAAAAATGTTGAGGAAGTGTATAAGCAGTATCTAATATTTAAACAATTTTGTTTGTGCATTTGTGTGCGATTCCCATTTTATATTATTCTATTGGATGTTATGCAGACCTAGTTCTTGCAAGTTGGATCACATGCATGCGTAATTCCTCTACATTTTTACCAGCCTTGTTTTAATGGTTAATGCCATTATGAGATGAGATTCTAATGGATGTCAAAGTTTACATAATTACTAAACCACTACGAATAATAATACAAACACAACATAGGATTTGTATAGGCATAGGCAATTGGTCGACATGGACTCTAAATGGTCAAACTCTATGTAATTTTCAAACCCTCTCGAATGAGATACAATTAAAGCGGGAGCCAATCTAAATAAATGTGGTAGTTATGGGAGGAAAACAAATGTAACCATAATCAACTCATAAGGTGTGATTGTTTACAACCACATCATTTCCCCTAATTTTCTTATAAAAAAGATGACCAAAATATCCAATGAATGCCAAATATAATAACTAAAATAATTTGGATTTCTTTAAGGATAATATAACTTGAGCGTTTTGGTACCATGCTCTATTCTGAAGTTTTGCTTCACTTTTATCTCTGACATTTTATTAGCCACTCATTCAATGTTTTGAGGTCACCAACATATATGAGATCTATCTATATGCCTATCCCTATCATGACTACCTCGGCATATTGACCTAATCTTTCTGTCCTACCCAAAGGACATTGTGATTAGGTATTGCACCTATTTTCCTTGTTTGAATATTCATGTAATGATTTAATCATTTTCTCTCTTGCTACTCTATTCGTAATGATTTCTATTTCACGGAAAAGGAGCCATCATTCACTAAAATCTAATAAGATCTCTACATTTACAAAGGTATAAAATCACCCATAGATGTAGACATGTTATACTATATTCCAACAAAATTCCAATATTGATACACCAAGAAAAACTTAATGAGCATTGCATCCATCATTTATTGAATTTGTTCCTTTCTCATGTCATGACAATTTATCTTCCATTAGAAATCTCTCCTTTCTCATACTAATCCTTTGGATAAGCAAGCAAAGCTTTATTTCAACATTCTATAACTTTAATTGTTTTCCATGAAAAGTTGTCTAGGTCATGTTTTTTCACATTTTCATCATTATGTGTAGTTCTATCTCACTTTTGCACATTGTCGATTGTTTAGAATGTAAAAAAGGTTTTGAGCTTTGTTGGGCTTCTATATCCCCTTTGCACATTGCAAATATTCTTGTTCTTATTCCAAATTGTGCATCGTTTCTAAGTGACATTAAATGAGTGGATAGAGGTGATTTTCCTCGTGGAAAATTTAATGCCTCTTTCCTCTCTTGATGTTCTTAGTTCTCTCTTCTCAAAGTTATTGTATCTCATAGCTTTACTAGCAAACCTATTAGCACAAATGTGCACCGCTCTCGAGTGTTCCATTTGACCACTTGTACAATCCATTCAAACACAACACATGTGTCCAACACTTCTTTCAAGTGGTTCCTCTAACTGATCAAACAATTCATGGGAGCACAAATGCCCAATAGACGTGAAACCACTACATGGTGCAATTGTTGATGTTTCTATTTCTCACATATTATAGATTTATGATAATTATTTTTGTTACAAAGTCATGAATTTGTTTCTAAGATTGGTAGTTTTTCCTCTACTTTGTTGTAAATCTCTAAGGTGATTTCTCTCCTTTAATTTCCAACAATAATGTTTAGCCTTACAATATCCATGAGAGCATGGATTTCCTTTATGAAGTGTAGGCTTAGAAGAAAAAAAATAGAAGTTCTTAAACTAATGTGAAAGTGAAGCAGCAACGTTCAATAGAAGCTCATGGTAATTCAGACATTGTAAATTTCATTACTTTCCCAAATGCCCCAATCAACACCCGAAAGAGAGAATACGGTGCATCAATTAACCACATGATTGATCAAATAGTACTTGTGATTGCAAAGATATTGTATATAATTGTTCCTATAAACAGTGTTTATGTCATCTTAAATGTACCAATATCTTATATTTTGATAGAAAATGTTTGGGGTTGCTTTGTTTTGGAGTATCTCATCAAATCAATTGAGAGTTGTGTGTAGAGTTTAACATAGAAGTGGTTCCTCTTGTTTTTATGAGAGCTTCACTGTAAAAGATTTTTTCCTTGTTTTAAAACTCCAACTCAAAAAGACTCAAAGTGGTTTTCAACCTTAGTAATACAATTAAATTTTCTGAGACCTAGTAAAGTAGTGGGTGATATTTTTAAGTATTCACACCAGATGACTCCAACAAATGCCACACATACAAGTTGCTTCGATTAAAAAGTGAAGATTTCTTGACGATATTTGAAGCCCTTGTAGAAAGGTTTGCAAGAATTCATGAAGAGAAACTTGCTATGTAAGAGGTTAGGGAGGAGGAACTGCATATATATGAGAGGACTTGCCTTCTATGCACGGAAGGAAGATGTAGCAAAAGAGAATGAATGCAAAATATACGTAGAGATCTCATGTTTTTACTGTTAGTCTGATGAGGTTAAAGTGTCAAGATATTTGCTAAGAATCAAGATTACTTAAGAATACATTCCCTCGTTAACCTCCTACATGCCAAGTTCCAACAATATTGTTTTATGTTAGCAGTAAGGCAATCATATTTTGCAACATGCAAACAGCAATCTTATCATGCTTCACAATAAAATGCAAGAGATCTGAAATTTTATAAATAGTTTCACAAAAGACTTGGTTATGATAATGAACTGCAAACAAGGAATGTAAGTCTTCTTTCTACAATTTTTTTGCTGAGTGATTTGTCCTCAAGTTTCACAGTTTTACAAAGCATGGACATAGTTATGCTTGATTACAAATAAAAACAAATAATAAAATCTGAATTACACCTCAGGAAACCACATGGAGCTTGTGATATTATGCTTGATTTTTCAACATAATTTATATTGGCCGAATGATATCAAAGTTCATGTCGTACACAGTAAATGTATTCAGTAAGAATATATAAGAAACAATGGTCATAAAGCTACTAAACACCTAAAAGTTGTAATTTTCCGAAACTAAAAAATCACAAAAGAACCTTGGAATGAGCAAAGATGAGTTCATTGAGTTGAGATGGAACAATGCTTACATTTTTTTAGCTGCCTTTAGCTTATCACTGTCACATGACGCCAAGCATGGGATCTATCTATAATTCCTGGAATGTCACATCTATTTATAAACTCAGAAATGTTTGGAACCATCACAGACCCTTCATATTTTTTTAGACAAGCACACCCTAATGGAAGGCTATGTCTGATTGAAGGTAGTCCTGTATAAAGCACTAATTAGTGCAATTGGAATTTGAGTTACATCTAAACCATTCGGTGGATTTTAGTTGATTTGAAATATTTAGTTTGTTAAACACCCCAAAAATATCATTGTGGGTAGCAGGTCAAATTGACAAGAAAATCACTCTTTAAACGATCAAATTGACAAGAAAGTTCCAATAAGATGAGGTAGCTGAGTTATTAGATAAGACAAGAAAATAGATGCCTCATTTCAACATGGCAATAGCTCTATTAATAAAGCAAGTATGTTGAATAAGACATACAAATTCGGAGTGTTTGTTTCGATTCATTAACATGTACGACTGCTTAGACACTTCTTATACAAATACAATAAGGTTAGTTAAGCAGACAGTACATGCTTGCATACACAAAAGAGGATGGTTTTGGAATTCCCAAGGTGATGGAATTGTTGTTAGTGCCATTATATTTATCCAGCGACAAATAAGCAAGAAAAATATAAAGATGTTGAAAGGGGCTTTGCGGGGGGGGGGGGGGAGAGAACATTTTAAAGTACCTTTCTTTCTAGCTTGAGTTCATGTGGCAGTTTTCTTGGATGACTTCCGGACACGTTTCTTAGCCACAGATTCGGGGGTATAACTTGATGGCATTGAATGAGGATTTTGATACTCTCTTCCCTTTTCGCCAGGCCGACCAAGACCTGAAAAGGGCATCCAAGATGCCTCCGGGCCAGTGAAGAACCATGGCCTATTTGACACTGGGGGAGGGCCTTTGTTAGCACTTGACTTGTTAGCATTCATCTCTGCATAACGAAAGGGATCGAACATAGGGAATGGTATACTAGCTAAGCTCTCATACATTAACCACTCTGATGGTTGACCTGTTCTGAAAGGCATATACATGTTGCCCATCATTCCACTAGATGTTGCAAGAGGTGTTGATGACGGTGGCATTGTGTTTGGTTTAGATTTGGCTCGCTTAATAGGTTGCTTAGCGAGAGTTGGCGGTGGTGATGACTCAGATTCAGGTTCTGAAAACTTCCGGATTGGACTTGTATCCAGCCTCTTTCTATGCCTGTTCCTTTTTCCTGTCTCGAGGAAATCCAAAACTTCCTTCCTTGATCGAAACCGACGTTTTGATACAGGATCCACATAATACTGCATACACAAGCATATGGCAAACATATATTCAATAGAAAAGAAATTTTCATTAACTTCCATACATAATAGCTTGAGAAACGTATGATTTTACAAAGATTCATACTTGGATCATTGATACACATGTTTCATTGAGGATTCCACCCTTGTTACACACCTTTAAAGCAACCATAGAGATATCATACTTTATATTCTTCACCATATATATGGAGACTTCCTCAGACAAATACATTAAATCCTTCTAGAAAGACATTGGTGTGCATTACAGACCATATCTCACCTCCTTGGCTGTTGAACATATGTCCATAAATCCAAGCCTTTCCTTATACTTTTCACTTCACAGATCCTTTGGAAATCATCCTACTAAGTTGAGTTACAAAGCTTATGAAGATTTAAGCCTGCTTCGTTTCAATCATATGTCGTTTTATTTGGGTTCTTGCAGAAAGAGCCATTTCTCTTGATCCTAAGTTGAAATCTTATAGGACAACGTTAAATTATGAACATCATGAGAAGACTAGGACAGCTCCCCCTGCTTAGTTCATTATAAGTGGAAGGGGTTTGTTTTAGTTCCTTTCGGAAGGTGAAATCCTTTTGTTGTTCCATTTAAAACAATGATATCGCTACATACATACATATAAATGTGGAACTCTAAAGATCAAACCCACAAAACATTCATCCATGCCAATTAAAATGTATTATAAACGAAGTAGAAATAGAGATACAGGGAGGGAAAGTAGAGGATGAATGAGTGGATATAAGAAAAAACCTTGTCTTTGGTGCCAGCACTATTTCCACTGCCTCGGGTCTTGAGCTCAGTGACCCAACCTTCAGGGAGCCATTCAGGAGAGGAAATGACCTCAATAGCACGGCGATAAGATTGGATTTTCATGTCAGATAGGGAAGTGGGAGGAGGAACCCACTTTGTCAATGGTAATTTACTATTCTCTCCACCACCACCACCATCATCATCATCTTCCGCATCACCATTATCGTGATCATGATCATGGTCATTATTATCATTATCATTATCATTACCATCAGTGTCATTCTTTGCTGGAGTCAAGAAACTGTCAAATTTGGTATCTCTTCCTGATCCAACATCATGCTGAAAAGAACCTTGCTTGCTCTTGGAATGAAACGAATCCGAACTCTTGCCTTCATCTTTTTTCACACAAGATGGACTCTCCGCTATTCCCTCATTATCCTCTCTTTTATCCTCATCTATACGAGTCTCCTCTGCTTTTATGCTTCTAGAAGCTACTTTAGGATTAGAATCAAGCGTAACAATGTCTTCTTTCTCTTCCTCATTCTCAGCGATCATTCTTGACGCTTCTTTAGGATTATACTCGAGAGTAGTAATGCCTACTTTATCTTCCTCTGTTTCTGCTATGTTCGCATCCATATCATTGTAAAGCTTAGAGAGTTCATTAGGTTTCGTCTCAACGATACCAACGTTACTCTTACCTTTAAGTATAGCCTTATGTTGAGCAGACCATATATGAGAAGTCTTCATAATTCCTTCCATGAAAGCTATAAGATGAGATTCACTTGTTGAAGAGGGTTTTTCCCCTATGTTGGGCAGCAAACTCCTAGTGGCAGTGAAGCTATTGAAGGAAGCCGAAACATCGTCATTCCGGGAGGAAGTAGGAGTAGTAGAAGAACAGAAGGTATGCAGAATCCTCTCTATATTCTTGCTTGTTTCATGGAGGAAAGAGGACAAATCCCGCAAGGCCTGCTGGTAGGGATGATCGGGGGTCGCCATTAGACCAGGTGCCTGAGAGTAAGGAAGGCCTGCGCAGAGAAGATTCAAGCTATGGCGTAAGAGGAGGTCACGAACATACACATACACAGAGAGAGGAGAGAGAGAGAGAGAGAGAGAGAGGAACAGAGAAGAACAGAGTCGTCTACACTGAAAACGATAGTGGGCGCGTGTGAGACGTCCATCGCTCTCTCTGTTCTGTCCGCCCCTGCAGTGTGAACGCGGCCATTTCAGACACACCCTCCCCCTCTCTTCTCTAGTGTTTTTTCTCTGGAAGCCTCCTCTATGCTTCACAAGCCTTTACTAGGAAGGAGGCCCCGGAAGTTCTAGGAATCGGCAACGGTTTCGTTTCGGCTTAACCGGTTTGGCCTTGTCCAAACCAATCGGTTAAACCTTGACCACTTTGAGTGTTTCCAAACTTGAACCGAAGCGGTTCCTAAACTGGTTAAGCCTAAACCGTTTAGGAACCCGTTTAGCCAAGCCGTTAAGCCTTAACCGATTTGTCCAAAATCGGTTCAGTTCGGCTTGAGCCATCCCAAACCGAGCTCGAACCAATTAAGGAAGCTCGAGCCTAAACCGAACCAAACTAAACCGCAAAATTGTTTAACGGTTCAATTCAGGCATGAGCCAAGCCATTGCCAATTCTTAGAGGGCCAGGAAACATTAGTTAGTCGTAGCCACTACATCAACTCTATACATTGCACACGCACACGCACACACACACATGTAAGCCAACCTTCTTTTAAACTCCATGAACCATTTGGCAAATCTGATGCATCTCATGTTCAGGAACAACCATTGCCTTGATGCTAGTTATTATTCTTGGCTATCTCCGTACCTCAATACTTTGTGCATAATACATGTGAGACATACTGAAAGGAGGAGTTACTTTGCATTCTCTTCAAACTCTTCCAATGTGCTCAAATCCTTTGTATTTATCGAAACACTAGGTGGATGCCTTTTGACAACTACCTCGACTAGGTTTGGGCCATGTACATATATATGTATGTGTTTTTAGGAGGGGGGGTGTCCAATTGTTTGAATTAGCCTAAGGGATGAGAGAGAGAGAGAGAGATTAGCCTTTTCATGTACAACTTAAGGTGGTCCAATCGATTATGGTCTCTATGGTATCTTATTATCTTCCTTTGCTCCCATGGTCAAAGAAAGCTCTTGAAATGTTGTCACGCTCGATGCGAATGTTGTTATGGAAAAGAAAAGGGAAAAGTGCCTTGTCATGGCTGACATGGGATCATGTTTGTACTCCGAAGCGTCTTGGTGGGGCATCAATATTGAATCTATATGAGCATATGGTGGCTCGTCGATTTACTTTCATTTGATTCATGTTTGAAGGTGTACAACCTTGGACAGAAATGGTGGCATACTTTATAGAGAAGAACGGAATAAAGCTTAGAAACATGAAGGTTGAAGCGAATTGGTGGAATGTAATTAATTGTGACAGGGATGTCAAATGTACAGGGTCTATGATAGTTAATCATTTGTTGACATCTTGGCAAACTATGTTGGATTTTGTGGAATGGCATTCCCCACAAGAAAGGGGATGTGCCAATTCATTACAAATGGAGGTTTTGGCAACATCAAGGTTATTGAGGTGGGAAGGTAAACAAATTCTTAACCTTCAATTTAATCGGATGGCTAGATTAGGTTTGGTAAGAGTTAAGGATGCTATGTTGGTTTCACAAAGAAGATTAATGGCTTTTCGAACAATAAGATCAACATTTCGTATTCCAAAAGGTTATAACTTTATTTGGGATAAGTTGCAACAAATACTATCTTCGCATGAGCCAATTCCTGATTTAGATGGGCGATCTCAAGAACTTGATTGGAGGTTTGTTGGAAATAAGAGATTGACTATGATCTCAACGAATGTTGCTTATCACAAGTTGATTGACAAACATAAGTGGTTGGAAGAAAGGGTTATAAAGATATGGGGTTTTCATAAGCCCATTACTTGGTGGTTTCATGTGATCAAGGCAGGTTGGTGTTCTCGATTGATGCTAAGAGCCAAGGTATTTATTTGGAGAGTTATGGTTGGAGCTTTACCATTAGGGGATGCATTAAAAAGAAGGAACATTACTAAAGGATTGTGTTTCTTTTGTTCGGTGGAATTGGAACATAGTAGGCATCGATTTATTTCATGCCCGATGGCAAGGATGGTTTGGAGGTGTATCAGTTTAGTGTGGATGTCTCTAACAGGAGTAAGTCTATCTTCCTTCAGTTGGGTTTTTGCACATATGGAGAACAATGAACCGATGCCTCATTTTCAAATTATTTTTGAGTTCTTGAGGTATTGGGGGCTATGGTTCAATTGGAATATGCGGAATGCCTTCATTTTTTATTCACAAGTTGGGGTGAGAAAATATGTTCTTAAGTTAAAAGGACTTCTTTTGTGGCAATTGACAGTGCTAGAGAAGTCACAAAATCTCAACCAAGAAGAGAGAGAACTCTGCAAGGTCACATATCATCATATTCGCCATTTGAATTGGTGTGTAGGGTGGCATTGAGTTTGGTGTCGTAGTTTTCTTTAGATCCCTAGATAGAAGGGGTTCTATAGTTTGTTGTAAGTTAGTCATGGTGGTGTTTTTTCTTTCGTAATGAAAGCCATTATTTACGAAAAAGAGAGAGAGAGAGAGAGAGAGAGAGAGAGAGAGAGAAATTAATGTTGCAGACAGTCATTACAAGAGAGAGAGGGGTGTGTGCTTGTGTGTCGTAAAACAACAAACTAGTAAATGGTGTAAAATTTAAATCATACTCGTAAATGGTGTAAATGGAGACTCGAGATAGAGAAATACTCGTAGAAATAAAGAAGGAAAAAGATAATTGGCTAACTTTTCACAAAGAAAAGTAACTATACCATCCAAACATGGTAGAGCACGATAGAGGTAAAGTAAACAAGTTGTTTCATGTAGCAATATTTTACCCTCCTATTCTAAAAACTACTTTCGATAACGGTCATTCGAATCAAAAGTGTCACTTGGCATTGACAAATTTTGTCAGTATTTATAGCTTCTTGTTCATATTCTCCTCTTTTTTATCAATCTTTAAAGGCTAATCATTCATGCCTATGTTCCAAGTAAGACATAAGCCATCATCATGTCATATTTTACACAATCACTTGTTTTCTCCCTTGTTTTATAAAAACACACATAAATAGCCCTACCTTCAATGCAAAATAAGCAAGTTGTGAGGTGTCATGTATGTGAACAATGGCAAATTGAAGTCCGGCCTATGGTCCACTCTTGGCAAGGATGTGTCAACAAATAACTACATAGTAGGTACTTTGTGAAACCTCTACAATTTTCTCATATAAAACACACATAAATAACCCTACCTTCAATGCAAAATAAGCAAGTTGTGAGGTGTCATGTATGTGAACAATGGCAAATTGAAGTCCGGCCTATGGTCCACTCTTGGCAAGGATGTGTCAACAAATGACTACATAGTAGGTACTTTGTGAAACCTCTACAATTTTCTCAGAGTTCAAGGTGTAAAGAATGATTTGAAGCATGGTTTGTTGGGTTGTTGCAGAACAATTTCAGCTCACTATCTGTGCATTTGAACAGAACAAAAATTGGCCTATTATGTAATGGTTGAGAGTGGAAATTTGAAGTTGAATGTTAGCTCATGACATGTGACATGTCTAAGCCATAGGTTTTGACCCACGATATGTGGCTTGTTCGTATGTTGCAACTTGTTGTGAATTGTCAATAAACCTATTTTTGTGACTCTCGACAAAGTGTAGACCCACTAGGCAAATAGGGAGCTATTTTTCTGAGTAAAAAATGGGAAGCCTCATTTTCCTTGCTTATCAATTGGTTCCTTCTCCACGCCTCCCCTCCCCTCCCATGTAGCAATTTCTATTATCTAAAATGAATCATTAGTTTGCCACACCATTACAATGGGTTAATTTATTTGAGATATAAACCAATCCCTTGTATTGCTAAGGCAAATAAATGGAATCACTAATTTATGCATTGAAATGGGTAGACAATCTATTCATAAAATTTCATTGTCATTTTTGAGAGGCACCCAATTTCCTAAGAGGAAGTTATAACCAACCCCTAGATGTGGAAAAAGTTACCATCCAAGCTCCACCAACACTCATAAGGTGGAAAGCATATCTGATTTTGAGAATTTTCTCCATCTTGTCCAACAAATCTTTACACTCCTTGACGGGAGTGAACTTCGTGAGTGGACATTTCGTATGGACAAGGAACGGTGTTGTAGTTCATGAAGAGGACTATATCTAGGATCCTAATAGAATATCAAGGTGCTTTATATAACAAGTGGTCAAAAACAGGGCATGGGGATCTTTTTCCCAACCAGCCCAGCTCGTCAAGAGTTTGATACCATTCCTTCTTCTACTTCTCTCAAGTTTTTTGGGGATGATACCTTGGAGATTGTGCCATGGAAAAGGAGTTTAGTCATGAAATTTGGAACAAACATTATGCTTTATGATTCAAAGTTATGATCATGAGTATCAATGATAAAACTCGATATTGATGATGGCATAGAAAATTTAACAGATTTAATTCATTATAAAAGAGGGGTTGATCTGCTTCAGCATAATGTTTGGCACAAAATCTATGAAGTTCGTTGCATACGAAGGCAGGCTTTTGGATAGAGAAGAAAACTACTAATTCACCAAACCTGGTGCCATCTTTAAATAAATTGAGGAACAGCATACCTAAACCTCTGAATCTATAAAAGATCAAGGACAAATTTGCATCTAGATGAAGATGAAGGAAGCTTGGCTTGAAATAGAGACACTTTGAGTTGGTCCTAATTATCAAGATGAGTCAAGCTTGTAATAAACAAAATAAGATGCTAATTATAAACTAAACTGAACAAGAACTTAAAATTCATTTAGCAGAAAAATAAATAAACATATCATAAAATTGAATATGAAAATCATTTCAATTCTCCCTATCTTGATGTTGATTTTCTCAGTGGCACATTTATCATAATTAGGTCTCCAGTTGAATTGAAAGTCATAGATCATAGTGGCTACGAACGCCTAGCTTGGGCTATCCAAACATCCTAAATATGATCATCACAGACAGCCATATATTGCTTTCAACTCCTGAATATCTTCATGGCCATGTTAACGGTTATTAGATTCGTTATTCCAAAGGCAGCATTTACACAAAAATATGGAAGGTTAGGAAGTAAAATCATTGTGTGCATCATGGTCATCTAATACCACACATACAGTTCATCAGCGAGCCAATTGAAAAACGATCTATCACTATAACAGAATTAATTCTAGCCCTTTTCAATATTGTCATTTGGAAACAAAGACTTCCTTTTTCCTGGCATTTTAATAGCCTCAGCTTTGCAATACCTTTTCGGGTGAAGGGCAAAGAGGAATGATCATGTCTTTGTCGATTACACCATCCAAAATACCATACTCCATTGCCTCTGCTGGAGACATGTAGCGATCTCGATCGATATCCTTCTCTACTTGCTCAAAAGCACGACCTGTGATTTCAGATATGATTCGTGTCACATTCTTCCGATGATGCATTGCTTCTTTGGCTTGGATCTCCACATCTATTGCTTGTCCACTTGCACCCCCTAATGGCTGGTGCAACATGATTCGTGCATTTGGCATGGCAAACCGTTTTCCCTTTGTTCCCCCAGCGAGTACTATAGCAACTGTTGATGCCGCAATACCAAATGCTATTGTAGAAACATCAGCACGGCACAGCTGGATTGCGTCATAAACTGCCATAGCAGCACTGTGGAAAGGTATAACTTAAGTCAACATTTCCTTAGTTAGCATTATGGAACCCACTACTTATTGATCAATGCACATCCAAATCAGCTTAACCATGCCCCTAATTAAAGCGTTTGATAAATATTTTGAGTTTAATGTAATGCTTTATAGCTGATATGTCTGATCCTACTCGGTACAATTCATAAGCAAACAGCTTCTTTGCATTTAAAATTACTGCTCAGTTACGACAAACAAGAAATGTAGATAGATATAAAAGTCTACGTTAATAATCTTGGGCGTTTTAGGAATTATAATAGAACCAGAAACATTTGTCCAATTCACCTCACTAGACCTAAAGCCTAGTCATGTAGCATAATTTCTTCCTATCTAGGAAAGAGAGCAAGCCCCTCTAGATAATGTTAATCAATCGCAAGAATCATTAGATGATGCAAGGATCAATTGATAAAGAGTATAACAGGTTTCTCTCTCTCTAGAACGCCAACTAAGGGCATACTAGCTATACTAGAACTAGATGAATATGCAAAACATCATAATTCATCATGCATAATTTCTTCCAAGCAAGGGATCAAGCACCACCAACACATTCTACACATGTAGATAAATGTTAATTGCATTCATAGTAGTTGGAAATCTGTATATAGATGTTGCATTCCCATCAAAACATTAAATGTATCCCTAGTGACAGAAAGATATGTTCTAGAAGCTCTCAAGAGAGCTTTAGTTTGAAAGAACCTTTATAAAAGTACAAATGGAGAGTTCGTGGAACTTTATTCCCCACACCAAACAGGTAGAAAGCTACAGAAAATGGGGGTGAATTCACAAGTATTGAAATTTAAAGGATCTTGTGATTCACATGGTATAAAAACTGGGATAATAGCCCTTCTTCTAATGGATTGGCTGAATGATATTAATTAGATGGTTGTTTTCCACAGCTAATCTAGCTCATGGCTTTTGAGGAGAGGCTATTAAAACTGTAGTATATAATATATATATATATATATATATATATATAAAATAGATCCCTTTAAGAGGTTTGATCTAATGAAACAGCCTCATAAAACCATCTATACCTGTTTGGGTCTGATGCATTTGTGTACATTACACATGACCTTAGGAATAAACTTGATGCAAAGTCCACTTAGGGTATCTTCATTGGGTATGGTTAAGGAGATATGGCCAATAAAGGATACGGCTACCGCAGCTTAAAAAGGTTGTTTGCAGCCACGAGGTTAAGATGCTCGAATCTTGTTGAAACATAATAAAAAGTTGGAATTCTTTCTTCAATAGTAATATTGAAGAAAATATATATATGTAAAACCGCCACTGGGTTTGCAATTCCTGGTAATGATAATTTAGGGTGCAAACTCAAGTGGAATCTATATAGCCTGAAACAAACTCCTAGCACTGATACAAAAAAGTTTGATGTTTTTATGTTATCACATGGTTTAAAAAGGTGCCATACTGTTATGTACACATAACGTAGGTGAGGGAAGGTCACTATTATTTACATAAGTGAAGGGTATGTTCACTAATGTTAGAAAGGGACTAATGTGATTAGATAGAAGGAATGATAGGTGCATGCACTATCATGGTTTTGACAACCAATGAATGGAGAGTCTTTTAGAAAGGCAACATCTATTCAAGGAGCCTAGGAAGAGTTATAAATATGGGGCTTACCTACCCTCATAAACACATTACGTCAAAAGGCTGCTATCTTAGACACTGGTGGTGCAGGCTAGGCTTTCGTCATGACGATCGTGTTAATCTCTTCCAAGGTATTAGTCATCCTAATATCCGGCAGTATGGGACGTCGGCGGTAGGTTGGCTATGTCTAGATCATAGCTCGGGGTGGTCAGTGGAACGGGTTCTTTTATCCAAGCAGCCCGATCATTTTGGTGCTCTACATAGATGATATTCTTATTGCTGGTAAAAGCAGCCTTGCAAATCATTGTCTGTCTTCACATAAAAAGGAATGTAGATGGCAGCTCGATCATTTTGGTGCTCTACAAGCAAGCTAAAATCAGCCTTTGCCAATGAAAGATTTAGACCCACCTGAGCACATCCTGGAGGATAAAGAGGGTAGACAGCAGCAGCTGCTTTATGTATCCAAAGAAAAACACATTAAAAAAAGTACTTGAAAGGTTCACCTGAATGATGCAAAAGTGTTAAGTTTAACTTTGCAGCCACATATCAATTTGAGCGAAAAAGACGGTCCAAAGATGATGCAGCAGACAATTCAATGAAGGTTATATCATATGCTTCAGCTTTTGCTTCTTTGTTATATGCCATGATTGCAACAAGACCACACATTGCACATGCAATGGCAGTTGTTAGCAGGTTCATGGTTAATCTTGGCAAGGCACATTAAGAAGCTATCAAGTCAATTATAAGATATTTGAAGGGGATGAAAGGTGAATAGAGTCCATAGGGATTACAAGAATTCTGTGACTCTGATATGGCAGATGACGTGGATATGTGCAAACTCACAAGCAGATATGTTTTTACACTTGCAAATGATGCAATGTCATGGTGTTCCAGGTTGCAGAGAATTGATGCATTATCTACCAACTGAGGCTTCTATCAAAGCTGTAATATGGTTGGTACACCTCTGCAATGAGCTTGCCGTTATAGGATACTAATCCCACATGGTGATAGACAGAATGCCATATGCTTGGCTACAAACACCATGTTTCATGCATGCAAGAAGCGAGTTGATGACCAGTGTCACTTCATCAAGGAAGTGACAGAGGATGGGCACGTTTCATTTCATAAAAACAGCAGCACACACAATCCTGTATATGTTTTCACTAAGTGTCCCTCAAACACAGCATCAACATTGTCTTCAGCTAATGGGAGCACCACAGTTGAAGGAACTTCCTTGCCCCTTATTGTTGGGTATAAAGGTCCAAGAACTCTCCATTTGTAATTTTATATAGGCCTTTTCACATTATAGCTTTCCTAAGAGCTACAGGGGCATCTTAGGGTCACATGGCCAGTGTGATTGACTCACCTGCCTTAAAATCGCATTTCAATAAAATGACATACTTTCCCTCCTAAAACATAATTATTAGGGGAGTAAAAAAACACCTATGTGTATCTTCTCCCTCACATCATTTTCTCTTGTGTCACTCCTGTTCCAAGTCCACCATCATACAGAGGTCGTAGAAAAACAAGCCTCTTGGCGTCCTTTCAGTTTGGGTGGTCACAAAAGCATAAAAAAAGTCATCATCATTGCTTTTCAGGTAAACAACCCAAATTCTCCTTGAACAATCCTTAACAAAGAAATAAAATACAAAGCAAGCCCCATGGATTTAGTAAGCATGCTACAAATATCAAGATGTTCAGGATCCAAAAGACTTTGCAAAACACGAGAGTAATAGGAATTTCTCACTTGTTCCCATATTTACAATCATTAAAATCAAGTTAGTATCTTTAACATTAAATATTTTAAAGAATGAAGGACATCCTATCCATTTAGGCTCATACAAGCTAACCAGTTATGCCAAAGATTCAAGTGAGAAACCACCTCTCTGAGAGCAATAAATTTTCCCTAATCAGGCCTTTCGTACAAGCAATACAGAGTGCATTTCTTGTGCCCTTGACAGCAGTATGGTACTTTTGTCGGTTCCTATGAGTCAATCTCAATATTGGTGCTATATCCATGCAAATCCATCTCAAAAACAAATAATAGACGCTTTCTCATGCCAGAACATGTTTGACATCATATAATACAAGTTCAATGCCATCATTGAGAACCAAATGCTCAAAATGCATATTCCAGCAAGCTTGATTATTGCCCAAATAAAGACATGGAATTAGACACTTCAGGCTAAAATGCAAGCATGATCCAATGCATCAACAATGTCACATTTAGTTATTAGCATATCTTGCATGTGGAGTATAGAGAAGCATTGTCTAAAGTCAATGTGGCATAAAGATAATTTTGCATCAAATTGCTCTTCAATTACCACATTACAGACTAAATTGGCCTTCTCTTCTCCCTAAGAGATATTTGTATCACAAAAATTCATCTAATTTCCATCCTTCTTCTTGTCAATGACATTCTTCCTCTGTTCAAGTTCTTTTTTAAAGTACCTGCAATCAGGCATCTTGTGGCGTTTTGTACTACAATTGTAGTATGTCCAATAGGCTTGCCTTCTTTTATAGGCTCAAACCGTAGGTCCTTGTCTATTCACATTGGACTACTTCATTAGACGTGGTCAACAACAGATGAAATACTTGGAAGTCATCTCCCACTGTAGGATTGAGAATAACTCAATCCTTACCCTTCATTCCTTACAAACTAGCCAACGCCTACTAACCCCTAAGGTTAGAGAAATACGGTTCATTATACCATGTGGTTATGCTCATAAAAGTTGGGGTTATTCGATAATGAGACTACCAATGTCTCCATACGGTTAGGAAGAGTCATTTGAAGGTATGGACGTCTGCCTATCATCAAAGACATATAATGGTACCACCTATGAATAATGGTGGACGTGGATGAGTGACGGGATAGAAAATGGCTAAGATAAAAACAAAGAGGGAGAGGGAGAATATACACAGGTTTTTGGAAACCCCGTAAATTATCTCTCTTGAGGGGCAAAAATATATTGTTTTATTAGAATGTGATACCATGACACTTGAGCCGGTTCCAATTGGCCAAGTTACCTAAATATGTACGAGAAGCTTTTAAGAGAGCTTTTATGTGAAAGGGCCTTTAGAAATATTCAAATAAAGAGTTCTTGAACCTTTATACCCAGCATATCTCTATGGTATAAAGTTTCTGACAAGTTCCCAATCTTCTCACGCCTTATTTTGATATGGATGATGTTACTATTCCTAGAAATTATTGTATAGAGTTTCTGACAATTTCCCAACCTTCTCACACCTTTTTTTAAGTTCCTTGTTTTATATACAAAGTGTCTCCATGCTATGAGAGCCTTGGATTGAGATCTAACAAGCAATGACCAAGGATAAATATTTGCCTCATCTCCCTCGAGTGTCATCTAAGGGCATGTTACTTAATCCAGGGGTAGGACAGATTTCAACATACGTGAATATGCCGCATAATGACACAATTCTTCCGGTCTAAACTCGCGCTCATCTTGAAAATAATATGAATAATATATATACATATCATAAAGTATATGTATATGTATCTGTACGTTACATTGTAAAGGTACATATAAAGTATACTATATGATATCGATATAGCAATACGTCCATTTATAACCATTTGAGTGCTTTGAATCCACTTGAACATTATTCATAAGAAAATGCCGAAAGATGACTTGCTCTCTAAAATTTCATCCTCGGGCAAGCCAGCAAAACCAGGGAGAGCTCAGAGTTAGATAAATCATATAAAACATCATGTCTATTCTTCAAAACTAGAGCTAACTTAGCTAGATGCAAAACATTTGTCGGAGAGATCTTTCAAGCAAATGGAAACAAGGAAAGTGATCCCTCTTCTTGTCAGAATGGTTTCAGGTACTTTAAATCCATTCAAGCATGATTTATTAAGGACATTCCAAGGAGCAAAAAACAAAGAGTAAATCAGTCAGGCATATCTCCTCAGAATGATTTGCGTGGACTGAATACTCGACTAGGAATTATACAAATAGCAAACAGGTCTATCTTATCTTTCATGGTTCCATTCCAGGGAGATAATAACAGGGGCATTTAGAGTGACAATAAAAAACTACTTCAAAATGATAAAAACAGTCTAGTAATTAGCCATATATTTATGTGTGGGAAAACAATCTAGATAAACTTAGGGAAGGAAATACTATAGAAAGGTATTTCAAATCTTTCGTACCTGGTGGATCCTCCAGGGCTATTGATGAAGAGCCGGATGTCTTGCATGGGGTCAAGAGCATCGAGAAGGAGAAGCTGGCTGATAGTGGCATCTGCTGCATACTCATCAAGGTTGAACCCGAGAAAAACGATGCGTTGGCGAAGAAGAAGGCCCATGACGTCTGCGTCAGCACTAGAAGACCCTCCACGATCAGGGGCAGAGACCCCTGCCCTCCAACCAGAAGAAGAAGAAGAAGATGATGATGATGAAGAGAACGAACTCCGAAATCGAGAGTTTGTTGTTACACTAGAATTAAAAGGCCGAAGTGCAGACGATATAGTGACCTGGACTGAAGGTGAAGGTAGATGTGAAGGTGGAGAGCAAGAGAATGAAGAAGGAGAAGGAGAAGGAGAAGAGGGAGAAGAAAAGGAGGAGAATGAAGAGGATAGGCGTAGCAGCTGCAGCTGCTGTTGCTGCATAAGAGCTGAGGTCACCGCCATAGCTTCTTCTCGGTCGCACCTTCTGCTCTGCTCTGCTCTGCTCCAGCAAGACAGAAAGAAAGAACAGAGGAATGATTATATTAGTGTATCATATCCAAGATTGATTGTGGATGCCATGTGACACCAAATTACATACATACATACATACATACATACATACATAGCATGGTTATTTTAGCCTTACTTCAGTCCCATGGCTTCTTCTTCATTGAACTTCTTTCTTCTTCTTCTTCTTTTTGCCCCCAAAGATTTCCTTCGTTAGTATTAAGAAAAGCGTCAGAAGGGTACACACTGTACAATCAGAAAATGCCAGGGCAAGTACCAAGGGTGATGGAATTTCCAGATCGTTCCTTGAGAGGAGACCGTGACCAGAGGCAACTTCCTCCATAACAACGGTAATTTTTCCCTTTTCTTAAGAACAACCTCTGAACAACCCTGCATAGTGTCATATTGCCCACACACTACCGCCAATAAGCTCTCCCATAGTTCCGGCAATATATCTGAGAGAAGAGCAGTTATGGAATCATATCATCTTTTACAACGATACTTCCATAAGATCCATAATGTAACCGTTGATATTGTTTTCCATACATAGGTTGCAAGCACTTGCTTGGGAGGTTGTTGGAAGGGGGAGACATAAATTAGATGCTTGTTGATGATTGTCATAGCCTCTAGAGAATCATCTGCCTCATACAACAAGAGACTGGAATGGAGAACCCCCGATACCATTGATCCCTAAGAGAAGAGGCAACCTGCATTAACTAATTGGAATAAATAAAGAACTTTATTCCATACTTGATGGGCTAGTGAGTAGGACCAAAAAGCATGCTTGATAGTTTCCTGCATGTCACCGCAATAACAACATTGTCTAAGAATGGTTGCCACATCTCCTTTCAGTGATTGACCTATTGGTAGTGCTACATGTAGTTGTTGAGGATCAAGCTCAACCTAGTCTAGTGTGTGAACACACTGTTGAGAGTGTATGAACACGCAAAGGTCAAAAGTCACACCACTACTCTCACACATAACTGTTGAGCGAGCAAGCTCAACTAGATCCGGATCGGTGTCCAGATGATATACGGAACTAGGAGCCGGATCGGATTGAAACTGGTAGGCCGTTAGAGGCCTATGGATCCAACCTAGTACGTAGGCATATTTTTGGGAGTCAATGATAGTCGCTCGTATGAGCATTGAAGTACCTGTCAATACTTCTGTCAATCCTTTATGGACTTGTATAAACGTGCTCTTTGAGCACATTGTATGTACACATAGGATTATTATTTTAGAATAGAGTTTTATGTTCTGCTCTCTCTCTCTGTCTCTCCCGTGTATGCTAAATATTCTCAAGCTTCCATTGAACCTGTGTTTTTCTATTCTTTGTTGCTGCCCAGCTAATCTGATTTTGTCAAGCTTCTGCACGCTAACTTTAAAATGGTATCACAACACAAGGGTTGAGACTCCTCTATAGTCGATAGACGCTTTCGAAGACAAACCCTAACACTCGGTGAAGAACAGTAGCGAATCGAAATGGATAGAGGTATGGCAAGTTCGCTTCCCACAGAAAAGCTCGACTGGAGCAACTATGCATCCTGATCATATAAAATGTAGTAGTACCTGTTGGGGCATGGATATTGGAGCTATGTGGAAGGAACCAACGAGGTAGCATCGGAGCCGGCACACAAAGACTTCCCGGCATGGGAGCAAGGAGCGAGTTGAGTATTGTACTGCCTCACGTCCGGTGTGCACAATCAGATGCTTGGCTACATCAAGGATGCAAAAACGCCAAAGGAGGCAAGGGAAAATCTATGGAAGATTTTCGCCGAAAGTACCACAACCCGTAAGTTGCAGCTCCGGCAAGAGCTGAACAACATCCAGTAGAGAGATATGTCGGTTACAGACTACATCACCAAGATTAAGGAGATCTGTGATGCACTCGGATCCATCAACGTAACGGTGGAAGAAGACGAGATGGTTCAGATCTGTCTTGGTGCTCTAACACAATGGTATGGGCCAATCCGGATGGTAATTTGCACCCGAGAGAAGCCATCGTCCTTCTTCGACTTACAATCCATGTTGATGGTCGAAGAAAACCACGCGAGTGGGTCGAGGACCACTCAATCGGACAGCTGGATGATGTACACAAAGGCGGATTGACCCCGTGGGCGTGGAGGATGAGGTGGGTCATCACGCAATTGAGGCGGCCATCAAGAACAGAACCAAAGGTACAGAGATAGTGCCGACAGTAGTTCCAAACCCTCCACAAGCAGGGGGAGTCAAGTCGGAGTCGGAAACAGTCGAAAACTGACACAGAATGCTGGTACTGTGGCAAGAAAGGCCACAGAGAGAGTGAGTGCTAGTACTGTTGCAAGAAAGGCCACCTATAGACCCATAGAATTGACTACGACAAGACCTTCGCTCCGATAACGAAGATGACGACAGTTCGTGTGGTACTGGCTGTTGTTGTGGCAAGGGGATGACATCTTCACCAAATGGACGTGAAGAATGTGTTTCTTCAAGGTGACCTTGAAGAACGGGTCTATATGATCCAACCCCCCGGATTCCAATTGGAGATGAACAAGTCGGTAGTATGCCAACTCAAGAAGTTGCTTTATGGTCTGAAGCAAGCCCCCCGAACTTGGAATGCGAAGATCACGCTGTCGTAGTGTAATTCGCACACTACGTGAAAAATTACATTTTTGGTCTCTCTAGATAGGACATGGAGTACCCGGTGAGAACCGGAAGAAGGACTGGTAAGAAGGGTCCGGTAAGAACCAGATAAAGAAAACCGGCGAGAACCGGATGAAGCAGAACCGGCAAGAGCCGGATGAAGAAGGCCGGTGAGAGTTGGTGAGAAACGGACGAAGAGGACTGGTAAGAAGGATCCGGTAAGAACCGGATAAAGAAAACCGGCGAGAACTGGATGAAGCAGAACCGGCAAGAGCCGGATGAAGAAGGCCGGTGAGAGTCTCTCACCAGATGAAGAGACATATTTGTAAATAGAAGAAAGTATAAAATTATATATTACATGCATAGGGCAAGATTCGAACCTTGCACCTCCATGTTAATAATGTTAAGCCTTATCATTATACTAGCGTATTATGAATTTTAAAGTTATACTAAACTTTATCCCATGTAAAATTTCTAGACATGCATGGTACAAAAAGTTATTCATGCATAGACACTCGAGTTAAAAGAAAAGATGAGATTGAAAGCTAATCATGCACATGCAGTGTGCATGAAAACTAAAGATAGGAAAAGCATGATGCTTGAATGTGATAAACTTAGACTCTTCCAACATTATATAAGGAAGAGAGAAAGATGTATAGAGGTTGTTGATTATTTTACAAGGATTCTGATCAATTTAATATATTCGTGGGATTCACGATTTTTTTCCCATCTATTTCTCTCCTACATTCTAAGTATCAATTAATACACTATACTCGTGGGATTCACGGGTTTCATATCTTCTTTAAAATATTTCTCTTTCTTGCAATCAATTCATAAGGAGCCTTATCTCATATTTTTCTTTCTCCTAGTCCAAAACCTCAACGGTTCCCACCCGACTCACGCAATGATCCGGAGCCGAAAGGCACGACAACTCACCAGTTGTGTAAGATGGGGTTTGCGGCCTCAAAGTCTGACTCGTCACTGTTCATCCAGAAAGGTTCGGACAGTCTGATTTGTATCCTGCTATATGTTGATGATTTAGTCATCACTGGACCCGGGCTGGATGAAATCGGCAAAGTGAAGTCCCAATTGTTGGACGCATTTGAAATGAAGGACCTAGGGGACCTTCATTATTTTCTTAGGATCGAGGTGATCTGGACCCCCGATGGCATATTGCTCTCACAAAGACACTATGTGCTAAATATGTTGTACAAGTTCGACATGACGGAATGCTGACCAATCTCCACACCCTTGGACTGGAACTGAAGCTACGTCCTAACTCTAGCTCGGCCTGCGATGAGAAACGGTTTCGACAAATTGTTGGAAGCCTTATATACTTGACGATCACCCGACCCGACATTAGTTATCCAGTCGGGGTGATCAGCCAGTTTATGCAAATGCCGACCGTGGAGCACCTTCAATGCGCGCATCAACTATTGCGATATGTGAGCGGCACGAAGGACCAAAGACTGTTATATCGACACGGTATAGCTGGGAAGCTAGTCGGGTATACCGATGTCAACTGGGCTGGTGATGCATCAGATCTCCGATCCACCTCTGGTTACATGTTTTCTCTTGGTAACATGGTTGTTGCATGGAGGAGCAAAAAGCAGCCAACAGTGGCTCTGTCGAGCACTGAGGCTGAGTACTGGGGCGCTACCATTGCCACATGTGAAACCATCTGGCTTCGGCGACTGCTGCGAGACCTCTGGATCGAGGTGCTGACCTTGATCCTGATTTATTGTGACAACGTAAGCAACATACAACTCACCAAGAACCCTGTATTCCATGCTCGGACAAAGCACATAGAAGTGCATTATCACTTTGTTCGTGAGTGGGTCCGAGCGGTGAAGTTGAACTTCGGTATGTTCGCACGGATCGGCAGGTTGCCGACATCTTCACCAAGCCGCTTGAATCGGACAAGTTGCAACATTTTTCGGAGATGCTCGGCATTCAACATCTCCATGTGCCGCACTTGAGGGGGAGAACAGGAACGAGAACGGATGGCAACGGACAAGGAGCCAGAGAGGAAGAAAGAACCAAGGGGGGAGATGAGCAGATAAAGAAAGCTGAGCCGACCAAAGGAGTCGGCACATCCGAACAAGTTGGAGCAAGCGGTAGCGACGACAGAGTCAAGGACAAAGCCGACCATAAGAAGGCCAAGACCCAGACGTGGTTCGATGTGGTGAAGGGCAAAAAAACGGAAGATGAGTTGGAGACTACCAACTCGGACTAGAGCTAGAATGAATCGGAGGAAGTCGATTCGGTTCAACAATTGGATTTGGAAGAGCCAGATCAACTAAAGGCCAAGCGGACGAGAAGGCAGGGAAGTCGACACCAACACGGAGGAACCGATGGGTCGACAAGCGCCGGAGTCATAGCAGCGAAGGAGCTGAGATGGGCCTGCTGAGCTGCGTAGAACCAAGGAGGACGAGGTGCGTAGAACCAGACGGGTTGTGGGAAGCAGAATCGGACCGGACGAGGAGTGCGAGCAAGGCGGGGGGACGTCAAAAGGAGCCGGAGGAAAGGACCGGCTATTGCAGACACTAACACCACGATCCGACCTCCTGTTGAGCTTGAGGGGGAGTGTTGAGCGACCAAGCTCAACCGGATCCAGATCGGCCGAATAAGCCAGAGCTAGATCGGTATCCGGAACGGAGAACCGGATCAGAGAGCCGAATCGGATTGAAACCGGTAGGCCACTAGATGCCTACGGATCCAGCCTAGTACGCAAGCATATTTTTGGGGGTTAGTGATAGTCGCTCGTATGAGCATTGAAGTACCTGTCAGTACTTCTGTCAGTTCTTTATGGACTTGTATAAAAGTGCTCTCTGAGCACATTCTATGTACACGGAGGATTATTATTTTAGAATAGAGTTTTATGTTTTGCACTCTTTCTATCTCTCTCGTGTATGCTAAATATTCTAAAGCTTCCATTGAACCTGTGTTTTTCTATTCTCTGTTGCTGCCCAACTAAATTAATTTTGTCAAGCTTCCCCACACTAACTTTAACAATAGCTAATGAGTTTCCACATTCTCCATGACTGATGAGCTTCGGTAGTTAATGAAGAGAGAGGGTGACTATATAAAGCACCCTCCTCCTACTTTGTAATGTGTCCATTAATCTCCATTGTAATATACATTTTCTTGAGTATTCTATTCTCCATTTTCTATCTATCTTGTGTCTCTCTCCTCGCCTCTTCTAAAACGCGTGCACACACACACACACACACACACACACACACACACAAAACACACATCTCTAACCTATTCCGCTGCACAGAATCACCACGATTCTTTACATGGTACCAGAGCGATTTGGTAGCTCGATCTAGCCCATCCTCGTGTGGTGTGTCTACGCTAACGATTCAAAGAAATCTGGCCCATCGCTATCGTAGTGCCAGAACAACTGAAAGTAATTTTGTACTCTTTCTCTACATAGCTCATATTCAAGAGAGAAGAAGAATGAAGAAATCTACATCAAACACCATGAATACTTAGATGGGGAGCACTCTCCGTAGCGAGAAGTTGGACCGAAACAAGTTCGCATCTTGGGAGTACAAGATGAACCAATAACTTTTTAGACAAGGTTATTTGAGCTACGTCAAAGGAGCACAAGAAAATCGACCCAACCCAAAGGACGCCGACTACTCAACATGGGAGCAAGGGGCGAGTGGAGTAATGTATTTCTTGGCGACATGTGTGAAGAGAATACCACGCGTAATATCACTCAGCCACAACCGAGTCTTAGATCACTTCTTTGAGAATCAAACACAGAAATGGGGTTGGAGATTAGTACATGTACACACACGAACAATAGAGAGTACTCAAGATGTTCATGTGGAAAACCCTAATAGGGAAAAACCACAGGATCCCACAGATTCCAAACTATCACTATATAAGAAAGGTACAATCAAAGACTCAGACACAACGACCTCAAGCTCTGTATCTTCGCCAAGCGGCAGTTACAATAGAGTATCACTATGTATCTCTCTCTCTCTCTATACAACAGTTATGCACATACAACAATATGACAACACACACACTTCTATGATTGCCCTAGGTCATATTTATACTCATATGAACTTAGGGCTATTTACAAATATAGCCTCAATTGGCTTACTCAAAACATATTTACAAATATGTCTTCTCTTCCGGTTCTCACCGGGTCCATCCGATCCGGTTTTCGGATCTCTTCTGGTTCTCATCGGGTCCATCCGATCCGGTTTTCGGATCTCTTCGAGTTCTGACCGGGTCCTCTTCATTCATAATCAGATCCCATTCGGAGGGGCCGACTTCCCAACAATCTCCCCCTTCACTCCGGCATGGGATGTCTCGTCAACCCGATCCGCTATCAGCATGCGTCCAACTTGTCGGTTGTCAACAACTTGGTCAGCATATCCTACCTGTTCTCCTCTATGTGGATCTTCGTTAGCACAAACTCTTGACCTTCTACTCTCTCCCGAATCCAGTGGTACCTCCATTGGATATGTTTCGTCCGGGAATGGTAGGTTGCATTCCTCGCAAGGTGGATGGCACTTTGACTGTCGTAGTAGAGCCGATATTCTTCCTGTTGGATCCCTAGATGTCCGATGAAGTCCTTCGTCCAGATTATCTCCTTGCCGGCTTCCACAACTACCATGTACTCTGCCTCCGTGGTTGACAACGCAACCGTCTTCTGCAACCTCGACTGCCACGAAACAACTCCCCCTACATAAGTCATGACATATCCGGATGTAGACCAGCTGGTATTCGTATCAACCGACATATCCGAATCGGTGAAGCCTTCCAAGAGGGGTTTACAGGAGCCAAATTGGAGGCACATACTCAAGGTGCCTTTCAAATACCGTAGTACCCACTTTACCGCGTTCCAGTGCTCTCTTCCGGGATTGCTCATGAACCGGCTCACCACTCCGACTGCATATCCGATATCTGGTCGGGTACATACCATCGCGTACATCAAGCTCCCGACGGCAGAAGCATATGGCATCTTCATCATATCCGTCTTCTCCGCCTTTGTCCTCGGGCTTTGTTTTCCGGATAGCTTGCAGTTTGCTGGAAGTGTCGATCAGATTGGTTTTGCCTCTGACATGTTGAACCGTTGAAGCACCTTTGTTACATACTTCTCCTGTGACAACCACAACAGCTTCTTCGATCAGTCTCAGATGATGTGCATTCCCAATATTTGTCTTGCCAAACCCAAGTCTTTCATTGAGAAGGTCCGGTTCAGAGCCTTCTTCAGCATCCGATCTTGCCTTGGTCTCGTTCGACGATCAACATATCATCCATATATAGGAGTATACGGAAATCTCTTCCGTCAAATTTCTTCACAAACACGTAGTGATCGGCCTGCATCTTGTGGTACCCTTGGTCGGTCATGAAGGAGTCAAACTTCCAGTACCATTGTTGGGGAGCTTGCTTCAGTCCGTATAAGCTCTTCTTCAACCGGCACACCAAATGCTCCTTCCCTTTCTTAACAAATCATTCTGGCTGTTGCATGTAGATCTGCTCTTCGAGGTCACCATGGAGGAACGACGTCTTTACGTCTAGTTGCTCTACCTCAAGATTCATGCTTGCTGCTATGCTCAGCACCATCCGGATGGAAGTCATCTAAACTACCGGGGCAAAGATCTTGTCGAAATCCACTCCTTTCTTCTACGGGAACCCCTTCACCACGATCCGGGCTTTGTATCTCGGTGGGTTTTCGGCATCTCCTGATTTTAGCTTGTACACCCACTTGTTCTGGAGTGCCCTCTTTCCTTTTGGCAACTCCGTCAGTTCATATGTGTGGTTCTCATGCAGGGAATCCATCTCATCTTGCATCACACTCAACCACTTGCGGTTGTGGGTGTCTTTCTTTGCTTCTTCGAAGCTTTCCGGTTCCCCCTCATCGGTCAACAATACATGCTTTGCATCCGGAAATCTCCGAGGGGCTCTTCTCTCTCAAAGAGGATATCTCCGTCCTTGGTTTCAGACTACCAGTTCCTTCGTTTGTTCCTAATCTGAGTCCGATTCAATATCTTGTCCGGTTCTGATGTCTTCTTCTTCTTCTTCCTTTCGGTCGGTTTGGTTTCTTGTATGTATCCAGCCAGTTCATTGAGTGTCATCCGGTTGCCGACCAACATCCGGTTTTCAACTGGGTAGGTCCTTGTGTCCTCAAACCAATTTTCATTGGATGATCCGGAGTTCATGATCTTCTTCTCCGACTCCTAGTCGGCAATGGTCCTATCTTCCATGAAGACTATGTCCCGACTCCGGAACACCTTCTTGTCGACCAGATCCCACACTCGGTAACCGAACTCATCATCACCGTATCCAAGGAATATGCATGGTCTAGACTTTGGATCCAACTTTGCTCTCTTGTCCTTTGCAACATGCACATATGCGAGACACCCGAACACCTTCAGATGCTGATAAGACACGTCCTTACCGGTCCATACTCTTTGTGGTGTGTCTCCATCCAAGGGTATTGAGGGTGATCTATTTATCACGTAAGTCGTCATCATCAACGCCTCAACCCAAAATGTCTTGGGTAACTTGGCATGTGCAAGCATGTTCCAGACTCTCTCCATTATGGTCCAATTCATCCTTTCGGCCAACCCGTTTAGTTCCAGCGTCTTCGGCACGATAAATTCGAGCCGTATTCCCTTCGACCGACAGTACTCCTCGAACTGCCCCCGATATTCTCCTCCGTTGTCCGCTCGAACCGCCTTTAGCTTCTGACCGGTTTCTCTTTCCACTCTCGCGTGGAGTTCCTTGAAGACGGATAACACTTGATCCTTCGTCTTCAGTGGTGAGACCCACAACTTCCGGCTGTGGTCATCTATGAACGTCACGAAGTACTGTGATCCGCGTGTGACTTCGTGTCCACTTGACACACATCGGCATGCACCAGCTCCAATGGTGCATTCCGTCTTATTGGTGGTCTTGAATGGAAGGAGGTTCGGTTTTGCTTGCCGGTTAAGCAATCGGTGCACTTCTCAAGAAACACGTCTTTCACCTCCGAAATGAGGTTGTCTTCGACAAGTCTTCTCATCCCCTTCTGGCTCTTATGACACAGTCTCTTGTGCCATAGGTCATCGGCAGTGTCGGATGCTACGTTCACTTCTTCGCAGCATATCCGGGCATGCATAAGATATAGCGTGTTGATCTTCCAAGCTCGAGTCACAATCAGACTTCCTTTGCTGAATTTCATGACTCCGTTCTGGATGCTACCCGTGTAGCCTTCATCATCTAGCTGACCGACTGATATCAGGTTTAGTTGAACCTCCAGAACGTGTCTGACATCCTTCATCGGCAACTTGCATCCGGTTGATGTCGTCTACAACACATCTCCTATGCCGACAATTCGGCATGTAACTTCATTCCCCATCCGGACACAACCATGATCTCCGGTTGTGTAGGACGAGAAGCATCTCTGGTTCGGTGTAAGATGGAACGATGCTCTGGAATCGACAACCCACGTTGTCTCGTTGCCAACAAGGTTTAACTCATTCTCCTTGGTAATGAGCATTAGTTCTTCTTCACTTGTCGCGATTGCCGATGTTCCCTTCCGATCCGCCCCTTTCCATGTTGGGGAACAAGGTCGTCAATGTGGAAGAACAAACAACATCTATGATGGTGAAGAACCTGCGTATGCGAATGAAAACAATATACACATAGAGAGAGAGAGATAGGCACAAAGAAAACTTTTTATTTCTCAATAGCAACCGTTACAAAATGGCAACCAACCTCTTCTAAAGGTTACAAAGTCACGTTATATAGTTACTGTCCTAGGGCAACTGCCCTTTATGCTATTTACAGAAATACGGCCATTATACACTCATATTCGACACTCCCCCATAATGGGCGTATACATGGGTTATCTAAAAATCAGGTATATACCAGGTTTATCGGACATATCGGTTTTTTTAGAGTCGGCAAGATCCGAAGACAGAAGACCGAACCGGTCGGGTTGGAAGAGCTGAAGCCGATCCTCAAAGAACCGATGTCGGTGGTCCGAAACCATCCTGTGTTGTGTGTCCGACTTTAACTGAACCGATTTTTCGTTACGCCCATTTGGTGCCGAAGGGACCGGAAACGATCTGCCGAAAGACACTTGGTCATTCCTTCTGCGACATTATCAGTTGTGGATATCTTCTCTAGACTGATTTTACTTGAAATGACGCAGTCCCGAACGAAGTGATATCGAACGTCTATATGTTTGGAGGCGTTGTGGTGAACCAGATTTTTTGACAAAGCAACAACACCCTGACTGTCGCTGTAGACAACTGGAGCCGAGTCGGAGTCGACCTGTCGAAACGTGTGCGCCAGCCGACCGAGCCATAAAGCTTCTTTTGCCGCGTCGGACACAACTACATATTCCGCTTTAGTCATTGAGGTGGCAGTGCACTCCTGAAGTTTTGACTTCCACGAGATTACTCCATTGCCGAATTTGAAACAGTATCCGGTTGTTGATTTCCGATTTCCGGTGGATTCGGTGCGAGAGTTGTCGGTTACCCGTGAAACCGATCTTGTGTTGTGGGCTGGGCCGTCATGAAGGGTTGGAACTTCGGAAAATATTACCCTTCGGACTTCAATAGGCCTTTCGGCTGTTTTATGCATAGCCGACTTGTTGAACACGACGTCCGAACTTCGGACAATTTGTCTGTGGTCGGGGTCCTAGAGTCGGCATCTGATCTCGCCGTCGGGTCCATATCCAAGGAAAACGCATTTCCTTGATCTCGGTTCGAGTTTCCGGCTGTCGTCTTTCGGTATGAGGGCATACGCCTCACAACTAAAGATCCTCCGCTTGTCATAATTCGGCTTACTGCCGGTCCATGTTTCCTGAGGTATTTTAAGTCCTAGATGTCTACTTGGTGACATATTTATTATGTGTACTGCCGTAAGTAGAGCCTCCGCCCAGAAGCCATCTGACAGTCCAGAGTGTTGGAGCATGGATACTATGCATTCTTCAATCGTCTTATTCATGCGTTTAGTAATTCCGTTCTGCTCCAGACTATAGGGTGTCGTATATTCACGTCGAATGCCGCGTTCTCGGCAAAATTTGACGAATTCTTCAGACTTGAATTCTCCTCCGTTGTCAATTCAGAGACATTTCAGTTTCCGACCGGTCTGATTTTCGACCATTGCAAGCCATTTGGAGAAGATCGAGAACACCCGATCTTTGGTTCTGATGGCGTAAGCCCACACCTTCCGAGTCGAGTCGTCAATAAAATTGACGAAGTACGAAGCACCGCCGAGAGATTGATGTGGCATCGGGCCACAAACGTCTGAGTGGACCAAATCGAGGGGACTCGATTCTCTTGGTGCTGATGTCGGGTGTGATGCGGCTAACTGTTTGCCATATGGGCAATGATCGTAGAATTGGTGATCCGAGAAAGAGAGTTTGGGGATGTAACCGGCTCTGGATAGGTGCGTTATGCCGGCCTTGTTGAGGTGTCCAAGTCATCTGTGCCATAACGATGACACGGGGATATCAACCAAAAATAAGTCACCCTCTTTAAGTGTGGCATATAAGGTGTACAAAGAGTGTACCTTTGGTCCTCGAGCAAGCAGGAGGTTCCCTTTGTGGAGTGTTGACCCTCCTGATGAGAATCCGGCACGGATGCCGGCTTCATCAAGCTGTCCGACTGAGATCAAGGGTCTTGAGAGCTCAGGAACGTGTCAGACGTTGTGTAGTACGAGTGTAGAGCCACCCAGAAGGTTGAGCTCTATGGTGCCGATTCCGATTATAGCACAATGCTACGAATTTCCGACTCGAACTGAGTCGGAGTGCTGGTTCGAGTATTGCCGAAACTGAGATCGGTGAGATGTCACATGATACGATGCGCCCGAGTCCAGGAGCCATGTGCTCGCTTTGTCAGTCGTAAGTAGAACTTCTGATTCGACTGGGTTCTCTATGGACAATATGTTCGGATCGGTCGTCAAAATTTCGGCTGAAGAGCCGACATAGTTGACCTCCTCATGCCGGCTACTCTTCTGATCCGCTCTCTGAGCTTTGTCGGTTTTTTCTTTGAGTGTCCGACAGTCGGCTTTGATGTGTCCCGGTTTCTTGCAGTAGTTGCAGATTCGGTTGTCCCGGGACTTGCTCCGGCTTCGTTGATTGTTCGGCGGTTGTGAGGAACTTCTTCCCCGGTTGTTCGATCGGTCAGTCGAACCTTGTACTACGTAAGCTTCATCTGCCGAGTCTTTGGCGAAAGACTTTCTCCGAGCTGCTTCAGTCAGGATTGCGCTCGTGACTTCGGAGTACTTAACGACAGCTATTGAAGCATTGCACACGGTTGTAACGAAAGTTTCCCATGAAGAGGGGAGACTACTCATGAGTATCATTGCTTTAAGTTCATCCTCGATTGCCATCCCCTGAGACGAGATTTGGGAGCTTATGCTTTCGTACTCGTTGAGGTGTGCCTGAACCGGATCAGATTCTTTCATCCGCAAGTTGTAGAGGCGCCGGATCAGATACATTTTCGTTGCAGTGACCTTCTTTTCATAAGTTTCTGATAACGTTTTCCAAAGTTTAAAAGTTGTCGTGCATGATTGCACTATGAAGTACACTGACTCCGACAAGTGCATCTGAATCGTGGCGCGGACAATTCTGTCCAGCTTTAGCCACTCGTTTGCCTTGTATGCGTCTGGAGGATTTTCATTCTCAATCAGGTCTATCTGACCCTTGACTATGAGATAGTCCTGCATTTGTTCCTTCCAGAAGTTGAAGTTCAAATCGTCGAACCTCCTTAGACTCATCTCCAATGAGCCGGATGTTGATGCTATCTATTTCGGTTTCGGCTGGTAAGACTCATTTCGGAGTTGACTACGAACCTTAGTGGGGTGCAGCTGATCTGCTCACCCGATATTGTTCTAGTCGGTTTTGAACCTAAGTCGGTTTGGTTTCGAATACTTGTTGCTAAACTTGCTCGGAGTGACTCTGGTAACTTGAGGGACAGAACTGGCTGGTCTTCCCGAATGTTGCCGAGTCGGAGTGAGCCCGGTTAGCTTCCGATTGTATGCCGAATACCGATTACAAGAAACCGATTGTTTGGGCCGATTCTGCTTCGGATGACTGCAACGATGAGAGGGATGGATCCAACTGATCCTCCCAAATGTCGATCAGTCGAGTGAAGCACGAATTTGGTTGTTGCCTGGAGACCAATCTGCAGCGGGTGGTTACAACAAGTGGGTGAATAACGTCCGGTGACCTATTTGGATGTTGTTTAACCGAATGAAGCACGATTGGGTCGGTTGTTGCTCAAGGAGCTCCCCTAAAGCAGTTACAATCACAGGAACAGAGTACAGCCGACTAGCTTACTCCAATTTGTGATTTAACACAGTGAGATGCGAGCTTTTTGTTTTTCTTCTCCCTTCTCTATTCTTCAAAGAAAATGAAAATGGAATGTTGTGTGGTGTACGATGACGACCGACAGCGGGTTAAAGAACCTCCAACGCTCTGATACTAAATGTTGGGGAACAAGGTCGTCAGTGCGGAAGAACAAACAACATCTGTGATGGTGAAGAACCTACGTATGCGAATGAAAACAATATACATAGAGAGAGAGAGAGAGAGAGAGAGAGAGAGAGAGAGAGAGATAGGCACAAAGAAAACATTTTATTTCTCAATAGCAACCGTTACAAAATGGCAGCCAACCTTTTCTAAAGGTTACAAAGTCACTTTATATAGTGACTGTCCTAGGGCAACTGCCCTTTATGCTATTTACAGAAATAGCCCAAGCTTGGGATGTACAAAGGGACAGTGTGAATACGGCCACTCGTATTTGACATTCCAGTCCGAACCATTCTTCGAATCGGCACTGTCGGTTCCTTTCTCTTTCCAAAACCTTTCTCTTCGAATCATGGAGAGACTAAGGAGCATGTTGTCATATGCTAAATTGCCGAAAATATATTGGGCTGAGGCGATTCAAACGGTTGTTTATCTGATCAACAAGTCTCCCTCATTACTGTTGAAAGGTGATGTCCCACAAAAGGTGTGGACAGGAAAGGATGTCTCCTATCGACACCTGAGGGTGTTCAGATGCTTAGTGCATATGCATGTGCCTAAGGATCAGTGTTGTCCATAGGCCAGAAATATAAATATATTATGTAAACTCGCCGTTAGGTAGAAGAGTAAGTGAGGAAATAGGTAAGACTAGAAATAGCCGTGTTTAAGCCCTCACAATCAGCCGATGGCTCGGCTCTGTCTGAAGGGAAAAACTATATAACCTGAGTTATGCATACCCCAAGGGGGGATACCTAGATTATTCTGAGCGAGAGTAATATCATAGGAGCAAGCTTTGTACGTATTGTTTCCAGGCAAAGGCCGAGTACTGTAATCACAATGCGCTTATCATTGAATATAAGTTACGTTTTTCTAAACTTCTATATGTGTATTCTCCCCGTACTTGTAAATCGGGCTACGTTCATACTTAACGGGTTGTAGCCCGTGTACGATCCTTGTTCTCCTCTCTTTTTCCCCATGTAGAAGAAGCTTTCACATAACATGATCCCTTGACACCGATAGCCTGTGGGCTTATCGAAGGTGTTTCCAAAGGAACGGATAACACAATTTGGCACGCCTAGTTACAACTGTAAGGTCACAACGAACTACGTTGGAAGCAAACTCCAGCCGCCATTACGGCGCCCCATCATGTCACGCGGTCTCGGCCACCTGCCCGACGCCCTGAGCCAGTCGAAGGAACTCCCGACTTGGCGATTACTGAACAATCGTTCCAGGAACTATCGGAGGCTCACCGGTTGCAATCCTCGCCACCCGATACCCAGCCGCGAGTTGATTCCGCACCAACCTCCCCGCCGAGCCCCCCAAAGGTCACCCAACTTGACCCTAACCCTTTTCCGGCCTTACCCGAGGAACCGGATCTCGATACCATGCCTTACCCTTACCCACGGTATACCGACGGCCCCGACGCGGAAGCACACACCCGAGCGTTCGTGTCCACATGGCAGGCCAACCACCTAACGCAGCGGTTATCGGCTGCCGAAATCGAGGCCTCCAAACTCGCGGAATTTGCTTTATCCCTCGATGGCCCAATTGCTCGATGGTACTCCCGCCTCTACATGGGGGAGCTCACAACGTTCCAAGACGTCAGGACAAAGTTCCTCCAATTATTTCACTACCAAGTTCCGAAGCGGGAACTACTCCAACAATTCTTTTCCATGAGCCAAGAACCTCACGAGACGGTCGCCCAGTTCACGATCCAATTTCAGGATCTCTACCGACAACTGGCCGATGACGTCCCCGCTCATCACATTCTGGATACCTTCTTGTCCAGCTTAAGGGAGCCTCTACGGACGACTCTCGCACTTACAAATTTCTCCAACCAGACTATCGAGCAAGTCATTGCACACGTCCTTGGAATCGATCAGACACAACATACCACGACTTTCTCTATGGGCTCTTTGCAACGTTCCCTTCCGTAGGAAGACAATCGTTTCCAACAAGCTCTTCAATGCACGACCTGCTCAGGCTCAGGCCATCTGGCTCTTGAGTGCCCTCATCGGCCACACTGCCCAATATGTCAGTCCCGAGCTCACACGATCGAACACTGTTAGTACAAACATGATCAATTGCACAATCACGGCTCTGGTTCGCCAGATCGAGTTGCGCAATATGTACTCCCGGTAGGATGAACGTCAGTCATACCGACATCGGGCAAACGAGCGACCACAATCCCTGGATCGTCAGCGCCGCGACGATGACCGGTACCGCCACGATAATCGCAGGAGATCAAACGACCGTGACCAGTACAACGACAACCAATATAGAATGAACGAGGAGTACGATCAGTACGATGACGACCGGGAGGACCGGTACGATCAGCGGTATTCACGAAACGACCGACGAAACTCTTATAGAGGTCCGCGGAACAATCGCCATCAGAATGACAATCGTCGTCGGGACCTCCCTCCCGCACACCGCGCCACAGGCCAACACGCCTACCCAAGCGGTCGGGAATCAATCACAACCCTTCCCACACACTGAGCACGGTGACACAAGCAACTCGGCACCCGTTATCTGCTTTAAGTGTAACCAACCCGGCCACTACGCTACCCAATGCCCAACCACGGACCGCGGCAAGGCCCCGACTGTGAATACGATTATGGTTGACGGCCAACACATCACTACACGTAGCAAGACCCACGCCAACCAATGGCAAGAACAAGATGACGTCTGACAAGCGGCCAAGGAATGGATTGAGACCGCCAACAAAAGCAACGTGGCACGGATGCACACAGAGATGTAGGTCGTTACCATCGATGCACCACCGGCCGCAGGACCATCCACCACGGCAGAAGATGACCATCTATGGGAAGCCCTTACAACCGCTAAGATCTCGGTACCATTACAAAAGTTGTTACCACTCATGCCACGCTTTCAGGATACCTTGGCTAAGCTCATGACTAACGACAAATCAGTCGTACCCCTTGTTAACCTGACGGAGCCAGGGACGGGCCCACCCCTCATGGATTCCCAGAATCCAGCCGTGAAAATCATGATTAAAGGATGTGACCTTCATGGGTGCATAATCGACGGCGGCTCCGGTGTGAACGTCATCAACAAGGCCACATGTCACACCCTCGACATAAACCAATGGGAGTGTTGCCCCTTTTGGCTTCGGATGGCCGATACACGATCGGTTCGCCCCATCGGATTAATCCGCCACCTCGACTTTACTCTAGGAGGCCACATGTTCACTATCTCAGCCGTTGTATTACGACTCGAAGGACAAGGCGCCTACCCAATGTTACTTGGCAGACCATGGTTGTGCACAGCAAATATCAAACAGCATTGGCAGCGCAACATGATCTCGTTTCACCGAGGAAAGACCAAGGTCCGGATCATAACCGAAGAACGCGTAACCACACCCCACAACACCTCGCCGTTATACGTAGAAGGGGTGCACATGCTCGACGGGTTAGCCGATGACGAGGTGGATGACTTCCTAGAAGACCATCCCACTATCATACCCCTCTTCGAAATCGACGCCATATCGGCCGTCGGCACACCTCTAGATGAGGAGGTCACGGAGAATACACCTCCCCAGGACGAGCCAGATCCCACCACCATCACAAAATTACGACACGCTCGGGACGCTTTTGAACGTGAACTCGCCATCTCCCAATGAGTGAAGGCATCAACGCTTGAAACACTGAACCTCGGTTCGGACGAGAACCCTCGCACCTTGCAGATTGCTAATAACTTACCAGCCGACGAACGGGCAACCCTCATACACTTACTCACCGATTACCAAGATGTATTCGCATGGTCTTACACGGATATGAAGGGTTTGGACCCTCAATACTACCAACACTAGATCCATCTTCTCCCTGACGCTCGGCCGGTTCAGCAAAGACGCTACCGGATGAACCCCAATTATGCGGCTAGGAAGAAATAAACAAGCTCCTCTGTGTCGGGTTCATACGACCTGTAAAACGTGCCACATGGTTAAGCCCAATCGTAGTCGTCCCCAAGAAAAACGGGAAAATCCGAGTCTGTGTCGACTACCGCAAGCTTAATGCTGTAACGGTCACGGATGGATTCCCTCCCGTTCACGGATAGCGTTCTCGACACGGTGGCAGGTCACGAATGCTACAGCTTTCTAGACGGGTTCAGTGGCTACAACCAAATCAGAATGCACCCGGATGATCAGGAGAAAACAACATTTGTCACGGAATGGGGTGTTTTCGTGGCAGAAGTAATGATGTTCGGTTTGAAAACGGCGTCGGCCACTTCCAATGCATCATCACCGAAATTTTTAATGAGTATATCCTAGCGTTCATGCAAGTCTTTCTCGACGACTTCGCCGTGTATGGCCAGCAACTGGAACACATGACCCAGTTACGTCTCTGTCTTGGTCGATGTCGCCAGGCTCGGTTAAGTTTAAACCCGGCAAAATGCGTGTTCTTGGTCACAAGCGGCAACCTACTCGGGCATATCGTCAGTCAAGAAGGTATCGCCATGGACCCGGATAAAGTACAAGCCATCCTAACTGCCCCCGCACCCTCGAACGCAAAGGCCCTCAGTCGATTTCTGGGACAAATCAGATGCCACAACCGAATGATACGCCACCTGGCCGATTTCGCGACACCACTCCACGCAGCGGTGCATCGACTTCCCTTTCAATGGACTTCCATCAAGGACGAGGCTTACCAAGCTTTGAAATTAATGCTCTCGCATGCCCCAGTTGTACAGCCCCTAATATGGTCAGAACCTTTTCACGTCTTCGTGGACGCATCAGATATCGCCATCGAGAGCGCACTTATGCAATGCACGACCCCAAATTGGTATCGGCCAATGTATTATGCTAGCCGACATCTCTCAGCCGCGGAAAAGAACTATTCAACCACTGAACGAGAGGCCCTCGGTATGATCTACAACATCAGTAAATTTCAGCTTTACCTCTTAGGCCAAAAATTCACATTTCACGTCGATCACTCGACCCTCCTTTACCTGGTCAACAAACAAGCCCTGACAGGTCGACTGGCTTGATGGATGCTCTTGTTACAAGAGTTTGATTTTCATATACAACATCAACCCAGAGTCCAACATGTCGTTGCTGACTACCTAAGCCGCCTCGAGTCAGGGGACCCTGCCAAGTCCACGTATGACAATTTACCCGATGCCAACCTATTTAATCTTATAACGCTACCAGGTGACAAAGAAGATGAATGGATCACGGAGATGACCCATTTCCTTAGTATTGGCCTGCCTCCCGACCACATGCCCCTCAATGCACGGAAACGACTCGCAGTACGAAGCTGAAACTTTTGTCTCGTTTCCGACATCCTCTACCACAAAGGCTCGGACGGAATATGGCGTCGGGCAATTTGACAATTCAAGAAGAAGGCCATCCTCCAAGAGGCCCACCTAGGAATCGCCGGTGGACACTACACCGGAGAGTCCACGGCAAGGAAAGTATGTCAGAGTGGGTTATGGTGGCCTACAATGAAAAAGGATGCCCACGAGTTCTGCCGACAGTGCGACTTGTGCCAACGGTTAGGACAACCGATGGAACAAGCTCGAATGCCACACCAACCCATTCTTCCATTGGAACCATTTCAAAAATGGGGTTAGATTTTGTGGGACCCTTCAAACCAGCCGCAGCCCGAACCGGTAATAAGTATATCATCATGGCCACGGACTACTGCACAAAATGGGTCGAGGCAAAGGCTTTAAGAGACAACACGGCAACATCCACGGCCAAATTCGTGTACGAACATCTATGGTGTCGTTATGGATGCCCAATTGAGCTCGTTAGTGACCAAGGTGGGCACTTTATAAACCATATAATACGTGAGCTGACGACACACTATCTGCAGGCAAACGGATTGGCAGAATCGACTAACAAAATTCTCCAAACAATCCTGAAGAAGATTGTCAGTGAGAACCGCACTGATTGGGATGACAAGCTCCAGAGTGCACTATGGGATTATTGCACTACATTCAAAACGAGCATTCAATCCACACCCTTTTGGATGGCTTTTGGTCTCGAAGCCGTTATGCCCATCGAGTTCCAAGTTCTGAGTCTCCGAGTTCAAGTTAAAGCAAGGCTCCCCGAGGCCCAATCCGAACAATTTAGGTTGGAACAACTCCTCGAACTTGGCGAGTACCAAGTAGCGAGCATGGCCCAACTTGAACGGCGCTAACGACAACGGAAAACCTTTGTGGACCGACATCGGAAAGGATTGGAACAAGACCTGACCAACGGCAAACCGGTCCTCGTCTTCCATACATGACTCGGTGCCATGCCAGGGAAGTTACGATTTCAATGGGCCGGCCCCTTCTGGATTATTGACAAGTTTAACGGCACGTTCCAGCTCGGCACCCTCGCCGGGGAAATTGTCAAAAGCTAGGTGAATGGATTCCGACTGTGACCGTACCAGGGAAATACCCCAACCAACCCTTTCACCGAGTCTCACGGCACGGACAATGCCACAAAGGAGGCCACATGTCCCCCTCGGTAAGAACCCACCAACATTCCAAAACGTACATTAGGTAGGATTAGGCATAGTTTTAGTTAGTTCCACCTAAACCACCTACCACATCACCCAAATCACGTCATGTTTAGAGGCACACACTAGTCACTTTCACATTCACTTAACATGCATAGCACCCAAGGCACATCACTAACTCCCTAGGACACGTGGCCATAATATCCTATTATGGCATCCATGACCAAGAATCTTCAGGCTCCTCTTCATGCACAAAACCCTAGGAGTTCGATAAAAAACAGTTACCCCAAACACACCCCACACACAGACGCGTTCTTGCACACCCAGCCTCCATCGCTCCCACACTCTCAAGCCCCCTCTCACTCTCAGCGCTTTCATCGCTCCCACCGCTCTTGCTCACAAGCCGTCTCTTGTCCTCGTAGCCCCTCTGCCGCACCACAACCATCTCCTTCCCTCACTCTGTCTCGGCCTGGTCTCATCCTCCTTCCCCAATCGTCCACACAACAAAACCCCGAGTCCATTATGCCACTTGCAGCTTCACAGGAAACCCGCTCCTAGGTTCAGGAATGAGGATTAGGTGGTTATTTAAAGGTGATCGATGCCCTTGCACACCCTGATGCCCAGGCGGTCGCACGCCGAATCCACTTGGACACAGTCACCAACAATATGATTCGTGCTGCCTTGGACCTGAAGCGAGGAGGTGATCATGAAGTAGAGATTCCCCCTTCCACGACCCTAAAGGAATACTTTGGTGTGTATTCCATATCTGGTAAGGCCTATCGAACTTACGGTGGATCCAACAAGGCATTTGGAGAAATTGCTCGCATCCTGATGGAGTACGGGTTCGTGCATACCAACCCTACAAGTATGTCATAGAACAAAGCGGCGAACATTATCAATGAATACGAGGGAAACAAAATCTATTGGGGAATCATCACCGGCGAAGGAGTCCGTGCGGCGCTCGAATCCTTCCAAATAGGTAAGCGTTTGTTGCCTATGATCAATCACTTCCTCACAATCCTCTACCCACCTCCTTCGGTTTCCCCTCATCGCATCCGGACCTCTCCACCACCACCAAGGAAACAACGGGAGAAGATTTTGGCGATAACCTAGGAAAAATGGGAAGACCCCTCGCCTTCTCCACCTCCCTCAGGCGTTCGGAACCCCACTTCCACCTCGGCACCACCCCCACCAAAAACACAGAAACAACGGGCGGTAACAGTGACCCGTGTCGAATGGGACTCGGCCGAGGAGCCCATCCCCGAGGATGTCGCCATACGCCAGAAACCACCAAGGACATCAATGACCTCTCCGCAACCGAGCCCACGGCCCACAAGCCAACAGCCCTCGGCCATCCGGCAGCAAAAGAGGAAACAGGCCGAGGAGCCAACACCACCGGCCCCGGACGCACAGGATCAGCCGCCAAAAAGACGTCGCATCATTCAACAAGCAACCACAGAAACCGAGGGCGACCATCATCAGAAATCAAAAGAGGCCAGCCCAACCTCCACGGACATGGTACCAGCGGAGTCATGGCTCCAAGTCGGTACGATCGAGCATGGACAAACCACGCAGATATCAGAGGAGGAAGTCCTTGGTTACAAGGATCTCCCCGCGGAGGCATACGAGTTCAGTGCACTACTTCGACTAGGCACAACATATGAGTTAATGGATTTCCTCGCGCACGCCCAAGTAGCTGCCGCCGCTCGTATGGCCGAGGAGCACGCCGAAACAAAGATGATTCAACGCGCTCTAATGGATGAAATTGAACCTCACGGGGATCGAGCCTTACAGAAGATAGGACGAAAGAAGCAAGCACAGAATGCTTCGCTCCTCATGGAACTACCAGATCTGACCATGGCCTTAGTCGAGGCATATCCCAATCTGCACCACACTACTCGGGCAGCCAAGGGCATGGCCCAACGTATCAAAACGGCGCATCAGCAAGCCAAATGCGCTACCGAGCTATGGCAAGCCGCCGAGGAGAAACTGGCGACATTCAAGCAGCAACATCCTGAACAGCCTCCCTGCGCCGAGTGACGTTGTTGTCAGGAACTGCAAGCTCCCTATACGCAACGCTCAGTCACAACCGAGCTTAGAATCATACACAGAAAACGGGAAATAAATGCACAACACAAAGAAGAGGATAGTACACAGGATGTTTACGTGGAAAACCCCAAACTAGGGAAAAAACCACGACAGCCCACAGGCTGCAAACTATCACTATATTAGAATGTACAACAGTGAGTTCACGGAGGCAACGACCTCGTGCTCACGATCTTCGCCACAGGCGGCGGTTTCAACAGAGGCAACCACCTCTTTCTCCCTCTCTCTCTCTCTGTACACGGTTATGCGCACTCTCTCTTCTTGCACCAACAAGAATAACAACCACAATCTAAAAGTTTGCCCTAAGTCATATTTATACTAATATGACTTTTTGGCTATTTACAAATATAGCCATGATGGACTCTCAGAAACATATTTACGAATATGTCTCTTCATCCGGTGAGCACTCCTCACCAGGTCTGCACCATCCGGCTCTCCGTAGTCGGGTACTCCTCATCCGACTCTCACCGGGTCTGCACCATCCGGCTCTCCGTAGCCGGGTACTCCTCATCCGGTTCTCACCGGGTCTGCACCATCCGGCTCTCCATAGCCGGGTACTCCTCATCCGGTTCTCACCGGGTCTACGACATCCGGCTCTCCATAGTCGGGTACTCCTCATCCGATTCTCACCGGGTCTGCACCATTCGGCTCTTCGTAACCGGGTACTCGTCATCCGGTTTCGGCCTCGGCCGAGTTTGTTCATCATCACTGTTCTTCTCCCTTCCCATCCAAAGGGACCTGTCTCCCAACAAACTCCCCCTTCACTCCGGCATGGGGTGTCTTACTAGTCCGATCCTCTTCCGGCATGCATCCAGCTTGTCGGGTATCAACACTTTGGTCAGCATATCTGACCCGTTCTCGGCCGTGTGGATCTTCGTCAGTGCGAACTCCTGGTCATCTACTCTTTCCCGGATCCAGAGATATCTTCGCTGGATATGCTTCGTCCGGGAATGGTAGGCCGCATTCTTAGCAAGATGGATGGCACTTTGACTGTCGCAAAAAAGCCGGTATTCATCTTGCCGGATACCGAGCTCTCCGATGAAGTCCTTCATCCATAATATTTCCTTGCTGGCTTCCACAGCCGCCATGTACTCCGCCTCCGTGGTTGACAATGCAACCGTCTTCTGCAGCCTCGACTACCACGAAATAGCTCCCCCTGCATATGTCATTACATACCCGGATGTAGACCGGCTGGTATCCACATCAGCCGACATGTCCGAATCGGTGAAACCGTCAAGTTGAGGTTTTCCGGAGTCGAATCGGAGACACATATTTGAAATGCCCTTCAAATACCAGAGTATCAATTTGACCGCGTTCTACTGCTCCTTGCCGGGATTGCTCATAAACCGGCTCACCACTCCGACTACATATCCTATATCCGGTCGAGTACACACCATTGCGTACATCAAGCTCCCGACGGCAGAGGCATATGGAATCTTCATCATATCCGCCTTCTCTGCTTTCGTCTTCGGGCTTTGCTTACCGGATAGCCTGCAGTTTGTCGGAAGTGTCGATCCGACCGGTTTCGCATCTAACATGTTGAGCCGCTGAAGCATCTTTGTCACGTACTTCTCCTCTGACAGCCATAATTGCTTCATTGACCGGTTCCGAATAATATGCATCCCCAGCATCTGTCTTGCCGGACCCAAGTCTTTCATTGAGAAGGTCCGGTTGAGAGCCTTCTTCAACATCCGTATTTTGGCTTGGTCCCGTCCGACGATCAACATGTCGTCCACGTACAGAAGGAGTATCAGGAAGTCGCCTCCTTCGAACTTCTTCACAAACACGCAGTGATCGGCCTGCGTCTTGTGGTACCCTTGATCGGTCATGAAGGAATTGAACTTCCGGTACCACTGTCGGGGAGCCTGCTTTAGTTCGTACATGCTCTTCTTCAGCCTGCATACCAGGTGCTCCTTCTCTTTCTCCACAAATCCCTCTGGTTGCTGCATGTAGATCTCCTCTTCGAGGTCGCCGTGAAGGAATGCCATCTTCACGTCCAGCTATTCTACCTCAAGGTCCATGCTTGCCGCTATACTCAGCACCGTTCGGATGAAGGTCATCTTTACTACCGGGGCAAATATCTCGTCAAAGTCCACGCCCTTTTTCTGTTGGAACCCCTTCACCACGATCCTGGCTTTGTATCTCGGGGGGTTGCCTGCATCTCCCGGTTTTCAACTTGTACACCCACTTGTTTCGGAGTGCCCGCTTTCCTTTCGGCAACTCCACCAATTCGTACGTATGGTTCTCATGCAGGGAATCCATCTCATCCTGCATGGCACTTAACCATTTGTGGCTGTGAGTGTCATCCTTCGCTTCTTCGAAGCTTTCCGGCTCCCCCTCATCGGTCAGCGGAACATGCTCTGCATCCGGAAATCTCTGGGGCGCCCTTCTCTCTCTGAGAGGATATCTCCGTCTTCGGGCTTCGGTAACCGGCTCCACCATTTGCTCTTCATCCGAATCCGATTCGGGGTCTTGGCCGGTTCCGGTTTCAGCTTCCTCCACTTCTTCTTCAGCCTGTTCGGTATCGTCACCGTAATCGGCTGGTTCCTCGAGTGTTAACCGGTCTCTTGCCGGTTGGGTCTGCTCATTGTAGAGTCGATCCTTACCAGTCGACTCGGAGTTCATTATCTTCTTCTCCAACTCCCAGTCGGCGAGCGTCTTGTCCTCCATGAAGATAATATCTCGACTCCGGAATACCTTCTTGTCGACCAGGTCCCACACTCGGTAGCTGAACTCATCGTCACCGTAACCGAGGAATATGCATGGTCGGGTCTTTGGATCTAACTTTCCTCTCCGGTCCTTAGCTACATGCACGTACGCGAGACACCCGAACATCTTCAGATGCCGGTAGGATACTTCCTTACCGGTCCATACTCTCTGTGGCGTGTCTCCATCCAAGAGTACTGAGGGTGATCTATTTATCACATATGTCGACGTCGACAATGCCTCAACCCAAAACTTCTTGGGTAGTTTTGCATGTGCTAGCATACTCCGGACCCTCTCCATTATGGTCCGGTTCATCCTCTCGGCCAGTCCGTTTAGTTCCGGCGACTTCGGCATGGTAAATTCGAGCCGGATTCCCTTCGAGCGGCAGTACTCCTCGAACTGCCCCCGGTATTCTCCTCCGTTATCTGCTCGAACTGCCTTCAGCTTTCGGCCGGTTTTTCTTTCCACTCTCGCGTGGAGCTCTTTGAAGACCGATAGCACCTGATCCTTCGTCTTCAACGGTGTGGCCCACAGCTTCCGGTTGTGGTCATCTATGAACGTCACGAAGTACTGCGCTCCGGCATGTGACTTCGTGTCTACTTGACACACATCCGTATGCACCAACTCCAATGGTGCATTACGTCTCATCGGTGGCCTTGGTCGGAAGGAGGTCCGGTTTTGCTTACCGGCCAGACAATCAGTGCACTTCTCCAAGTGCACGTTCTTCACTAGAATGAGGTTGTCGTCTGCAAGCCTCTTCATCCCCTTCTCGCTCATATCACACAACCACTTGTGCCACAGCTCACCGGCAGTGTCGGATGCCACGTTCACTTCTTCCGGACATATCCGGGCATTCATCAGGTACAATGTGTTGACCTTCTGGGCCCGAGCCACAATCAGGCTCCCTTAGCTGAACTTCATGACACCGTTCCGGATGCTACCTGTGTAGCCTTCATCATCTAGTCGACCGGCTGATATCAAGTTCAGACGAACCTCCGGAACGTGTCGGACATCCTTCAACAACAACTTGCATCCGGTTGGTGTTGTCAGCCACACGTCTCCTATGCCGACAATTCGGCATGTACCTTCATTCCCCATCCGGACACAGCCGTGATCACCGGCTGAGTAGAATTAGAAGCATTTCCGGTCCGGGGTAAGGTGGAACGACGCTCCGGAGTCTACCACCCAAGTCATCTCGTCACCGGCAAGGTTTATCTCACTCTCCTCGATGATGAGCATCAACTCTTCTTCACTTGCCACGATTGCCGTCGTTCCCTTCTGGTCCGACCCCCTCCGGTCTTTACCGTTCCGGTCTGGGGTTTGCTTCGAATCAGTACTATCGGTTTCCTTGTCTTTTCGGAAATGCCGATAGTTCTTTTGGAAGTGTCCTGGCTTGCCGCAATAGAAGCAACTAGGCCTCCCCCTTGACTTTGACCATGTCCCTGACTTCTCCCGGTTCTAGGGACTACGGTTTCTATGTCTTCCGCATTCCGATTTGGTAAGGAGCGCTTTGGAGTCGGAGCTCGTATCTTTATCTTTCCGACGCGCCTCCTCATCTAGCAAGCTCGACTTTACTCTTGCTAGGGATAACTGCTTTCCTTCCGGCCCGGCGTTGCCCAAAGTGACAACCAACGTCTCCCAGCTATCCGGGAGGGAACCGAGCAGGAGTAGTGCTAGTACCTCATCGGCGAGAGGTACTTCCAATAAAGTTGCCTTGTGGATCAGCCCCTGGAAGGCATTCATGTGCTCCGCCATGCTGGAGCCATCTTGGTACCGGACTCTTATTAGCTTCCGGAATACTGAAACCTGATTAACAACATTTTTGTTCTGAAACATAATGTCAATCTTCTCCCAGAGTTCATGAGCCTTGCTCTCTTCATTGAAGTTGTTGTATAGGCTCATGTCGATGAAGCACCGTATGTATGTCGTTGCCTTCATGTGCATCACCTCCCATATCGTGGCATCGATTTTGTCTGGTCTCTTGTCCCCAAACTGAACCGGCAGCCAAAGATCTTTAACCACAAGCATATCCCTCATCTTCGACTTCCACACTGAATAGTTGGAGCCGGTGAGCTTGAACATGCCGCCCAACGATTCGTCCATTTTCTGTGTCGTTTCGCTCTGATACCACTTGTCAGGAACTGCATGCTCCCTATACGCAACGCTCGGCCACAACCGAGCTTAGAATCATACACAGAAAACGGGAAATAAATGCACGACACAAAGAAGAGGAGAGTACACAGGATGTTTACGTGGAAAACCCCAAACTAGGGAAAAAACCACGACAGCCCACAGGCTGCAAACTATCACTATATTAGAATGTACAACAGTGAGTTCACGGAGGCAACGACCTCATGCTCACGATCTTCGCCACAGGCGGCGGTTTCAACAGAGGCAACCACCTCTTTCTCCCTCTCTCTCTCTCTGTACACGGTTACGCGCACTCTCTCTTCTTGCACCAACAAGAATAACAACCACAATCTAAAAGTTTGCCCTAAGTCATATTTATACTAATATGACTTTTCGGCTATTTACAAATATAGCCATGATGGACTCTCAGAAACATATTTATGAATATGTCTCTTCATCCGGTGAGCACTCCTCACCGGGTCTGCACCATCTGGCTCTCCATAGTCGGGTACTCCTCATCCGGTTCTCACCGGGTCTGCACCATCCGGCTCTCCGTAGCCGGGTACTCCTCATCTGGTTCTCATCAGGTCTACACCATCCGGTTCTCCGTAGCCGGGTACTCCTCATCCGGTTCTCACCGAGTTTGCACCATCCGGCTCTCCGTAGCCAGGTACTCCTCATCCAGTTCTCACCAGGTCTGCGCCATCCGGCTCTCCATAGCCGGGTACTCCTCATCCGGTTCTCACCGGGTCTGCACCATCCGGCTCTCCGTAACCGGGTACTCGTCATCCGGTTTCGTCAAGTGTTCTTCTCCCTTCCCATCCGGAGGGACTTGTCTCCCAACAGCTATCTCACCAACCACTCTTCCGATCCCGAGCCCGAGTGCTGAAGGTACCGACGCCCACAAAGACGACACCGCCCACCCTAGGGTAGCCACAATCGATGCCAACACAATGACGGACTCGGTACAAACAAGTGAGCCATCGTCACGGGCATATATCAGCCCGCACCCCCAAACCAGCCAAGCCTCCATGCAAACACCACCACCCCCGGTCGTCATGGAACGATCTACACAAACAGATAGGGAACCCTCTCCCCGAATCCAGCAAGCGGCAACCCAGACAAGGCCTCCCCTTTGGGATTACCAGGAGGAGCTTAAGGCCCAGATCGCTCTGGCCGAGTTGGCAAAACAGAACCACAACAACATTCTTGGCCAGCTACGGGAACAAGCCGCGAGCCGCGAAGCGGACCTCAAGCGACTACTGGCTGAAAGGTCGGTCGCGCTTGAAGAACGAGAACGAGAGGTGATGTGTTGGGATTTCGGTCCCTCCGGATGGGATGTCCGGAGATGAATGACGGCAAGCCCGGAGGCTGTTACGGAACCGTATGATGAAGAGTACCCGGCATGAAGCCGGATGAAGAGTACCCGGTTACGGAGCCGGATGCTGAAGACCCCGGTTACGGAGCCGGATGACGTATGTACCCGGAGAGAGATCCGGATGCGGGGACATATCTGTGAATATGTTTGCCAAGGGCCCTTGAGGCTATATTTGTAAATAGCCCGAAAGTCATATGTGTATAAATATGACTTAGGGCAAACAGTTTTGTTGTTGTTGCTCATTTTTCTGTTTTCCACTAAGAGGGAGCAAGTGAGAGCAGCCGAGAGAGAGTGAGAGAACGAAGAGGAAGGAAGAGGTCGACGCCTCTGTGTAATACCGCCCCTGTGGCGAGGACAGCGAGCTCAAGGTCGTCGCCTTGCAGCTCGCCATTGTACATTCCCGCGCATAGTGATAGTTGGAGTCTTGCACTCCCGTGGTTTTTCCCATTTAGGGTTTTCCACGTAAAACATCCAGTGTACCCTTCTCTCTATTGTTTTTCGTGCATTCTTGTACTTCCCATTTTCTGTGAATCGATCCTGTTCCTCGGTGGTGGCCGAGCACGGAATTACGACAAAGTGGTATCAGAGCGACGGTAACACAGAAAATGGAAGGCGGCAGCAGCGGGCAGCCGGGGATGATGGTGCTGAATGCGCAGAACTACGCCGACTGGAAGATAAAGATGGAGGATCTGCTCATTGTTCGGGACCTGTATGAACCGATCGACAGGTCGGAAATACCCAAGGGGGTACTTGAGACGGAGTGGAGGCTTCTGAACCGGAAAGCCGTTGCAACCATTCGGCAATACGTCGACGTGAGCGTTCTACAACACGTGGCGAACGACACCAACGCATATGAGATGTGGCGGAAGCTGTCGGGCCTCTAGGAGAGGAAGAATGCGTTGAACCGGACCTCCCTGATGAGAAAGATAGTGAACCTCAAGTATCGGGACGGCGAGAGTATGGTGGAACACGTTGTCGTGAAGAAAACCGTCCATAAGCGGAATCGGCAGACCAAGGCGTGGGAACCGGTTCCTCACGCGCGCACGATCCAAGTCGAACATAGAAGCGAGTTAGGAGGATATTCGGCAGGAACGGGCCCTAACACGAGTGGAGACAAAGACCGCGCGAACAGTCTTTTCGGTCGCGCGCGCGAGCTAAGGGACGGCACGAGTCGGCGGCGTAACTACGCGTATGAGTGAAGAACGGAGCGGATCCCTGTTCGAAAGGGACAGGGGATAAAGCTGACATGACGGCCTGCTCGTCGATATATATAAGGAACAGGAAAGAGCTGTAAAAAGGGGGATCGCGCAGAGAGGAGGAAGTGCTGTCGGACCGTTTCTGGACGCTTCACTCTCTGTTTCCTTCCTTCTTGAGCTCCATAGCTTTCTGTGCAGAGTTCCGAGGAGGCTCGCGCTGTTTCGAGGAACGCCCGAGTGCTTCCGGCAGCACCTCCGACCTGCTACCCCCCCCTTTGTGCGTTGAAGCGAACAGGCATCGGCATCTGTTCGCCGGCCTGTTCGGTTGCGACCAACCTGTGCCCCATCGGGGGTTGTAGTCGTGCTAGCCATTTTTCTTAATATACATATTTAGTCATTCGCATCTGTCTGTGCCGGTGTCTGTTCGCGTTCTCCGTGCTGAAGGGCCGTGTCCCTGTGTATCCCCGGTCCAGCGTAGCCGGTTCTCCCTCTTTCTCCTCCCTCGCTTGCTCTTTGGTTCGAGGCCCCCGCGGTCCCGCCTCGTTTCCACACGCACTTGTGTAATACCTCGACATCTTTGGTGAACCCGACGTGAAAGAGGCGGCAGAAGAGCAGAAGATGAGGGGGTCGGATCTTGCAGAAGCCATGGCTTCGGCCGTGGATCGGATTGTAAACGCGCGCGAGGGCACCGGTGCCCTCGACAGAGCTATTGAGGCGGTCGTCGGCACGATCGGCCGGTACGATGGGAGGGATGCCACGAAGTATCTGGCGTCCTACGGTGCAGAAATGTTGATGCGGGACATTCCGGAAGAAAGGCGTCTTGCCGGATTTCCCCGAGTGGCAATGCCGAGCATCCATGCGGAGGTGCTCGAGGTGCGGGCGGAGAGCCGTACCTGGGAGGAGTTCGAAGGCCGGCTCCTAGAGAAATACGGGCTGGACGACGCGCTCCGGCTTTCGAAGCGAAGGTTCATGGAATGGGTGGAGTCCCCGGGGAAGGGAAGAAACGCGTCGGCACTCCTCCGGGAGTTCGAGGAAAACTTTGCGCGCCTTTCGGCGCTCGACCGAACCATCCTGGACACGAGCCGGGTCTTGCTGTTTGTCAAGTCGGTCGACGAGCGGGATCGGGAGCAAGTGGGCCTCTTGCTGGAAACCGAAGACGGGCTCACTACCGACTGGGCGGCTGTCAAGAAGGTCTGTGGCCGTTTCGACAAACGGCGAGAATGGGCGGATAACGGGGTAACCGGGTCGGGCTCGGTCGCAGCAAGGAAGTTCGAACCAGCGCCACAGGTGCGGAAGGAAGAGACCCGAGAGTGGTTGGAAACCGGTTCGGCTTCGACCGGCGTAGTCAGAGGCTCAACCGGAGGAGCGGCGCTGGAGGAATTGACGAGGGCGGTAAAGGACCTCCAAATCGCGCAAGCCCGAAGGGAAGGTGGCGAACCGGCTCGTGACCGACGGCCGGCGGCAGGAAACAGGTGCATGTGGTGCGATGAAGTCGGCCACATTCGGAAGGACTGCGGCGACTTCGCGGAGGCGCTAAGGGACAGGGTGGTGTACCTGTGGGAAGGGCGGGTGCATGCCAGCGACACCCGAAGGGCCCTGAGCCGAAACGACGGGCGAGGTGGTATGAAAAGGTTGATGGAAGAGGCAGCGGCCCGACACGCGGAAACCGTCCACTACTCGGCGTCGGCCGGCATTCGAGTCGGGGGCGGCGAGGCCCAAAAGGAAAGCAAAGCCGGATTCTGGCCGACGATGCTGGGAGGCCTTGCCGGTGCAAGGCTTAAAGGGGAGGAATCGGACCGCGCGGAGAAACGAGTACGGGAGATAACCGGGTGGAGCGACCCGGTCGAGGAAAGGACGGGCTTCGTGGAAGCCGCTTGCCAGAACTACGAGGCTCTGGTAGAAGAGAAGCGGGTGGGGAAACCCGGGACGACCGGGCCCTCACAACGATACGAGACCCGGTCCGGGCCACGACGGGACGAAGCCGGCGGGGCCGGTACGAAAGATAAACCCCAGAAGGGCGGGTACCGTCTGGGGACGGAGATAGAAAGGACCACGGACTTACGAAAGGTCCTGGAGGAACGGATCCTCGACAGCAAGGTGGAGCTGTCGTTACGAGAGGTGCTGGGAATCGCCAAGAAGGAGTTCCACGACTCCATCGTGGACTTGGTGAAACGGAAGAGGCTGTCAACGGAGACAGAACCGGAAAGACCAGTGGAAGTGCGGACGACGCACCTAGACGACATGGCGCTGGGAGACGAGTGGGCGGAAAGCCACTATTCGAGACCACACTGGGCCCGAGCGACCACGGAAACCCCGGTGAAGATCGGCGATGTCCAGGAACCGGTGATAGCTTTGGTGGACCACGGATCGGAGATCAACTTGATGTCCATGGACTTCTATAAGAAGGGCAAATGGCCGATCAACACCAAGCACGGGTGGAAAATAAGGGCGGCAACGCGCGCCACCGAGGAGCTGCACGGGGCCTGTCCGAATGTGCGAGTCAAGATCGGCGACGTCGAGATTGACCAGCACTTCTTCGTGCAGGAGACATCTTCGCATCCGGTCATACTGGGAGAGCCGTACATCACGGCGGCGCGGATGGAGACCAAGGTGCTGGACAACGGTTCGGCCTACGCGAGGGTCAAAAGCCAAGACGGGCGCCATTCGGTCCAGTTTCTGACGGTACGGCCGAACCACGAACGTAACCGCGACTCCCTCGGTTCCGAAAACCGAGAGGATTTTTAGAGAGGACTGCCAAGGCGTGGGGCCGCGACAGTCCGGATGCTCCGGGAAAACCCCACATCTGTACGATAAAACCGTGTACAATAGGTAGGAAATTTTGCTTCTCCGACAGCGGAGCATGTACGTTGGTCGGCATCGCCGGCCGAGAGAAAACAAAGACGGAGGGGAGACTTCGGGCGTGCGGAGTTCTCGGCCCTGACGAAGAAATCAACGGAGCCGTGGAGGCGGTCTCCTTCGACGACACCTTGGGGATGCTGGGGAGGGTAGTCGAAGAAGACCTTATCGAGGACCGGGCGATACCGGTATGTTCAGAAGAAATGTACGAAGTCATCGCGGACTTCGGTCGAGGGCTCGAGTCGGAACGGACGGCCCGAGTTAGCACCAAGTACAAGACTGTGGACCGGAAGGTGAGGCCAGTTGCGGCGCCCCTACCGGAGGGCAGCGAATCCCGAATCAAAGGGGTTGCATCGGACCCCAGCTTACGGGATCCGGCCTGCATAGGACACACCTTCACCAACGAGACGCTCCGCGAGCTGAAGATCGGTGGGGGCGGGTTCCTACTGCCGGTGGAGGAAGACCGGTTTCGGAGGATGCTCGGAAGGCGCGGGAAAGCCTTCACATTCTCACCGGAGGAAATCGGGTGCGTAGACCCGACGATCGTAGAGCCGATGGTGATATTCACGGTACCGCATGTACCGTGGAATCTCAAGCCAATTCCGGTTCCGAGAGCTCACATCCCGAAGTTGATGGAGCTGTTGAAGCAGAAAGTTGATATGGGCATTCTCGAGCCGTCGAGCGCCCCGTACTCGAACCGGTGGTTTACCATACCAAAGAAAAACGGATCATTGCGCTTCATTCAGGACCTACAACCGGTCAATAGGGTGACCATTCGGAACGCAGGGATCGGACCGACCATAGATGAGTTCGCGGAGGCCTTCGCCGGAAGGTCGATTTACTCGGTCGGTGATCTATATTCAGGGTACGACCAGTTCCAGCTAGCCGTGGAGAGCAGAGACATTACGACGATGCGAACTCCCCTCGGCCTAGTGCGGATGTGTACGCTGCCGCAAGGAGGGACCAACTCGGTGGCGCACATGGTGAATGCAATGAACAAGGTGCTGAGGGACTGCATCCCGGACATCACCATGCCGTTTCTAGACGACATCCCGATCAAGGGATGCCCGGTAGAAGAGAAGGACGAGACGATCGGGCCGGACGGATGCCGGCGATTCGTGGTAACGCACATCGACGACTGCGAGAAGGTGCTGCAAAGGCTAGAGGATGCGAGGCTCACCTTCTCGGGGGAGAAGTCAGCCTTCGGGCAGTCGGAAATCATGGTGGTCGGACATTTATGTGGACCATATGGCCGGAGACCGTCTCCGGCAAAGATAGAAGCCATCTCCGCGATGAAGCCTGATTGCAGCTCGGTCACGGAAGTACGAAGATTCTTGGGGGCATGCGCCTTCTACCACATATGGATCCCGCATTACGCGCACGTCGCGGAGCCGCTGTACGGATTATTGAAGAAAGGGCGAAGATTCGAATGGCTAGACAAGCACACGGAGTCGGTCCGGAAGCTGAAGGAGGCTCTTTCGGCAGCACCGGCGCTCCGAAAGGCCGTCTACAGGAAGGGCACCCCAGTGTACATAACGGTTGACACGAGTCCGACCGGAATCGGGTGGGTCGTCAACCAAGAAGACGAGGACGGCAATCGGTTTCCGATCCGATTCGGCGCGAAGGTCCTCAGCGAACGGCAACGAGGATACGCCCAGGTTAAACGCGAACTCTGGGGTATCGTTTCGGCGGTGAAGGCCGACAAGGACTATCTGATCGGGACAGAGGTAATCATAGAGACGGATTGCATGCCGATTCTCGGCATGATTTCCGGATGCGCGACGCCGGACCTGGCAATGCTCAGGTGGATAGCGTACATCAAGTCCCTGGACCCGGAAATACGACACATTTCCGGGAAAGACAACGCCATGGCCGACATGCTTTCAAGGGCGAGATTCGATGACGAGGGCGGCATGGTTTCGGAGGACGAAGACGTCGGCGTGGACTTCTTCGAGACTGCGTATGTAACAACCGACGGAACAAGCACTCCGGCGCTTAACGACTTCGACGCGAGCAAGTACGACGGGGAGTGGCTGCAGATCGGTGGGTTTTTGAAGACAATGACGCCCGATGCGTCATGGACGAAGGACGAGGCCAACCGGATCCGGAAGAAAGCGTACCGGTTCTTTCTCCGGGATGGCTATCTATGGAAGCACCCGAAGAAGAAGGACGGCGCTCCGCTCCGGGTGGTGGCGATGAAGGAAGAACAGGAGGAGCTGCTGACGGCCTACCACGACAGCCCTTGGGCTGGACACCGTGGAACATGGGCTACGTTTGAGAAACTGAAGGGGAAGTATTGGTGGCCGGGGCAGTACCGGGACGTGCATCGGTTCGTGGCAACTTGCGAGAGCTGTCAGATGCACTCCATAGTCCGACATTGGGACGAGCTTCACCCCACGTACCCTCCGACCATCCACTTCAAATGGATGGTAGATCTGGTGACGATGCCAATGGGGGTAGGACACATGCGGTACCTGGTCCTAGCGCGGGAGGATCTGACGAACCAGGTGGAAGGCCGGGCCCTTCCGAACAAAACGACCGCGGCCGTATGCCGGTTCCTAATCGAGGACGTGATATGCCGGTACGGGTGCGTCGGGAAGATCGTGGCTGACCGAGGGGAGTTGGACGCCGAAGAAGCCGCGGAGCTGTTCGGCCGGCTGGGAGTCAAGCTCTCGCTCACCACTGCGTACAATCCGGAGGCGAATGGAAAGGTGGAGCGCGGACACGGACCGATCGTCAAGGCGTTGGTTCGGGCATGCGGAGGCCGAGTCGGTGACTGGCCGCGGCTGCTACCTTATGCTTTGTGGGCAGACCGGACCACGCACAGTTCGGTAACCGGGTACATGCCGACGGAGCTCATGTTCGGCCAGAAGCCGATCATGCCGATAGAACGGGCTATCTCCTCGTGGGCAACGGTCGACTGGAGGGACGAGATGAGCCGGGAGGAGTTGTTGGCCGCGCGCATACGACAGCTCGAGCGGAGACCGGAGGACGTGGGACTGGCTGCGGAGAAGCTCCGGGTGGCGACGAAAAAGAACAAAGCCAGGTTCGACCGAACGCACCGGCTCCGACCGAAGAAAATCGAAGAAGGTGACTGGGTGCTCGTCTACGACAGCAGCCTCGACAACCAGCACCGAGCTACACGGAAGTTCGCACGAAGGTGGTTCGGGCCTTACGTGGTACGGAGCGCCAATGACAACGGGACATATCACCTGGCGGAACTCGACGGCACGAGAATGGCGATACCGGTTGCAGGGAAGCGGATCAAGGCGTTCAAGAAGCGACACGACGACGAGCCAGACCCGGCTCTCCTGGTCAGCAGTGACGAACGATCCGAAAACGAGGAAGAACCGACGGGCGAGGAATGAAGACGGGCCAGTTTTCTCCGTCCCAACTTTCTTGGCGCATACCGGAGGATGCGCGGTTAGGTGGGGGCGGATGTCGTGAAGAAAACCGTCCATAAGCGGAATCGGCAGACCAAGGCGTGGGAACCGGTTCCTCACGCGCGCACGCTCCAAGTCGAACATAGAAGCGAGTTAGGAGGATATTCGGCAGGAACGGGCCCTAACACGAGTGGAGACAAAGACCGCGCGAACAGTCTTTTCGGTCGCGCGCGCGAGCTAAGGGACGGCACGAGTCGGCGGCGTAACTACGCGTATGAGTGAAGAACGGAGCGGATCCCTGTTCGAAAGGGACAGGGGATAAAGCTGACATGACGGCCTGCTCGTCGATATATATAAGGAACAGGAAAGAGCTGTAAAAAGGGGGATCGCGCAGAGAGGAGGAAGTGCTGTCGGACCGTTTCTGGACGCTTCACTCTCTGTTTCCTTCCTTCTTGAGCTCCATAGCTTTCTGTGCAGAGTTCCGAGGAGGCTCGCGCTGTTTCGAGGAACGCCCGAGTGCTTCCGGCAGCACCTCCGACCTACTACCCCCCCCTTTGTGCGTTGAAGCGAACAGGCATCGGCATCTGTTCGCCGGCCTGTTCGGTTGCGACCAACCTGTGCCCCATCGGGGGTTGTAGTCGTGCTAGCCATTTTTCTTAATATACATATTTAGTCATTCGCATCTGTCTGTGCCGGTGTCTGTTCGCGTTCTCCGTGCTAAAGGGCCGTGTCCCTGTGTATCCCCGGTCCAGCGTAGCCGGTTCTCCCTCTTTCTCCTCCCTCGCTTGCTCTTTGGTTCGAGGCCCCCGCGGTCCCGCCTCGTTTCCACACGCACTTGCGTAATACCTCGACAACGTAAGCACGTTCATGGGATTCGTGAACCAGCTTGCGGCGATCAAGTTCCCGTTGGAGGATGCAATGCAAGCCATCATCCTGATGTGTACATTGCCGGACAGCTGGGAGAACTTGGTGGTGACTCTCAGCACCTCCTGCACCGAAGATAACTTGTCCCTACAAACGGTAAAGACAAGTATTTTGAACGAAGAAGCGCGTAGGAGAGATAAAGAACCGGTTTCTGATCAGAAGATGCTGCTTACCGAATCGGATCGGGGAAGACAATGGAACCGGAGTCCGCAAAGACGGGAGAAGTCGGGGACCCGGTCGCAGTCAAGAGGAAGGCCAACATGCTTCCACTGTGGGAAGCCGGGGCACTTCCGGAAGAATTGTCGGCATTACCGAAAGGACAACGGAGCCGACGACACCGATTCGAAGAAGTCACTGGAGAGAAACGGTGCATACCGGGGAGCCACGGACCGGAGAGGTCCGGATCGGCGAGGGCAGGACCGGAAAGGAACGACGGCACTCGCGGCAAGTGAAGAAGAGATAATGCTTATTACCGAAGAGAGGGAGCTGAACCTTGCCGGTATAGAGATGACCTGGGTGGTCGATTCCGGAGCGTCGTTCCACCTGACCCCGGAGAAGAAATACTTCTCATCCTACACAGCCGGTGAGCACGGCTGTGTCCGGATGGGAAATGAAGGCACATGCCGGATTGCCGGCATAGGAGACGTGTGGCTGTTGACATCAACCGGATGCAAGATGCTGTTGAAGGATGTGCGACACGTTCCGGAGGTCCGATTGAACCTGATCTCGGCCGGGAGGCTAGATGATGAAGGCTACACGGGTAGCATCCGGAACGGTGTCATGAAGTTCAGCAAGGGGAGCCTGATAGTGGCTCGGGCCCGGAAGGTCAACACCCTGTACCTGATGAATTCCCGGCTATGTCCGGAGGAGCTGAACGTGGCAGCCGACACTGCCGGTGAGCTGTGGCACAAGAGACTGTGCCACATGAGCGAGAAGGGGATGAAGAGGCTTGCAGAAGACAACCTCATTCCAGTGAAGCATGTGCATCTGGAGAAGTGCACCGATTGCCTGGCCGGTAAGCAGAACCGAACCTCCTTCCACTCAAGGCCACCGACGAGACGTAGCGCACCATTGGAGTTGGTGCACACTGATGTGTGTCAGGTAGAAACGAAGTCACATGGCGGAGCCCAGTACTTCGTGACTTTCATTGATGATCACAGCCGGAAGCTGTGGACGGCGCCGTTGAGGACAAAGGACCAAGTGTTGTCCGTCTTCAAAGAACTCCACGCGAGAGTGGAAAGAGAATCCGGCAAGAAGCTGAAAGCGATACGAGCGGATAACGGAGGGGAATACCGGGGGCAGTTCCAGGAGTACTGTCGCTCGAAGGGAATCCGGCTCGAGTTTACTGTGCCGAAGACGCCGGAACTGAACGGGCTGGCCGAGAGGATGAACCGGACCATAATGGAGAGGGTCCGGAGTATGCTGGCGCATGCGAAATTACCCAAGGGGTTTTGGGCTGAGGCAATGTCGACGGCGACATACGTGATAAACAGATCACCCTCAGTACCTTTGGACGGAGACACGCCGCAGAAAGTGTGGACCGGTAAGGAAGTGTCCTACCGGCATCTGAAGGTGTTCGGGTGTCTCGCATACGTGCATGTGGCAAAGGACCGGAGAGGAAAGCTAGATCCAAAGACCCGGCCATGCATATTCCTCGGTTACGGCGACGACGAGTTCGGCTACCGAGTATGGGACCCGGTCGACAAGAAGATATTCAGGAGTCGAGACATCATCTTCATGGAGGACAAGACACTCGCCGACTGGGAGTCGGAGAAGAAGATGAAGAGCTCCAAGTCGACCGGTGAGGATCAACTCTACGAGGAGCAGTCCCGACCGGCAAGGGACCGGTTAACACTCGAGGATCCGGCCGAAGACTATGAAGAAACAGAACCGGCCGAAGAAGATGAAAATGATACCGGAACCGGCCCCGATCCCGAAATGGATTCGGATGAAGAAGAATCGGAAGAACCGGTTACCGAAGCTCCGGAACGGAGATATCCTCTAAGAGAGAGAAGGGCCCCCCGGAGATTTCCGGAACCAGAGCACTTGCTGCTAACCGACGAAGGGGAGCCGGAGAGCTTTGAAGAAGCAAAGCATGACACCCAAAGCCGCAGGTGGTTGAGTGCCATGCAGGACGAGATGGATTCCCTGCATGAGAACCACACATATGAACTTGTGGAGTTGCCGAAAGGAAAGCGGGCACTTCGAAACAAGTGGGTGTTCAAGCTGAAACCGGGAGATGCCGGAAACCCCCCGAGATACAAAGCCAGGATCGTGGTGAAGGGGTTTCAGCAGAAGAAGGGCGTCGACTTCGACGAGATATTCGCCCCGGTAGTGAAGATGACCTCCATCCGGACGGTGCTGAGCATAGCGGCAAGCATGGACCTCGAGGTAGAACAAATGGACGTGAAGACGGCATTCCTTCACGGTGACCTCGAAGAAGAGATCTACATGCAGCAACCGGAAGGATTCGAGAAGAAAGGGAAGGAGCACCTGGTATGCCGGTTGAAGAAGAGCCTTTACGGACTGAAGCAGGCTCCCCGGCAATGGTACCAGAAGTTCGACTCCTTCATGACCGACGAAGGGTACCACAAAACGCAGTCTGATCACTGCGTGTTTGTGAAGAAGTTCGAAGGAGGAGACTCTCTAATACTCCTCCTGTACGTGGACGACATGTTGATCGTCGGACGGGACCAGGTCAAGATACGGACGCTGAAGAAAGCGCTTCACCGAACCTTCTCAATGAAGGACCTGGGTCCGGCGAGGCAAATACTAGGGATGCACATCATCCGGGACCGGAAGAAGAAGCAGTTGTGGCTGTCACAGGAGAAGTACGTGACAAAGGTGCTTCACCGGTTCAACATGTCGGAAGCAAGACCGGTCGGGTCAACCCTCCCGGGAAACTGCAAGTTGTCCAGCAAGCAAAGCCCCAAGACAAAGGCTGAGAAGGAGGACATGATGAAAGTACCATATGCCTCTGCCGTCGGAAGCTTGATGTACGCAATGGTGTGTACAAGACCGGACATAGGATATGCAGTTGGAGTGGTGAGCCGGTACATGAGCAATCCCGGCAAAGAGCACTGGAACGCGGTCAAGTGGATACTCCGATACCTGAAGGGCACGGCAAACGTGTGCCTCCGATTCGGCTCCGGTAAGCCCGAATTCGACGGCTTTACCGATTCGGATATGTCGGCTGATGCAGATACCAGCCGGTCCACAACAGGGTATGTGATGACGTATGCAGGTGGAGCTGTTTCGTGGCAGTCGAGGCTGCAGAAGACGGTTGCGTTGTCAACCACGGAGGCGGAGTACATGGCGGCTGTTGAAGCCGGCAAGGAAATAATATGGATGAAGGACCTCATTAGAGAGCTCGGTATCCGGCAGGAGGAGTACCGACTCTACTGCGATAGTCTGAGTGCCATCCACCTTGCGAAGAACGCGGCCTACCATTCCCGGACGAAACACATCCAGCGTAGATACCACTGGATCCGGGAAAGAATAGAAGACAAGGAGTTCGTGCTGACGAAGATCCACACGGACGAGAACGGGTCGGATATGCTGACCAAGGTGCTCACACCCGACAAGCTGGAAGCATGCCGGAAGAGGATCGGGTTAGAGAGACATCCCATGCCGAAGTGAAGGGGGAGTTTGTTGGGATTTCGGTCCCTCCGGATGGGATGTCCGGAGATGAATGACGGCAAGCCCGGAGGCTGTTACGGAACCGTATGATGAAGAGTACCCGGCATGAAGCCGGATGAAGAGTACCCGGTTACGGAGCCGGATGCTGAAGACCCCGGTTACGGAGCCGGATGACGTATGTACCCGGAGAGAGATCCGGATGCGGGGACATATCTGTGAATATGTTTGCCAAGGGCCCTTGAGGCTATATTTGTAAATAGCCCGAAAGTCATATGTGTATAAATATGACTTAGGGCAAACAGTTTTGTTGTTGTTGCTCATTTTTCTGTTTTCCACTAAGAGGAAGCAAGTGAGAGCAGCCGAGAGAGAGTGAGAGAACGAAGAGGAAGGAAGAGGTCGACGCCTCTGTGTAATACCGCCGCCTGTGGCGAGGACAACGAGCTCAAGGTCGTCGCCTTGCAGCTCGCCATTGTACATTCCCGCGCATAGTGATAGTTGGAGTCTTGCACTCCCGTGGTTTTTCCCATTTAGGGTTTTCCACGTAAAACATCCAGTGTACCCTTCTCTCTATTGTTTTTCGTGCATTCTTGTACTTCCCGTTTTCTGTGAATCGATCCTGTTCCTCGGTGGTGGCCGAGCACGGAATTACGACATGATGACCCTTCAGGTCTCTATCACTGAGGCCAAAGAACGTTTCATCAAAGAAGCCGAACGGAATAGCCAACGGGAACAAGAGCTCTTCGCAGACAACCAGGAATCATGACGTCGTCAAAGAGCCTTACAAGACATGGCCAACGAACATATGCAAAAGTGGAGGATCTCAGAAGAGCAACGGGCAAAATTTTCGATGCGTATCACCAGTTGCAAACCGAGCACATCGCCGCTAGAGAACAACATCGGGATGCTTGGCGACAGGACATGGACGAAACTGTAGCTCAACTCACCACACGCTATGAGCAGACAATCACGCTCATCACCGAAAAAGCAAAAGATAATCAAGCTACTTTAGCACTCCTCGTCCGCAAAAGCCAAGCAGAAGCCAAGGCCGCAAGGGAGGCAATGGAAGTTCACCGCGCTAGCATCAACATGGACGATACTAAAATCAAGATCCTAATCAACAAGTATCGCCAGCAATTCACCACAAAGATCAAAGACACACTTGACCATGTCTGGCACGGGTGGTCAGCCCAAGCCGCGGACCTACACATACTACGCGCGGATGCCGAGAACCGACGGAAGGAGGGCCGAGGGTTTTACAAGATGGATGACACCAGCATCCAAACCCTCCGTGAAGACTTAACTGAGGAATATCATACCTTGGCAACATCCCACACCGCGGCCATCAAGCAACTCTTAGAGGAATTCAACGACGATCTAATGGTGTTTCGCTTAGAAGCCGAAGCATATGAGGAAGAACGACTGGCTACCGGGATTAACAGAGCTCCCACAACCAACGAGCAAGGACCCGAGCCACCCACCACGGTAGCTAGACCGGAGAAACCTGCCCCTACAAACCTCCACATCCCACCGGAGCCACAAACTATAAGCCCGACCCTGCCTGAACCGGTCCCAACAAAGGAGGGCACACATGACGGCACAACCATCCCCGACTTGACAACACAACCTCCATCACCAACCCCACCTTCCGAGCAGCTAGACCAACCCCACGCCCCCGAGGATATCCTCGGCATATTGGAAGAGGAATAAAACCAGCCTATAAGCCCTCGTAGGAATGGGCAATTTTTGTAATTTGTGTTGTTTTGCCAAATCCATGGTGAACCGTGGTCCGACGGACAAAGTCCTGTCCCATGGGCGTGCCAGGTGTTGTCCATAGGCCAGAAATATAAATATATTATGTAAACTCGCCGTTAGGTAGAAGAGTAGGTGAGGAAATAGGTAAGACTAGAAATAGCCGTGTTTTAGCCCTCACAATCAGTCGATGGCTCGGCTCTGTCTGAAGGGAAAAACTATATAACCTGAGTTATGCATACCCCAAGGGGGGATACCTAGATTATTCTGAGCGAGAGTAATATCATAGGAGCAAGCTCTGTATGTATTGTTTCCAAGCTGAGGCCGAGTACTGTAATCACGGTGCGCTTATCATTGAATATAAGTTACGTTTTTCTAAACTTCTATATGTGTATTCTCCCCGTACTCATAAATTGGGCTACGTTCATACTTAACGGGTTGTAGCCCGTGTACGATCCTTGTTCTCCTCTCTTTTTCCCCGTGTAGAAGAAGCTTCCACATAACACGATCCCTTGACACCGACAGCCTGTGGGCTCATCGAAGGTGTTTCCAAAGGAACGGATAACAATCAGAGGTCGAAGCTGGACAGTAAGTCGAAGCCATGCATATTCATGGGATACTCTAAAGATGAGTTCGGCTACATGCTATGGGACTTAGTCGATAAGAAAGTAGTGAGAGGTCGGGGTGTAGTCTTCTTGGAAGATAAGACGATTGAGGACTGGAAGCAATAGAAGTCGGAATCGACGTCCCAATCAACTCCCACGACCATCGATTTAAGGCCAAGTGAACCGACACAATCTAGTCGGAGACAGCTAGTCGGCATTGCCGAATCCAAGTCAGTGGACTCGGAGCAACCGACAAATACAGATGAGTCGGAGTCAGCAGATCTATGGAAGTCGATCGAAGACTAAGATTCAGAATCAACAAATCCTTGACGACCGATCAACACATATGAACCCGAGCTGAGAGTACAGTCGGTAGAGACATCCAAACTGAAGCCGACAACGAGTGGAAGGAGATACCCACTTAGAGAAAGGAGAGCACCGACAACATATGTCAGTCAATACATCCTCTTGACTGATGAAGGTGAACATGAGTTCTATGATGAAGTCATTGCCGATGAGCACAAAGAAAAATGGTTGAGTGCAATGCATGATGAGATGGACTCCTTGCACGAAAACTACACCTACGACCTGGTAGAATTACCAAAAGGTAATAGAGCACTCAAGAACAAATGGGTCTATAAGGTGAAGACTGGAAAAGTCGACAACGCGCCTAGGTATAAAGCTGACATAGTGGTGAAGGGGTTCCAACATAAAAAGGGTGTAGAATTCTACGAGATTTTCGCATCAGTCGCGAAGATGACATCCATCCGAACTATTCTGAGCATAGCTGCCAACATGGACCTAGAGATCGAACAGTTGGAGGTCAAGACAACATTCTTGCATGGGGATCTGGATGAAGAGATCTACATGCAACAACCCGAAGGTTTTGAGGAGAAAGGGAAAGAGAACCTAGTGTGTCGATTGAAGAAAAGCTTGTATGGCCTGAAACAAGCTCCACACCAATGATACAAGAAGTTTGAATCCTTCATGACGGAACATCGGTTCCAGAAAACACAGGTTGATCATTGTGTGTTCGTCAAAAGGTGCGAAGAAGGTGATTTCTTGATTCTCTTATTATATGTAGATGACATGTTGATAGTCAGTCAAGATGCAAGGAAGATCGGAAGCTTCAAGAAAGCTCTAGGCAAATTGTTTGCCATGAAAGATCTTGGACCGGCTAAACAGATCTTGGGGATGCACATAGTTCAAGATAGAACTAAGAAGGTGTTGTGGTTCTCCCAATAGAAGTATGTGACAAAGATCCTAGAGAGATTCAACATGTCTGAAGCAAAGCAGGTCGGCTTTGTGTTACCGCTTAACTGCAAGTTAAATGCAAAGCAATGCCTGAGAGGGGAGAGAGAAAAGGTTGAGATGAGGAAAGTACCATATGCCTCAGCCATCGGCAGTCTAATGTATGTTATGGTTTGCACGAGACCAGACATAGCTTTTGTTGTGGGGATAGTAAGTTGATACATGAGTAATCCAGGAAGAGAACATTGGGCAGCGGTGAAGTGGATACTCAGGTACTTGAAAGGCACCTTTTGCGCCATGACATCACCCGCCACGCCTAAGACCAACATCCCAAGACATTCAACGAAGCCATCCTCATCATCCAACGCATCGAATCTTGTACGCTATCCAAGTCCCAACCACGCCACCCCCCTCTACCATCAACCGACATGTGAGCCCAATACTAGGGAGCGGCCCCCATGGACATTGATGTCCAAAACGTGCAGCTACATGCTCGCCGCAACCTTCCCAATCACAATGCCCAAGGGCGCCCAAAGTGCTTCTACTGCAACAATTATGGACACGTCTGACGTCACTACCGGAAATCACAACAACAATCTCACAAGCAACAAGTCCAAATAACCATGGCCAACATAGTATCGTTGGTTGAGCTCCCGAGAAACTGACCTCTAGGATGTTGATGGAAGAGCCATCCCCCCACGTCCAACCATCTGCCTCTTCCGCTTCACGGGTATGCATCGCTCTCACCACCATCAATCACTCCACCCACACCATCTTGTTAGAGTTTGGTAGTAGTATCTCTTCCATTAGCGCCACCTTAATTCACTAGTTAGGCCTCCCTACATACATCGCTCCCTCCATCCAAGTCCTTTTTGACGATCACCAACATTTATACTACTCTTGCACACAAGGCACCATCACCTTACGCAATCTCACTTTCTCACACCAGTTTTATGTCTTGCCCCACCAACTCTTCCCCCTCACCCTAGGTGTGATTGGTTCCTCAAGCGTCACACTATAACTAATGTCGTTGGCACATTCATTCTATCTATGGTTTGACGGACCTTCAAGGCCAAGGTATATGGCTCATTATTGTACATATTGCATGGTTTATCCTTATATTTGGTTCCTCACAAGCATAATCTTCATTTTAGAGCTATTGACACTCAACTTAGTACGCATGTAAAACTCTTCCAATTCCATGATAAGCTTGTGTGTATCTTCGAAAGTAATTTGGCGAAAGTGCCACATCATTTGCATGCAACAAAAGAGTTGGCAACTTCAATACCTTCATCCTTTACAAACTTGGCAACCATTTTTTTCTAATTCATCAATGCCTCGACCAAAAAGAGTTGGTGAGAGTGGGAATTGCATACTAGTTTGATAGTTCAATTATAAGTTGGTGAGAGTTGGCACACTCTTTTTGCCTTGAATGAATCACAAGTGAACAATAAATATTGTGGATGATCGAAACTTCCAACTACAAAAATATTTTTTCCACTAGTTATGTTTCATTTTTCTGAAGTGTCTTCTTTTAGTGGTTTTGCTTAGGGATCGGCAACGGCTCGGCTCAAGCCTAAACCGTTTGGCTTAGCCGGCTTGAAAACGGCTTAGCGGCTCGGCTCGGCTCGGTTTAGGCTTGAACTTGCCTTAACGGTTTGAGCTCGGCTCGGCTTGGCTTGAGCCTCGCCAAACCGGCTCAAGCCAGCTAAGCCGGATAAACCGTTTATAAACTTTAGAGAGGGGGAGAGAGACAACAAACAAGGGGAAAGAGAGAGAGAGAGTAAGGGAGGGAGAACTACATAGACGAGGAGAGAGAGACAGAGGGAGGGAGACAACATATAAGGAGAGAGAGAGAGAGAGACTACACAAACGAGGAGAGAGAGAGAGAGGGAGGGAGACAACATATAAGGAGAGAGAGAGAGAGAGAGAGAGGAACTACATAGAGGGGAGAGACAGAGAGACTACACAGAGGGGAGAGAGAGAGAGAGAGAGAGAGAGAGGGAGGGAGAGTCGAGACCATAGACGTGAGAGAGAGAGAGAGAGAGAGAGGATTTACATAGAGGGGAGAGAGAGGGAGAGGGAGAGAGAGTCGAGACCACAGACGTGAGAGAGAGTGGGAGGGATCATCTGAGAGAGAGGGAGGTAGGGAGAGAGAGAGAGAGAGACGGAGGTTTCTAAACCGGTTTCCAAGCCGGTTTGGAAACCGGTTTACAAGCCGGTTACCAAGCCGGCTCACAAACCAGTTTAGCCTAAACCGGTTTGTGAACCGGCTCGGCTTGGCTCGGCTCGGCTCAGGTTTGAGATCCTGTAAACGGTTTAGGCTTAGCCGGTTTGGCTTGGATCAGGCCAAACCAGCTAAGCCTAAACCGAACCGTTGCCGTTTTGCTCCCCTTTCCTCTCTATAATAAGTTTTCGGTCAATATTATTCTTGAATCCAGAAGATAAGAATGGGCATTTACATCATTTCTCGTGAATCACAAATGAATGGAGAACCTTTACTATGTCAAAATAATCTAAAAGGCCTGATTGCCTGCAAGGTACATATATGACTTGCAAGGCAAGGCACATTTATTCCAAGTCAATGTAGGTGCAGAAATCAAATTTACTCACAAATTAGAAGTTCCTCTCACAAGTGAACATGAACAGAACCTTCTTATAAAAGATTATTAATGGATATAAATGGGCACTGATCTACTGTAAAACATATGCAGTAACTATGGATATACGAAAAAAATATGCTATTATGAATGAGAAAAGAGTCAAGGTCACCCACCCACATAGTCTGCTTCAGCACTAAAAATAGTGCACAAGATAGAAAACAAAGTTTACTTACTTAATATTCATTGATAGCAATTGCAATAATGTATGGTTAATAATCTGATAATAAACTGCATCCAGTCTAGTGTGGCTAAAACACATTGCTACATAAAAAGGATGACAATCACGATCATGGATACAAACTCAAAGTACAAAATAAATCTTATCTAAGCAGTGAGGCTCAATTATTTACGAATACCTAGGCAACAAATGCCAGCAGATTTATTACTATGACGAAAAACGATCGATTAAATCTTGGATTGTTTAGCGATTTTAGACCATTCGGTGTGGAAAGATCCGGGTTGATCGGTCCTTTCATATGTATGAGCTCCGAAGAAATCACGTTGAGCTTGAAGAAGATTGGCAGGCAACCGAGAGCGGCGATAGGTATCAAAATAAGCCAGACTCGAACTCATACCAGGAGTACTGATACCAACACTGATAGCAAGAGAAACAACTCTTCTCCATGCTCCTTGACGATCCACTATTTCATGTGCAAATTCGGGATCAACCAGAAGACTGGCCAGCTTAGGATTCCTATCATAAGCCTTCTTAATCCTATCCAAAAATATGGCTCGGATTATACACCCACCTTTCCAGATCCGAGAAATTTCTCCAAGATTGAGATTCCAACCTTTTTCAATGCTCTTCGCTCGGATGATGTTCATCCCTTGGGCATAACTACATATCTTGGATGCATACAATGCTTTTCTTACATCATTGATAAGCTGTTCTTTATCCACATTATTAGCTGAGATAATATCTCCTAATCCGGCCTCTTTAAATACCTTGGAAGCAGATTCTCTTTCTTCTTTAAGACCACTTAGGAATCTTGAATCTAGAGATGCAGCTATGGTGGGGGCAGCAATAGAGAGCTCTGCAGCCTGTTGAACAGTCCATTTCCCAGTACCTTTCATCCCCGTCTTATCCAGTATTTTATCTACCAATTCTCCATCTCCTTTATCATCAGACACTGAAAATATATATGAGGTGATCTCAATCAAAAAGCTTTCTAACTCCCCTTTGTTCCATTCAGTAAATGCCGAAGAAAGTTCTTGGTTTGTTAATCCACCCACTGATTTAAGCACATCATAAGCTTCTGCGATTAGTTGCATATCTCCATACTCTATCCCATTATGAACCATCTTCACAAAGTTACCCGCTCCTCCATCTCCGATATAAGTAACACATGGCCCATCATTAACTTGAGCAGCAATTTTCACAACGATATCCTCAATGTATTTATAAGCTTCAATAGTACCACCGGGCATGAGAGAAGGTCCATACCTAGCTCCTTCTTCTCCTCCGGAAACACCCATCCCAAGATAAAGAAGACCTTTCGATTTCACAGCCTCAGCTCTTCTCTCTGTATTCTCATACCATTCATTTCCACCATCTATGATGCAATCTCCGGCCTCTAAGTACTTGGAAAGAGTATCAATGGTTTGATCTACTGGGGATCCTGCTTTAACAAGGATTATCACACAACGTGGCTTTTGGATTGATGCAATGAATTCTCCAGGTTCATAAAAGCCCTTCAAAGGTAGGTTCCCTTCTTGTTTCGCTCTCTCTACTGTTTCGTCGACTTTGTTGCTTGATCGATTGTATACAGAGATCGGAAAGCCTTTCTCTGCTATGTTTAGGGCAAGATTCTGGCCCATTACTGCAAGGCCGACAAGCCCAATTCTTGAAACCGAAACTGAAGCCATGATGGGGGGATCAAATCGATGTTCTGTAAATTAGACTGATTGGTTGATAAATCTCTCTTTCAATTCCTTTGCAGGTTGGACAGCTCTCTCTCCCTCTCTCTGTAGAATTCTCTCTAGATGGGGGCAGATCTATCTCTCACTCACTCACTCTCCAATCCTACATAGATCAGGCCAACCTCTTTCTATCAAATCCTATGTAGATCAGACATATCTACCAATCTATCTATCAAAACCCATGTAGATCACACAGATCAATCTCTCTCCCTCTCTCTCTCTCTCTCTCTCTCTCCCTCAAATCCTATGTAGATCAGACCTCTCTCTTCCTCTCAAATAAATACAGGCAAAGAAAGATGCAGGGTCTTACCTGAGACTTGCTCGGAGCAGAAAGAAAGAATAATGGGTCTGAAGTGCGCGCGCACACACACACATACACGCGACTGGGGAGACAAAAGATCTGCAGGAGGAAATTAAAAGAAAAGAAAAGAAAAGAGTGTGTAAAGCAGGCAGTGAATGCGTGTGTGTGTGTGTGTGTACATATATGCACCTTGTGTTTGTGTGTGTGTGTGTGTGTCTCTCTCTCTCTCTATTTTTGGGCCCCTTAAAGCAATGAATGCTCTCTCTCTCTCTCTCTCTCTATGCTCAAATGGACGGGAAAGGAAGCACATATATGGATATGCAATATGTTTAATGATGCATTACACACATGGTATGCCATATGATTGGACTACAAATTGGATCAAACCTTTACATTAAGGCGGATATGTAAATAATGTAAACAACTATCGAACCATCATGGTTGGCTCATTAATGGCAAAACTATTTGGATGTATAATGGAATCAAAGATAAGTGTATGAGCAGAAAAAAATGGTAAGAGAGCTTATAGACAAACTGGTTTTCGAAAACACCATAGCACCATTGATAATCTTGTCACTCTTCGAGTATTAATGGAGGAAAGTCGCCTTAGAGGCAAAGGTTTATATTGTTGCTTTGTAGACTTCAAGAAAGCTTTTGATATGGTACCTCGTGAGCATCTTTGGAGGCGGATGGAAGAACTTGAGGTGCCAAGTGAATATATGCTTGTAATTTCCCGAATATATGAGAAGGTTATATGTTGTGTGCGTATGAAAGATAGACTTTTAGATTTTTTCAATAGCACTATTGGTGTTAAGCAAGGATGCCCACTCTCACCAACATTATTTGGTCTATGCATTGATGAATTAGAAGAAATGGTTACCAAGTTTGCAAAGGAAGAATGTGTTAAAGAAGTTGTCATTGGGAATGTTGTGATTATGCTTTTGTTATATATGTGGATGATGTAGTGCTTTTTGCAAATACTTCAGGAGATGCACAAAAGCTTATGAAGGCATTGGAAAAAAAATTGCATGCATACTAGATTAAGTGTCAATAGCTCTAAAACAAAGATTATGCTTGTGAAGAGTCAAAAAAGAGATAAACCATGCATTATGTACAACAATGAGACAGTTGAATGTGTGGAAAGCTTCAAATATCTTGGCCTTAAAGTTCCTTCAAATCATAAATGGAATGAATGTGCTACACGCCGCTTAGAGGTGGGTAAGCGAGCATATTATGCATTTGAGAACACATGCAATCTTCGAGATATTAAGTGTTGGGTCCTCAAGAAATATCTTTTTGACACTTTGGTGACCCCGGTTCTTCTCTATGGGGTGGAAGTATGGGGCGGTAGCATCCCTAAATCTACGTGGAAAGAGTTTGAAAATGTCCAAAAACATTTTCTTACAAAGTTTCTACAAGTTAAGAAACAAACGCCCTACACCCTCCTCCTCCTTAAGACGGGATCGCTTCCTATTGAGGTCATGGCCATGGAAAGGGTTGTTGAATACATGCTTAAGGTTCAAAAAAGCCCCTCACATTGACTTCCTAGAATTGCATGGGCAGCAAGCAAAAAGATCCAAAAAACGCATAAAAGCAAAATTTTGTGTTCCGGTTAGATGCAAGATTTAGGAAAATGGTTTGATAGATGGGATGCAAGACACTTGCTTCATGATGCGTCACTAGATTCCTCTGTAAATGAGGCCTTTTTGCAACGCCAATGTATCATGATATGGGACAAATGTGGTGGCTCACGCTTCACACATTATAGTACAAATGTTGCACCTAACTACAAAACCATATTCTTCGCGGAACGGGGAAGCCGTACACATCGATACATGTTAGAGCCCATCTTGATATCTGCCATTCGAACCATTGCTTCCATGAGACTTAGCTCGCACGCATTGAGATGTGAGACGGGGCGTCGGGTTACAAGTGATGAGAGTGGCCGACTATGCACACTTTGCCCTAAACAAGTTCGAGAGTCTAAGTATCACACTTTGATACAATGCTTTGCCTTTGATCATATTCGACCATGCTTTCCACATCTCTTCGATCAAGCCCAATCCTTGCATGAATTTCTCTCACAACCACGATGTGCACTCTCGATTGCAACATTCATTGGTAAAGTTCTTGAACATCAAGAGTTGCTACTCACCTTCACACGTATCACATGAAATGTAATATTTTTGGTCTCATAGGTCATATTTGACCTCTGAAGACGATAATATAATCTATCTATCTATCTATCTCTTTTGTAAAAGCACTATAATTGTATGTAAAATCCACTTAGTTACAACACTTCGTAATCTCCTCTACCTATGTAATGCCTATGTATGTAGGGAGAGGGACGTCTTGTAATGCTATTAAAAAACTAGAATATATGCATTTGAGGAAATGATCCCCACATGCGCTAACATCCAAAATTTCCACATGAGAATACCTTTCAACTTCTTTATATAGGCTTTCACCCCATGTCTATTATCAAACATGAAAGCATTACACATATTTCAATTGTGTTGTAGACCCCACTAACGTAAAAATTGGAACAATATCTCCATCTCATCATTTGATCCATTTTAAACATATTCAGAAAAAACCCATTGTTGAGATCTCAAACAACAACGGGCTAAAACTTGCCAAATGTCCGATAAGTACTTCCGAATGGTACATGGCGCACGCTATAGGACATTTAATGAACTTATGTGTACTATCCTCCAATGGAACGGTGCAAAAGAAACAAGTGTCGAACCTAATGGGAGCCCACCAATCATGACTCTCCATATGAATACCTTTACACGAAATGGTAGATGGGAATGCCAACCACATTGCAATATTTTCCACCACCTTGCATCTGACTTATATACATTCCACAACTTCGCTACTTTAGGAGGTAGCCAAGATAATGATGGCATCGCATGATGATACAATATATTTGTAGTGACCTATAACAAGCATGTACCATCTTGTAATTGCCAATCCACCCAAGGTGCAAAATTTGTTTTCAATGGCAAAGATCCTTGCAACAATGGTATATCTTGTAATTTCTCCCAAATAAATCCATAATTTGGGGGAATACATAACCATCGCTTGTCATCGTCAAAATCCAACAACCTTTGAGATTCATTATCAACCACATCTTCCAAATGTACAATCCCCAATTGAAATAAACGATTGAATTGAGATCTCAACTTCTCTTTCCCATGCCAAAACAACACTTGAGAAGAAACAAGCAATTTATTTTGTAATGAATTACAATATTCTCGATCACTTGATGGTCCCCATTCAAAAGAGATAATGCATCTTGCCACGATCTTACCAAATGTTGTCCACAGACAGAATGTCGAATCTTTAGAGGAATACTTCTATTGAGTAATGAACACCAGGATGCTTGAATCTTTGTTTTCCTATGCACCAATCCTTCATGCTCAATAAATATTGCATTATAGATATCCATGGTTGATCTCGTTGACATATATCTCGTAATTGTCACGGACACACCAAGCACGGACTAGAGATGATGGGGCTACGAGCGACGGATGAAATTGGAGCTAAATGTGATGAGGCAAGGAACTCTAGATGTTGTGAGCGACATGAGGGCATGAAGATAGAAATAAAGATCAAGGAGACAAAGATGAGGTAAACGGGAATACTAGATTGATGTGTCAATGACTGGTGTTGAATCCCTTCTGGAAGCACCAATCATTGACACATCAATCTAGTATTCCCGTTTCGCCTCATCTTTGTCTCCTTTATCTTTATTTCTGTCTTCATGCCCTCATGTCGCTCACAACATCTAGAGTTCCTAGCCTTGTCACATCTAGCTCCAAGTTCATTCGTCGTTTGTAGCCCCATCATCTGTGCTTCGTCCTAATCCACGCTTGGTGTGACCGTGACAGTAATAATGCAAATCTACGAGCCATCAAATGTCATTTGAACATTCAAAACATTATGCAATATATTTCTACCTGTAATAAAACCATATTGAGATGGATGAATAAGTTGAGGTAAGAACTTCTGAAGTCTATTGGATAATATATTTGCAAACACTTTGTACAACCCTCCCATCAATCAAATAGGCCTCCATTGATGAAATCCGGAGATGGTACCTTTGATATCAATTTGATTAAGCCCACCTTTTAGCTCTAAGGCATGAAACCAGAATCCCAACATTGTTGAAACATTTGTGTCAATGGACTCTTAAGCATGCCAACATACTTCTTAAAAACTTCATTTGTAACACCATCCCAACCAGGGCTTTTACCATTTGGAAGGTGTAACAATACCTTTTCCACCTTACCTTCTTCAAAATCAGCATCCAATTCTTGACAAATATTTGTATTCATGAAACTCCCAATTACATTATAAAACTCTTGTCGTGCTTTCAACACGTCCTCATTTATAATCAACTTTGGCCCAATCAAATTCTTAAAATGAGTAGTACATAACTCAATAACCTTGGTTGGGTCTACAAAAATGACATCCCCTATCTTAATTTGTACCACATTTGAACGAGCATATAGTGGTCTTAATCCTCCCTCTCTCTCTCTCTCTCTCGGGTGAAAACACACAATTATATTAATAAATGTGTGTAAAAAACACTACTTACAATGGTTGTGACCATGAAGTATGGTCACCCACTAACTAAACTACACTACATGGGTAATGGAACATGTTGAATTGCCAATAGGCAAGACGAACATTCCATCGAGGAAAGGATTTCCACTTGCTCCAATAAAGAAAATTGCCACATTAGTACTCCCCTCAACTTTCGTAGATATGCTTTCACTCCATGTCTACCATCAAATACAAAAGCGTTGTGCATATTCCAATTATGACGCAATCCTCAATATCTCAAAAATAGAAAAACAATCTCCGTCTCTAACTTTGGGTTCACTTGTGTAAATTGTGCAAACACCCACCGTCTAGGTGTCAAATAACACCATGATAAAACTTGCCAAATTTGAGAAATGTAACTCCAAATTTGAGAAGCAATCGGGCATTGTATAAATCGATGAGTACTATCTTCCATTTGAACAGTGCTAAAAAAGCAATTACCCATTGTTATTCCACGACGCTTTAGAGCTAATCCCTGTAAAGAATCAAGAGATGGATTCTTGTGAAGCGGAATAGGTGTGAACTGTGTGTGTGTGTGTATAAGATAGAGAGAGAGAGAGAGAGAGAGAGAGAGAGAGAGAGAGAGAGAGAGAGAGAAGAGAAAGAGACACAGAGTATACGCAAGGTTTAGTATATTAACAAAGGAGAAAGACCCGACATGATACAAGGTGGGAGGAGGGGCTTTATGTAGTCACCCTCTCTCTTCATTAACTACAAGACTCATGGAGCATGGGGAATGTGAAAGCTCATAAGTTATGTGTCATAGAATATGATTCTATGACTCACACTAAATGCTAGGATACAAAGTGGTGACATAATGGTGACTCTTGACCGTTGGAGTGTCTATTCACTCTCAAGGTGAGTTCACACACTAGACCAAGTTGAGCTTGATTCTCAACACACACCCTCAAGCCCAAGTCGGGTCGGTTTCAGATGTTATCCGAAATCCGCTTCAACTCACGTTCTTGAGTCCACGTCGACTCGCTTTATGCGGAGTTGCGGAATCCGTGCTCCAGCTTGCGTTGTGCGAAGTTACGAAGTCTATGCTTCAGCTTGCGTGCGTAGTTGCGAAGTTTATGCTTCGGCTTGCGTCTTTCTTTGCGGCTTTGCGCGGTAGATCAGCTCTTCACTGCTTCGTTGCGTGGTTGCGGAATACACACGTTATTGCGTAGTGCGCGGTTGCAGAATCTACGCGTTATTGCGTAGTGTCTTCAGTACTCCCCCTCAAGCTTGGCAGGTCAGGGATCGTCAATTCGAGATCGGTCATGAATTGTCATAGCTTGTCGGCTCCTAAGGCTTTAGTGAAGATGTCGGTCGTTTGAAGATTGGTGCTAATGTGTTGTAGGTCGACATCGCCAGCCAAAACGCGCTCTCGGATGAAGTGATAGTGCACTTCGATGTGCTTTGTCCGCGGGTGGAACACCGGTTCCAAGCCAGATAGATACTGCTCATGTTGTCGTAGTAAAGGGAAGTCGGATCCTTGATGGGTACGCCCAGATCCTTCAAAATCCTCTTGAGCCATACGGCTGCGCCCCTATATTCTGCCTCCGTACTCCCCGGAAGCTGTGGACGGCACCGTTGAAGACAAAGGACCAAGTGTTGTGCGTCTTCAAAGAACTCCACGCGAGAGTGGAAAGGGAATCCGGCAAGAAGCTGAAAGCGATACGAGCGGATAACGGAGGGGAATACCGGGGGCAGTTCAAGGAGTACTGTCGCTCGAAGGGAATCCGGCTCGAGTTTACTGTGCCGAAGACGCCGGAACTGAACGAGTTGGCCGAGAGGATGAACCGGACCATAATGGAGAGGGTCCGGAGTATGCTAGCACATGCGAAATTACCCAAGGGATTTTGGGCTGAGGCAATGTCGACGGCGACATATGTGATAAATAGATCACCCTCAGTACCCCTGGATGGAGACACGCCACAGAAAGTGTGGACCGGTAAGGAAGTGTCCTACCGGCACCTGAAGGTGTTCGGGTGTCTCGCATATGTGCATGTGGCAAACGACCGGAGAGGAAAGCTAGATCCAAAGACCCGGCCATGCATATTCCTCGGTTACGGCGATGACAAGTTCGGCTACCGAGTATGGGACCCGGTCGACAAGAAGATATTCCGGAGTCGTGATATCATCTTCATGGAGGACAAGACACTCGCCGACTGGGAGTCGGAGAAGAAGATGAAGAGCTCCAAGTCGACCGGTGAGGATCAACTCTACGAGGAGCAGTCCCGACCGGCAAGGGACCGGTTAGCACTCGAGGATCCGGCCGAAGACGGTGAAGAAACAGAACCGGCCGAGGAAGATGAAACTGATACTGGAACCGGCCCCGATCCCGAAATGGATTTGGATGAAGAGGAAACGGAGGAGCCGGTTACCGAAGCTCCGGAACAGAGATATCCTCTAAGAGAGAGAAGGGCCCCCCGGAGATTTCCGGAACCAGAGCACGTGCTGCTAACCGACGAGGGGGAGCCGGAGAGTTTTGAAGAAGCAAAGCTTGACACCCATAGCCGCAGGTGGTTAAGTGCCATGCAGGAGGAGATGGATTCCCTGCATGAGAACCACACATATGAACTTGTGGAGTTGCCGAAAGGAAAGCGGGCACTTCGAAACAAGTGGGTGTTCAAGCTGAAACCGGGAGATGCCGGAAACCCCCCGAGATACAAAGCCAGGATCGTGGTGAAGGGGTTCCAGCAGAAGAAGGGCGTCGACTTCGACGAGATATTTGCCCCGGTAGTGAAGATGACCTCCATCCGGACGGTGCTGAGCATAGCGGCAAGCATGGACCTCGAGGTCGAACAGATGGACGTGAAGACGGCATTCCTTCACGGTGACCTCGAAGAAGAGATCTACATGCAGCAACCGGAAGGATTCGAGAAGAAAGGGAAGGAGCACCTGGTATGCCGGTTGAAGAAGAGCCTTTACGGACTGAAGCAGGCTCCCCGGCAGTGGTACCGGAAGTTCGACTCCTTCATGACCGACGAAGGGTACCACAAAACGCAGTCTGATCACTGCGTGTTTGTGAAGAAGTTCGAAGGAGGAGACTTTCTAATACTCCTCCTGTACGTGGACGACATGTTGATCGTCGGACGGGACCAGGTCAAGATACGGATGTTGAAGAAAGCGCTTCACCGAACCTTCTCAATGAAGGACCTGGGTCCGGCGAGGCAAATACTAGGGATGCACATCATCCAGGACCGGAAGAAGAAGCAGTTGTGGTTGTCACAGGAGAAGTACGTGACAAAGGTGCTTCACCGGTTCAACATGTCGGAAGCAAGACCGGTCGGGTCAACCCTCCCGGCAAACTGCAAGTTATCCGGCAAGCAAAGTCCCAAGACAAAAGTTGAAAAGGAGGATATGATGAAGATACCATATGCCTCTGCCGTCGGGAGCTTGATGTACGCAATGGTGTGTACCCGACCGGACATTGGATACGCAGTCGGAGTGGTGAGCCGGTATATGAGTAATCCCGGCAAGGAGCACTGGAACGCGGTCAAATGGATACTCCGATACTTAAAGGGCACTTCGAACATGTGCCTCCGATTCGGCTCCGGTAAGCCCGAACTCGATGGATTTACCGATTCGGACATGTCGGCTGATGCGGATACCAGCCGGTCTACATCTGGGTATGTAATGACATATGCAGGGGGAGCCGTTTCGTGGCAGTCGAGGTTGCAGAAGACGGTTGCGTTGTCAACCACGGAGGCGGAGTACATGGCGGCTGTTGAAGCCGGCAAGGAAATAATATGGATGAAGGACTTCATTAGAGAGCTTGGTATCCGGCAGGAGGAGTACCGGCTCTACTGCGATAGTCAGAGTGCCATCCACCTTGCGAAGAACGCGGCCTACCATTCCCGGACGAAACACATCCAGCGTAGATACCACTGGATCCGGGAAAGGATAGAAGACAAGGAGTTCGTGCTGACGAAGATCCACACGGACGAGAACGGGTCGGATATGCTGACCAAGGTGCTCACACCCGACAAGCTGGAAGCATGCCGGAAGAGGGTCGGACTGGAAAGACATCCCATGCCGAAGTGAAGGGGGAGTTTGTTGGGATTACGGTCCCTCCTGATGGGATGGTCAGATGTCCGGGAATCGGGAATGAAGACCCGAATGAGGAGTACCCGGTATCGGAACCGGATGATGAAGACCCGGTTACGGAACCGGATGATGAAGACCCGGTTACGGAACCGGATGATGAAGACCCGGTTTCGGAACCGGATGATGAAGACCCGGCTACGGAGCCGGATGACGAATGTACCCGGAGAGAGATCCGGATGCGGGGACGTATTTGTGAATATGTTTTCCAAGAGCCCTTTGAAGCTATATTTGTAAATAGTCCGAAAGTCATATGTGTATAAATATGACTTAGGGCAAACTGTTTAGTGCTGCTGGCTGTATGTTGTTACTCATTTTTCTGGTTTTCCACTTAGTGGGAGCTAAGTGAGCAGCCGAGAGAGAGAGAGAGAGAGAGAGAGAGACGAAGAGGTCGTTGCCTCTGTGTATTACCGCCACCTGTGGCGAAGACAGTGAGCTCAAGGTTGTTGCCTTGTAGCTTCACCATTGTACATCTCTGTTTATAGTGATAGTTGGAGTTTGAGGACTCCCGTGGTTTTTCCCACTTAGGGTTTTCCACGTAAAATATCCTGTGTACTCTTCTCTCTATTGTCTTCGTGCATTTTTGTATTTCCTGTTTTTCTGTGATTTGATCCTATTCCTCGGTTGTGGCCGAGCACTGGGTTTAACACTTCGATGTGCTTTGTCCGCGGGTGGAACACCGGGTTCCAAGCCAGATAGATACTGCTCATGTTGTCGTAGTAAAGGGAAGTCGGATCCTTGATGGGTACGCCCAGATCCTTCAAAATCCTCTTGAGCCATACGGCTGCGCCCCTATATTCTGCCTCCGTACTCGAAAGAGTGACGGTAGGCTGCTTCTTGCTACTCCAGGATATTGCTCCACTGCCGAGGGAGAAAACAAATCCGGAGGTTGATCTTCTATCAACTTTATAGTCAGCCCAATCGGCATCTGTGTACCCCTCGAGTCATATTGGCATCGTGGTCTTATAGAGGATGCCGCAATCCATTGTGCCGCTCACGTAGCGTAGAACTCGCTTAGCGCAATCCAAGTGAGTATCACGCGGTGTTTGCATGAATTGGCTAAGGAGACCGACCGGATAACTGAGATCGGATTGTGTGATCGTGAGGTAGATGAGACTCCCGATGAGTTGCCGATATTGAGTCGGCTCACATGCTTTGGTGCCGGAGTTTGCATCTAGTTTGAGATTACGATCGAGTGGGGTTGCCGCGGATTTGCACTCAACCATCCCGAACTTGTATAACAAGTTGAGGATGTAGTGTCATTGAGAGATCATGATTCCGACCGGAGTCCGAATTACCTTGATGCCGAGGTAGTGGAGCTCCTTCATGTCCGTCATCTCGAACTTGTCGGAAAGGAGGGATTTGACTTTATTGATTTCGACGAGATGCTCACCTCCAATGACTAGGTCATCCACATATAAAATGATGATGATCGGACTTGTGGAATCGCTTCGTATGTAGAGGGAGTTGTCCGATTTTGACATACGGAAGTTGATTTGATGAAGATATTGCGTTATCTTCGAATGCCAAGCACGCAGTGCTTGCTTGAGGCCTAAGAGTGGCTTCTTGAGTCGGAAACAGCCTTCAGATGGGTGCTCGAGTTGAAGCCGGGTGGTTGGATCATGTACACCTCCTCTTCTAATTCGCCTTATAGAAAGGTGTTCTTGACGTCCATTTGATGGAGGTGCCACCCTTTCGCCACGACAATCGCAATTACGGTCCGCACCATCGTCATCTTTGCCACTAGGGCAAAGGTCTCTTCGTAGTCGACGCCATGCGTCTGAGCGTATCCTTTCGCTACGAGTCGAGCTTTGTAGCGGTTTACGGAGCCATCGGTGTTATACTTCACCTTGTAGATCCATTTGCATCCGATCGCCTTTTTGTGTGGTGAGGTGGGAACGAGATCCAACGTCTTGTTCTTCCGTAGTGCCTGCATCTCCTCGTTCATTGCTTCAATTCATCGCGGGTCCTTCGCGGCTTCTGAAAAGGTTTCCGGCTCCCGTACTGTCGCTACCTTCATCATAAAGGTGTAATGGTATGCCATATAATCGTTATAGCCAAATCGGCTTACGAGGTTCTTTTCACGAGGATCGGCGGAGCTTTTCATTTGCAGAGATGAGGGCTTTCTTAGCTCCGATTGGTATCTCGAAACCACTGAACTCACTATCGAGTGAGTGAGTCGATTCATCGTCGTCGAAGAGATCGTCTTCATATTCCGCCATTTTCGCCTTGCCTTTGTCCATCTTCGGGCTAGGCCGTGATGTGCTTTGATCGCTCAAAGGCTCTTGTGGTCCGCTCAGTCGGGTTGTGATCAGACTTTCTTCGAATATGCGCATAAGGCAATCTTCATCCTCGATCTCTTGTTCAGCGAATTCTAGGTCGAGCGGTGTCGGAGTTGGAGTTGTCTCTGGTGCATACCAGGATGCAGACTCGTCAAAAACGACGTCTCGACTTACTCGAGATTTTCGAGTTGAGGGGTTGTAGCACTTGTACCCCTTTTGCTCTAATGAGTATCCTACGAGGATACATTTCTCCGACTTCGGGTCAAGCTTTTGACGCTTCTCGTTGGGGATGTGCACGTACGTTATCGTGCCAAAAATCCGGATGTGCGATAAGTCCGGCTTCTTTCCGAAGTATTTTTCGTGCGGAGTGACCTCGTGCATGCCGGATGTTGTGCACCGGTTCATTAGGTAGACGGTCGTATTTGCAGCTTCGGCCCAATATGACTTGGGCATATGCTTCTCATTCATCATGGCCCGCATTACTTCGAGGATGTGCCGATTTTTGCGCTCGGCTACTCCGTTTTGTTGCGGAGTGTGTCGGCAAGTGAATTCTCGCGGAATTCCTTCCTTTCGGAGATACGTCGTGAAATCGTCCGAGAAGTACTCCTTGCCGCCATCCGATCGAAGGCATCGTACATGTCGGCTCGTGGCTTTCTCGACTTCATTCTTGAAATTTTGGAAGTGTCCGAACACTTCGCTCTTTTGCCACATCGGGTAGAGAAGTCGTTGATGAAGAGCACGTAATATCGGCATCCGCCGAATGTAACCGTCTGCACTGGTCCCCATACGTCGGAATGGACTACGTCAAGTAGACCTTTGCTCACGTTCCGCTCTTTCGGGAATGGGTGTCGGTGTTGCTTGCCGAATTGGCACGCTTCGCATACACCTTCAATCTCCTTTTCTTTGAATGTCGGGAGTTCGATGACGACCCCTTTCGATTTCATTGCTTTTAGTTTGTTGAGATTGATGTGGCCGATTCGCTTGTGCCACAACTCTATGTCGGAGTCGGCTTTCATGCCCTTTGCGAACATGGCCGATTTCATCTCGTGTGGGTCGAGAATGAACATTCGGCCCTCTCTTCGTCCGCGTGCAATGAGTCGGCCCTGTTTTTCGATGAAGCGACCGCCTTGATTAAATCGAACTTGCATACCTTGCTCTACAATTTGGCCGACGGAGACCAAATTTTTCGTAATGGTCGGTACATGCAAGACATTTTTAACGTAATTTTTCTTACCTTCTTTTCCGAACGGAACATTGCCGATGTGCCGAATCGGGTGCGTAGTGTCATCTCCGGTTTCGATATAACCGGGTCGCTCCGGCTCTCGAAGTTCTCGGAACCATTCTTGATGTGATGTCATATGGTTCGAGGCACTGGAATCGACGAACCATACGTCTTCCGGACCAGAGGCACTAGTTGAGGTAGCGGCCGACATAGAGTTTGCTCTATGTTTCATCATGAACATTCCGCCACGGTCGGAGTTGTGCGCATACATTCCGCCACGATCTTCGTAGTCAGAGTTGTGCCCGTACATTTTGCCACGGTCGAAGTTGTGTGCATATATTCCGCCACGATCTTCGTAGTCGGAGTTGTGTGTGTAATTCGTGAGTTGTCGGCTTGTGGAAGCCGATTCACGCATCTTCTTTCGGCACTCTTCTTCGTGGTGGCCGAGCTTTCCGCAATATCCGCATTCGGTTGCGTTTTGACGGCTCGGGCTGGATTGGAAGCTCCCCCTTCTTGCGAAGGTTCCTCATTGGCCTCCTTTTTGCGGCCGAAATTGGAAGTTGTTATCGTAGGTCGGACCTCGTCCGCCTTGTCCTTGGCCGAATCGGCTTCTCACTCGTCCGCGTACTCTTCCTCCATTAGAGTGTGTGTAGAGCATGTGGCCTTCCGACTCATTGCTCCTTGTAGGCCCGTGGTTTTCTTCGATCAATAGCATTGATTGGAGCTCGAAGGAGGGAGATTTCTCCAGTGCTAGAACGACGGTTCACATCGTGCCGAACCGTGGTGCAAGGCCGCCGAGGCATATTTGCACCATCTCATCATCATCTATTCTTACACTTATTGAGCCGAGTGAGTTGCAAAGCTCCTTGATCTTCAAGGTGTATGTCGTGATGGACATGTCCCTTTGTTGAATGTTGTTCAACTCTTGGTGGAGTTGAAGCTTCCTCGCGGTCGTGTTGGCGGTGAAAATCTTTCGTAGATTTTCCCACGCTTCCTTTGGTGTCTTGGCTTCTCGAATGTAACCGAGCATGTGGTCGTGAACACATGTTGCCAAACAATACATCACGCGGCTTGCAGCTTGCGGCTTGCGGCTTGCTCCCGTGTCGCATATCCGAGAGCCGCTTCGGCGGGTCGGTCTTCATGCGCTCCTTTGATGTAGCTCCTTTGATGTAGCTCCAACAAGGTATTGGTGCATCTTGTACTCCCAAGATGCAAAGTTGTTTCGATCCAACTTCTCGGTAGGGAGAGCGCTCCCCATTTGAGTATTCATTATGTCGATTCTTCTTCTTCTTCTTCTCTCTTCGAATGCGAGCTATGTAGTGAAGCTACGATAGTTATGAGCCGGTTCTTGGTCGTGGGCGTAGAGCACAACACACGATCACGATGAGGCGAATGGGCTAGATCGAGCTACCAAATCGCTCTGATACCATGTAAAGAATCAAGAGATGGATTCTTGTGAAGCTGAATAGGTGTGAACTCTGTGTGAACTCTGTGTGTGTGTGTGTGTGTGTGTGTGTGTGTGTGTGTGTGTGTGTGTGTGTGTGTGTTTGTGTGTGTGTGTGTGTGTGTGTGTGTGTGTGTGTGTGTGTGTGTGTGTGTGTGTGTGTGTGTAAGATAGAGAGAGAGAGAAAGAAAGAGACACAGAGTATACGCAAGGTTTAGTATATTAACAGAGGAGAAAGACCCGACATGATACAAGGTGGGAGGAGGGGCTTTATGTAGTCACCCTCTCTCTTCATTAACTACAAGACTCATGGAGCATGGGGAATGTGAAAGTTTATAAGTTATGTGTCATAGAATATGATTCTATGACTCACACTAAATGCTAGGATACAAAGTGGTGACATAATGGTGACTCTTGACCATTGGAGTGTCTATTCACTCTCAAGGTGAGTTCACACAATAGACCAAGTTGAGCTTGATTCTCAACAATCCCAAAGGCAATCCTCCAATCAAAACTCTCCAAATGAAGACCTTTGCTACAAGTGGCAATTTAGAATGCCAACTACGTTGTAAGATTTGCCACCACCCATGATCATATTTGTGTAATCTCCATTCTTCTTCAGCCTTAGATGATAACCCCCTAATAACCATCCAAGAGACTCAATAGAGCAATGATACAAAAGATTAGTAGTCACTTGTAACAATGATGTTTGACGCTTTAAACACCAATCAATCCACGATTGTTCTCCTATTTGTAGAGGTAAGGGACCTTGCACCAATGGAATATTTTGTAGTTGTTGCCAAATAAACCCATAATTAGACGAAATGCGTAATAATTGTCGTGCTTCAACAAACTCCAAAATTCTTTGAGATGGACCCTCAACTATATCTCCCACCTCTTTGACCCCCAAACGAAACAAACGATTAAATTGAGAGTGTAATCTCTCCTTTCCTGGCCAACATAATAACCGAGAAGACACAAGTAACTCTTTTTGCAAAGAATTACAATGCTCTCTACTAGATAATGGTTTCCATACACATAACAAGAGTGCTTCTTGCCATGAGGTAACCAAGTGTTGAACACATGTAGAGCCCAGAATCCTAAGTGAAATACATTCATTTAGTAATTGCCACCATGAAGCCTTAATTGTTGTCCTCCCATGTGTTAAACCCTTGTTCTCAATGAAATATTGAACAATAGATATCCATGGTTGTGAGTTTGAACACATGTCTTGTAATAATGAAAATCTACGAGCCATCATATGCTTAGATAAGTTCAATACTCTAGCTCCCCCCAAGCGCTTAGGAGTTGCTAGATGATTCCATGCAACCCAAGTGATTCCCATCTTATCCCTTTTCTTCCACCACAAATATCGAAGAGGTTGCAAAATAGAATACAAAGCCTTCTTTGTCCATAGCAGCAATGGCAAGTAATATAATATCATAGGTTCCATAATACATTGTACAACCTTCAAACATACATGAAATGGCCAAGATTGTGATTTCCAATACATGAACTTATCCCTCAACTTACTAGACATCTGTTCTATCAATTGACCATTTGTAACATTCATTCTTAATGCATAGCCCAAGTGTTGAAAAATAGAGCCTTTCTTCACCATGGATCCTTGCCATCCTAAACATTCCAAATCCCTTTCAGTACATGATATGAGACTATACTTCCTCCAATTAATATGTAATCCGAAAGCCAATGCAAATTGGTTCCACACAAGCATCCCCTTCTCTCTCTCTCTCTCTCTCTCTCTCTCTCTCTCTCTCTCTCTCTCTCTCTCTCTCTCTCTCAAGCATTGAATGCTCTGTTCTCTCCATGTGTGTGTGTGTGTGTGTGTGTGTGTGTGTGTGTGTTTCCTAGTTATGGTTGGCTTGGCTTGGGTGGCCAAAGGACCCCCAAAAGAGCAAAGATATACATATATATTGGCACATCATCATAATCATCATCATCAATATTAGGGTTAGGTTTTACTCAATGATTGGAAACATTTTCAAGCAAAAGATGATGATTATGAGCACCATATGACTCTAGCTTCCTCTACAAATCAAAGACGTTGTGTTCAACAAAACTTCTTCAACGAAGTTGCAGAAAAAGCTAGGACACCTATGTGTCATTGTGTAGTATTAAACTCTTTGGCATACATTTTGTAGAAAGAGTTATTCTAGTTGAAGATGTCGAAAGGGCCTAAATGCACAAGTCACACTCAAATCACCCAACTTCTTGGAATTGAGAGTAAAATTGGTAAGAATATCACTCTATTACTATTTTAATTTGGTTGACAAACCATATAAGACTTTGGCTACCATGGTACTTGTTGCAAAACATAACTCGTGCTTCACTTCCTACGCTCCTCCACACTAAGTTCTCGTTTCGCCACTGCCACTCTTCACTATTAGTCTCGTGTTTCATAAGTATACACTCTCCTCATTTGTAGACTCTTGATTCTCTATTAGGAACTCTCATTTCATAATTATACACTCTCCTCATTTGTAGACTCTTGATTCACTATTAAGAACTATCATATCACTCCAAGATCTCATGGATGGTAGGCCCTAATTTAACCATTAAATCTTGTTATGTGTGGCAACAACAAGAGATAGGTGTTGTCCCACTTCACCAACATGAATGATGATATGCACTATGTACACACTCCATAGAGATATGTGGCATCATCGAAGTAGGTAGTGGGGGCCACCCAAAAGGAAATTTAAAGCAATTACTAAGGCCTCTATATGGTGAGTGAGTGAGTGAGTGAGCAAACAATTATAGTATTACAACCAACTAACCAATTGTCAATGTTACGAATAGGTAAGAATCCCCCCTTATAACAAACCCGCCACCTCAACTGACTAACATGTTCAATATCTAATATCCTAGTTTCAACTAAATGCCATGTGTCCACATTGTGGATGGGATCACAAAGTCTTAAGAGTGTCACAAGAATAAGAAGAACTTGGGAATAAAACCTATTGTTCTTGGTGACCATTAACAATCAAAGAGTCATCAATAATCTAGCATGACAAGGTTAGAGAGCCCCCACTATAGTTAAGTATAAACCCCAAAAAAAAGAAGTCATGTGTCAGTCTGCGACCACAAAGACCAATGTTGGCATTTGAAATGATACTAGAGGAATTAAAACCAAATATGAAATTGGGCAAGAATGCTCTCTTGGTGCTCCATAGAGTCATCACAACGCCTACTCGCATGGATGCCTGTGCGTAGGAGGTGTCCTTGCAATAGTTGGTTTCTTTCACATCACCACACTTATTGTCTATAATGAGGTCAGTACATCATGATGATCCCTAAGTGTTAATAGTGGCTTATAATGGAGGTCTACAACAATGTTGGTCAACTTTGGCCTTTGATTGTAGGAAGGAAGTAGTGATGTTGACTTATTTCAAGGCCGGGAGCGTATGAAATGATTGAAATTGTGAACCAATTGTTGATGAAGTGGTAAACTATTGAGCTAATTACGGGGGAAGGGAAGACATACGGTTAGTATCTTATAAATTTTTGGACTTTTAAGATACCTCATGATATGTGCAATGTTACCTATTCAAAGAGCCTAGTTGTTGCTTTCTTCCTGATTTCGTGTACCTTGGGTAAAGCCTAAAGCAGCAAGCATTGGATGTTCTTTGAGAAAAGCATATAAGATAGAAAGATGAACAACAAAGCAAAGACTTTAGGTCTAGGCCCTTTTTTCCCTTCGTGAGATGGAGTGAAGAAAATCTTGCTTGATTTAAATGGTAGAGTCGTCAAACTATAGTCTATGAGCTTAGGTTTCAATGTGTAACCTAGGCTTACAAAACAAGTTGCATGGGTCGTGCTCAAAGTGTCCATCCACAACTCTGGGTAAAATCGAACACTTAAAAAAATGTGATCGCCCAAGTCTTTGAGGTGTATTTGCCCCCTCTCTCGCTTCGAATCACTGAATGGGAGACACAAGAGAAGCTATATAGTTTATGAAAATTTTCATAAAAATTGTGATCGCCCAAGTCTTTGAGGTGTATTTGCCCCCTCTCTCGCTTCGAATCACTGAATGGGAGACACAAGAGAAGCTATATAGTTTATGAAAATTTTCATAAAAATTGTGATCGCCCAAGTCTTTGAGGTGTATTTGCCCCCTCTCTCGCTTCGAATCACTGAATGGGAGACACAAGAGAAGCTATATAGTTTATGAAAATTTTCATGTTGAGTGGGGGAATCTCATCTAAGATTTGAAACTTACTGAATGAAGGGCCATGAGCTGAGGGAGTTATATAAAGCGTCAATCTCTGTGGTCATCTGAAAATTTTCATCTTCAGTGGGGAAATCTCATCAAAAGCTTCAAATAACTGAATGAAGGTCATGAGGTGCGGGAGTTGTTATATAAAGCTTCCATCTCTGTGGTGGCCATGGTCATCTCTTCCAAAACTAAATCTTTCTCATTTAGCTCTATCGAAACCAAAGGAAAGCGTCACACATTCTCGGCGAAGCAATCACATTCTTTTCTGCTCCAATACAAAGATATATACATATCAAATCTGCATCGTGAAAGGATCGATTTACCTTGTCACGGAGAAAGGATGTGATGGAATTTAATCCTCATCCTCAGCAAGAAGCTGGAACTTCACGCGAAATTACCCGTTAATTGTGTGGCATTTTGTATGGTTATGGATGTATGATGTATCATAGTTGGGTCAGGGATGGTTGTAGGTATACCATGGATGCATCATAGATGGGCCTGGTTAAACATGTGATCTTGATGGTCGTGGCAGAAATATCCATATCCTTATATTGTTGAAATATCCTATCAAGTCTAAATATCACTGTATTTCATTGCTTTTATTAATTTTAATTAGTAAGAAATCGCTGTTTAACATCCTCTGTATGCATTTGCTTTGGAGGTGGATATGTATTATGTATATGATTACACAGGTCATAGAAGACAACTTGTAGAATAATAATTAGAACAGAAAATTATTGTATAAAAGACTGAATGCAGCGGAGAGACAGAGTGATGGGAGTGATAAATGGAAGAAAAGCAAGTGATGTGAATTATAAAGAACAAAGAGGAGAAGAAAGAGCCAGTAATACTAGCCAGAGGGATGATGACACTATTATTGGGCGTACTTTGGTAGCATCACTCAAGGATTGTGCTAACAGAAAAGATATCCACAAAGGCATCCAAATACATGCTGATATCCATAAAAAAGGTCTTCTCCAAAACAACATCTTTGTTGGTAACTCATTGATCAATATGTATGCGAAATGTGGCGAGCTTTCGAAAGCACGCGATGTCTTTGATGAGTTGAAAGTTCGGACCCTCGTTTCTTGGTCTACACTAATCGCTGGATATTCCCACCATGGATATGGTGAGGAAGCTCTTGTGTCTTTCGAAAAGATGCAAAGAGATGGTTTTTCTCCTAGTGCGATTACTTTTGTGTGTATACTGAAAGCTTGTGGAAACATAGGAGCATTTGATAAGGGCCGAGAGATACACTCCATGATACTCAAAGAGGGTTTGTTGCAAAAGAACAATATAATCGGTAATGCATTGGTAGATATGTATGCTAAATGTGGCGTCCTTGAGAAAGCACAAGAGGTATTTGACGAACTCCCGATGTTGGATGTGATCTCATGGACAGCTCTCATTTCAGGATATGCCATCCACGGACACAACGAGGCAGCATTGAAGTGTTTTTCTCAGATGCAAGATAAAGGCTTCTCTCCGAATGCAGTTACATTTGCATGTGTCTTGAAAGCATGCGGGGCCTCTGGAGATGTTGATAAGGGAGAAGACATCCATGCCAAGGTTGTTAGAGATGGATTATTGGCCAAAAGTAGTATACTTGGCAATGCATTGGTAGACATGTATGCTAAGTGTGGCCTCCTTGGAAAAGCACAACAACTATTTGATACCTTGCCAGACCGAGATGTGGTCTCATGGAATGTGCTCATTTCAGGTTATATCCGGCATGGGCATTCCATGGTGGCATTGAAGTATTTTGTTCAAATGCAATCTGAGGGAGTGTCCCCAGATACAGGCACATATTCATGTAGCTTGAAAGCATGTGGCAACATAGGAGCAACTGAGAAAGGAAGAGAAATACATGGAGAGATTATCAGAAAGCGTCTCACTGGACATATCATGATTGGCACTGCATTGGTGGACATGTATGCAAAAAGTGGAATACTTTCAAAAGCACAAGAGGTGTTTGATGAGCTTCCACTTCGGGATGTTGTCGTGTGGAGTGTGCTTATTTCTGGATATGCTAACCATGCATATGGTGAAGAAGCACTCAATTGTTTTGATCAAATGCTACATGATGGCTTCTCTCCCGATGAAGCAACCTTGATTTCCATCTTGAAAGCATGTGGTAACCTAGGAGCTTCCGACAAAGGCAAAGAAGTACACGCGAGCATTATCAAGGATGGTATGCTAGAAGAAGGTACTGTGATTGGAAATGCATTGATAGACATGTATGCAAATTTTGGAATGTCTGAAGAAGCACAAAGTGTGTTTGATAAGCTGTCAGTGCAGGATTTGGTCTCGTGGACGGCATTAATTGCTGGCTATGCTCTCCTTGGGATGGATACAACCGTTTTTTACATGTTTCACAGAATGATGGAACAAGGTAAGGAGCCAGACATGGTCACACTCACACTTGTTCTTAATGCATGCAATCATTCTGGCTTATTAGATAAAGGTCAGATGTACTTCGAGATAATGAGCACATGCTATGGTGTTATTCGCACTTTCGGGCATCACACATGTATGGTTGATCTCCTGGGGCGAGCAGGACAAGTTGAAAAGGCAATGATGTTAATTGAAGAAATGCCATATTGCGGTAGCCTTACAATATGGCACATTATATTAGGTGCTTGTCAAAAGGGCCTAAATCTAAAGATTGGAAGGTTAGCCTTTGAAAATGCTATACAGTTGGATGAAAAGGATGCGGCAGCCTATGTTTGTATGAGTAATATTTATGTGAGCGCCGGCATGCAAGAAGAGGCCGAAGAGGTAGAAGCTCTAAGAGTCAAGAAAGGTGCATGGAATTCAATGCTTTGATAAAGCAAAAGAGTTTTGGTTTTAGCTTTTGCCTTCATGAAGCCAAACTCATGGAATGTGGTGCTTTGACAATGTAACTTTTACTTTGCCAAACACATTCTCAAAATGTGGTGGAAACTTGATTTTGTTTGCTTATTTTATGAGACTATAGAGATTGGCAATCAACGTGAACTTCTACCCGGGCCTTGGCAATTAAGGTAAACTTCTATTGAATCTTAACAAAGATTCAATTGTTTGTTGTTACTCCCTAATTCTGTTTTGGGGGATGAGGGGGGCTACTGCAAGAGGGAGTCAAATTCCCTACCTGTGGCTTACAAAGAAAGTGACTGAACCAGAAACAGTGGCCAACGTCCCCATCCCAATGCAAACAATTATTGGTTTTCGTATATTATTCCAATACAAGAACCACACCATGGATGGAAACAGCTGCTTGCAAATTATTATCGATCTCATGAGGATGATGGGTATTCATTCTATTAGTAGTAGTCATAGTGGAAACAGGGGAAACAGGGCCATGGCTAATTATACTCCCACCATTATTATTATTGTTGTTGCCATCATCTAATACCCTGGCGTCACTTGCATGGACAATCATGAAGTTTGGGATCAAACTTTGCCGGGCATGTCATACAAATTAAAGCTGTAATGTGTTATTTGTTAAGTTGAGTCCTGTGGTTGAATGCCTCCCCATCTATGGCTTTTAAGTCAAATTTGGTTTTCTTAGATGTCCAGCTTTCTTTCATTTAAGAAATTCAAAATTCAAATTTTTGGGCTTAAGCAACAGTCATGCTGAAGCCCACAAATTTGAAAATTGAGTCCATATAGTTATCATAATTTCCATGATTCAAATCATGATGATGCTTTTTGTTCTAAATGTTAATCCTTCTAGAAGGTATAATTGTACATACATGATACCGCTGATTTCGGCTCCAATTGCTTCTTTTCTTTAGTGTCAACAAGATATAGTTACAGGTTCAAGAATTTAACCACCAATATTGGTAGTTTTTCAAAAGATCTATGCCTATATAACTTCATACTATTGTTCAAAACAAATGCCTGAAAGAAAACACCCTTCATTACGCATAATTCTATATATCTGTAAGGTAATATAAAAAATGATATGATCTAATATCAAGAGTTAGAAAGAAATAGCTTATAAATTTAGTTTCTCCTTTCGTTTAATAGAGGTGCATGGTAAGAGATGGATAGGTCATGGACATGGAAATGGGCAGGAACACAACCAAATGGAGAATGGACTTGGACATGGACATGGTACCACATACAGACAACCCATTTCATCTTCTCAGAAACGAAGATCATTTAGTCATATGCATGCACACAGTATGTTCCAAAATTCCACCACATAAGAAAGAAGAGGAAAAGCAATCTTAAATTGTCTTTTGTTGTCCTGAGTGAAAGAGAAAGAAGAGGAAAAACAATTAGCAGAAACCAAATAACTGTTACAAGTGACCCTTGCTTTCCTTTACATTCTTCTTCCTTCTTCCTTTCATGGATCTGCTGTGTATCCAATCCTAGAACTATGTACATACATGAAGAAACCATTGATTTGGAGATTTTCATCTGTTTGAAGATTTATACACATGAGAAAAACATCACAAGAGAACTGTTGCATTTCGAGAGAGTGCATGGTACCATGTGAAGACCATGGCCTTCTCTTACTGTGCTGAGAGTGCCAAAATCAATCCGATACGATCCGAGTCAGAATTAAGATAAGGGGACGGCGAAGATTATATTAGCAGGATCTGCGGATAACAGCATTAAGGTAGTATAACCTAATATTAGTGTCCAGAAGAAGGTAATTTGTCCTAGAAATCATGTTTCTTGGAGTTCAGGAACAGAAACGCATTTGGAAGACAATGACTTTATCATCTTGTTATTGTGAAGAAGCTGGCTATGGTTCATTTGGTAATCAGGTTGATGAAACTTCACATGCAATTTCGTGCCTGGTTTTCTTGGAGGATAAGAATGGTGGTGGTGATGATGATGATTCTCTTCTTCTTCATCATCAGCATCATCATTATCATCATCTTGAGAATTTTTGCAACTCATAATGTTACCGCTGTTCTTCCTTGATCCTCCTGTTTTGCGTCTCTTTGCCTTCATATTAAATGGATTCTCAGGTTTCGCCAGATCAGCTATGGAAGCAGCACGGCTCATGCAAGAAAATGACTGAGATTTTCCAGAGAAATAGCGAGATAATCCTCTCCTGCAAAGAGGCAAATTATACAAGAAAGTGAAAGCAAATCAGTAATTAATACAGCGCACACAGATCGGTTGCTTCCAAATTAAACTTGCATATGGTCTAGTCAATGCCTGAGTCCCGAGTGAAATGGGATCCGGTAAAAATTTCATCTGATTCAATCACGGTATCATTTAATTAATATCTGAATCAAGAAAACGGCTGCTTGGTACCATCAAGTTCCAGATGAACTGATTGCGATTGCAAAATTGATTAATGAAACTAAAAACGTTGCGCATAAGATTCAAGATTATATAATGCCTCAAAAATGGCAGAATGAGGGTTTGAACCAGAGGACTCACTTGATAGGAAGCGCAGAAGAGAGAGAGTTGAGATTCTCTAGAGGTTCATTCTGATTCTGCTGGGACGGGCATGGAGGAGGAAGGGTTTGTGAAGACGATGACGATATTTCGTCTTCTTCCGAGTCATCATTGGAGATGGAAGACTCGAAACCAGAAGAAGAAGAAGACTCAAACGAGGATGATTCGAAGTTTCGATGATGAATGATGCCAGATAAGGCTGCTGAAGACATAGACTTGAAACCAGAAGACTCGAAACCAGAAGAAGAAGAAGACTCAAACGAGGATGATTCGAAGGTCTGGTGATGAACGATGCCAGATAAGGCTGCTGAAGACATGGACTTGGCAGGTGAAGAATCATGAGGACCTTGGGCATTAATACAGCAGAAGCTAGGAGGAAGGTCATCAGAAGAAGAAGAAGAAGAAGAAGAAGAAGAAGAAGGAAATGATGATGATGATGGAGGAGGAGGAGGTAAGGTGTTGGTGAGAGGGAGAGATCCAAAAGAAGAAGAAGAGGAGGAGGAGGGATGGAGGGATTGAAGAGGAGGAGTGGGAGTGGGAGGGTGGGAGGGATATATGAGGAGGAGGCGGCGTTGCTGAAGCTGCGGGGGGAGGTGTGTGTAGAAGGAATCTGTGGATCTATGATGGCGGCCCTGAAGAGCGGAGGAAGCCATGGGAGCTGGAGACGAAGAAGCAGAAGCAGAAGCAGAAGCAGATGAAGAAGACGAAGCAGGAACAGAAGCAGAGGCAGGAGGCGATGGTGTCATGGGAGCTGTGCGGGCGGCATGGTGAGGGTGAGTATGATAGAAGCCGCCATCGCCATCGCCATCGCCATGGGATGGATGGATGGATGGATGGATGAAGCCTTGCAAGACACAGACAGCACAGAGAAGGGGAGCTGAAGCGAACGCAAGAACAGAAGAAGAGAAAGAGAGAAGAAGAGGAGAAGAAAACCCAACCCCAACGGAATCGCTGTATTAGTTAATGATAGGACACACTCACAATGTATATAATTAATTGTATTAATGTATAATGTATATATATATATATATATATACATACATCTGTATGTATGTATGTAGGCATGCATTTATGCCTGCCATGCCTCCCCCCCCCCCCCCCCCCCCCCCTCCTGTATGTGTATGTGTATGTGTATGTGTATGTGTATGTGTATGTGTATGTGTATGTGTATGTGTATGTGTATGTGTATGTGTATGTGTATGTGTATGTGTATGTGTATGTGTCATGCGTCATGCGTCATGTGTATGGGTCATGTGTCTGTGTCTGTGGAGATAACGTGACTGACGCAAGAAGTTTAGGATAAACTCTTATCCATTTCTTCTTCTTCTTCTTTCATGATGATGATGATGATGATCCACCGTCATCATATCGCCTTATCCAAAACGCGCCCCCAAAGTTCAAACCCACCTCTCTCCATCCACTCCCTCCCTCCCTCCCGATAGTACCGTACCTAACCTATATGTATGTATGTATGTATGTATGTACGTATGTATGTATGTATGTAAGTGCATATAATGGATGGGCGAATGTGCATGTGTGCGCGTGCCTCCTCCCTCCATGTTGGCCCTCGTGCTCGCGCCCATTCTTCATATCAGTCTTTGCGTGTGTCCTTCCGTCCCTGGGCCCGGACCCGTCCTCATGTGAACAAACTCACTCTCCCCCTCCCCGCCCCCCCCAATGACGCCATCAAAGTCTCGCCACACGAGAGGAAAACTTACAACACCACCATCGACAACAAAAAAAACTTGAAGAGTTTTGATGGTTGCTTGCTTCATTTTAATGGTTTGACTTGAACATGTGTGCGCATTTTGCACGCAATATGATGTATACGCACCCATGCCCTTACCTAGCTAGGTAGACAAAAATAGAGAAGCATTCTCGTGAAGTGCTTCCTCCCATTTCATCTCCTCTTCCTCTTGTTTAGCTTACAAAAAAATAACTCCATCTTTGTCATGGTTGGTCTTCATCTACCACTACCTTCACACTTGCACACACCCAAATTCTAGTCTGGATGTATTCGTCTTGTGTGCGTGTGCGTGTGTTGGGGTGGGGGGGTCTCACCTTTCCCTTCTCCTTGGGGTCAATTAAATGTTCTTGTGCTTCGAGCATATACAAAGAGGTTGCAACTTTCATTTCATTGTTCTCATAATACTCACGTGAATTTGCAAACACGGATGTTTTGTGAAGCAAGTCGATGCTATGGAGAAAAGACATAGCATAGCGTCTAGGGGATTACTCATCTTTAAGTTCACCCAAAACTAGGTCAACAATTTGTGCAAAATGTAGGACAGTTGTTCAAAAAGATGTTTGTCAGGTGAAGTTTAACCTTCTCGAGAGTGTACATAATACAAACGCTACATAATGTGTCTATCACTATAAAAATTTCCCCAAACTGTTTTGGTCCCACTCCCAAATAAAGTTTCTACATCTCCGTCTAAGTTAAGGGAATCTTTACTCCATCCCTCCTAGTTGCAAGTCAACTTTCAGGCCCCAAGTTGTAATCCCATCCCTCCTTGTAAACCACGACATTTTCAATCACTCCTAGTCACTTGAATCCATGAGGTTTAACACCATTTTCTAATCTCAAAAGCATGTTCTTTTGCTCCTCTGTGTCCCTCCTAGTTGTTGGTTCCCAAGTTGCAATCCCATCCCTTCTTTCCTCCTTGAAGAGTTATCAGTGGAGAAAGCCCACTGTTGATGTCAAGAGACAAACACATGTATATTAAAATAAAGCTCAAATGACATTAAACACGTATGAAATTATCCAAAAATGCATGTTACGGAAAAGTAAAGATGCATGTGTCTTGAACAACACTCATAATGACATATGTTTTCTCTTGCCCCCACGAGAAAAAACAATTGAATTCCTTGAGTGAACCAACTCATCTCTCAAATTTAAAACAATAGAATCTCGTACTTATGATGCCATAAAGTTGTCGACCATAAGCTTCGTACAAAGGTTGTAATGGAAATTGTAAACATGACAAATCCTTCATTCCTAGTGGTTTTCAAACATTATAAACTATGGTGTGTTTTAAGCATGAAACAACAAATGTTTGTTGATTTACAAAATACATATAAAATAAGAAGCAACTTATTTCTCTCCCCTATACGATGATGCAAAAATGTAATGTGTGTGTATATCCATATATTAAGGAAACACATAAAAAGTACCCAAGTTGTTTATGTTATTTCAAAAATACGACAAAAAATTGTTCATGTATTCATTCGTGTTTATACCGAAGCCAGTTTCAAGCTATCCTATTTCATTTGCCTTTTTGCTCTTAAAATAAAGAAAACGTTAGTTGGAATAGTTCGGATTAGAGCAAACAACCTTTCTAACGTGTGCAAGTTCAAGAATGCCCTCCATAAAAGCAACATTGGTTTATAATTTAGTTAACATATATATCTTTTTCAAAACCATGTCGTTTTTATGGTTAAGTCATTGAAGATTATGTCTCCTAAATGTGTTTTACGACATGGTGTCCCTGGAAATATAGTACTTCCTATCATCCTATGTATACCATCTTCCATACCATTTCCGCTTAATGATTTGGTGCTAAACTAGAAATTTTGTTGGAGCTTTCTTGTTTCCACTAAATATTGAAAAAGATTGTGAATGGTAAAATGTCGCCTCCCTTTGGGTTGTTTAGAAATAATGTGAGAAATATGGAAAAGAAACAAGTCAAGGAGTTACTAACAATGAGGACATGGCTTCCTCCACATATGTCGAAAAACATGCCGTAGTTACTTAGGTGAACTAACTGGTTACTCTAATTAGGTTGTGACATTGAATTAGTTTGACACAATTAAGTTGCTTTATCGAGTTGCATTAGAATTAAGCTCAATCTAATAAGGATGCATCATAACTGACCAAGTTGTATTATAAGTAATTAGATTGATCTAATCAAGATGTGTTATAATCTTAATAGGTTATTGTTATTTGTTTTATTATAATCATAGATATCTCACAATAATCACTTGCTAGCATTACATGTATTTTATCCTTTTTATTAAGTTATAGGCCCATTTCTCTACTCCGCAAAATAGGAGGGATATTATTGATAGTACCCCCCCCCCCCCACCCCCCCCATATACAAGTTGTTTCACTTTTATTAAAAGAGTGTTAGTTTCATGACTCCACTTGTATAAAGTTGCCGCATCAATGCATGCATAAATGATAAGGGGGCAATCGTAATTGACTGTGAGGAAATGCTACAACTTGAGCACTTACTTTGTAGTGCGAAGGTAAGGAGAGGTAAAAATGTAGGCACACCTTATATTCATGGAGTGCATGTTGAAGTACTATCGGATTTCATGAACACGAAGGACATCCTAGAGCCTTACCGGAATCATTAAATGAGTTTTTTTTCTTTGGCCAAAAGGTATTTGGGTCCAAATATTGGAAATTTCAATAAAACATGGAGATGTGTCCATGTCCAAGCTATCTGACCAAATGGGCGAGAATAGAAAGGCTTGTTAAAAACCTACAAAGTAATCATGTGAAATGGGTGAGAGTAAGAAAGATGATGAAACAATAAGAGGAGGCACACATGTGCAATCACTCTTAGGTAATACGAACATGGGAGAATAAATACAAAAGTGATTGGTGTGTAAGCAAGAACACGTGTAGTTTATGGGGAAGAGGCACACGTTCCCTTGAGATTTTCTCCACAACATGAATAATCATGTCATATTATATAGAAGTGTTGATTTGGAGATTGTGGCAAAATTGCTATATTTACAATGTTGCATCCTAAATTCATTGAAAAAATGTATACAACAGGTGCAAAACCCATAGAACATATATGTCGCAACCATGCAACATTTTGTTAGTAAAGCAAATAGATAACTTTATCATAGAATTAAATAAGGTCAAGCCTAATCCTTCGATCCACGTCTCCTTCTTATCTTTTTATTCCAAACTCTTATCCATTTCCACCTTTTTCCTTTTTACAAACCTCAAGACCCCATCCAATGAGGTTGACACTATACCTTATTCACTTTCCTCCACCATAATCATCCCTATAGACATGGATTAACATCTTATGTATGACATATATGTGTGATTCCTCAACCACAACAATACAATAAGACTAGGCATCCCATGTGCATTTGGGATGGGTGAAGTTAGCCAATCTTGCCTTCTTGGTTTAGTATAAGATATATAATTTAGGGTTTGCTAGTTTCATTTATGTGACAAGCAAACAAACTATAAGATGTGTAACATTTGGCCTCATATATGGCATTTGCCTCTTTAGAGGTGCTAATAGCCTTCTTCTTCCCCCTCCCTTTTCTAGTCATTATACCACCCAAGCTCAACAAGTTAAATCCTAATCCCAAACTTTTTCTTTTATCTGAGTTTTGGTTCTTTGAACCATCAATAATCACACTTATCTCACTAGATTGTGAATGTGACAAATGGCTTCATTCTTTAATTCTCTAGTTCCAACTATATTTTGTTCACCTTATAGGGGAGGTGGCAAGGGATATTATTAAATCAACCATATTGTGTTTTTAAATAGAGAAAGGGATATCTACTTCACTAGATCGTAAATGCAAACATTGTACTACCACTAAGATATTGATGCACCAATGCAATGAATGCTAAAATGAAGTCCTCTGATACTTATCACACCATTGAGAGATAATGCATTAAGCAAATAATAATCTTTTTTCATATGACCCTACCATTTCATATTGAACCCTGGGTAGAAAGCAACATCAAAGAATGTAAAAGGAAGAGGATTTAATAGAAAGCGGATTGAAGTTTATGACGAAGGTAAGATAATTTAATGGCATACTCCCCAACATTTTCTTTTACATTTTCACATTCCCATCATAATAGCTTTATTTCGTTTTATAACTTGGTGAGGTTTGTTATTGTGGCTTGTCAAAGATGACATTCATTTTGCTATCTTCCAAACGATGCTGACTCAAAACTTATTCAGCCCCCTCCCACTATCTTCATTGCCTAGCTTGTTATGATTTTTACACTATATAAATATACGACCACATACATTTTATTGTATACATCACTTTCTACTAGCACCACCTCCATACGACTTGAGAGGCTTGAGTTTGGAATGTTTTCGTAAAGATTACGTGTCAGGATATGAAAGTGGAGTTTAATTGAGGTTTTTCTTGCTTCACTTTTCAAGTCTCGAAATAGGAAGATTTTTGGATACCAAGCTTAATAATCACGATTCACATATTTGTAAATTGTAATAGTCTTATCAATGTCAATTCATTGATACATTTACAAACAAGAGGTCACTCTCCATGTTGTCTTTGCACGTGGTGTCTTGTTTGTATAGGCTATATTTGTGAGTGCTACTTGTTTTCCTTCACTATTCTCGAATCGAATGAGATAAACCAATGTCAAAATGGTGCGAAACAAAATCATGATTATATCTATTCGGAAGAAGTGGTTGGCATGCTCATGAGCATATCAAAATAATGATAACCAATTCAATTATTTTCATATCCATAACTCTTTAGGGCACCTTAAAGATTATAAAGATGATCACATTGATCACGATATATATATAGAGAGAGAGAGAAAGAGAGAGGTAGTTTGATCCAGAACTCCTCGGAAATATGTTAATATATTTTATGTATGTGCCTAAAATAGTGTCCCCTAAAAGGATATTCCCAATGTTATATGTTTTGTCGCTGAGAAGAGAAGGGGTTGCACCGTTGGTTGGAACTTTGACATTTAATAACGATTTCAAGATAGTCTCATATTACATAATTAGAAGTATATATATTTATGTTCATTATTAAACTTGTGTCATCCTATGTCTATTGAAAATAGCTCCTTTCAAGTAGTTTGATAGTCTCCATAGGTAACAACATCTTTACCCATCGTTATAAGTTAACATTTTATATAACACACTAAATAGCCTCGTTTTGTAGCCTTACCTAATCTTTAATTGATTACTCAATCCAACTCTTTCAGTTTTTCTCGACTTTTGTTCTATTCACACTTGCTCCTCTACTGTTTTATATTATCCTACTAAGTCATAAATTTTGGTACGGTTTACGTATAATATATGAGTGGCATGGAGGGCGAAATGAAATGAAATAGAAAAAGGAAAGAAGGTGTTAAACAATCATGACAAGACTGAAATCTAGTCTAAGAATTTCGAAAGTAACATAGTATTTGATATTTGATATCTCCACATTTCACTCTCCTTCCTCCCCTAATTTGAAAACATTGCATTTGAAAATCGTTCATTCCTAGATTGTAGAACAATTGTATTTAAGCAAGTCTTTATGGTTCATAGACTGCAAACATATAATAATTGTCACCCTTTTTATAGCAACATTAGCTTGTTTCCTTGTGTTGACATGGGGTGTTTAATGTGCACCATATTCCCAGATAGACATGTAGTGAAGGTTGCCTCACAATGCAATGTACCAGGATGGCATGTAACATCCTCTTTGGTTTCTTGTTCAAAAACGTACTGCGAGATGAACCTTGGGGTGTTGTTTCTTATGCTCAATTTATGGTTGTCATGGGTATACCAAGTTGCATTATGAAGATAATCATCTTGTAAAAGCCCATACCTATCTATCTGTTTATCTATCTACATTATCATATGATATATCCTTCCTACCCAAATGGTGGTGCCATTTAGGATTTGTTAAGCTGGTAATAAAAATGGAATTTGTGATTCTCACTTCTTTCTTTTTCTGAAGGAAAGATGAATTTCTAATCTCCTTTTTTTTGTTTGGATATCGATGTAATGATATCGGTTGCTTGTGGGTTTGCTCTATCTCCTCATTTTGAGGGATTGTGTTTCCTTTGCTTTATTACGTGTCCATTTATGTTAGGAAGAAAATAATACCATGGAGGAAAATTTTCGTAGATTGTAACTCAATCGTGTCAGATCTTAGTATTATGCAATTTGGACACATGATAAGAAATAAAATCTTCTTACACATTTTTTTTACATAATTTGTCCCCATTAATGCACCCCACTATAGATAGGAGACATCCAATGATGTTATGGAATCTTGATTAGCGGTTTATATAATAGGTCTAGATATCACTAACAATCTATGAATTCCTTTCTATGTCACACACATGCCTATGTGCACCGAATCAAAGAGAGTCCAAGGGGTTCCTATGTAAGAGTTAGCCTCCAAGTGATGATTTGTCACCCAAGGACGTATGTTTTATTTAGAATATAAGATTCTTGACGAAAAAATCATGATCTTTCTCTTCCTCTGTTACTGTTTCCATGTTTGTTGACACTATCGTCATCATCATCATTTATTTAAATTACCTCCTTATTTCCACAAGGGAAAAGTAACAGGATACCCCTGGAAGTTCGTCTATTTACCAGAATGCCCTTGGAAGTTCCAAATTTACCAAACTACCCCTATGTCCAAAAAAATACACTTTATAAAGTAATTATACACTCAAATCTACAAGCCCTATTTACTAGAATACCCTTAAACCTAAACTTATTTACCATAATGCCACTATATATGTACCTATTTGGACCAATTTTTACCACTTTTATTTTTCAAAATACATCATAAATCAAACTAAATTATCAAAATTATATTATATATCAGATATTTCAATTGAAAGGTCACCTTAAAATCCAATTCTATGAATTTACACCGAGTTATACTGGTTTAATCCCATAAAACCAAAATTTGTGATTGAAGTGACCAAAATTTAATCTTAAAACCAAAACATTTGATCGCACACCAAATTTTACCATTGGGATGCCATTTTGAAGCCAAAATCCATGAATTTGCGAATTCACAAACACTCGACAATCACCCGACCCGACATCAGTTATTCGGTTGGCGTGGTCAGCCAATATATGCAGAAGCCGACCGTGGAGCACCTTTCGTGTGCGCATCGAATTTTGCGATATGTGAGCGGCACAAAGGACTGATGATTGTTATACTGGCATGGTATAACCGAAGAGCTAGTCGGCTACACCGATGCCGACTAGGCCGACGATGCATCGGATCACCGATCCACCTTCGGCTATATGTTTTCCCTTGGTAGCGTGGTTGTTGCTTGGAGTAGCAAAAAACAGCCCATAGTGGCCCTTTTGAGCACTGAGGTTGAATATCGGGGCACTACCGTTGCCACCTGTGAAACCATTTGGCTTCGACAACTGTTGCAAGACTTGCGGATCGAGGTGCCGACCTCGATCCTGATCTACTGTGACAACATAAGCAGCATGCAGCTCGCCAAGAACCCCATATTCCATGCTCGCACAAAGCACATAGAAGTGCACTATCACTTCGTGCGTGAGCGTGTCCTGAGCGGTGAAGTCGAACTTTGGTATGTTCATACGTATCGGCAAGTTGCCGACATCTTCACCAAACTGCTCGGATCAGACAAGTTGCAACACTTCATCGAAATGCTTGGTGTTCAACATCTCGATGTGCCACACTTGAGGGGGAGAACGGGCAAAGTCAAAGAAACTGTTGATTGCGCCGGTGAGGGAAGAACCGATAAAGGGAGAGACAAGAAGAAGGAAGGAGCCGAGTCGACAAAGGAAGTTGACACATCCGAACAAGTCGGAACAAGCGGAAGTGGTGGTAGAGTCAAGAAGGGCAGAGTCGATCGAAAGAAGAAGGCCAAGACCCGGACATGGTCCGATGTGGTGAAGGGCCTGGAACCGGAAGACGAATCGGGAGCGATTGGTTTAGACAAGAGCTGGAACGAATCAGAGACAATTGATTCGGTTCAACAGACGGATTCGGAGGAACCAGATCAATTCAAGGCCGAAAGGACGAGAAGGCAGCAAAAGTTGACGCCAACACGAAGGAATCGGCGAATCGACAAGCGCCAAAGTCACGACAGCGAGGGAGCTGATTTGGGCATGTTGAGCAGACAAGCCGACTGAGGAGGTTGAAGTGCGTAGAAATAGAAGGGTCACAACAAACGGGACGGGATGGGACGGGACGAGGAGCGCGACCGAGGCGGAGTGACACCAGAAGCAACTGGGTGGAAGGATCGGCTGCCATGGAGACTGACACTACGATCCGACCTCAAGTTGAGCTTGAGGGGGAGTGTTGAGCTACAAGATCAACCGGATCCGGATCGGTGAGCCGGTGAGCAAATGAGCCGGTTAGTTGGATCCATAAGTAACCGGAAGCCTAGTAGCAGCCTAGACTACTAGGTAGTTAATGTCTCATAGTTAGTGTCAGACGCTTGTGTGAGCATTGAAGTACACCGTACTTCTGTAAGTCTGTATGGACTTGTATAAAAGTGTTCACTGAACAGATACATGTACAGATTGAGTATTATTTTGAATTGAGTTTCTGCGTGCTCTCTCTCTCTCTCTCTCCCGCGTACTGTGTATATCCTAAGCTCGCCATTAAACCTACGTTTCTGTGTTCGGTTTTCTATTGCTTCCGCACGCTATTGTTTTACAACACCAATGATTAAATAGTCACTTCCTTCTTTACGAATGTAAAGATTTGGCTCGGCTTGAAGACGCCAAAAATTAATAGACATAAGAAATGTATGGAGCTTGTGGTGCCACATTCGTGGAGATTGTTTCAAACCATACAATGACTTATGAAGCTTACAAACATACTTTGGGAATTTTGAATCTTCAAAAAACGACGGTTGTTGCATGAAAATTTCTTCATTTAAGTCACCATGTAAAAATGTGGTTTCAATATCCAAGTGGTGAAGTTCGAGATTAAATCCGATCGAAAAAGCAAGCATGGTTCGTAATGGAACCTTTTTAGTGTCAGAGCAAATGTTTCTTTAAAATCCACGCTAGGAATTTGTGAAAAACCATGAGCAACGACATGAGCTTTATATCTCGTCACTACACCATGTGCATCCTTCTTCTTTGTAAGCACCCACTTACTAGATATGACATTGCGATTCTTCAGTTGTGGCACCAAAGTCCATGTTCCATTTCACATGAGTGCATCCATCTCCGTTTGCATTGCTGACTTCCACATTTCACTCTTGGGACCATTAAGGGTTGCTTTTGGAGTGAGATTTATGTCTTCAAGTGGAATATCACCGTCATCATCTTCAAACTCGTCAATAGGCTCCAGTCCCAAGTTGGCCATAAGTGCTTCGAATGGACGTGTGGCTTCCATAATTTCGTAAATATTACGAAATCTTTGCTTGATTGGTTGCGGTTGATCATCAAAATCTTCATTTGTTGGGAAAGTATCGAGTGGAGAAGAGGATATATTGATATTAGGTGATGCTTCTAGTGTGAAACCTATATGTGGGTGACTTAAAGTTAGTTGAGAACTATTAGTTACACTTTGTCTTGTGTTAATAGGTATGAATTGAATAGGTATGAATGGGTTAGAAGGTGTTAAAGAATGACGTTGAGCAACGAGTTGCGCAACTGAATTGGAGAAGCGGGAAGAGTTGGCGTGCTCCAAAACCGTGTCTTCAGCTATAAAAGGACTCACTCCACCTCTCGAGTCCTTGCTCCTTCTCTGCGATGGCATTTCCTTTTTGCTCCAACGCTTTGTCGCCACCGCCATCTTGTTGCAAATCGAGCTTCTCCTGTTGTTGACTGTGCCTCTCCTGCTGCTGATCGTGATGTCGATGGCCACGATGTTGCAACATATTCTCCTATTTATCACGAGGTTGCTGATCCTCTTGCTGATAATGCTTCTGATCATGAGGATGTTGATTGTGTTGTTGATTATGTTGATGATTGCGCGGCTGATTGTGTTGCTGATCGTGCTACTGATCGTGTTGCTGATAATGAGGTTGTTGATGGCCGTGCTGATGGACAAAGGGGCTTGCACCCCTATGTATCTACCCTTTTGTAACTATTTAACCCCTTATGGGGTGTTAAGAATTAGGTAAGTAATTAAGTATGGGTTAATTAGTGCCTAATTATGTGATTAAGTTAAGCGGAAGATTATGTGATGTGTGGGTGAGAGGAAGATATATATATATACTTATGAACAACACAAGATGGGGGATGAGTAAACTAGAGTGTATATCATAAAACATCATCAAATACAAAAATACCCACAATGAGGTATATATACATCTCATGTGCAAAGGTGCACATGTGTGAGTAGAATATAGGTACTAATGTATAAGTCCTATATTAAATGTACTTAGGATTTGAGGATCTAGAATATCCCACTTAAGTACAAGGTCCTATTTAAGGCGTTATAGTCAACACTTCTAACTAGATTCTATCTAGGTAACTACGAAGTTACATTGTTGACTAACTAACTAAACTAAGTTGAGCTTGATCTCTCAACACACCCCCTCAAGCTCAAGTGTGAGGCGTTCGACATCCGGCGTTGTCCGGCTTTCGATGTCGGCTTCTGTGTGGCTTCCGTCCGACCTTCGGCTTTCTTCGTTGTGGCAATCTCGGTTCCTCCCCCTCAAGCCAGTGACAAAGGCTTGTAGTGTGTGGGTGAAGGTCGACTACTTCCACCCATCGTGGGTTACAAGCCACTTTGGTGGAGCTCTTGGGCTCTTGTTCGGACGCTACCTTCATCGCGAAGGCGTAATGATGGGCCATGTACTCGTTGTAGCTGTGCTGAGTGACAGGGTTCTTTGCTCTAGATGAGCGTCGAAGTTTTTTGCTCGCCGATGTGAGCGCCTTCTTTACTCCGGGTGTAGGCATGATGAGTGCACCAAACTCACTGTCTAGTGAGGGAGCCGATCTATCCGAATCATTGTTGTCGGGGTGATTGACTTCGTATTCGGGCATCTTACCTTTGCCTTTGTCCAAGTTTGTACTTGGCTGCGACGTGCTTGGGTCGCGTGGGGGCTCTTGTGGCTCACTAGGCTTTGCCGTAATCGGACTTTCTTCGAACATGTGTTCAAAGCGATCTCCATCTTCTACCTCTTGTTCGGCGGATTCCGGGTCGAGCAGAGTCAGAGTCGTAGTTGTCTCTGGTGCGTACCAGGATGCGGACTCGTCGAAGACTACGTCTCGACCTACGCGAACTTCTCGCGTCGACGGGTTGTAGCACTTGTACGCCTTCTTCTCAGATGAGTATCCTACGAGAATACATCTCTCTGACTTTGGGTCAGGCTTCTGTCGTTGTTTGTTCCGGATGCGTACATTCGCAATGCTTCTGAACACCTTGAGGTGCGACAGGATCGGCTTCCTTCCAATGAGGAACTCATATGGAGTTAGCTCATGGACTCCATTGGTGGTGCACTGGTTCATGAGATAGACGGCCGTGGATGCCGCTTCGGCCCAATAGAAATTCGGCATGTGCTTCTCATGCATCATGGCACGTGCTACCTCAAGTATTTGCCGATTCTTCCTTTCGGCGACTCCATTTTGTTGGGGTGTGTGTCGGCATGAGAATTCTCTACGGATGCCTTCACTTTGGAGGTAGGAGGTGAATTCGTCGGAGAAGTACTCCTTTCCTCCATTCGATCGTAGGCATTGAATTTGCCGACCGGTTTCTTTTTTGACTTGCCCCTTGAGCTTTTGGAAGTGGGAGAACACTTCGCTCTTCTTCTTCATCGGGTAGATCCACGCGTAACGCGAGTAGTCGTCGATGAAGGTTACGTAGTATCGGCATCCGCCGATCATCAGCGTTTGAGCCTGTCCCCATACATCCGAGTGTATGACGTCGAGGAGGCCTTTGCTTGCGTGGCTCTCCTTCGGGAATGGGAGTTGATGTTGTTTGCTGAGTTGACACGCTTCGCATACTCGGTCAACTCGTTTCGACTCGAATGTCGAAAGTCCGATGACGACTCGCTTTGTTTGCATAGCTCGGAGCCGTTGGAGGTTGATGTGGCCGATTCTTTTGTGCCACAACTCGATGTTCGTCTTGTTTTTGAGACCTTTAGCGTACATTGCCGATTTCACCTCGTTCGAATCGAGGATGAACATTCGGCCTTCTCTCCGCCCCTTAGCTATGACTCGACCATCTTTCTTGATGAAGCATCCTTCTTTTGTGAAGCGGACTTGCATGCCTTGCTCCACGATTTGGCCGACCGAGACCAAATTCTTTGTTATTGTGGGTACGTGCAAGACATTCTTGATGCAAGTTTGCTCGCCTTCTTTCCCAAATGGGACATTGCCGATGTGCCGAATGGGATGCGTGGTGTCGTTTCCCGTCTCTATAAAGCCGGGTCGATCCGGCGTTCGTAAATCGTGAAACCACTCTTCGTGGGATGTCATGTGATGTGAGGCGCTGGAATCTACGAACCACACGTCTTCCGGATTGGAGATGCTTGCGGAATCGGAAGCCGTCATAGAGTTCGCTTTATGCCGCATTACGAATAGTTCGCCGTAATCCTTGTATTCGGAGTTGTTGACGTAGTTTGTGAGTTGTCGGCTTGTCGACGCCGACTCGCTTCTTTTCTTCCGACACTTCGCCTCATAGTGGCCGATTTTGCCGCAATAATTGCAAGTTGTGGGCCTCATTTGCCGACCTTGTTCGGCTTGGAAGCTCCCCCTTCTTTCGAAGGTTCCTCGATGGCTTCCTCTTCTACCGCCACGACCTCTTCCTCGACCACCGTCCGAATTCGAGAAGAACATTTCTCCTTCTGGTGCCTTGCTTTTGGTTCGGACATGGTTTTCTTCAACCAATAACATCGATTGGAGGTCGAAGAACGAATGAGGGTTTTCTCTCGCCAAGATTGTCGTCCGTAGTGGATCAAATCGTTGTGTCAGGCCGCCCAAGCATACTTGAACTATCTCGTCTTCGTCGACGTTGATGTTGATGGAGCCAAGCGAGTCACAAATGCTCTTGATTTTGGCGGTGTAGTCCGACACAGACATGTCTTTTTGCCGAATGTTATTCAACTCTTGCCAGAGTTGAAGTTTGCGGGCGGTTGTGTTGGTGGCGAACATTTTCTTTAAGTTCTCCCACGCCTCTTTAGGCATCTTGGCGTCTCGAATGTGGCTAAGCATATGGTCGTGGACACATGTTGCCAAGCAATACATTACCCGAATCGCTCCTTGCTCCCACGTTGGGTAGTTGGCGTTTGTGTTGTCGGGCTTGTCCTCGAGTGCGTCGTTGATGTAGCTCCAATACCCTTGGCTGACGAGGTATTGGGTCATCTTGTACTCCTAAGATGAATAATTGCTCTGGTCTAGCTTTTCGCTAGGGAGCGAGCTACCCATTTGTGTGTTCATGTTGATTGTGTTTTCTCTTCTTTTGTTTTTCTTCCTTCGATCACGTGTACGTGCTACGTAGCGGCACTATGGTAGCCGATAGCCGGATTTTGTCATCGGCGTCTCGAACACACAATCACGAAGTCTCGGGTGGGCTTAGTGGATATGCTAAACCACACGCTCTGATACCATGTTAAGGATTAGGTAATTAATTAAGGAATAATTATTACCTAATTATGTGATTAAGTTAGGAGATTACGTAGCGGAAGATTAAGTGATATGTGTGTGTATGTGTGTGAGAGGAAGATATATATATATACTTATGAACAACACAAGATGGGGGATGAGTAAACTAGAGTGTATATCATAAAACATCATCAAATACAAAAATACCCACAATGAGGTATATATACATCTCATGTGCAAAGGTGCACATGTGTGAGTAGAATATAGGTACTAATGTATAAGTCCTATATTAAATGTACTTAGGATTTGAGGATCTAGAATATCCCACTTAAGTACAAGGTCCTATTTAAGGCGTTATAGTCAACACTTCTAACTAGATTCTATCTAGGTAACTACGAAGTTACATTGTTGACTAACTAACTAAACTAAGTTGAGCTTGATCTCTCAACATGGGGAATGAATGAAACAAGGAAGATTTCTCTCTCTGTCTTTTCATCTCTCTTTCTCTCTCTCTCTTCCCTTACGTTGAACCCCCTTGGGAGGTGGGTGGAGCCATTCTAGCCACCATCCTCCACCCCACAATGCTTCTCAATGCACATAATGCTATCACCCTGTAATGCTTCTCAATGCTCATCCCCACAATATCTCCATCACCATATACATTCATCGTCAATCCATCATTGCGGACTCAAGACGACACCGACGACGTTCCAGAGGATTATCATGGAAATATTTGGAGAGTACAACTCGACGTTTATGTAGGTCTTTTTGGACAATTTTGCAGTCTATAGCCGAAAGTAATACGTTAGGGATTGGCAACATGTTGGGTGAAATTGATGGCTTGAGATCTCTAATCTATCGTCACGTTATGAACTTCAAACCAAGGTAATTTGTAGATAATAAGGTAGTGAGAGAATCAAAACAATTACGAGTAATCTCCGCCTGATGTGAGTTGACCCGGGTAACCAATTGATTCATCTCTCTAGGAATCTTGCCAAAGTCGATAGGTCTCCCATCAAACACCTCAACCAAAATAGGAACTTGCTCTCTATAAGAGACATCGATGAAGCAAGATGTTGCAATTGAGTCAATCAATGTGTTACTACAAAGGATCTGGCTATTGTCCTCTACTGAAATAGGAACGTGAAACTTGGCATAGATTAGGATGTAGGGGTGACAACCTTGACAAAGGTGCATCTAGTGTTATCTAGTTGCATGGATCCTATTAATAACAACCAAACAAGGTCACTTTTGGATTGGTTGATTGGATGCATCACCACCACTTGTTGTCAAACCCCATTGACTAGTCAAGAGTGAACCATATGGCTTAGCGTGGCGCAATAGAGGAAGATTATTCATGCATGCGACAATGTTGTCATTGGGCATTTTCCAATGGTTTGAAGCAGGTTTTCTTGACCTTTGTTGAGTTGGCTGGAGGGAAAAAATTAGTCTTACATCAAACATGGTTGGGCGAACAAGAGGCTCATTTTTCTTGGTGGAATTACTTGAATAGTTGGTCGTTGCACTGTGTTGCCTGTTATCTCTTCACTTAGGGTGCCCGACTTAGACAAAATCAATAAGAGGTTCTTAATATCGCCATGAAATCCTCACTAAAATTATCCAAGGAGGGCTTATTCACCCAAATGGACATCACATGCCAACAATGGAAACTCTCATGCATACACCAAGTTTGGTGGTCCCTTGTTTGTCTACGAGGTCTCATCAACTAATTCTAGCTTATCATTTGTCTCCAACCCTAGTGGTACCCTAACAATATCAAGTTGGTGGATCTTATTGTCACTCTCCTAGTGGGGCCAATGGGCTTGGTCTTATCCTTTGATGGTAGAGTCATCATCGTTGTTGGAAGGCTCCTTGTCTTTTTGTTGGAGCTAGAAGCTACTTTCAGTCAAATGGACAAACGGTGGACTACAGTCAATAAACTCTACCACTCTATCACAATATGCACTCTTAATGCTAAGGATTCTTGAATAAAATGCTTTTAGTGATTGAGATGCATCCTAACTAATACCCAACCAACATTGGTCAAGTTGGATACTCAAAGCTTTGTTAACATTTGTAATGGTTCATCTGCCTACTAGTGTCTTGATCTTCTCCTTGGTGTTGATAATCCAGATTCTTGAACTAAACAAGTTCAAGAATGCAAAATTCTAAAAGACCAGATCGAGTTGTGCTTGTTCAATCACAGAATTATTGGACAATAGGGAAATTTTCGCAAAACATGTCAAGCTACAGAAACACATCTACTCTTAAACGTTATGTGAATATAGATCCTTCCATGGATACATAGTTGGGCTACACTTGCAAAACGTATCAGTAAATTCCGATATTGCCCCTACCACAAGCCAGGGGTATATTGGTAAAATTTCTCTGCACATTTCTTTACTAGAAGAAAAATACCCCCCTCACTACGAAACCTTATCTGAGTCCGTTAATGGTTCATTGATCGCCATGGCTGTGCTTCTGTCCTCTGCAGTAACGACTTCTGGGTATGTTCTCTCTCTCTCTCTCATACACACACACAGAATTCTGACATATCTTAAGAGCGGAAAAATCATTTCATTAGCTGGTTTTTTACGTGAGTTCACTCTGTGGGCTCTGATTTTAACCCCTTTCTCAGTCTTCCACTTTTAATTTGAAAAGAGAACCCATTTCAATGTATTTCTTGAAACTTCCGTAGCATTCTGGGAAGATTACATTGAATCATGAAGGAAGAGTGTGGATTGTGTTTGAATGGTTACATGTACAGAGGTAAGTGTTACTCGTATATACGCCAAATCTAGCCTTTTGTTAATAGAGTGAAATAGACAAGAGAGATATGCTCACTGTTAGCTCTTGGATGGCTATTCAAAAAATCACAGTAATGTATGCATAGCTAAGGTTTGGAAACAGGCCTCAGGTTAATTGGTCTTCAAAGGGCCCATATGAACGGAGTTAATTAGAGAAGAGAGAGACCCATTACTTCCTGGACAAATATAGTGTGAATTTCTATGGTATGGACATAGACCTCTGGATAATTTGTATGCAAAGGACTAGTGTAACGTATTACGATCATCCTCTTGGTGACACCTCAACCTGGTATAGCATGACCATGCTTTCCCTCTGTGAAAGAACTCGGGCCTAGCTACTTATAGAACCGCGATGTTCCCTCTATGGGATAGGTGTCGGCACTTGCTACTCATAAAATGAGTGACTGTGTGTCGTGCCGTAAATCTTGGGTCCTTGTTATGTGCCCATATCCTCATAAACTCGATCATGGTTGATATGTCCTTGAGTGATTGGCTCATGAACCTTGCTAGTTTACTGTTAGACGCTCCCATGCCCCTCTTATGGATGTTACTACTAGCTACACTTTACTAATATTTTGTTTATTGATCATTAAGTGAAGTGTAGTTAGTTAGAAGCTCTGATGCATTCATCGTAAATATGCAGCATAATAGGGGAAAACTGTACGCTTATGAAGTACAATATGCTCTAATTTTAATGGTCATCTACTTGGGCTGTCTTTTGTTACCAGTGATCTAAGAAGCACTTTCAGTGGGGAGCGTATCTCATTAAATGCTGGAAATGCGGAATTCAATGGATGGGTCCCAAATGCCGGGTTTCTAAAAATAGAGTGTAAGGAGTCTCGGATTGGGAAGAAACCAGTAACTATTCTCAAAGGAGTGACAGTTACCTTGGACAACCAAACCTTAACTGTAAAGGGACCCCTTGGAGAGCTGACACAAAATTACCCCCGTGAAATCAAGCTTCAATATGACCCCTCTGGAATCATTACTGTCTCTAGAGCCATGGAAACTCGGCGGGCTCAACAAATGCATGGTCTCTTCAGGTCAGGATGTTTTTCCTTTCTTATGTATAACAATTGCATATAATTTTACGCTCTTTTGTTACATCAATAACTTCAAACTACACTTATCACTGGACACATTATGTGGGGAGACGGGGTCTTTGGCATTGCATGAAAGATGTTTTGAGCGTAATGTTCATAACTACAATACAGGGTTTTTAACTATTTTGATGTAATTAAATACAGATGTGTGTTTATATCAGTAATGTATGGTAGATAACTCATGATTCATGATTTCTTGCTCTTATGCTAAATCTATAACTTGAAACTATAATTAAATTTTATAGCCACTTCTGGGAACTGAGGTCAAGTGCCACGTTGTATGGTCTTTACCAATTACTATTCTCATGAAGGGACATAAACTGATACACAAGGGAGTTATAGTGAATTGTATGTTTATATGTTTGATGGATATGCTGATTGATAAGGTTCACGTACAATGCCTTTTGGAGAGCAGATCTTTGACTGACAACATGGTGGTAGGAGTTTCAAAGGGTTTCGAAAAGAAGCTACAATTGATTGGAGTGGGTTATCGTGCGGCAATTGAGAAAAATGAACTAGTCATGAATCTTGGGTTTTCGCACCAAGTTCGCGTACCAATTCCTGAAGGCATTACAGTTAAAGTCGAAGAGAACACAAAATTAACGGTCATGGGAAGAGACAAATGTGCTGTCGGTGATTTCTCAGCTTCTGTCAGGAAGTGGCGCCCTCCGGAACCTTATAAGGGTAAGGGTATCAAATATGCCGATGAGGTTATTCGTCGCAAAGAGGGTAAAGCAGGCAAAAAGAAGTGATCTGTGTATTCTAGCCTCATTCCAGATGATACATTCTCTTGTATTTTGTTTTCCCCGGTTTTTGTGAGCTTCGGTCTCAATGTTTGTACTTACCGGATAATGTATTGATGAACAAGGAAAAGCCAACAATTTGGCTGAATTTAAAGAACCCTTCTTACCAGCAAGCATTTTTCTGTTTAGAGTCGGTGATTCTGGTTTTTTTTGCTCATTTTTAAAGACAAGTGGGCAAAGTGATTCAATTGTTTACTTCTGGCATTGCAAATGGTTGAAGATCATTTTTTGATAGCAAGCTTCTCTAGTGGTTTGATAACTTCATTCATCTCATTGGCAGCAAAGGATGGGCAAGAATGTTCATGATGTGGATTCTTGAACTAGTTTCTGGGGCAATGTGGGAGTAAAGTAAACTTTGGCATTTAAATTTACCATAATAAATAAACAGAAAATAACCTACACAGTGGTGATGCTTAACAAGTAGCAATTGGCAAGAAATGGGTAATGATTCAACAATAGCATTTGATGATGGAATTAGCTACATTAGCATCTTGTTCAGATATGTGTAGGTTAGCATTTCATTATGATTTGCATTCATTATTAAGAGCTGCTGTTAAATCAATGTAGAGCTTGCAAAATTTCATTTACAGGAGAGAAGGGCGCGCAAATACTGGACATACTGTGTTTTGTAACTGCCTAAAAAATTTGGCAATCCAAAATCTTCACACTCAAAAGAATGTGGTGCGTAAAGTAATGGCATTCCAGAATAAATATTCGTAGTTGGAGTACAAGATTGAGCTCTGGACAGAGAAGAAAGACAAATTTTGTTTGCAAATATTGAATCCACTTATTTCGGAATAGTGTGAGACCTTAACCGAAGTGTATGTCTCTACCATCAGTCACTATTGCCCATCTCAAGGCCTATCTACACGTTAGACGCACTGTCATGAACCTTACTCATTGAACATGATCAAAGTGCTAACAATGATGATTAAGATTCTTTGACGAGATTAACAAGACATTACAAGCTAAAGATGATTGTGAGAGTGTTACCCGTCATTTTATCCATAATAAAATTATAACAAAATTAGATTTACAAGTGTGATGCTCTAAAGTTATTTTAACAGGGAAGCCCCGACTCTAGATGTTCAAACATTGCCCTCACTTTTGGAAGTTGCACACATTTTGCGTATGTAAGGCATTTTCGGGCATATATCCTGCCAAAGTGTATGAGTAAAGAAATAAGGATTCATCTTATGTCAAGCAATTATCCACTAAACCCCAACTAAATATGATTTGTCAACAATAGTGCTACAATCAATGAGGTTACGCTCTTATTATTACAAATGCAATCGATGAGTGCTTCCAAACCCCGAGCATGTCTATTCTAAAGAGGAGCAATTAAGCGCGGGGTCTTCTTTGGCCTTCGGGCACGTGTATCGTACGAGGGAAGGGGTGTGGGTGGCAGATGTGCGGCACGAACGGACGGATATGGATGGACGCACATAGACAAGCGAATGGACACAGGCATACGAACGAACGGACACATGGACAGATGGACACACACACAAAGATATGCACATGGACGGGCATACGGGACAAACGGAGAGAAGGACGGGTTGACAGACAAACGGACGGACAAACGGACGGACATATGGACGGACAAAGACACCTGACACCCCCGGCTCCGCGTGATGGGGGGACCGTGGCGATTCGGACCAACCAGAGTCTGCCACGTCCGGCACAGGAGGAGGGATGGATCAATACAGAGTCTAGTCTCCTCCGTCTGCCTGCCCAAGCTCATAATTTTCTAGGGTTTTTCTGCAGACCATGACTCCTGACAGGACTACCCTGGAAGCTCGCAGGTCCCTTCCTCCTCCTGCTCCCGCCACCAAGTCCTTCCTTCTGCAGCAAACTCTGAGGCAGCAGAAGTCACAAGCAACTGAAGAGAAAGAAGGTCTCCTCCTTCGTTTCGGTAACTCCTCTTCCTTTTCCTCTTCTACTTCTTCTCCTCCTCCCTTTGATCTCCTCTGGAAGCTCGCTACCTCCGCCATCGGCGTGAAACCTCCAGATGATGATCGACCTCCCACTAGTTTAGTCAGAGATAATGATCCCTTTCGCATTCATAGAAGCCAGGGGAAAACAAAGAACGAACGAATACGACATGTATTTACATCGGTACCTGCAGTCGCCAATTCTTCTTATGGATTCACGAATAGCTCTTCAAAATTCATCGATGATCTATCATCATTGTCCTCTACAGTTCGGCCGGAGAATTTTGCTACATTTCGCTGGCTCAAATCAGGTCCTTTCGCTGAAGGTTTAGCTCCAGAAATTAGTGTTCCCAGGCCTTCTTACTTTCTGGCAGAAGAAAGCTTGAAACCACAGACGGATATGGTTTTCTTAGAAGGTTCTGCCATACGGACAAACATGAAAGGATGGGAGATAGTCAAGGCAGGAATGGATCACGTTTTTGGTCGTTCTATAGTTCCTAAAACAAATCATAAATGTTTAGCAGCCACGTTTGGTCAATCGAAGAACAAATTGCGAAGTAGAGATGGTCCTGACAGAAGAAATACTCTCTTACCTACCATAATTCATCAAAATGTAGTCGATTCTAACAATGAAAACAAGACTTCAGATATTCCTGCCAAACCAGAGAAACAGAAAGGATATATGAAGCCATCCTTGTCTCAACACAACGCAGTTGCTGGGGCCATGGCAGGAACTTGTGTCAGCATTTGTCTGCATCCAATCGATACTGTTAAGACTGTGATTCAAGCTCAAACTTTTGGACAAAGATCTCTTCTTCACACAGTTTTTAATATAACCTCGAACAGAGGTACGGAGGATGTGACTGTTGATACTAATATGTACTTTAACATACTTCATTGCTTGCAAGATTCCTGACATCTTGGAAGTTCGTTTAGAGAGTTGTTTCTACCCTGAACTTTGATATGTAATATTGGCTTGCAATGTTAACCGAAGTATATTTTGCATCAGGTTTTTTTGGCCTATATAGAGGATTTGCAAGCAATCTTGCTTCTTCGGCACCAATCTCAGCAATATATACCTTCACGTATGAAACGGTGAAAGCAGCATTGCTTCCTCATTTACCCAAAGTATGGAATTTATTTTTACATTTTGGTAGTCATTATCCTTTGCAGAGCATTTTTTTCCTGAATTAGTTGCTTGAATTAGAAGTACATTAAGCATCTTACAACTAGATCCAGTTTTATATGCCTGATGTGTGGGACCAAGAATTGATTTATTGTGAAGGATGCTCAATAATTGCCTTTCCCTACATAGAGCTATTTGCATTTTAGTTTTAGGAATCATTAACTTTCCTTGAAAATCTTGGTGTTGCCAAGGTGGAACTTAAAAGCCCTTTTAAGTCCTCATTTTCACAAAGTAAAGAATTTACATTGGATTTCAATCATTGTTATCGATATGAAGAACTTTGTATCTCCGAATGAGTGCGCAACTTAAAAGTCTATTAAGTGTACAATCACATCTATTTTTAGATGTTCGCTGTATGGAATGAAGAATTGGTCTATTGTTAAGGGAGCTCTATACTCAAAATTTTCTTTGCTTAATTTTAGAGTGCGACTTTTTTCGTTCTCCATTGATATGTTCAGATTTCTCTTGTTTTCGGTCTATAAAGGAGTATCATGCTATAGCACACTGTACTGCTGGTGGCTGTGCAAGTATAGCTACATCGATTGTTTATACTCCTAGTGAATGTGTGAAGCAGAGGATGCAAATTGGTGCCTTGTATCGTAATAGCTGGTAGTAAGTAGCAACCAAATTCACATACTGATGTTTGTTGATTTACAATTACAAGATTGAAAAACCAGAAAGAAGCCTCTGAATTTGTACTTCTCACTAATTGCTATATTATGAGGTTTCAGGCAAGCTTTTCTAGGAATATTGAAAACAGGAGGATTGTCTGTTTTGTATTCTGGATGGCGGGCTGTGCTTTGCCGTAATGTGCCTCAATCTATTATCAAGGTGATATGGATATGTTGAGCCGCAAAAATTAGACTTAAAATGCGTGTAGTTTTTGTTGGAGAAACTCCAAATATCAGAGATTTCAGCCATTTCCAAGATAACCTCAAGCAATTATATATGATATTTTACAAAATATAGGGTCAATTCATCCATTTTTCTCCCTCTCTTGGTTTAACCAGAGGCATTTAAGGAAGTAACAAACATTTATGGGTTTTAAAGTATTCATATTAAACTAAAATTGTTTTTGTGTCATTGGCATGCAGTTCTATACGTATGAAGGCTTGAAACACTATGCTCTGGATGGAACTGTCGCTGGCACACCACTTAGCACATGGCAAATGGTGAGCCTTATCATATTCACTTCAAATGAGTATCGTAGAAAAAGGATCAAATTTGTGGTATATCTCACATATGTGCATACAAAGTAAATTTCGGGTAGTCTGGGTACTGTGACAGTCTTATTTCTTCTGTCTGGTTGACAAGTTTCTGTTGGCAGTTGATAATTTTGTTTTACTTTAGTTGATATGGCAATTCTCATGGTAGATAATGTTCTTAAGCTTTCCCTAGACAATACGTTTGATTTGATATTGGACTAAAACCTATATTATGTTTTCTTTTTTTGTTCGCAGCTTGCATTTGGTGGCATAGCTGGATCAACTGCTGCACTATTTACAACACCATTTGATGTGATTAAAACTAGGCTACAAACACAAGTAAGTGGTGTTTATTAATTTCACAGGGAAACAAATAGTAGACCTGAAACAACTTTATTTGCTATACTCTTGGCAGGTAGCAGGCTCAATCCTCCATCAAAGAGGTGTCCTACGTACATTTCAATGTATTGCTGCAACCGAGGGTCTTTGTGGACTTTATCGGTGAGAATTTGACGTAAAGGAGAATATTCAAATATATTTTTGAATTTCTTGGATTTAATCTAGTTTAGATTTGTTATATAGATGGATTTATAAAGAAAATCATTCATGAATTTGTACATCGACACCCTCCACTTTGTTTTATCGTAGTCCATCATGCTTGGCTATTTTATCTGGTGAGAATTTTCCCAGATAGTTTCAGCACAGTTGGAAGGGAAGGTTGTGGGGCAGAGACCACAAGGTCATGTTTAACCCAGATGCATGGGTTAAATTAAAAACCTTGTTTACCACTAGGGTATAGATAGCCTTGTGTGTGTGTGTGTGTGTGTCAGAGAGAGAGAGAGAGAGAGAGAGAGAGAGAGAGAGAGAAGTGAGAAATCTGGGTTTCAAACCCAAGATGTAGTGCTAGTAGTGTAAACGACTTCACACTAGGGTAAGCTAATTACGAAGAGAGAGAGAGAGTTCTTGTTTTCACACACAGGGGCTTGATTCCTAGGCTGATAATATATATGTCACAAGGAGCAATTTTTTTTACATCGTATGAGTTTTTCAAGCAACTTCTTCTAATGGAGGCCCAAAAAGTGGTTAATGCTGATCGTCAAACCATGCTTCCCCAAGGTGAAGCTATAGGGTCAACATAGATGTATCGGATCTATGAGTTATGAGAAGTCATTCTCTCTTTGTACCTTGTGCCATATCTGTATGGATCATGGAGATTGCTGATGCTGGCATCCATTATTTTGTTTTGGTAGCCTCTTTACTGTAAGTTGTTTTCATTACAACTGTAAGCCGAGTTGGTTCATTATTTTTTTGTGAGAACAATAAGATTTATAAGCCTGCTTCCTCAGTTCCCCCAAATCTTTGTAGAGATTGGTGATTAATTACTAATGGAAATATTTGTTTCGCAGTCATATGATAATGATGTGTGGTGAGAGGAATTTCAATCCTGCCATTGTTGGATGATGATAATTGTCAGAGTAGCAAACTTTACTTATCTAATGTTGCCATTTTCTGTAAGGATTATTATAGACAGTCATGTGGCAAATGACAAAAACTATATAGGTAATGAATGCTTATTCCAAACACCTATTATCCATGCATTCTCTCTTTCAACTTCCTATCATTCATTAGATGGAAGATGTAGAAAAGCATTATCTTTTGACTTGGTACAAAGACTTATCGATTTGTCCTTGCTAGCATATTGAATTTTGATTGGACGATGTGCTTGTGAAAATGAGCTACTCTACAAGAACCTCATTGTGGATTACAAATGGTTAAAAGGGTAAATAGGACATAAATACTTTGCTTGAGGGCATGAGAAAGGAATGGTTAAAGGCTAACCATGAAATAACCCATATGGATCTGTCCCCCCCCCCCCCCCCCCCGGTTGTGAATTTGCTATTGATCTTAATATCAAGTTGATGTTAAAAAGGGCTCAAGGTCTTTGGTAAAAAGCCAAACAATCAGAAGAGCTTCTAGAACAAGGGAGAAGGGAATCTACATACACATAACTGTTATTCACATTTCTAATGGTTGTTGTTCCTACCAAGAATGCATGTATAGAATCATGTTTCAAACAACTTTATGGAAGACTTATGATTAGTTAAGGATGAGAAAAATATTCAACTCTTCTGTGAAGTTGACTCCCCATTGCTCAATGGTTTTGATTTGTCACATCAATAATTTCGCTTACATCTACGTGGCCCAACCAATCATTGAAGACTTTTGATAGTCCAGAACGTCAACAAGCTAGTAGGATCTACTTGTGGTTTTTGTGCCTACATTCATGTTAAGATAGTAGGACAATGCTTTGTACATTTTTATTTGGTTCTTCTAGTCATGTTTTTAGTTGCATTGGAAAGAAAGAAAGAAATATTAACGTCTTCTAAGGCCAAAATTGGCCCATGAGACAATTGGTTTACAACAAAATGAGTATTTATCCAGTCAACATAACTAAAATAAAATGAAGTAAACATAGAACTTAAGCTAAAAGAGTTCTAGTAGTGTACAATACGTGGTATACTCGATAAAGGAAGTGACTTTACACTAAGCCTAATTTTATTTCCACCCAAGCCTCTCGAAAAGAAGTGGGGGGTCAAAGGGTTTTGATGTGGGTGTGACCCGTGGTTTCAATGTAGAGAGTGCCCTAGCCATGGCTTCTAGGCGGTGTAGCTCACGTTCCCTTATTTTCATTATTGTTTCCACACCACGTCGAGTTGCTTCAAAACTCGGCACCCGAGGACATCTGGTTCTTCTTTCGTTTTCTGCCTCATCGAGGGAAAGGCTGAGTGGTGCAGGTGTGTCGACATTCGTTGTCTCCCCCTGTTCCTGAAAAACTTCATTTGTTACATGTTGGTGAACATTAGCAACATTTTGTAACTTATTCTCTCTATGTTGTTTTAGTTCTAGAATGTATTTGCCTAATTTCTTTATATTTTGAGTATCTAATAGTTTGGGGAGGGTGGGAGAGGAACCAAGTATGTCTTGGTATTTTGTCCTTATCTCGGCGTAGGTTGGGCACTTGCATGTAAAGTGATACTCATCCTCTATCTCTATGTGACATAACCTACATATCCTTTCCTCCCTAGGGACTCCATTAGTACGACCATTCTCAATCTCAAGTTGGTGAGATAATATTCTAAGTTGTCCAATGGCAACCCTTAGTGCATGTGGTAAGAATACATCTAGATATTTTGACTGCGTGATAAAACCTAACTCAGAGAAGTGCATGAAGTGTTCGTTATAGTACAACATTTTAGATGGGAGTGGCTCTCATGGGGTGATCCATTTATACCGAGTGTAAATTTGCCATATTTCTTGGCGTATTACTTTATTGCGGTCCTCATGAGAGATTAAATTGTTATCAATCGTGTGGTTGTACCTAAGGGGAGGTAGGTTATTAATGTCTAGACCATTCGCAAGAAGCCAACTCACCATCATGCCATACCATGAGCTAGTATAGCCAAACTCATACTATGATCGAGAGGCCTTAAAGGCTTGATGAGATATTCTATCATGTGGTTGGCTATGTATCCTATGAATAAAGACTACAAGTTGGAAAAGTGTCTCTACTAACATTGGGGGTAACATGAACTCAACCCTAATAATGTCATGTGGTACTGTCGATTTGCTTCGGAGTTGGCGTGATAACATCATCACCAATGGTCTCTCTAATTGCGTCCACATAAAAGATGGTAATCTTGGAGCCCAAACCGTTGATGCATACATGAGGGAGGGGGTCACTAATGAGTCAAAGAGCCACCCTTTAGTCCATGGCTCTTGAAAGTATGCTTGGTGGCATTGTCTCTCTAGGAGTGAGAGGGGATGCATGTCCTCTTGTAAGTCTATCATTCACTACATGTGTCATCGAAAATTTACCTGAGCGAGCACTGAAAGTGAATCTGAGATAGATGTATGATCCAATCACCTCAACTGGGCTATGGGAGATAGTTAGGTGACACTTAGCTCTAACTTGGGCCAATGTGTGGAAGATAAGGACTTTAGTTTTCCCTAGATTCACTACCAATCCTTGTTGTGCACAAAAGTCCTCTAAGGCATTAAGGTGCCTTTGTAGGTCGTGTTCGGATTTAGAGAGCAAAACTATGTCATCCGCATAGAGCAAGATACGAACCTGCGTATCCCCAAGGACTACTCCGTTGCCTCCCTTACGAGCAATAAAATCTGTGATCTCATCAATGTAGATCCCAAAAAGTGTCGGTGATAGGGAGCAACCTTGTTTTACACCAATAGTACTAGTGAAACAATTGGATTGGCCACCTGGGCATCGGACACACTCAGACACTTGTTCATATAGTGCGTAGATGGCCCAGACCATGTCATCTGGTATCCTCAAGCTTTTAAGCCTATCAAACAACGGCTCTCTAGGGACTGTGTCAAAGGCCTTGCGGAAGTCCACAAAACAACAATATAATTTCTTCTTGCGAGCCTTAGTTTGGTCAAGTAAGCATCTAAGTGTGAATATATGATCAATGGTGGAGAAGGCTCGTCTAAAGCCAACTTGTTCAGGTGCACGAAAATTTAGGGTCTCCATATAATCACTAAGTTTTGCTTCCATTACTGCACCATATAATTTAGCAAGGGTATGACCTATCATAATGGTCCTATATGTATTTGGGTTCATGGGGTCCCCCCCTTTATGTATGGGGGCCACTGTGTTCATAGTCCACTGTGGTGGAAAACCCTCTGCAAGGGCACGATTGAAGATTAGAGTTAGCAAGGGAGCTAGGCACTCTCTCGCATATATAATGTGTTCTACTTGCAATCTTGTGTGGTCCATGGACTTCCTATGTTGTAATTTCTTTATGACCTTCGCGACCCTAGAGGTCGTGAAAAGTGTCCTCGTGGTAGGTTGGGGTGTGGAAGGCATTGGAATGGGTGGCTGGTTTGGGATTTGGTAAAGTCTCTCTGTATATGTGTGCCAGGTTTCGGGATCTTCGATGGGTGTTTGTGGTCTTGGCTCTCGTAGTCTCTTCCATGCCGTGGCGCAATCGATACTCATGAGCATATGGTAGAGTTCCCAATATTGGGATGCCTACCACGCTCGTCTCTTACGACGTGTCATCTTGCGCATTTCTTTGCGAGCTTGTATTGAGGTAATACTACCATTGAGTTGTGATACTGTAAGTTGTCTATGTAAGTCCCTACAATCCTCATCATACCATTTATTTTGTGGCATAGATCCAGATCTACCTTGATTTGAGTGTTTTGTATATGGGAAACTGCTAGCTGTTGTGGAGTGAAGGATGTGTGTGAGTTTCGTACTAAGGCTTTCTAAAGGTAGGGAGGGATCAAGGGAGGAGAGATGGGTCTGAACATATTGAGAGTATATGTCAGAGAGCTCATGTGTGAAATGTATTGTGGTGTGATGACGTGGTTGACTAGAGTTGGTGACCATAGAGATATCACATTTTAGCTCGAAGTATAAGAAACTATGGTCTACGCCAATAGGGCATGGGGCCACCCGAAAGGAGTTAATCATGCGGGTAACTTCAGGGCGTCCTATTAGATAATCAACTGTGCTTTCCCCTCCTCCATGTGGGAAACATGTGAGCTCTTCCGAGCCCGGCCACTTGGCTAAACCATTATATATGACCATCCGGTGCCGATTGCCAAGTTCGAGTAGATGATGGCCAAAGCTCGTGGCATCCGCACCTTGATCCTTTGATCTACGTGTGGTGCCTAGTATGTCTTTTCTATTCATATGAAATATTGTGCATTGTCGGGATTGGGTTCTCACATTGAAGTCTCCTACAAGGAATACTTCTCCTTGGGAAGAATATTGGATTATGTCATCCGATAGAGATTTGTATGGGGAAGGCCCATGTGGCATTCCTTCATCGACTAATCTCGCCAAGCCAGCAATATAATAACGGGATCCTTTTGGGGGAAAGTAACAAATGGCGAAAAATACTACCTGGTCCTTGCTTGTGGAGACTTTCACCCACGTAAAATGAGCTTTTGGGTTTGTCCTCAGTATTTCTATCCTATTATGTAGCTCTCTACGAAACAATATCGCGACACCTCCAAATCCCCTAGTAGTGTGTCGACGTGAGGTTTGTCTAAAAGCGAACTCCCAACAGAATCATTCGACCCGTGGGAGTCCTCTATTTGGGCTTTGGTGTGTTTCTACCAAGAAAAGTATATCTTATACCTTTAATATCTCCTCTAGGCGGTCAGGGTGTGTCCAGAGTGCATCGTTACAATTCCATAAGATCATCCTAAGTGCATTTTTTGTCACATGGGCCACACGTCGTCAATTAGTAGTGCGATCATTTATGATCACTCGCCCGTCTCGATAAAAGGCGCGATGCCCTTCTTTACGAGGTTGCATAACTCGTGGCATACAACTCTTGCGATGCTCAATTTGCATCTTAGTGAGGTCTTCATCAAGCGCATAACTCGTGGCATACAACTCTTGCGATGTTCAATTTGCATCTTAGTGAGGTCTTCTGGGTCATATTTAACCTCTAGGGACAATTGCAAAACCCATTCATCTATCACTTACTCATTTACCTATTATGCATGTGTCATATATCTGAGGGAGACATGGGTGGTGTTAGGGGGTATTGTGTATATTGTAGAATTGGGTGAAATATTTTATATCTTCAGCATTCAAGTAATGTAGGCATTTGGAAACATCCCCCTCTCCTCCCCCAACCAAAAAGGAACCACGAAACTTATATATAAGTGACACATTTCTCTTGTCAAATGAATGCATGGTAGAAAGTTTATATTTAGTGGTTCTAGTATACTGATAGAAATTTGACCCCTGGTGGTTGTAGTTTAGTGGTTAGAATTCCATGTTGTGGCCATGGAGACGTGGGCTCGAATCCCAGCAACCACACCAAATATATGTTGTATATTGACTAGTGAAATTTGTTCTAATTGATGTCCTTGGATCTCTAAAAAAACAAACCGAAGATCTCGAACCGATCACGAACAACTCTTCTACGTGGGCGCATATGTTTTCATTTCACTTAGGGTATGTGCGAGTGTGGTATACATAGTAGTGGGGATATTTCGGGTAAACAGTCAGGGAAAAGGAAGTGGAAGAATAGAAGAGGGAGGAGTTCTTTAAAGCATGTCATTTGAAAGAAGCATATTATTAGTATTATGTAATGGAATGGGTAAAATAAATATGGTGTAGAAGGAAGGGTGTCGTTTTATGAGAAAACACATACAAGGTAGAGGTAGGGAAACGTCATATTGGGGCCAAATGACAAAGGAACAAGAAGAAGAAAGATAAGACAGAGAGGAAGAAGACGGAATTGGAATTGGAATTGGAATTGGAATGGGGAGTGAGAGGAGGAATAGCAGTGGTTGGTACACAGAAGCAGAAGTGGCGGAGCATTGCTCGCACTCCGATTGTTGGCTCATTGTGTTGGCCAATGTCCTCGACATCTCTCAACTCCTCACCACCGCCAATTACCCGCCCCATCTAGCCCAGGTTTACAAATTCATTCAGATCCTTTACACCACACATCTTCTCTTTCTCTTTCTCTTGATTTTGATTTTGATTTTGATGGTGGCATTTTAGGAACCTATGATTTTGATGATGGCATTATAGGAATCCATGATTTTGATGATGGCATTTTAGAGACCCATGAATTTGACGATGGCATTTTAGGGACAACATGATTTTGATTCATGATGGCATTATAGGAACCCATGATTTTGATGTTGGCATTTTAGGGACCCATGATTTTGATGATGGCATTTTAGGGACAACATGATTTTGATGATGGCATTTTAGGGACCCATTATTTTGATGTTGGCATTCTGGGAATCCATTATTTTGATTGATGATGGTATTTTAGGGAAAACATGATTTTGATCATGGCATTTTAAGAACCCATGATTTTGATTGATGATGGTATTTTAGGGAAAACATGATTTTGATTAGGCATTTTAGGAACCCATGATTTTGATGATGGCATTATTGGAACCCATGATTTTGATTGATGATGGCATTATTGGAACCCATGATTTTGATTGATGATGGCATTATTGGAACCCATGATTTTGATTGATGATGGCATTATTGGAACCCACGATTTTGATTAAGGCATTTTAGGGACCCGTGATTTTGATGATGGCATTTTAGGAACCCATGATTTTGATGATGGCATTTTAAGGACAACATGATTTTGATGGTGCCATTTTAGGGACCCATGATTTTGATGTTGGCATTCTGGGAATCCATTATTTTGATTGATGATGGTATTTTAGGGAAAACATGATTTTGATGATGGCATTTAAGAACCCATGATTTTGATTGATTGATGATGGTATTTTAGGGAAAACATGATTTTGATGAGGCATTTTAGGAACCCATGATTTTGATGATGGCATTTTAGAGACAACATGATTTTGATGATGGCATTATAGGAACCCATGATTTTGATTGATGATGGCATTATAGGAACCCACGATTTTGATTAAGGTATTTTAGGGACCCGTGATTTTGATGATGGCATTTTAGGAACCCATGATTTTGATGATGGCATTTTAGGGACAACATGATTTTGATGGTGCCATTTTAGGAACCCATGATTTTGATGATGGCATTTTAGGAACCCATGATTTTGATGATGGCATTATAGGAACCCCATGATTTTGTTATTAGCATTTTAGGAACCCATGATTTTGAGGATGGCATTGTAGGAACCCATGATTTTGATGATGGCATTTTAGGAACCCATGATTTTGATGATGGCATTTTAGGAACCCATGATTTTGTTGATGGCATTTTAGGAACCCATGATTTTGATGATGGGTGTACCCGAAGATCTATAATATTTACTTCTTTTATGTTCATAGCCACTTCTCGTAGAAGCCGGTGGAAATATCAGTCATTGGTTCGATGCGACGACCCAAGATGTTAAATCTTCCATCGATCCTGTAACCAAACTTCCCACATATGATACTCCTCAGGTGTGCATTCATAGGAGTTTAAAAAAACATATGGCACCCTTAACAATGTAAGTCTTAAGTTAACTGGATTGCTGAGGAAAAACATGTGCTGATATATTTCTTTATTGTGAGTCGAGACCAAAGCTAGATGATTCTATGAATTAATAAGAATGCCCCACTACGCATACAACACTTGGAAACACTCAAGACCATCTCAAGCATTCAAAGCATGTATCGCAATGTATTGATTCTTACATAAATTTATGATTTCTTTTGTGGTTAGGGTAGGTTCATACACATACCACCACCAAGAACTCCACGTACAGATTGGGATTGTAGTTATGAAGTTCCATGGTGGAAGGACAATAAATATTGTATTGGAAAGCTTAGTAGAAAGACACGGTTTGTACGAATAAAGAATGTGTTGACGGGCTTGGAAGCTCCTCTTGAGGTAAACTACATTTCCTTGAGCATCATTCTTAGATGTGCATTGCTCATATTCAGAAGACCCATTAATGGCTCACATCAACATAAGTTCTCTTTACATAAAAGATTACCACTGGTCCTTTTAAACAAATCTCGTTTTCTTGTTGGATGTATAGTTCCTACATATGGCAACAAGCTAACATTGATTCATACATGAAACATATAGGTGCCGAGTGAGGAAACTATTCGAGAAATACTTGAGCGTTATTTAAACCGAAATTCTCATGCAAAAAGTTATACTTGGAAAGGAATTGTTGTCACTCATGAAAAGGTTTTCACTAACTTGAATATGGACAAGACCTTAGAAGATAACGGAATCCCAGATGAATCAGACACCTTTGTATCACTTGGATTGACCCCCGATTACCATCTACCTCTCATACATATCTATTACAATGATGACCTCACATCATCTTCATAGAATTCTTGAAATTTTGTAAATAAATGTCGTGGATTCCCATGAAAAAGTTGGCCATATTAGGAAAAATAGACAGTGAGACAAATTTTTACAAGCAAGTGGACACACAAGCTTTAAAACTTCGGAAAATGTTGATCCAAGTGGAAGAAATTTGGCTTCAAATGTAATTATGACCATACAGTTGGTCTAGGTATAAGGATTGCGAATTGAATTTCCATTTTCTGTGGACCCAACTATCAAAAACATGTAAAAGACCTATGAATCATCAAACTTGAAATTTCAAAAGTTTGTTATATGTTTTTTAAACTTCTAAAACGAAAAGATAATCTTTTTCTATATCCGCAAACTAACTTCAAAAAACATATGGTATTGTGACACTAATAGTATCAATTATTGTTATTAGCATGTACATTTCTTATGTGGACATATCAAACCTTGCAAGTATGCATCTATGTATGTATTTTGCCCATCAAATGAAACTTGAGACGTGAGCAAGACCATCGAGAACCTAAACCAAGGAAGATGGGTTTGACAATTGAGTTGATGTTTGGAGTGGGCATGATTAATTTGTGTAAGTGAAAGGGTGCAAGTACTTGTATATGTGTGCGGATTTTATTATGTCTAAGCATATGAGAATACTTATGAAATTGCCTAGTATTAAGTACACATATAAATGTCTTTGTATATGTTAATGTGTAGGATGAATAAATGTGTTTGTGTGGGAGTATGTATATGGTCAGGTGTAGGTGAAAGTTGAAATGTGTTTGTAAATAGGTCGTTATGTATATATGATGTTTCATGGATTTGGGTGCCGACTCTAAATTGAAGTGGTGTTCTCGTGCTTTTGAAAGGGCACGGATGCCTTGATTGGGCTCTCATTTATTGTCGAAAGCTCGAAAATTCAAACCAATTTTTTTGTTTCAAACCGTCTCACAATGTTTTTGGTGATGATGATGTACCCATCAGATTATTTGGGCTGAAATTTCACCTCTTACAAAAAAAAAATCTTCAAATAGATTTTCGCTCAGAAATCAGAATTTTGAACTTAAATTTTCTTGGTGATCTTAGAGTAAATGCAAATTTTGAAACAATCTATAATCTACAAATTGCATTATTCAACCAAAACAAAGTAAATTCTCTAATACATCAAATCAAATTTGTTTGCACTCAACTCACATTAGCACTCACTTTTACAATGATCAACCCTATTACATAGGGAGTATGAAATAAAGAAGATGAAAATCCAGTAGACATTGTGTCGAAACAATCCTTGAGTTGCATATAGAGTCTATGATCGATGACCACGTTGCCTGTTGTCATCGTACTTCTTACACACCCTTGTGATTCTCTTCCCCATGTCAATCCAAATTTTGGGAAAGCTGCCACCTTGAATCCAATTTTGTCCTTGATTCCTAAGCCTTTGGACAAAACATATTAGGGCCTACAACATATGGTGGTTTTAGAGCATAAGGAGTTAGGATACCTATATAAAGGGGAAAACTAACTACCCCCTTTGTTACAACTTATTGAGATACCATCAAGACTCAATTGATGATATAAAATGTCATATTTTTTCGGATTATCTCAACATCTAAGGTATAACATAAGGTAATAGTTGAGGGGGGAAAGTTGGGCATCTTGTATGAGTGAGGTATCGTTTTTGAAGACTATAACGAACCAAATAACTCAAAGGAAGGATCGTCCTAACAAACAATCATATGCCACTTGGTTTGTCGACCTTGTGACAATGAAGGTAAGGTAGAATTATTGGGTCAAAACTAGGAATTTGTGGTTCTCTAGTACCATTACCTCTTGCCTTTGGATGCAACCATCTACCATCCACAATTCAATTTTCAGAGTATTTTAGGGCTCGCCCACTTCTGTCAACAATCATAATTAATGATGCTAACTCCAACATCCATGTTTATTATAGTGGACACTATAGTAACATTTAGCAATGGGTTCGGGTTCGGTTCGGTTCGGTTTCAAGGCAAAGAAACCGAACTGAACCGAAACCGAACCGTTTATTTAAAACAAAAACCAAACCAAACCGTTTATGAACTCGCAGTATTGAACCAAACCATTTAAAACCAAACCGAACCATTTAATAAAAAATTTAAACCTAACCACTTAAATTAAACTAATTAAACATCTAAATAAACAAAAATACATTAAACTAAATAAGCATTTAAGTTAAATTTGTTAAATCAATAAAAGAAATTTTAATTAAACCATTAAATTAAATAAACATTTCAGTTAAATTAATTAAATCAATAAAAAACCATTAAATCAATAAACTATTAAGGTAAACAAAAGTTAACCAAAAACCTATAAACCTTTAAACCAAACCTATAAACCTATAAACCCGAGTTTTAAAACCGAACCGAACCGTTTATCAAAAATCCAAACCAACGCAAACCATTATAATTTTTTGGAACCAATAAACCGTTAAACCATTGCTTAACGGTTCGGTTCGGTTTGAGCCGAAACTGTGCCCATTGCTAGTGACATTCACGGCTACAGGGACCATGAAGTTAGTATTATCAATTTCAAATTGTCCTCCTAAGGTGTCTATCAGATCTTGCTCATTGTAGTGATCATTGACAACCTAGATGCCTTTCAACATAGCCATCACAAGTTCATTGTACCCGATAGATTGGTGTGTAATTAACTTTTGTGCATGTGAAAGCTTAGTGGAACCACTAGGGACTCAAACCAACAACCGTTCAAAGATATTAGTCTTAATATTTACCCACTTTTTGTATTTCTAATGATGTATGTCCATATATGGGTATAATGCCTATGTGTTTATGTGTGTGTTTAGTTGTTTGCAATTAAGTGTTTGTGTACTTGTTTATTATTTACTTGTAAGTTTGCATGTCCAAATAAAGGCAATATATATAATTATATGTATATATGTTTCTACATAAGAGTGTGAATGTGCAAGTAAGTTGTTGAAATTTATGTGCAACGGTTCATGAATGTTTGTATGAATATGTTAGGATGTGGGTGTATGTGTGTATGTAGGAGAATGGATGTTTTTAATCATAATATGTATATGAGGAAGTGTGCATGCACATGTCCATGGTAAGAACTACAACAAAGTTGATGGTAAACATGGAAATATGAATGAAAGTAAGAACTTTGCCAAATTTGCACATTATGTTGACCACATCGCAAGTTACAATCGCATGTAAAAAGAGTATATTTGTTTTAGAAGGTTTATCATAGCAATGTATCTCAACTTGTCTCCCATGATTTCACAAGGACAATGTCAATTTCATCTCTAGGCTAATATGAATCAAGTGACAAATCATGGTTTCACTTATGGCTTAACCTAAGGTACACTATCTTATTTTCCCATTGCGCTTCATCTTGGAATAAAGTTATAACACGAACAAAATCAATTCTTACAATTGCACAATATTAAGTGTAATATTTGTACTTTGTGATGGCGTCGTCGTTTGTATGGTATGTCGATAGTTTCGCTTGGAAATTTTCAAACCCCATGGTTATACACAACATAATTAAAAAGTGAGTTATGTGGACCCATCCTTTAAATAAAGATTCTACTATCCCTTAATTAAATACAAGCAAATGAATTTATGTTTTATTAAGATTTTTCAGATCCTTCCTTTCATTAAACATAGAACCAATGCTTGTTAATAAGCTAACATGTTTTAATTTCAACATGTATGTATAACCCTTGAACCATTCACAAATAAACATAATAAAGCACAACAATGAGACATACAATGGTACTTGCTAATGATCCAACATACAATAAAGCAAATGAGTTTATGTTTTATTAAGATTCTTACAATCCTTCCTTTCACCAAAAATAGAACCAATGCTTGGTATAAGCTCACATGTTTTAACTACAATATATATGAACCATGCACCATTAACAAATAAACATAATAAAGCACAACAATGAGCCTATACAATGGTACTTGCTAATGATCAACATAAAATAGGACAAAGAAGGCTATTACTAGGAGCAATTGTTACTTAGAAAGTAAAAACTCAAGGTTCAACAACAAGGCTTGCATGAATAACATGACAAACCTCAAATACCAAAATCAAATTGCACAAACACCTCTAATTGCAATTAAAATCCATAAAAGTATCTGTATTGCCATAAAACACTTTCATATTGCATTTCTTGTTTATTATATCTGAAAACTCTTGGGATTTACCATATTGAATGTCTAGAAACAAAAAATCCTCGTCAATGAATCATAAACTTTTTCAACGCAGGTAGAAAATGTTAGTTTGCTCTTCTGCCGCAGAATATTGTTAACAATTATCAAAATATGACTAAACCAGAATGCTTGAAGATAAAAAAAGAATTTCTTAATTGGCAGAAAAACATAGGAAGTCTCGAATTGTCATGATCCAGGGGGAACAAAATTCATGTACACATTCTAGGCACTGCTGATATATGGTTACCCTCTCATATAATTTTTCTTTTGGCATTATTTGGCCTACATTAAGCCCATGAATTGACCACTACATTGACCTCAACTATAACTTTAACTGTATGAGGAAAAGAGTCCTATTCTGAGAGTTTGGAAAGAGCAATAACACTGAAGTTAACAGCATTGGGGTTTTTCTTCATGAAGGATTTGATTACTTCCACAGTATCCTGCAACACCCAAAAACTCTCATCGTAAGATTGCATTCATACCAAATACAAACCTTACAATATCAAAAAACATAACCATACATTGGATCCAGGTATTTTAAATAAAAAGCAATGAAAGCACTTATACAGTAAGCAGAGTTTGTGGAGTAGAGTTTCCATGATAGATTGGTTCAGGTCGTCTTCCATCAAGCTCATAGAGGCTACCTGAATGAATCATCCATCCACGTGAAATAAGTTAATGAAAAACTCTGAAGTGAATCAAAATCATGATTGCCCTATCTTCTCACACCAAATATAATATAGTTACCTTCTACACAGACAAAGCACACGAAGTGTAGATCGACAGAAGTACTGAGATCTGGAGGCTGAAATTTCCAATTCACAATTTTTTTAGGAAACTATATCAAAACTTTAAGACATTAATTGCCCAAAGCTTCAAGTTCATACAAGGAATCTAATCTTTGAAGAAATATAGCTACCGCTTGCCAGAATAAATTTGACATGGCCTCTTCTGGTACTTTTAGTATCCAAAGCTTCATGTAAAGAAACAAATCTTTGAAGGAATATAGTCACATTCTTTTATTGAGGCCTCAATAGCCTCATTCCAACTTCAAGTGCTTGATGTATGCAAAGCTTCATGCAAGGAATCTAACCTTCAAAGAAATAAAGGCGTAATTTGATTGGAAATTCTTTTCAGGGTGTGCAATGGATGTGCGTGGTTATAAGTTGATGCCAGATAAAAAAGAGTTTGGTTCAGCTTCCTTTGTGACAGTCCAGACAAGGGCAGAATATGTGACATTTCGACTTGTGACCCATAAACCTTTAAATGCTTCGAGTATGCAAAGCATGTCCTGTTTATCTGATGATGATTCTAAGTTCTAACACACTTAAAAACTTTAGGTTCTAGAATCTCATGTGTATTTACGTCATATATATAGACAGCATATTTATGTATTTACGTGTAGAAAAATAGCATAGTTATGATTCCACACATAACCTCATGTACAGCGTCAAATCTCAGTTAACCAAAAACGTCAAAAAAAGGAGAAGAAAACATGCTTTCCTATTCAAATGCATTATATTACTTGTGGGAACCTCAATACAAGGTGAAAACACACCCAAAATTGACATAAATACACGCAGCCTTAAGAGTTTCATGCATATGACTTTAGAGAGAAGTTGAATCCTTACAACGGTATCACCTCCACTTGCAGCAACCGAATGCACACCTTCAATTTTATCATCTTTTTCAAGTGCTGCAGCTCTCTGCACAGGAATTCAAAGATCTCAAATGACCAATATAGCTATCATTCAGACAATGAAGTCACATAATTCAATTTACCTCATCAGGTGTCATATTTGCTGCAGCTTCATAAAAACTCTTGAAGTAAGATCCATCATCTGTCCAATTTGAATTTCACTTTCTAAGGTTGTGATAGAATATAACACGTTGCAATAATGCACAAAACATGTAATTGAACTAAAAATTTGACAATAGAAAGCCCCTATTTTACAAGCATAGATTATTGGTCGCATCATAACAAGAACTGCTTCAAAAGGATACCCCAAGCAAGCTTCTTTTATGCGTCTGTTTCTAAATTGAAAGTAAGTTAAAGAATCACAATGGCGACCATACCAAAGGTCACTTCGACTGGATATATATAGCCATAATTCTCACCCATCCGTAGCAAGAAAATAAATCCACAGAACATTGTTTTCTCCTTTACAACCTATCTGATTTGACAATCACAGATTCTCTAGTCACTTTTAGTTTTATTTACTTATTTACACAATCAAAACAACATTTTAAGATGTAATCTCTTCTCTAGCTTATAGGCCACTTTAGCCTCTTAAAAGACTTTAATATTTCTTTCTTTCTTTCGTATTCGTTTTTCAGTTTCTCATAAGAAAAACACTCTCCTATTTGAGAGACGGGTACTTTGGCTCTAGGACATTTCTTCAGGTGACAGTGGTCTTAGGTTGTACATCATTAAATATGGGTTGTGAGTGTGAATTGGATCTTTTCTTTGTCATAGAGTAATTTTTCTGCTGCTCTCCAGCAGTGGATGTAGGCTTATCACCAGACCAAGTTAAATCCTCTGTGCCTATTTTGGCAGTATCTTTTACCATAATCATGCACATTTATTTTTACTTTTTGTGAAACACGCCATTTTTTCACCACTTTGTAAGTTTGATGCATGGGTAATATATACATTACTCAGAGAAACACTCAATACAAATATTTGAAGGAATGCATGATTTGGAGAAACATTTAATACTAGCTTGGATGCCTTAAATACATGTCGGGTGGACATTTATCAAGATTCTATTTATTGATCATCTGAGAACAGTAAATGGTGCCTGTTTACAATATACAGATTGGGTACATGTTACTTATTTGCTGTAATCCACACACCACAGAAATGATATTTTGAAATCAAGATGTCATTAATCACACACGCTGAATTATCATACAGTTTCACACACTATAACAATCGAATTTGACCTCTTACTCAGTTGTATGGAGGAAAGATTGTTGCCTACAGCATGAAGAAGTGCAACTGTGCCACACGCATTACCAACAGTTTGCTTCATGAAGAAAGCTTTGTCACTAATCTGAATGGAAAGAAACACAAAAGATTTTCAAATGTAGTGTGAGATGCAGTTCTCCTAGTCCTAGTTAATTGGAAATATCCACCGACTTGTTAAGTGCTAGAAATGAGGCTAAAGAAACTGAAGTTTACATTTGTTGTGTAAGACTTGTATAAATAATTATTCGATTCTCTAAAGTCAATTGAGATTGAAACGGTTTTGATAACCGAGACTATGACAAGGACTAGGATCACAAAAAAAGGGGGAATTATGAAAATATACTCTTGAAACCTCACATACCAAAAAAAATACGCTTGCGATTTGTAATTTCGTATACATACAAAAATAAACATCAGGCGTGTTTTCGTAATATCAGAGACGTAGAAAATTTTCCCAAAAATATGACCAAAGAAAGTTGCAGACTGGCTTACTTTATGATCTTTATTGTGCCTTATCTGCTCAGCTTGAGATGCTGCTTCAATCTGCAGTTCCACCATAACGGAATATACTGAAATTTTAACTATCACATAGCATCTCATTTCTTAAAAAACTTTAAATTTGAGTGAGTTTGAACAAAACTCTACATAGCATTGAAACAGATTATCTTTTACACACCTCCTTTGTTAAAGGAAACAGAAAGAGGACAGCCAATACTGGAGAAGGAACCATAGCAAGTAGGTCATCATCAAATCCATAAACATCAACAAATCCCACATCATGAGGTACACCAAGCCCCTGTACAAACTGCATTGTTCCAGTATATTATCATGTGGGACTGGAATATGTGTGAAACCACAACACATAAAAGAGATAGATGCAACTTAAAATTCTCCATGTCATGTTGCTTAATACTTAGAACCTTAAATATCATCTTACAAGATTCTATATCCTAAACCATCTTATACACTCCAACACCATATCATTCACCTAATTTACTTGCAGAAAGGCTTGAACTAACATCATTTTCAGTGAACCACCATTGGCAATCATGTCTGCACTTTTTGGCTGCAGAGAATCTACAAATTATTTTCTTTGCATATTTATTTGGTGTTTTTATGTGGCATTTTCATGCATTAACTCCTGGTGGTATTTTCTAGAAGAATTACCGATTACTGATTTTTTACGCTGAGTTTCATAAGTGTTTATTGTTAGCATTGATTATTTTATTGGTGCAGCATAGACACAAAAGAACGCCTGATTTTTTGTTATGTTCATTACCTTGTATTAGTGTTTATTTTAGCCATCTTCGAATCTTGCTGTGAGTGTAACTCAAGTTATGCTCGATCGATATTTGTGAGAATCTATCTATCCTTTATAAATGCAGTAAGATTTTCTTATCATATCTCGCTAACCTTTCTTAAAGGTTTTTTTGTTTCGTGCTAGTATTCGTTCTACGTTTAGGCTTACATCGTTTCTATGCATGTGTGTGTGTGTACATGTATATGTAGATTACTACTCCTCCGGAGACATTCTTGAAGACTCTAATTGTGTGTATATGTATCATATATACATCTGATCAATCTTTTTATATGGATTGCTCCTCCATGTCTATATTTGTGAGAATCTATCTATGCTTTATAAATGCAGTAAGATTTTCTTATCATATCTCACTAACCTTTCTTAAAGGTTTTTTTGTTTCGTGCTAGTATTCGTTCTACTTTTAGGCTTACATCGTTTCTATGCATATGTGTATATGTACAGTACTACTTCTCCGGAGACATTCTTGAAGACTCTATTTGTGTGTATATGTATCATATATACATCTGATCAATCTTTTTATATGAATTTTTATCTTCCATGTTTCTCTATCTCTCGCCCTCCCTCTCCTCATCTCTCTCTCTCTCTCTCTCTCTCTCTCTCTCTCTCTCTCTCTCTTCTATTGGTGGTACCTGATTCATAACATCGGGATTGGACTCGAGAGGTAGCCATCGCTTGGCAGAAGGACGCTCATCAGGGGAAGCCATGGACGTCGGCAGCAGCAGCGGGAAGGAGAAGAACGTGAAGACACTGTACTGTGTGCTCTTTTAGTATGAAGTCAGAGAGGCGGCTAGAAACCTAAGAAGACATATAAGTATGTATGTATGTATGTATGTATCGACGTGTCTATTATGATCCAAATCATTAATAGGGTTGTCGAGGGAATCGCGGCCACAAACGGTGCAGGTCGCTCGAAGCATGGCACGCTCGATCTGCACCGTCCGATTTGGATAATAAAAAAACGCGCGACCAAAAATGTTGTCAGAGGTCTCGCCCAACTCTGAATCCTTGGTCGCCTAACTACCTATTGTGGTCACCCAACCTACATATTCTGGTTGCCCAACCTACCTATTGTGCTCGCCCAACCTGCCATTTCAGTTTGGTCGCCCAACCGAGTTAAAATGTGGTTGCCCCAACTGAGTTTTAATGTGGCCATGTGGTCGCCCAACCTTTTCATCGACGACTATAAAACCCTAAAACCTGTCATTATCTCTCAATTTTTCAAACAAGATTGACGGGGTTTTTTTCCAGGAAAGCAATTTTTCTTCAGGAGGCTTGCAATCGACATTCCCAACAATCACTTCTGCAATCGATGCCTTACTATTTCCCAAGTATGTGTTTGTGTTTGTCTCTACATTTTCTGATATTTTTTTTTTGATGTGGTTGGCTTTTTCATGTCAAGGGATTAGGGTTTGGGAGAAGGTTTTGGTTGTGTTGAGAATCAAGCTCAACCTAACATGGTGTGTGAATACACCCTTTGAGAATCTATGAGCACTCAAAGGTCACGAGTGACATCACTCTCTACACATTAACTATGTGCCATAGAATCATATTCTATGACACATAACTAATTAGTTCCATATTCCCCTTGACTAATGAGTCTTCACATTCCTCAAGGTTCTAGAGAGAGAGAATGGACGTTGTAGTGAGTTAATGAAGAAAGAGGGTGACCTTATATAAAGCACCCTCCTCCTACTTCATATAGTGTGAGTTGTGACTTCTTGTAATGCTACATTTTTGTATCTCATATTCTCCCTGTGAATATATACTTTTTTCTTGAGTACTTCATTTCCTCTTTTATCTATCTTGTGTTTTTCTCTTCTCTCCCCTCTTTTCTCTCACACACATAACATACATCTCTTCCGTTGCAAAAGAATCATATCCGATTCTTTACATGGTATTAGAGTAGTTTGGTAGCTCGATCTAGCCCATCCACGTGTGTCGTGTTTTACGCTGACGTTCAAGAAGAACCGCTTCATTGTTATTGTAGTGCAATTACATAGCTCGTGTTCGAGAAAGAAGGAAAAGAAGAATGAGATCTTCATCGACAATGAATACTCAAATGGGGAGCGCCCTCCCTAGAGACAAGTTGGATAGAAACAACTTTGCATCTTGGGAGTACAATATGCACCAATACCTTGTCGGCAAAGGCTATTGGAGCTACATCAAAGGAGCACAAGAAAATCAACCCGACCCGAAAGATGTCGACTACTCAACATGGGAGCAAGCGGCAAGCTGAGTGATGTATTGCTTTGCGACATGTGTTCATGACCACATGCTCAGCTACATTTGAGAAGCTGAGACGCTGAAGGAAGCATGGGAGAATCTCAAGACGATATTCGTCGCCAACACGACGGCATGAAAGCTTCAACTCGACCAAGAGCTGAACAACATCCAACAAAAGGATGTGTCCATCACAAGCTACACCTTGAAGATCAAGGAGCTTTATGACTCGCTCGACTCAATAAGCGTCAACGTGGAGGATGATGAGATGGTGCAAATATGCCTCGGCAGCCTTGCACCACAGTTCGGTGCGATGAGGACCGTCGTACTAGCACGAGAGAATCCTCCCTCTTTCTTCGATCTTCAATCCATGTTGTTGGTTGAAGAAAACCATGTTCAAAGAAGGAGCAACGCCTCGAAAGGCCACATGCTCTACACACATTCGAACGAAGGAAGAGGACGTGACCGAGCAAGAGGTCGATTTGGCCAAGGACGAGGCGGACGAGGTCCGACTTACAAAAACAACTTCCAATTTCGGCAACAAGACGAAAGCCATCGAGGAACCTTCGAAAGAAGGGGAGCTTCCATTCCGGTCTGAGACGACAACCCTCAATCAAATGCAGGTATTGCGCCAAAATCAGCCACCATGAAGAAGAGTGCCGAAAGAAGAAGCGCGAGTTTGCTTCCACAAGCCGACAACTCACCAATTATGCCACCAACTCCGACTATGACGATCATGGTAGAATGTTCGTGATGAGACATAGAGCAAATTCTGTGTTGGCTTCTACTGCGAATATTGCCTCTAGTTCGGAAGATGTATGGTTTGTCAACTCTCGGTGCCTTGAACCGTATGACATCTCATCAAGAATGGTTATGAGAACTTCGAGAGCCATATCGACCCAACTATATCGCGTGATGAGACATAGAGCAAATTCTATGTTGGCTTCTACTGCGAATATTGCCTCTAGTTCGGAAGATGTATGGTTCGTCAACTCTCGGTGCCTCGAACCATATGATGTCTCATCAAGAATGGTTATGAGAACTTCGAGAGCCATATCGAGCCAACTATGTCGAAACCGGAGATGACACTACTCATCCGATTCGGCACATCGACAATGTTCCATTCGGTAGAGAAGGTAACCAAACATACAAAAGAATGTCTTGCATGTACCTACCATTACGAAGATTTTGGTCTGCATTGGTCAAATTGTTGAGCACAAGATGCAAGTTCGATTTAATCAAGACGGTTGCTTCATCGAGAAAGAGGGTCGACTCATCGCTCGTGGATGAAGAGAGGGCCGAAAGTTCATTCTCGCATTGCATACGTGCACATCCCCGACGAGAAGTGACAAAAGCTTGACCTGAAGTCTGAGAAATGTATCCTCGTAGGATACTCACTGGAACAAAAGGGGTACAAGTGCTATAACCCCTCGACTCGGAAGGTTCGTGTGAGTCGAGATGTAGTCTTCGATGAATCGGAATCATGGTACGAACCCAAGATGACTCCTCCTGAATCATTTATAGTCGACCCGAAATCCGTTGAACAAGAGATAGAAGATGGAGATCGACTCAAACACATGTTCGATGAAAGTCTGATTACGACAAGGCTTAGTGATCCACAAGAGTTCCCGAGCGACCAAAGCACATCTCGGCGTAGTTCGAAGATGGACAAAGGCAAGGCAAAAATGCCAGAATATGAAGACGATCACTTTGACGGCAACAAATCAACTCACCCCCTCGACAGTGAGTTCGGTGGCATCGATTTACCTATCATGAGGACACCTGGCATAAAGAAAGCCATTGCCACGACAAACGAAAATTTCTGTCGCTCAACCTGTGAGAAGAATCTTGTTAGTCGATTCGGTTACAACAATTATATGGCATACCATTATGCCTTTATGATGAACCCTAAACCCTAAACCCTAAACCTGTAATCTTAGATAACCCATGTATACGCCCATTACGGGGGAGTGTCGAATACAAGTGTATAATGGACGTATTCACACTATCCCTTTGTATAGATCAAGTTTGGGCCATTTGTGTAATTAGCATAAATGGTAGTTGCCCTAAGTCGGTCACTATATATAGTGACCTTGTAACCTTTTTGTAGGGTGGGTTGTGTTATTGTTTCTATTGAATAGAAAGTCTTTTGTGCCTCCTCTCTCTCTCTCTCTCTCTCTCTCTGTCTCTGTGCACGATCTTGCAAACTGTCATACGCAGGTTCTCAACCCCAATCGAATGCTACTTGATCTTCCGCATCGACACGGCCTTGTCTTCAACAGAAGGTGGCGACAGTTCAAGAACTGGAAAGTTTTTTGGAAGCAGGCAAGGATCCACAATGATTCGAAGAAATGAACGAGGAGATGCAGACACTATGCAAGAACGAGACATGGGATCTCACTCCCCACTCACCGTACAAGAAGGCAATCAATTGCAAATGGATTTAAAAAGTGAAGTATAATGCCGATGGCTCCATAAACTGCTACAAAGCTTGACTAGTAGCGAAAGGATACGCACAAACACATGGAGTCGACTACGAAATGACCTTTGCTCCGGTGACAAAGATGACGATTGTGCGGACCATAATTGCACTTGCTGCAGCGAAAGGGTGGCACCTCCATCAAATGGACGTAAAGAACGCCTTTCTTCAAGGTGAATTAGAAGAGGAAGTGTACATGGTACAACCACCCAGCTTCGAATCGAGCATCCATCCGAAAGCAATCTACCGACTGAAGAAGCCACTCTATGGCCTTAAGCAAGCACCGCGTGCTAGGCACTCGAAGATAACACAATATCTTCATCAAATCAGCTTTCGAATGTCGAAATCCGACAACTCCCTCTACGTATGAAATGGCTCTGACAACCCGATTGTCATCATCCTATATGTGGATGATCTAGTCATTAGAGGTGCAAGTCTAGTTGACATCAACAAGGTCAAGTCCCTCCTCTCTAGAAAATTCGAGATGACGAACATGAAGGAGCTCGATTACTTCCTTGGCATTGAGGTAATTCGGACTCCAACAGGCATTATGATCTCCCAACGACACTACATCCTCAACTTGTTATACAAGTTATGGATGACTGAGTGCAAATATGTGGCAACCCCTCTCAATCGAAACCTCAAACTGGATGTCGACCCTAGCACGAAAGAGTGCGAGCCGACTCAGTATCCACAACTAATCAGGAGTCTCATCTACCTCACGATCACTCGACCCAACCTCAGCTATCCGGTCGGCCAATTCATGCAAACTGTGCAAGAAATCCATTTGGATTGTGCTAAGCGAGTATTACGATACGTGAGCGGCACAATGGATTGTGGCATTCTCTATGAATTAGCCACACCAATTCGACCCAAAGGGTACACAGATGTCGACTAGGCTAGCTACAGAGCCAATCGACCTCCGGATTTGTTTTCTCCCTCAGCAACAAAGCATTTCGTGGAGTAGCAAGAAGCAACCAACTATCGCTCTTTCAAGCACAGAGAACAAATACAAGGGCGTAGCCATGGCTGCATGTGAAACTATATGGCTCAAGAGGATATTGAAGGATCTGGGCGTTCCCATCAAGGATTTGATTCCCCTTTACTGCGACAACATGAGCAGTATTTATCTGGCTCAAAACCCAGTGTTCCACGCACGCACAAAGGTAGATCCATGCGTGTCGGTTGTAGTTGTCAATGAAGGAGATGAAATATCAGCTCCCGCCAAGCCTAACATTATGTGTCAGTTCCCATACATCCGAATGTATCAAGTCGAGCTTGTTACGGCTCCGGTTTCTTTTGGTGGGGAATGGAAGCCGGTGTTTCTTCCCGACTTGGCAGGCTTCACATACTTGGGCCTTCCGGCCACTTAATTTTGGCAATTTGAATACGACCTTGTTTCGATTACAAGTCTTGAAGCCTCCGATAGTTGACGTGGCCAATCCACTTGTGCCACAAGTCAATATCTGACTCGACTTTTTGTCCTTTTGTGAACAAGGCGGTGCCTACGTCGTTGGTGTCGAGGATGAACATCCTCCTATTCCGGTGCCCTTGCACGATGATCTGGCCTTCTTCCTCGATGAAGCACCCGAGGTGCGTGAACCGTATTTGCATCCCCTGGTCGACGATCTATCCGATTGACACCAAGTTCTTCATAATTGTCAGAACATGTAAACATTTTGACAACTCCCGATTGCTTCAGCTTTTCCAGAAAGGAGAACCACTCTTCGTGGCTCGTCATGTGGTTAGAGGTTCTGGAGTCAACGTACCACACTTCCTCCGATCCGGAAGTGGTCTTCTTCATCAAGTTCACTTTGTGCTTCATCACAAAGGCTGGCCCTTTTCAGTCTTTTCGGTTTCGAAATTTTTTGATCCTTCTACGTAGTGCGAGCTTTATTTGTTCCCTTGTCCGACCTTACCGGATCCGGATTTATCCGAATCAGTGCACTTCTTCCAGCACTTGGATGTCCAATTGAGTGGTCCTTGACCCACTCGCATGGTTTTCTTCGACCATGAGCATCGATTGCAGGTTGAAGAAGGACGGTGGCTTGTCCCGGGTGCAAATTGCCGTCTGGATTGTGCTAGACCACCAAGAGGCAAATCTGGACCATCTCGTCTTCGTCCACCGTCACGTTGATGGGCCCGAGCGCATCGCAGATCTCCTTGATCTTGGTGGTGTATTCGGTGACCGACATGTCCCGTTGCCGGATACTATTTAGCTCTTGTTGGAGCTGCAACTTCCGAGCCGTGGTACTTGCGGCGAAAATCTTCTGAAGATTTTCCCAGGCCTCCTTCGGCAACTTTGCGTCTCTAATGTAGTTGAGCATCTGGTCGTGCACACAGGACACGAAGCAGTACAACACTCTACTTGCCCCTTGCTCCCATGCCGGGAAGTCCTTGTGTGCTAAATCTGGCACTGCTTCATTTGCTCCTTCCACGTGGCTCTAGTATCCGTGCCTCGATAGGTATTGGTGGATTTTATATGACTAGGATGCATAGTTTCTCCGGTCAAGCTTTTCTGTAGGAAGCGAGCTTGCCATGCTTCTGTCCATATCTAGCTTTTGTTCTTTACCAGTGATTAGGTCTTTTTCGAGCAGTTGTCGATAGCAGAGGTTCTCAAACCTTGAGCTCTGATACCATGAAAAGAGTAGCGTGCAGAAGCTTAAAGATGAAACCGGCTTCACCGGATAGTAAAAGAGAGGAAACACAAGTTTAATGGAAGCTTCAGAATAGATAATACACAAGAGAGACAGAGAGAGGAGAATAACATAAACTCAATTCAAAATAATAACACTATGTACATACAGAACATTTTTTTATACAAGTCCTTAAAAAGACTGACAGAAGTATTGACAAGTACTTCAATACTCATACGAGCGACTGACACTAACTCCAAGGAATATGCCTACATACAAAGCAAAGATTGTAGGCCTCTAATGGCCTATCGATTACAATCCAATACGTCTCTCTGATCCGACTGTCGGTTCCAGATGCCTATCCGGTTCTCTGTTTTAAGTACCGATCCGGATCCGGTTGAGCTTGTCAGCTCAACAATAATGATGATACTTCTTTGGAAGTTGAATTGTTGACTCCTCCTTAGCGGTGTTGGAAGGTTTCACTAATACTGCGAATACAAGCATTGATTCCTTGTGTCATTCCTCACACAATTGATGTTGCGAAATGGTTGAAATCTTATGAGTAGATCCTCGAGGTTGTTGATACATGATTTCTCTTGTTCTCTAATCTATGTCCAGATTGTGTAATTGGAACCATGGTAACTCCAAAACAATTGGATACTCTAGACTAATAATTATACTAAATGATACTACACACGCCAAATTATTTAGGACAACACTAATTGACTCTGACTCTTCTGCGATATTTCTGGAAGCAATGAGGCAACCATCAATGATTACTACAGAAGCTGGGCAAGAGAGTTTTCTTAGGGATATTTGATGAGCTTGGGCAAAATTCTTATACACGAAGCAAGAGTTGGCTCCGGAATTTAGGAGTGTTAAGCCATGTACTGGAGGGTTACTTTTAATACTAATTGTTACTTGAGCTAGGAAGACATTGCTAACTTGCTTAGAGGGAATGGAACCATTAATGGGCTACACAGATCTAGGGTTGTCCAACCAAACAACTCCTATTTTGGCTAGACATAGTCATTTAAATCTTCTTCTAGTTGACTAAGGATTTCAATTTTGTTTGATAGACTTGGGCTATTAGGACTATCAGACACTACTAATGAATTGACTTGTATTTAGTACTATTAGTACTAGCATCCATTTGATTTACCTATCTTCGTGGCTTGTAAGGACAGTTCACTGCAATATGCCCCGGTCCACTGCAATAAAGACATAGTCGATTTGCTCGATGTTGTTGCTTTTCTTCTTCCGATAATTGTCCACGACGACATGTGGTGTCGATTTCCATCGGTGTTGGAGTATTTGTTGGAGACGCATTATATGACTCCCTTGCAAATGGTTTTTCTACAACGGAGGCATATGTGGGCTCCGACCTTGTTCTTGGCATTTGTAATTGACGTTTCGAACGTCATTCAAAAAGCCTGTTATCGCAACGTACCACCCGACTGATTGCCTTTGTGAGCGACTTTGGTTCTTCGGGGAAAGTCAGGAGTAATTCTTTGACATCATTTTGCAGGCCATATCGAAATTGCTCCATCAATGCTAGGTCATCCTAGGGAATATCGGCGATGAGAAGATGGAAATCTACAACGTAAGTTGAGGCTGGATGATCACCTTAACGCAATCTTCGCATTTTATTGATTGGTGTCCTAACGTTGTCAGTGTCCACAAAACATGCTTTAAACTCGTTAATAAATTCCTCAAAATTATTTAACAATGGAGATTCTTTTTCTAACAAAGGAGTGAATCATGCCAAAGTTATGCCACTAAGCAACGTGCCTACTAGTCCCACTCGTGATGTATTAGTGGGATATCGGGAAGGATGCATTTGAATCACTAGACGTACCTGATTAAGAAATCCTCTAAATTGTGATCGTGTTCTATCGAATTTCATAGGAAGACCGATCTTGGGTTTTTTATGAATCCCTTGAGTACTTGGTCCTTGTTGTTGCAATGACACAATGGTTGCTTCAAGTTGTTGCACACATAATGCCAACTCCCCGTGTTATTGTTGCGTTTGTTGCTTTTCTAGAGAGATCTGTTGAAGATCCCCCAACAACCATTGATTTTCTTGTTCTAGTGCTACAAACCTTTCTTTTAAGCATTGTAGCTCTGAGAAAACAGATTGGTATTTGTGAGCGCTAATAGTTGCCATAATATTGGAGGAAGGAAGGATAAGAAGATTAGTATGAAGGAAAGGAGGGATACGAAACTGAATGGCAATTCGGTTCAAACTGACAGGGATAGTACTAGAGGCAAGGATAATTAGTACTAAAGATAAAGGAGAAGAATGAGGATTAGTAATAAGAAGGGAAAGAGTGTGTGAGAATCATGAGAGAGAGAGAGAGAATGATGACAACAAGAAGTATATTATATTATATAAAGAAAGATACAAGAACAACTAGGAGGCTTAAGACTGGCGTTGAACCGAATTGGTTTTGAATAATGCTATTTGCCCCTATATTATAGTATTGTTAGGAATACTCCTGAAGTTTCTAGAATGTTCCAGAGTAATCTGGAATATACACGAATTTCCTATAGTGAAATAACAAATGAAAATAATAGTTTTTTGTGAAAAGTAGCGTGCGGAAGTAGGTATGAAGACGAAACAGAAGGAAGGAAACTCAGGTTCAATGGAGAGCTTGAGCTTACGTAGTATACACGGGAGAGACAGAGAGAGTGAGAGAGAACACAAGAACTATATTCAACAATAATACTCAGTTTGTACATAAGACGTGCTCAGTGAACACTTTTATACAAGTCCTAGAAGGACTGACCGAAGTACTGACAGTACTTCAATGCTCATCAAGAGCTCCTACACTAACTCCCAAATATATTCCTCACGGAATATCTTTCCTAACGACCTCCCGGTTTACGTACTCGGTTGGACCGATCGGTCCTCGGCTTCTTCAGCCGATCCGGCCGATGTTGAGCTTGTCTCTCAACATTTTTGTATTACAATGCATGGTTTAATGGTAAGGGTTCAACCCTTGTAAGACAAGGTCATATGTTCGAATATTTTGGAACCATACCATCCCATATCATGACAAAACCTCAAGTTGAGCTTGAGGGGGAATGTCGAGGGACAAGCTCAACATGAAGTCAGACCGATTGAAGGATCGGCTGGAAGCCATAAGGACCGATAGGCCGACAGGGCCAAAAGGTCGTAGAGTCGTTAGGACCTAGTTTTCTTAGCATTGTCTTAGGATATAATTTAGGTTAGTCAGATGTCTGAGCTCATTTAAGTACTCTGTCAATATTGTTTGTATATATGGTTCTTTGTGAGCACATTGTATTATGTCGACTCTTTTTTAATATAGTGATTTTTGTTGTTCTAGGTATACTCTCTCTCTCTAAATCTCCATCTCTGTGGTAACCTAAGTGCATGTCATACTGTGTTATCTGGCTCAGTCGACTGTGTTTATCTTTGAGCTTCCACATCTTATTCTTTATAGCTAGGAATTTCGAAGCGGTTCCATTAGCTAATATGAGTCATCGAGGGTTGAAGTGAAAGAACCATATAGAGTTGTGTGGTGTGATAGTGTCGATCATGCAAGGAAAGATTGTGCTAGCCTTCAACAAGCAATTCGACAAAACCTCGTCTACATGAAAGGCAACATTATACACTCAAGTGAGACTCGTAAGCCCTTGCACGTGAATTTTGGTAGGGGCGGTCTAAAGAAAATCAGGGATGAGACCAATGTGAGCCACGTCGAAGCTATACACTATGTCGCAAACGTCGATCTAAGAATCGGGAAGGAGAAGCTTGAAATGATTAAACAAGGAATGGGGTTTTGGCCAAGCATCCTCGAATACAAAAAGAAAGGGAAGATTAATTCAGATGATGCAAAGCTAGCCAACCTTAATGTACGAGACATTACTAGGTGGGCGTATCCGGTTGATAACAACTCAATTGGTGGTCGTTATTGAGTACATAGTGGCACTCAAACAGAAATAAAAAGCACTAAATTTTGGGAGATTAAAAGGTTCACAAATATTTGCAAAAATCTACAGAAGGGATGTAATTGGAAATCTAGAATTAGTTTTCTCATAGCATCACATAATATACCATGATATAATGATCATTAAAGAGTCATGAAAAAATCTAAGAAAGAATGTAAAGAATATTGTAGGTGATCGAAGCATGATATATCCTCTATCACTTGCACATATACAACACATTATGTATCACCCGAAAGGGAGGCTATAGGAAGTTAATTAGTTAAGCACCTTTGTGGTGTCTCACTACTAGTTGTCTCACTCTCCCCATTACCAATCAATTGACTAATTAGTTACATAATCCCCAATACTGCTATGCGATGTTTTTAAGTTGATGAGTTTGAATTTGTGCCTAGTATGTCTTTTGGGCATAACTCCTAACCTACGAGTCCACCACAATTTAGTTCATAATCCACTCTTACCTCAACTAATCACCACAGATGATCGTACAACATAGTTGACCAAGTGTTGGCCAAATTGCATAATATCAGAGTAAAACTCTCGTATTGACGCTGTCCATTTGCAACCCACATATAATGGAATGACAGTTTCATCGTGATTGTAGCCCAAGGCGAAGAAGAAAGAAAGCCCACGAGTCCAACACTCTCTCAAATCTAAAGGAGATGGGCGGCGGAATGAAGAATTAGGGTTTAAGTAGTAAGACTCCAAGATGATGGTGAGGGTTTTAAGCGGTAAGACTCTTATCTACTTTTGTCTAAATTCCATTTTAAGAATTCCTCTTCTTCTTATTTGCGGTGCCCACTCAAATCCAAAAATGGAGATGGGCGAATGAAGAATTAGGGTCTAGAGACTCCAAGATGATGCGAGGGTTTAAGTATGTAGTTAAGCCTTTACTGTTAAGTCTAAATTCCATTTGAAGAGAAGTCTTCTTCTTCTTCTTCTTCTTCTTCTTCTTCTTTGCCGTGTTGGGCAGCCATGAACGGGTCTAACGACAGGAATCCTCCTCCTCCTCCTCACCAGAAGAATAAGGAGAAGGCTGATGAATACCTTGACAAAAGAAGGTATGGTGGTGGAAGCGTGGAGCCACAAAATCATCATTATTATCTCAATCAAAGCTTATATGGAGGAATATGGTCTCAGTGCCCACAACAACCAGACTTTGAGCTTTATAAAATGAGGCACTGGAGAGACGGGGATAAGGAAAGGAATTACAATCAAGATCAGAATCGAAGAAAATCGCCCAATGAGTTTTTCGCTGAAGTTGCTTCCAACGAGATTTCTGCTCCAATGACAATGAAAAAGGCGAATTCCGGTAGCTTGAGAGACAAAGTGGAGAATGTGGCGAAAGTTGAATATGAGAAACTTTTGTCTAAGCGTAAAGGAGTGACGTTGTGGAAGGTATTGGAAGCTTTGTTATTAGTCCTCAAGGCAGAATCTCTAGAATTGTTGGGTCTACGCCTCCACAATGTTCCAACTCTTCGAAAGATTCTTCTTCTCGAAGGAAAGGTACTGATCAATGTTATTTCTCTTTCTATATGGGTTTTCATCATAGTAATGGCAATTGGATTAAAAATCTTAGAATTTTGTTTAGGACTTTTATTTCTCTTTCCCTTAGTTGGTATGGGCTTTTCTTCACAGTGATGATAATTGAAGGATACTCCATAGTTTCAAACCTTAGAATTGATCAGAGACTTAAGTAAAGTCTATAGTTTTAAACATTAGATTTTATCAATGACTTCCTTTTTCTTGAAGGAAAATTGTATATTCTCTTTCCCTTCATGGGTATGCGTTTTCATGATTGTAAGGTTTCTCTTCTTATGTTTATTTTCTCTTTACCTTTGTTGGTATGTGTTTCATTCCCAGCAATGTAAACTAAAATATAAAATCTTTGAATTTAACTTAGAATTTTTTTCTCTCCTTCTTTAAAGAGACTTACTTATTGTTTATGCTCTCTTATCTTTGTTTATGTGGAGTATTTACCATATTAATGGAATTTGAAATATATAAACTTTTGAATTTACATTGGTGTCTTCTTCTTCTCGAAGGAAAAGTGCTTAATTGTTTATGTTCCCTTTCCATTTGTTGGCATTGAGTTGTCAGCTTAGTAGTGGAAATCAGAACATAAAACCTTGGATTCTACCAAAGAATTTTTCACATAGTGACATAAATTGAAGATAAAACCTTTGAATCTGCCTGAGAGTTATCTCCATAATAATGGAAATGGAACATAAAACCTTTGAAACTTGAATTTACCCAGGTGAACTCTTATATCCACTGCCATGTTGCAGTGAGAAAAATCACAACATTGCATGATCTGAGTCTTGAGATTGCACAAAACGAGGGTGTACAAAGTTTCGAGGACTTGGGTCTTGGTCCAATCTCATTATTGCCACTAGTTGGTCAATATTTTGCTCCTGCGGGTGGTCCAGAAGTCCACAAAATAACTACAGAGGATGTTCTCAATTATCTAGCGGAGTATACTAACAAATGTAATGGCAAAGTAGATGTGGAAGCCTTTCTATCTTTCATATCAAATTCGCGTTCCATCCCATCACCACAACACTTGTGTGTGCGTATGCAGAACTTTGGGTACGTAATATGTATAGATGCATTTACCTTGAACGTTGTGATATGGATATGCAGAGATGCAAATTTATGCCTATCCTCAGAAGGGAATGGTGTTCAGCATTAGGAAACCACTCGTGCTATTAAAAGAGACAATCTGGTTTACAGTTCTCCTCCATGTTAATCAACGTTCTTTGTCATAATAGCATGTGCTATACCCAAACAATCATCATCTTTAGCCAAGTTTTCATGTTGAATTTGCTTCTCAGCTAATATGTTGGTATATTAAAAAAAGAAAAAAGAAATCTGTTTATTGGTAAATTCATGCATTACATGCCATGGAGGTTTTGAGAAGTACTGCAAGAACATATACTACATGATTCATATTTCTATATATAAAAACTCTCATATATGCATATATTATATGTAGATACATGCAATATATTTTCAGGCTCCAATGCAAGTCCATGTCACATAAAATTCGAATTACACATCGCATCACATAAAGTTCATATGAAAGGATTAGTTTAAGAATCTGTATTGTTCCCACTTGTTTTGCTGCAAATTAAGATTAATGTACCGTGGATCTTGTTAGGGTATATGTTTCTTATATTCGCCGCGAGAAGAATGCAGAAAGGGAAATGGCAAGTCAGAGAGCACATTTGACTGCTCTCAAGGAATCTGCAGCCAAACAAAACATTCAAGACTCTAATATTACAAATAGAATTGATGCATTTCTAGCATCAGCCAGGAATGATAATACTCCAAATTTCCCCCTTAGCTCAGCTGCTCAATCTTTGAAGGACATTACGACCCTAAAACCTGATACCAATATGAAGAAAGCTGCTTCTTTGTGTAATAAATTAAAAATTAATAGCTGTCCATATCCTTCAGCAGCAGAGGAACAACAGCGTGTCCGATCACACAAGGAATTACCTCTTGATGAGTACACATTGTCACGCAAAGAACTAAGTGATTTTGTCTCTTCTTGGAGAGGCATTTGCCAGAAGTCCTCCATGTTAGAGGTATAGCTTCTACCGCATGTTGATTTTCTGGAAAAGATGAATGCAAGAATATGTTTCAGTTCATCAATCATGATTTCTGTAAGTGATCGCATTTGTTTCTTTTGGTTCATCTGGTTGGACATTCAGGTGCTTACGCAAATGCTCTCTGAACATGAGTTGAAGCTGAATGCAAATCTGAAGAAGAAAAGGAAGTTAATGAAGCTTTTCAAGATTCGCCCTGTCATTGGTCTGCTGAATGTTGCGGTAGAAATGTCATCTCAATTTTGATAAACTATGCAATGTTGTCTCTATTGACTAAGATCTTATTTATTGTGTGTGTATTTGATCATCATAGTTGGCTGCCAGTGTGAAAATCTTTTCCGCTGTTTCTAGTGTTCTTTTGCTGGTTCAGTTTATAAATTTAATCCACCTACTATAAATTCTATCTTCATAATATAACAAACATATTTTACTATATGGAAAACTAGAAGGTAATGGGTTCTTTCCAGGTTTTGATGTGGACACGAAACAGAATATTTAATTCAGTAAAAAATTAAACATATTTATAGCATTATGACTATATATCAGAGTCTCCTCTATGACGCATTAATAACTACATTGAAATAGAAAGAAAATATTATCATTCTTTCAAAATTTACATTACTTTGACTACACATGTTGCAATTTACACTGTATATACTTTATTGTCCGATTTCATAAGACTTGTAAGAGAAGCAGCATGTAAGAGAACCAAACATAATTTCATAAGATTTCTAAAACCAAAGTAAATTTAAACCTAGTAAAAGTAAGGGGACTACCAAAATAAGAGAAAAAGGAAAAAGTCTTAAAAATCAATCAAGAGTCGAAATATGTATATAAATACATGAAGAAAAGTGGCTGCATCAAGGATAAAACCATGACAGCAACCTCAATTGTGTATTGCTTTTTGCTGTTTATTGTTTGGTATCATTCAGTAATCATTTTTTAAAGCTACTTCTCCTTTGGATTTGAATTAAATACAGGTGCTATCTATGAAGGCTGGGCATTGGACGAGCCTTTATGATGCCCTCGAAGCTGCTGCTACTAAAGATGTCCATGAGAATAAAGGTGTATATTCTATAGAAGCAGTTGACAGAATAGAGGTGACAACGAGTGAATCTAAACCAGAAGCACTTAAAGTGGTCAGTGAAACAGGTATGAAGATACTGTGAAGCTTCCATATTTATGTGGAGTTTGTGAAAACTTTGCTAATTGATTCCATGAACTTGCCTTCATCTTGCCTTTTTCCATCCATCATAGGAGTTAGTGCCAATATGTAAATAACTAAATCACATGATTGTTAAAAAAGTATTGTTTTAACTGTTGAGTTTTGACAGACAACGTCCAATTTTCCTGGCCACACTCCAACATATTAATCATCATGGTTACACATGTCTGTGATAAATTGTAGCATTATTGAACTTATTTTTAATCTTGCATTTTGTTTGGAAACTTGAGCTTCTATAAAATCATTATCTGCTCACATATATATATTTAAACCTTGATTGTTGAATTATAATAATATATGTTCACTGCTCATCCATTATTCTTCTCGATCAAGTCCTATGAACTGTGCCACATTTAAGTTTGTATTGAATATCTGGTTCTATTATCTGCAAAGCTCCATGCAGTTAAGCAAATTAAGTACTGGAGTAACTCTGTTAAAACTCTTTAATAATCCTCAAACTTTGATGCATCAAATTGGATTTAATTTGTATTCATTGTTCAATCATCTTTCTTCCAGATCAAATGTCTCCAGGCTTAGAGAAGTTCCTCGAAACAGTTCTTGAGATTTTGAATAAAGTCTACAAAGATCTCAATGACAGGCCACGAAACAACTCAACAGAACTCTCTGGAAAGGAAACAGTTGATTTTGTAGTGAGTAAAATACTGCAATGTGAAAAGACATTATTGGAGCGGCTTATTTCTAAAGAATCAAAAAGTTCTAATTTTGTAGAGCAGTACTTGGCTAAGCTTTCAAAAATTTTCTCTGGCATGACAGACAATCTTCAAAATAATTGTGTAACACCTTTTCCTGAATCAAGGATGCAAGCATTTATTTCCCAGACAGTCATGGCTGTCGAGGATGTCAGTAAGCTGTCTGAAAATTATGTTTTCCAGTTATTACTTAGGCAGTTTCCTTCAGAAAGTATTAGTGAATGGTATTTCCATTTGGTAAAAAAATATATGATCTCATGCTCAGAAGAAAAAGTACCTAATCACTCAATCTATTATTCGTGTGCTCTTCTGGCAACCAAGGCCGATAAATCACGAACATCTGGGTTGAGGGTTTATGATAACTCTATGATCAAGGAAGATTCTGAAATGCAGGCAGTACACAAAGTTGGCTTACTTGGGAGTATGACGAGTGCAGATGCAACAAAGTGTCTCTTAAAAGCACCCATGCTTTGCAATCTCCTTGAATGGTCACATTGGGATGCCATATTTTCCCCTTCTTTGGGTGAGTTCTTGGATTGGATGGAAAAGGATGCGTCTGTGAAGGACTTAGCATGTTTGGTAACTGGTGAAGGAACGATACTACGGATCGACGGCTCAGCTACGGTTGACAGCTTTTTGGCTGTGGCTGCCAAGGGCTTAGGAAAACAGGCAGCTCTGCAACTAGTCTCACTTATAGCCAATTATGGTGGTGTTGATCGTGTCCCTCAATCTCTTCTTAGGTCTTATTCTTTAAAGGCTTTAGAGGTACTTGCAGGGAGATCCCATATGGCTGGAAAAAAGAGAAAGACTCTTCAAGGAAACCACCCTAATAAAAGGTCTAAGTGTCAGATGATTGGCTCTGCTTCAATGTTGATACACAATCAAGCTGAAATTGATAAGTCCTCTGATATATACATTTGTGTCCTGGAGTTTGTTTTGGAATTCTTGTCATCTATGCCCTCTGAATTCCTCATATATGGTGCATCTACAGTCATCCCAGTTCTTATGGAAATTGTTCCCAATGCTGCTGTGGCACTGCTTGAACTCTGTAGTACTACTGAGTATCGCATGATGCTACATAAGATTGGAGTTTCTTTAGGGATTGGTGAATGGATGAAGGACCTGAAATCATTATGCTTTGAGCGTCACACTCTAGTGATTGATTCGCTACCACAATCCCCTGTACAGCAGATACATGAACTGGCTATCCCAGAAATTTCCCATCTTGGCAATTCTGAAAGTGTTCTTCTGGATCCTTTTGATCATAAGATGCTGGATACACAGAAAGATGAAATGCCTCTTATGTCCATTCATATTGAATCAAGGACGCAAAAGGATACACACGCTTTAAGTGAAACTGAGAATAAAGTTCCACAAACTCAAATAAACCTTGAAATTGCAGCAAGGGATGTGATTTCTAGTATACGTAAGGAAGAGTTTGGGATGGACTTGGATTTGTCAAGTGATGAGCAGAGACTTCTTGTCAAACAGCATGAGCGTATTGGCAGAGCGTTGAACTGCCTTTCCCGAGAATTATATTCACAAGATTCTCACTTTGTCCTGGAGCTGGTATGCATGTAAAACATCAATGTAATTAACCTTTACTTAATGGAATAACGTTTTTAAATACTTGGTGGCCCTTTGTTCATCAGGTTCAAAATGCTGATGATAATGAATATTTGCCGGATGTGGATGCTATGCTTGTTTTTATTTTACAACAAAATAGAGTGGTTGTGGTGAATAACGAGGCCGGCTTTACTCCTGCAAACATGAAGGCATTGTGTGATGTGGGAAACTCTACAAAGTCTGGATCTGGAGCTGGCTATATTGGGCACAAAGGCATAGGATTCAAGTCAGTTTTTCGAGTAAGTTTTGTAAATTCGACTTTCAAAACTACCGTGTTATCTTTTTGTTTTATGATGTTGATCTGATGCTTATTTTCTACCTGATGTAAAAATTGATTTTTATACTGAATATGTTTGAGAATATGTGGTCCTATATTTAAATACCTAAATTGAAAGGAAATCTTTCATGGGGTATGTAAGAAGCAGAGAATTTTGATTTGGTATGGCTATATGCTAACTTACTATAGATTTACTGAGATCGCCTCCTCTGCATTTTCATTAGAACACTAATCAACTCCACAAGTTCACTCTATGGATAGTGACAAATACAGTTGATAGAATAGCCATTAGTTGAGTGACAATTTACCTCTTTGGCTTCTTTTTATTCCCATCTCATTATTGGGTTCTTGTTTAGGATATTCCTGAATTGTTCTCCAATACCAATAAAACTCCCTTGAAGCATGACTGCTCCATCCAACGATTGCTTGTTCAAGGGGTACTTTACCAACGATCAAACAGTACAAAGGCTCTCCCCAACGTTGTTTTGTCCAGCCTCTTGTTTGTGCGATGTTGGAACTTTGTAGATGAATCTACCAGTTAGTCAGAGACCTCCCTCTGAACTACGACTCACATCTGATACAGCTTTCCATATGATTGAATAGAAACATTGTACTTTGAGCTATTATTGCGGAAGGTAGTAAGGAATGTATGGTACATTCAATCCCCATGCAGAAGATTAATCATCTGTCAAATATCATCAAATTGGATATGAATGGCACACTGCACAAGGTGACCCATTACCAGTCCCAATATGGTCTTGCTCTCTGGATGACCTTACGAGCAAAGCTTGCACACCCCACATTCAGTAAAGTTAAGAGGAACATCACATTTATCATTTCTCAGTCTACACGAGATCAGAGAGTAAGAAAGAGTTGGATCTCTTTGTAGAATGATTGAGTACAGAGGTATACGGTTTCTAGAAGTGATAGTACTGGAGTTATTATGTAAATAGGTTTAATGAAAATATTATCATAACATTGTTGAGAACCAGCCATACACTCCATGGAGTCTATCCTCATTGGCATAGATTGTCTGTGAAATGTAGCAATGGTTTGAGGCAGGGAGTATCAAAGAAGTATCTGAGTGTCAGGATACTGCCTCACAAAGCTTGCAAAACTCACCAGGAAAAGATTACCATCTGGCAGTAAGTCATTGCTTTTGCCGCACATGTTATCTATGGTGGCTCGTATCTCCCCATGTGGGCTTTTTACATCCGGAATCAGATAAGAGATAGCATCCCCAGCGATAGTCACAAACCTTATCACCTACAGAAAACATAAAAATCTTAAGTTTATTAAATCTCTAAACTTCTTAATTATGTCCTAAACCTTAGTAAGGTTGTGGTCTTATACCTCTAGCATTTGAACTTTAGATCTGGGCCCACAGCACATGCACTTGAACTTCTCACTAAATCAGCTTACCGCTTGCCCATCCCAACTCCCTCTCTCAACTCAGTCCTCTCACCCTCCAGCTCAGCCAACAATGGGAATTGCCCAAGTTTTCTATAACACATTTCAGCCATGACTTTGGTTAATCTATAACTGGTCTTTTGATGTTGTTACTGACTATTCCCACTCAGGCTACATGTGCCATATCCCCATGCTAGTTTTCTGATTGCCGTTAGGATTCCTTTTGTCGTGTTCTGTTCCCATTCCCTGGTTTCTCTGGCCCAGGTAATTGAGATGCCTTAGAAAGAAGAAAGAAAGATACATTAATATCTTTGTAAGAGGCCAAAATGGTCTATAAGCACAAACAAGAGATTACATCTCAAAATATTGTCTTGTCTTTGGGAAAAAACCAAGATAAATGTAAATAATTAAAAAATAAAATATAACAAAAATGTGACTAAAGAATCTCATTATCGATACATGTTAGACATGGTCATATGAACTTTATTTCGACTTCTTCTTCATTGGCAATTGTCTTTTTGCTGGTCGTGGATTGAGAGAACCTGGGCTGTTTGTAAAAGTTCCAATAGTGTTATCTCTTAAATGTGCACAGCCTTACATGGATGTCTTTTATAATCTGGAACCTTATAATCTATGTTATGTATCTGTATGTCTATATATATGCACTGAACACACACACAGAAATAAAAATTAACATAACTTGATCTGAATTTCAGGTTACTGACTCGCCAGAGATACATTCAAGAGGTTTTCATGTCAAATTTGATATTTCTGAGGGGAACATTGGTTTCATTTTGCCAACCATGATACCACCTTTCAAAGACTGGGATTTAATAGAAGAAGTGCTCACACAGGTAGAAAATTCAACAAATCATGGAAAGCAGATGTGGAATACCTGCATGGCTCTACCTCTGAAATCGTCAATTATGAATGGGCCTGATGTGCAGATGTTGTCATTGAAACTCAATGATGTTCATCCATCTCTTCTGTTGTTTCTACACCGACTATGCTGTATTACAGTCAAAGATGAGATGACTGGTTCGATCCACATCATGCAGCGGTACAATTTATCTGATGGTTTTGTGAGAGTGTCAGATAATGGGCACAATTCCCATTGGCTTGTTGTGAAGGAACAACTGAATGCTATTCTGGAGAGGCCAGGAGTAGAAAGAACTGAAATTGCTCTGGCTTTTCCTTTGCAGGAAGTTTCCAGTGGAGTCTTTGACGCTTGCCATGAGCATCAGCAAGTATTTTCTTTTCTTCCTCTTCGTTCATATGGCTTGAGGTTTATTATTCAGGGGGACTTTATTTTGCCATCTTCTCGTGAAGAAATAGATGCTGATAGTGCATGGAACCAGTGGTTGCTCTCAGAGATACCAAATGTCTGTTTGAAGGCAGTTGAAGTTATGAAGGAAGCATCATGTTTCAAGCAGAATAAAGGGAAAGCAACTTCTGTTTTCATGAGTTTTGTTCCACTCGAAGGTGAAGTGCAGGGATTCTTTTATCCGTTACCGCGCATGTTACTTTCTTCTCTACGTTCAAGCCAGTGTTTACCCACAGAAGATAAGGACAACCAATGGGCATTGCCTTGTACAGTTCTTGGTGGCTGGGATGAATCAATTAGGCGTTTATTACCCGATGGTCTCTTACAGATGCTACTTGGCCTTCATTATCTGCATACGGATGTTGTTATATCGCCTGCACTAGCAGCTGAACTCGGCGTACAGATGTATGGATTGAAAGTGCTAATAGATTTCATGGAATGCTTGTGTACAAGAAATGCTATTTTAACAGAATTGGGCCCAGAGTGGATAAGGTCCTGGTTAATTGCTCTTCATGATTGTGTTGTAAATGAATCTCAGAAAAGGTTGCACTTTTTTCAGAGAAAAACTGAAGTTGAAGATCTGAGAAGAGTCAAACGGCTTCCTTTCATCCCTTTATCAAATGGCAGCTATACATCGATATCAGAGAGTCCCATTTGGTTACCATGTGTTGACAGAACTAGTGCCAATGAGATAACCACACTTCTTGAATGTTTCCCATTGGTTTACTCTGAGTTGAGAACCGTGCATCCTTTGCTAGTCAATCCTTTAGGTGGTAATAGTGGCACTCATTTAATGCAGGCAGAGAACACAAGTGTAGTATGTTTAATGCTTGGGGAACTTGGGGTGGGCCGGATGTCAGGGCACCAGGTAGTCAAAACACATATCCTACCAGTTATGTTCTCTAATGGTATCTTGTTAAAGTCAAAACCACTGGTAATGCAGTACTTGGCTTTTATCATGCTACACCTTGAATCTAATTGTAAGGAATGCCATACTGAAGATTGGAATATGATGGGAGAGCTGCAAAAGAATGCTATTATAGCTACTAATAATGGTTACAAAAGGGTCAGCAAAGAGCCAGTGCATTTTGGTGTTGATTTTGGCTGTCCTGTGAACGCCAAACATATTTTGAAGGATCTTTCCATAGACTGGAATGAAGTGGATCCCACGTATATTAAAGTATTCCAAGGATGGACGCAAGATGTTGCTTGCATGAAATGGCGAACATTTCTAAAAGGTCTTGGAGTAACTGATTTTGTTAGTTTAGAAAATGTCAACAAGAATCTAACCGATTCTCGTTTTGAAGTTAAGAACACTCCTATTGATATTAAACATATAACAGATTGGGAATCCCCAGAACTGGTCAAAATTCTTGAGAACCTATGTAGTTCCAGTCTTAGTCTGCCAGATAAGTGTCGTGTGTCATCGCAATTATTATCAGCTTTTGATCTCTTCTGGGATGAATATTATTCTAAATGCACTTTAAGTTCTGGTAAAGTAATATCAGAAGACTGTAACCCACCCTCTTTTATATTGTGCTTGAGGTCATTTCCATGGGTACAATCAAGCTTTGATCAGAAGCTTTATCATCCAACTGAACTATTTTATCAATGTCCAGCAGTTGAATTAGTTTTGGGATCAAATGCACCATATGCCACTCCCCAGGTACTTATCATCAATGACAATTCATGAAAGAATTTTACTATACTATTGTTGACTTTAAAGTGTACGCAAAATGAAACTTAGTCTATTAGGTTGAGACCATGTGTAGAACAAGGTATGATTATCTTATTTATCAATTGACTGAGGTTGTTGCCAGGTGCTTATCATTGATGACAATTCATGAAAGCATTTTCCTGGATCCATAGGGTTGGTTGATCAATTCCTTGGTTATAAATTTTCATTTATAGGATAAGTAACATAGCTATGAAGATTATGAAACAAAGTAATACATACTTGTAACAAACTATTGGGATTGGTCAAGTCAGGCGTGCTTTGTTGGATTTTTGAAATTGTTCTGTTTTTTCATACCTAGTTCATGGCGAAGCATGTTTTCGTTCCAGACTGCTTCAGCCTAACATACCCTACATTTCTCTACCTGGTTTTGTTAAAACAAAGCTATAAAAATAAAGCATTTAGATATTTATGTCATTGTGATGGCTTGGGATACATGTTTGCAGCATCAAGACTCATATTTTCACGGCAGATAGACATTCCCAAAGTAAACATATTATGTTTTAAGATCAAGACTTGCATTTCTCTAAATATGTTTTGATCGATAGGTACAAACCATGTTCTCTACTGCACTCGGCCTCCAGAATTCTTTATCTGTTTCAGTTGTGCTTGATGTGATGAGGGTTTGGAATCAACGACCGATTGACTTAAGGTTATGCGTCCATGTTTTCGGCAGATATAATTATAATTTTGTACCTCTAAAAATAGTTTAATATAATGATTATGTGAAACTTCAATTTGCAGTCTTGCACAAATTACAAGACTCTATAGTTTCTTGTGGAGTGAGATGAGCAGTGATGGAGAAAAGATTCTGAACTTTTTTCAGAGTCAGGCATCTATTTTTGTGCCTGAGGTGATGAGTACAGATATTCATGCTCCTGTTTCCGGGCAATTCCTTTTCCAAAAGGATGTGATTTGGAAAGATGAAACAGGATGCCTTGATTTATTATTCCAGGCAGCTTCTGCTAATTCTGATGTCAAAAGAGCACCACAATACCGAGCTTTAAAAATCATCTACCCTAGTTTGCAAGGTTTCTTTTTGGAGGAATGTAATGTTCAGGATGTATTGAAGTTCTATGATTATTACAATGTCTTAAAACTTCTGTCGAATGCATTTTCTCCTTGTGAAATACTTGACCAGGTATCCTTCACATTGTCTGCCTCGAGTTTTGGTTTTTTACTACTCCGATCATATAATTACATAATTATGGATACTAATATGACTCTTCCCTTCAGGTATTGAAAGTGTTTGCAATCTGGTCAAACAGTATAAAGGCAGGTGAGATGTCCCAAAATGATATTTTAAAATTGAAGGAGTTGCTGAGCAAAAGAGAGGATCAAGTGCTACCAACTCTACAGGACAAGTGGGTTTCACTTCATGAAAGTGAGGGTATTGTTTGTTGGTGTGATGATGAAACCCTTGGCCAACAGTTTATGAAGTCAGGCAGCGTTTTCTATGTTTGTGTTAGTCCACATGTTTCTAGTCCTTGTATGAAGAATTGTCACAAGGGGGCTGATAAGTTGAGCTGTTTTTTGCAAGCTATGGGAATTTCTCCACTTTCCAAGGTACATCATCCATTTTTATCTTCTTATTTCTTCCTAGTAATTAACTAAAAGAGATTATAACTAAAATGAATTTATGCAAGAATTATTGTGAAGGATTGTGTGACTCTTGAGAAATGTCTCTTAAGAAAGGCTTTTAGGACCTAGTGACTTATATTTAACCAAATATACCTGGCGTCATTTATCTTGGGCAATTTGGTATTCCTTCGTGAATTAAAAAACGATTCCTTTCAAAAGATGGACATAAAGATCTAGAATACCAGTGATTCTTCGTTTGGCTAATTAGGAGGGAAGAAATTGGGTTGGTCCCTTAACAATGAGATTAGGGGCCTTATTTTTATAGGTTTCATAAACAAACCAGAACTTAGAGATGAAAAAGGGGAAAATTTAATGATGATAGAGGTCATTTGAATATGGAATGGACTGACATAACCAGCATATCACATGAGTCCACATTGTTGAGGCATATCCAAAACCTTGAATTTTTTTCATTCTCTGCAATATGTATTAGAATGTTGGACAAAATGTCTGCTCAATCGTAAGTTAATCTATACACCTTCTCTTCATATTGTATAGCAAAGTGTATTATGTGCTACATGTAAACCCTAAATATGTAAGGCATCATTATTGAGATCTATGCTAAAAGTAAGATTGCACACTTTGTTTTGAAGGTAGTAGAACGCGAACCTATTGTATATGGTGCCCAGAACAGTGAAGAGCTACTGAACCTCTTGAATTGGGTATTACCCTATGTGCAACGGTACTTACAAAAATGGCATTTAGATACCTATGAGAATCTACAACAGCCTGTATTTCATGGAAGACTGAACAATTTTCAGTGCATTACTTGTGAACAATTATTTTATCGGTATAAGCTACCTGGGAGGGCCACTGGTACTGGAACTGAGAGATTTGAATGTACCTGTCTATTTGAGGTGCTTTCTTAATCTCTTTTTTTTTGTATTTTTATAGTTTGAAAACTTATCTTATTAGGTTTTTCACCTATATGAACCATTTTAATTTGGCCATTTCGTTGCAGAATGATATTTTTTATACAATTGAAATGGATGATCTGAGCACCGTTTTTCTGGAGTTTTCAAAGTTATTTTTTAACGGGATCCCCAATCTGCAGCTTGCAAATTTCTTGCATTTGATAACTTTGTCTGTACAATCTGGATCTCAGGAGTCTGAAATTGAGACCATACTCTCTTCACAAGGAATCAGGTCTTTTCCAGAGGATGATAAGAGATGGACATTGATCAATCCTAAAGATTCTCAAGTGGTACATGAGAAGTCTGAGAAAATTGCTGAAGATGTTTCCATTCAGGGAGTTTCTAAAACTAGGAAGTCAGAGAGAAGTAATGAATGGCCTCCTAGGTCGTTTCAGCAAAAGCCTAAGATTATGCAGACAAGGCCAGAAAGGATTGCGGCATGCCAGCAATCACTTGATTCTATTCTCAAAGAGATAGAGACAAAGAAAAAGTCAAAAGTTCAAAGGGAACCTGGGAAAGAAATCTCACATTCTAACGATCCTCGTAATAGTATTCTTAGTTCTACGAGCTCCTTAACTGAGGTTTTCCACCAGATCAATTATGCCGAGGCTAAAATTGAAAATTCGAATCTGATTTCATTGGGGTGTACCACGACGGGCAGCCATTTCTCATTTTCAGATAGAGAGCAGCTCTCTCTAGGGGCGCCGAATGAGCAACAACAAGTTTTGACTGGCCGTCTTGGGGAGGCAGTTGTATATAACCACCTTCTAGAGAAGCATGGGCCAGAGAATGTGAAATGGATGAACGCTGAGGCGGAGACTGGTTTCCCTTATGATATTGTTATAGATGGAAATGATGGACAAAAGGTGTTAGTGGAGGTGAAGACAACATGGTCTGAGGACAAAGATTGGTTTGAGATTAGTAGCAATGAGTGGGAGCTGGCTTGCAAGGTACGGGAGAGATATATTATAATCAGAGTTTTCCTTGGGTCCAATTCTGGCTCGCCTCGGTTTCTTTGGCTTCCTAACCTCTCAAAGCTTTGCCAAGAGCACGTTATTAAGCTTGCTCTCGTTCTTCCTCAAAATTATTGAAGGAAAGCATTTTTAATCTATGTGATGATGCGAGCACAGATTCATGTGCTAGATCCAGGTCCAGAAGCTGACTATGTATGACCTTCAGATACAGTTTTTGTAAATGTAAATTTACTGAAGCAAGTTCTCTGATTGCCAATATATTTTGAGAAACCTCAGATTATTGTAAACAAAATTTGGATGTAATTGGTGTGAATGTAAAAATCCATTTAAAAAAAAATTTAATTGCTTATTTTTCCTTTGTATCGATGACTGAAAGTACATAGTCTGTACTTGCTCCGGTGTACACATTCAACAGTAGCTATAATTGGATGAGAATCACACTTGAAGTATTTATTTCCTTAAGTCATTGTGTTCAAATACCATCCAACTTTGAATAAATGCGCATGAAAAGCTGGAATTAGTTTTCCCCAAACATTATGCGGATCTTTCCAGAGGATCTTAGCTTTGGTTGATAATGTGGGCTCCTTACGTAACCATTCATTGTTGTGATGTGTCCAGTTGGAGTGTAGGGGGCTGAAACCTAAGAAAGTTATGCGATGATGAAAGAAAGAAAGAAAGAAATATTAATGTCTTTTAAGAGGCCAAAATGGCCTCTAAGACCAAACAAAAGATTTCATCTTAATTGTTTGTCTCATCTTTGAGAACAACAAATCAAAATAAAATAAATATTGCTAAGTAAATAAGATAAAAAGAGACTAAAGAATTTGGTTTTCAACACATGAGATTCTCAAGTTAAATGTATTATAAATTTTGACTTCGAAAGATTTCTAACATAGGCCGATCCAAGATGGAGAGGTCTTTGACGTGAGGGAAGCACCTATGATGGTGGGAGATAATGGCCTTTATCTATCGATGACAAGGGTGTTGGGGTCGTGGTCCGTGGGGCCAAGGCCTACATGTACGAAAAATTGCTATTGCCCGATCTATTGTAATCTCTTTGTTATGTTCTAGTTATAGGAGAAGAAACAAAATTCGAGGGGACAAGGGGAATTGTCGTAGATTGACTAATTTTCGAAGTTAACTGGATCTAGAAAAGTGAAAGAGAAGACGAGGTTCGTAAATTACCAAAGTTTAACGCTAGTCAAATCACGGACTAAAGTGAGTGTGAGTTGGTTGGAGTTATTCCAATGGAGGACAATACATGACAAATAGAGATTTTGAAGTGTTTGTAACTTTTGTTCATTCTCAAACTAATCCCAAAGTGCATCTAATCCTTGATGTAAAGAATCAAGAGATGGATTCTTGTGGAGCGGAATAGGTGTGAACTGTGTGTGTGTATAAGATAGAGAGAGAGAGACACACACACACACACACAGAGTATATGCAAGGTTTAGTATATTAACAAAGGAGAAAGACACGACATGATACAAGGTGGGAGGAGGGTGCTTTATGTAGTCACCCTCTTTCTTCATTAACTACAAGACTCATGGAGCATGGGGAATGTGAAAGCTCATAAGTTATGTGTCATAGAATATGATTCTATGACTCACACTAAATGCTAGAATACAAAGTGGTGACATAATGGTGACTCTTGACCGTTGGAGTGTCTATTCACTCTCAAGGTGAGTTCACACACTAGACCAAGTTGAGCTTGATTCTCAACACGCCCCCTCAAGCTCAAGTCGGGTCGGTTTCAGATGGTATCCGAAATCCGCTTCAACTCATGTTCCGGAGTCAGCGTCGACTCGCTTTATGCTGAGTTGCGGAATCTGTGCTCCAGCTTGCGTTGTGCGAAGTTACGAAGTTTGTGCTTCGGCTTGCGTGCATAGTTGCGAAGTCTGTACTTCGGCTTGTGTCTTTCTTCGCGGCTTTGCGCGGTAGATTAGCTCTTCGCTGCTTCGTTGTGTGGTTGCGGAATCCACACGTTATCGTGTAGTGCGCGGTTGCGGAATCTACGCGTTATTGCGTAGTGTCTTCAGTACTCCCCCTCAAGCTTGGCAGGTCAGGGATCGTCAATTCGAGATCGGTCATGAATTGCCATAGCTTGTCGGCTCCTAAGGCTTTAGTGAAGATGTCGGCCGTTTGAAGATTGGTGCTAATGTGTTGTAGGTCGACATCGCCAGCCAGAACGCGCTCTCGGATGAAGTGATAGTGCACTTCGATGTGCTTTGTCCGCGCGTGGAACACCGGGTTTCGAGCTAGATAGATACTGCTCATGTTGTCACAGTAAAGGGAAGTCGGATCCTTGATGGGTACGCCCAGATCCTTCAAAATCCTCTTGAGCCATACGGCTTCACACGCAGCTACGGCTGCGCCCTTGTATTCCGCCTCCGTACTCGAAAGAGCGACGATAGGCTGCTTCTTGCTACTCCAGGATATTGCTCCGCTGCCAAGGGAGAAAACAAATCCAGAGGTTGATCTTCTATCAGCTTTGTAGCCGGCCCAATCGGCGTCTGTGTACCCCTCGAGTCGTATTGGCATTGCGGTCTTGTAGAGGATGCCACAATCCATTGTGCCGCTTACGTAGCGTAGAACTCGCTTAGCGCAATCCAAGTGAGTATCACACGGTGTTTGCATGAATTGGTTGAGGGGGGCGTGTTGAGAACCAAGCTCAACTTGGTCTAGTGTGTGAACTCACCTTGAGAGTGAAGAGACACTCCAACGGTCAAGAGTCACCATTATGTCACCACTTTGTATTCTAGCATTTAGTGTGAGTCATAGAATCATATTCTATGACACATAACTTATGAGCTTTCACATTCCCCATGCTCCATGAGTCTTGTAGTTAATGAAGAAAGAGGGTGACTACATAAAGCACCCTCCTCCCACCTTGTATCATGTCGTGTCTTTCTCCTTTGTTAATATACTAAACCTTGCATATACTCTGTGTTTCTCTCTCTCTCTCACTCTCTCTTACACACACACACAACTCACATCTCTTCCGCTTCACAAGAATCCATCTCTTGATTCTTTACATGGTATTAGAGCGATTTGGTAGCTCGATCTAGCCCATTCGCCTCATCGTGATCGTGTGTTGTGCTCTACGCCGACGACCAAGAACCGGCTCATAGCTATCGTAGCTTCGCTACATAGCTCGCATTCGAAGAGAGAAGAAGAAGAAGAAGAAGAAGAATCGATATAATGAATACTCAAATGGGGAGCACTCTCCCTACCGAGAAGTTGGATCGAAACAACTTCGCATCTTGGGAGTACAAGATGCACCAATACCTTGTCGGACAAGGCTATTGGAGCTACATCAAAGGAGCGCATGAAGACCGACCCGCCGAAGCGGCTCTTGGATACGCGACATGGGAGCAAGCCGCAAGCCGCAAGCCGCGTGATGTATTGTTTGGCGACATGTGTTCACGACCACATGCTCGGTTACATTCGAGAAGCCAAGACGCCGAAGGAAGCGTGGGAAAATCTACGAAAGATTTTTGCCGACAACACGACCGCTGTCGTGAAGAATTTCGGCCAGAGGCGGAAACCGGGAAACATTGGCTACATCGGCAGGGTGCAGCGTGTGTACGCACCCATGTACATTTGGTGTGAATATCGGGGGCGCCTTTATGGCGCCGAAGAGTAGTTAAGTCGGGACAGACAATCCCATGTAAGTCGGGATTTGTCCCACATTGTAACGCATCCCTTTCCTTGTTCTATAAAAGGAAGGGAACGCCCTTTGGGAAAGGGTTGCCCATTTTGCATTAGAGGGTATACCGTTAAGTTTAGAGTTAGGTTTTCTTCTTCTCCTTCTTCTTCCCCCTCGTGTTTGCTTAGGGTTTGCTTTGGTTCGGCCTCCTGTGCAAGACCCCGCTTAGCGCGACGAGCTGAGAGCTCCCCGACGGCGGCTTGGCAGCTGACGACTACTGTAACCTACCTCAGTCCGGCTCGACGCCGGGAATGTATCCTTCCCTTTATATATACATATATATACGTTTGTTTGTGTATATTCGCGTCGTTGTTGGCGTCGGGTGCTTAACCTCTCCTGCGTTTTCTGTACATAAGGCGTGAGTCGGGTTGGGCTGTGTGTGCGTGTGTGTGCGTGAGTCGGTGTTAAGCTCTCTCTCTCCCTTCGGGTGCTTCCGGGATGCCCCAGAAACAGTGAAGCACGACTTCCTACGCTCTCTCTCTCTCCCTAGTCCAAGACCCTCGTGGTCCCGCCTTTCTCCACGCACGCGCGTAACAACGCGACATATTTGGTGAACCCGACGTGAAAGGCGGCAAGGGAGCATGGAGATGGAAGAAGACTTTGACTTCAAGGAGATGATGGCAAAGATCGTGATGGAAGCTGGATGAAAGATGGTGAAGCGAGATGCGGCTCAACAAGCCGTCGAAAGGGTGGTCGATCGAGTCGGCCGGTTCAATGGGAATGAGGTCCTAAAAATTTTGGGAGCCTAGAAGGCCGAGATGGCGAAAGGGGGCGTGGACGAGGCGATGCGACTAGAGTATTTTCCGCGAGTGGCGGCCGTATAGGTGCAGAAGGATGTCAAGGAGCTACGAGAAGCTCACGAGTCATGGGAGTCCTTCGAGGGAGCTTTATTGGAAGCGTACGGATACGCGAAACCGGAGTGGGTATGCGGGCAACCCGATGGGGAGCGGTCGGCAACAACATGGCCCACGAACGGCGGAGAAGAGAGAGCGGCGAGTGAGTATGCACTACCGCCGGAAGAGAGCTCAACGCAAAACGGTTCGGAGGAGCTTGACCTAGAAGCGCTAATACGGGAGGCATGCGAGCTTGTGAAGGGGAAAATCGAAGCCGAAGAAGGGCTTATTATGGAGTCAGGCCAGAGGCGATCGGAGGATGAGGAGGCCGAAAGAGAATGGTACATCGGTACCACGGGAGAGGGTGCGGAGCGAGCCACCCTCTCGACATGCGGAGAAAGATCGACCGAGGACGAGGTCGGGGACGGTGAGGCGGCGATCGCCGATTCGAGCGGACATGAGGGAGGTCGGGCATGGAGGCCCGAAACATCGAGCGGGGAGAAGACGGGCGGTGGTGCTGCGACCTTACGCACACCGGGCCTAGAGACTCTGGCAACCGGCCCGAGAGCCGTTGTGAGACCTAGAGTGACGGGCGGTGGCGGCAGCAAGGCGGGCGACCACGATGGCGACGATGTGGGAGAGGGTGCGGAGCGAGCGACCCTCTCGACTTGTGGAAAGAGGACGGCCATGGATGAGGCCGATATCTACGGAGCAATGGATGCCACTTCGAGAGTGGGCAAAAGTTTCGGGACGCGGTTGCCCGAAACGTTCTACGAGAATTTCGCGAGCATACTTGAGGCTTGCGAAGTCGAGGAAGAAGAGGAGACGAGCGGCGGTGCCGCGACCTTCCACACACCGGTCCTAGGGACTCCGGCAACCAGCCCAAGAGCCGGTGTGAGACCTAGAGAGACGGATGGTGGCGGCAGCAAGGCGGGCAACCGAAATGACGAAGAGGAGGTTTGTAGCGGACGGAGGTGAGATCCCTCGACACCGGGGCCGGAGACTTCGGCGGTTGCGTCTGAGCGCGGACATAAGACCGAGGAGATGGGCGGTGGCCGTGAGGATGAGAGGCCCGGAGTGGGCACGTGCGAAAAGACCGAAGGAGCGGTCCGGAGCGGCATCGAGGAGCGAGTCGGGAACCGACCCGACCGAAAGATGAGGCGGTCGGTAATCCGACCCGACCGGGAGGCGGAGCGGAAGAAGAGTGAAGCGGGGGCCGGTCAACCGGGCATGAACCGAAGGAAGCCGGCAAGACTGGGATTGTTTGATCGATTCGTAGCTGGCCGGGCACGGTTACGGTGGGAGCCGGTGAGAGCGAGAAGGAGGCCTAGTGGGCACGGTGATCACGGCTTGCTAGAAGACTGAGAGCGAGAGGGACCTTCCACAACCATTCTAGAGACTTCGGCGGTTGTGGATCAACGTGAGACCGGAGAGACAACGGGTGGCGGCGAGGAGTCGGAGGCCGAAGCGGACAGAGATATCAGAGTGGGTATCCGGTATGAGATGATGGACGAGAGGGTCCAAAATGGCGAGCTCGGGTCGGAACGGGCTACGGTGACAAAGGAAGAAGTGGCCGACGCGGAGGTCAGGTCTACGGTGGATGAAGGGTGTAACACGAAGCATGCACTATGGTTGGTGAAGGGCCCAAGAACGAGCATGCATCCGAGAGAGCGTCAACAAGTGACCGGAAACGGTGGACCGATTGAGCCTTTGAGAGGCGAGGACTCGGTGGTGAACCGAGAGTGGGAGGAACCCTCCACACCTACCCGTGAGGCATCGGCGGTCGCGGATCGAAAGGAGAACAAAGAAGCGGTGGGTGGCGGCGAGGAGTTGGAGACCGACGCGGAGGTCGGGTCTACGGCAGAAGCACGACACGAGACGCATGTAATACGGACGATGGAGGGCCAAGACACAAGCATGCATACGGCGGATGGGCGACAACAATTGACCGACGATGACGGTCGGGTCAAGCCTTCGAGAGGCAAGCGCGGGACGAAGGACGGCACGACGAACCACCAAGATCGACGACATGGGCCGAGCGTGATCGGCATGAGCGGAGAGTCGTATCTAGGAAAACGGAGGAGATGTGCGGAGAACAACGGGGTACACACCGGGAAGAGAAAGCGCGGCGGCTTCCCGGAGGGCATACAAGGCCAAGCGGGCCAAGAGGGCGCAAGTCGAGGTGAGGCGATAACGAGAGCCTCGAGGGACACCGACACAGAGGTCGGGATGACGATACACTGTACTACGAGAGAGCACGACGAAAAAGGGGAAAGCGAAAAACGCGTGATGGGGTCATCGAAGGACCGAAGCACGAGCACGCATTCGGAGGGCAACATCGACATACGGGGAAAGCCTACGGAAGGCAAGCGCGGAGCGGAGAGAGTCGGCACACCGAGGTGTGCGGCATGCAAAGGGCGGAATCCGGCATGCGACCGGGAGCGCATCCAGAGGATATACAAGGCGGACAAAGGAAGAGCAACCGAGTCGGCGACGACGTTCGGGAGGACCGAACGGGGAGGAAAACACGGGCATCGGATACGGCGGGTTGGATGTAGTCGGTGGTTCAAGGACCCACGGTGGACATGGCGGATCGGGTGGAGGCAACGACTCGGCAAACATCGTCGAGTGTGGCGGATCGGATGGTGCCGACGGTTTGAGACCATTCGGCGAGGATGGTGGGACGGAAGTCGGCGGTGGTTCGTGTGGACGGGGTGGTCTTACTCGAAGTGGAAGACAAAGCCGGGCGGGCCCACGAGGACGCTAAGGACTCGTCGGTCGTCGTGGCCGAAAATCTCGTGTTCTCTCCCGTATGTTTTGGCACATACCGGAGGATGTGCGGTTAGGTGGGGGCAGATGTTGTGAAGATTTTCGTCCACAAGCGGAAACCTGAGCAACGAGAGCCAAAGAGCAATGTGCAACGTTGCACACGTACATAATGTATTTGTAATAGTAATAAAGGTATAAAGGTGATGTGGTTGTACGCACATCCACGCGAGAGAGAGAGGTACTATGCGGTACATAGGTACCTAGTTGTTTGTGAGGAGGTGGGAGTTAAGGGGGCCATCAATCTCACCCTCCCCCAAATCAAGGCAAATATTCCCTTTGAATGAAAGGGGGATATTTTAGTCTCACTTTTGTAGACGGTCTTCCCTCCTTGTGCTATAAAAGGAGAGAGAAGGAACCATTGTGGGGGTTGCCTATTTTGTGTGAGTAAGGTATACCACTTAGTCGAGGGTTCTCCTTCTTCCCATTTCGTTTTAGGGTTAGGGTTTTGGTTAGGGTTTTCTTCTTGGGTTTTCCTTTAGGGTTTTTCATATAGTCGTTTGGTGCGGCCATGGCGGCCACCATTGTTGTAATCATTCATTTCTTAATAGAACTTTTTGTTGAGTATCTTGATTGCATCTTCTTCTTCTTCTATCATAATGTCATATTCGTTCTCTTCTCCTCTTGAGCTAATCTTTCTCCTTCACTCCCTAGTCCAAGACCCCCGTGGTCCCGCCTTTCTCCACGCACGCGCGTATCAACACGACATATTTGGTGAACCCGACGTGAAAGGCGGCAAGGGAGGATGGAGTCGGAAGACGACGGCCTTGCGGAGATGGTGGCTGAAGTGGTGTTGGAATCGGCACGAGTGGTGATGAGGCGAGAAGCAGCGCAACAAGCGGTTGAGCGAGTGGTCGATAGAGTCGGCCGTTTCAACGGGGACAAAGTCCCATCATACTTGGAAGCCTACAACGCGGAAATGGAGGAGTGTGGCGTAGACGAGGCATTGAGGCTGGAGTTCTTCTGCCGGGTCGTAGCTGTCCGGATGCATGCGGAAGTAAAGGAGCTCCGTGAGGCCTTCGAAGAGGCGCTCCTGAAGGCATACTGAGGACGGCGGAAGAGCCGGGGAGGGCACGACTTCGACCAGTGGGTAGCATCGGCAAAGACCCATCGGGGTGCGACGAAGGCGTTCTGAGAGTTCGAGCGACAGCTTGCTCGGCTCCCAGAGTGGGAACAAGGTTTGGTGGGGGCGGACAAGGTCCTATTGTTCGTCAGGTCGATCGACCGAGCGGAACGGGAGGCCATCGGGATTGAGCTTGAAGACGATGACGGAGCGAATGGGCTTACGGAGGACTGGTCAAAGGTCGGAAGGGTGTGCCAACGGTTAGACAAAGAGCGAGCCGAGAAGGCTAAGAGGAAGGGACGCGACGGCGTGCCATCACAGCGGGAAGAGGCCGAATGACAAAAAGAGTCGGCAAGGGTTGGCGTTGAGGCCAGGATTGCGGAGGTGTACGCAGCTCTCGAGGCGATGCTCGAGGAAGAGGAAAGACGGGAGCCACAAGCCGAGATTGAGAAGACGGACTTGCGCCACGTGACGGCGGAAGATAGGTACGACGGTACCACGGGAGAGGGTGTGGAACGAAACGCCCTCTCGACTTGCGGAGAAAGAACGGCCAAGGACGAGGCCGAGATACAGATCGCGGAACCGGAACGTTGGGACCGGCGGTTTCGGGCGTGTCAGCCCGAGACCCCGGTCGTTGGAGAAGCGAGCCAAGACGGGGCTTGTGTGATCGGTAAGAAGACGACCGCCGACCACGAAGAGTCGGTGGCTACGAACAAGGGCGTAAAACGGACGAGCGATTCTTTGTGTCTTCCCACATTTTCTCCCGAGATGATGGCAGTTGGGCCCGAGTGCCCACGTAAGTCCCAAGCGGAGGAAGGCGGCGGCGATAGACCAAGAATCACCGGCGAGATGATACGGGGAAGGAACGGACGAAAGCCCACGGACCCGATTCCGGAGATCTCGGCATTCGGGCCCGTATGCCCATGTAAGACCGAGGAGATGGACAGCGGTACCGAGGAGTCCTGGCACGATGCCAGCGAAGTCGGATGGGGAATGGCCTGCGAGGAGTCTGAGGACGGAAGCGGCACGAGGAGATCGGCATTCCGATACGTGTGGAGCGTAACCCGGTCGTGGACCGTTCGATCGAAGTCGGATTCGGCATAGAGGTGCCGATACGGGAGAGGGTGCGGGACGAGCCGCCCTCTTTTACATGGGGAGAAAGACCGACCGGGCGAAGGTCGAGATATGGAAAGAGAATGAAAACTGGTCCTATCGGATTCCTTACACCGATCCGGCTGCAGGCCCGAGCGCCGGCGTGAGTCTGACAAGAGAGGATGGTGGCGACAGGGGAACGGGACTCGGCAATCCGGGGGAAGACGAACGAACCCGAGTGAGAACCGGGCGGAGCGGACTCCCGGATGACCATTCCGGGAGGGAGGAAGAGAGCAGGCCTACGAAGAGGCCGAGGACACGGTACGTCGGTACCATGGGAGAGGGTGCGGAGTAAACCACCCTCTCGGCATGCGGAGAAGGACGACCCGGGACAGGGTCGGGAAGACGGCGGTCTACGGAGGATCCTTCACACCGGTTCTAGAGACTTCGGCAGTCGGCAACGCGCTCGACGTAAGACCAAGATACTGATGGTGGCGGCGAGGTGACGAAGGCAAGGAAGGGAAATCGGCGGTCTACGGAAGATCCTTCACACCGGTTCTAGAGACTCTGGCAGTCGGCAACGCGGTCGACGTAAGACCAAGATACTGACGGTGGCGGCGAGGTGATGAAGGCTATGGGCGTAAGGAAGTCTGGTCCTACGGGATCCCCACACTTAACCAGAGACTCCGGCTGTTCGGCCAACGTGGCGACGTAAGACCGAGGGAGAAGGAAGGTGGCGGCGGGAAACGGGACCCGGCTACGAGGAAGACACGAGGAGAGTCCGGGAGGGACTCAAACAAAAGTCACACGAATTTCGGCAAGCATAGAAACGGAGTCCGGTCCTATGGGACCCTCACACCGATCAGGAAACTCCGGCTGTTCGGCCAACGTGGCAACGTAAGACCGAGGGAGAAGGACGGTGGCGGCAAGGAACAGGACCCGACGACACAAGGGAGGTGCCGGGAACGAGGGGACAAGTGCCTAGTGGACTGCACAAGGTCGGAGTCAAGGGATGGCAAGAGAGGCCGGAGGAGGATCCTCCGCACTCGCTTCGTAGATCTCGGTAGCTCCGTCGAAGTAGCGAAGACTGACACGGCAAGCCGGGGGTGACAAGCTGGTGGGGCGAGGGGACGACGGCAAGCGGAAGACTCAAGACCTATCGCCACAGCACGAAGATGGGAAGGGCCAAGCGGGCTACTACGGGGTGTTCCTCGGATGCAAAGGACACCGATATGCGGGTGAGCGGCGATGCACGATCTGGCCGGGAAAGGGGCCGACGAGGCGTGCAATGAACCGGGGTACGGCACAGGCAGTGCCAAACAACGGTCGAGGGTATGTGGCACACTGAGGTGCCGGAGCGGGAAGGCAAGCGCGGAGAAGACCGGAAAAGGGACCCTCCACACCGTTCCGGAGACCATGGCGGTTCGAGCCGACGCGGCGATGTAAGACTATGGAGAAGGAAGGTGGCGGCGAAAGGACGAAGCCAACTCGAAACAACATCAGGACATCACGGTTGGTCAACGGAGGCCAAGCGGGCCACTACGGGCATGCCTCAAGTGGAGGACATTGGGCCTACGACGGGAAGCGGGGCGTTCATACGGCCGAACAAGGGCCAACGGAAGTACGCGTACTACGGAGATCGCGGCAGAGGACCTATCGACGGGTCGAACGAGCCTACGGGGAGGCGAGCGCGAAGGAAGACTCGGAGCCGACGGATCAAACCGGCAGCGAGCCGAGATGCGGATCACGGGAGACCGATTTCTCACCGGCCGAAATCTCTCACCCTTCAACCAGATTTGGCACATACCGGTGGACGTGCAGTTAGGTGGGGGCGGATGTCATGAAGAATTTCGGCCAGAGGCGGAAACCGGAAAACATTGGCTACATCGGCAGGGTGCAGCGTGTGTACGCACCCATGTACATTTGGTGTGAATATCGGGGGCGCCTTTATGGCGCCGAAGAGTAGTTAAGCCGGGACAGACAATCCCATGTAAGTCAGGATTTGTCCCACATTGTAACGCATCCCTTTCCTTGTTCTATAAAAGGAAATGAACGCCCTTTGTGAAAGGGTTGCCCATTTTGTATTAGAGGGTATACCGTTAAGTTTAGAGTTAGGTTTTCTTCTTCTCCTTCTTCTTCCCCCTCGTGTTTGCTTAGGGTTTGCTTTGGTTCGGCCTCCTGTGCAAGACCCCGCTCGGCGCGACGAGCTGAGAGCTCCCCGATGGCGGCTTGGCAGCTGACGACTACTGTAACCTACCTGCAGTCCGGCTCGACGCCGGGAATGTATCCTTCCCTTTATATATACATATATATACGTTTGTCTGTGTATATTCGCATCGTTGTTGGCGTCGGGTGCTTAACCTCTCCTGTGTTTTCTGTACATAAGGCGTGAGTCGGCTTGGGCTGTGTGTGCGTGTGTGTGCGTGAGTCGGTGTTAAGCTCTCTCTCTCTCCCTTCGGGTGCTTCCGGGATGCCCCAGAAACAGTGAAGCACGACTTCCTACGCTCTCTCTCTCCCTAGTCCAAGACCCCCGTGGTCCCGCCTTTCTCCACGCACGCGCGTAACAACGCGACACCGCGAGGAAGCTTCAACTCCGCCAAGAGTTGAACAACATTCCACAAAGGGACATGTCCATCACGACATACACCTTGAAGATCAAGGAGCTTTGTGACTCGCTCGGCTCAATAAGCATAAGTATAGATGATGATGAGATGGTGCAAATATGCCTCGGTGGCCTCGCACCACGGTTCGGCGCGATGCGAACCGCCGTTCTAGCACGGGAGAAATCTCCCTCCTTCTTCAAGCTCCAATCAATGCTATTGGTCGAAGAAAGCCACGTGCGTACAAGGAGCAATGAGTCGGAAGGCCACATGCTCTACACGCACTCTAATGGAGGAAGAGGACGCGTACGAGTGAGAGGCCGATTCGGCCAAAGACAAGGCGGACGAGGTCCGACCTACGACAACAACTCCCAATTTCGGCCGCAAAACGGAGGCCAACGAGGAACCTTCGCAAGAAGGGGGAGCTTCCAATCCGGCCCGAGCCGTCAAAACGCAACCGAATGCGGATATTGCGGAAAGCTTGGCCATCGCGAATAAGAGTGCCGAAAGAAGATGCGTGAATCGGCTTCCACAAGCTGACAACTCACGAATTACGCACACAATTCCAACTACGAGGAGTATAGTGCAATGTACGGGAACAACTCCGACTACGAAGATTGTGGCGGAATGTATGCATGGAACTCTGACCGTGGCGGAATGTTCATGATGAAACATAGAGCAAACTCTATGTCGGCCCCTACCTCAACTAGTGCCCTCAATCCGGAGGACGTATGGTTTGTAGACTCCGAAGCCTCAAACCATATGACATCCCATAAAGAAATTAGTACTAAGACAGAGAAGGAATTAGTACTAAAAGAAGTATTAGTACTAAGAGAGGTGAAGAACTCTCGAGAGAAGGAAAGAGTGAGTGAGAGGGAGGGAGAGAGAGATCGAGAGAGAGAGAGAGAGTGATGATAAGAAAAGACATATATTATGTGAAGAAAATGTACAGTAGCTAGGAGGCTTAAGACTGGCGTTGAACCGATTTGGTTCGAAATAATGCCTTGTGCCTCCTTTTATAGTGTTCTAAGGAATACTCCTGAAGTTTCTAGAATGTTCCAGAGAAATCTAGAATATACATCAATTTTCTATAATAAAACATAAATGAAAATAATATTCTATGTATTACAATGTATAGTTTAATGGTCAAGAGCTCGACCCATGTAGTATAAGGTCATGGGTTCGAGTCTTGCCATATCATGACACTATCCCCCCTTTAAAATGACGAGTGTAATGAGTCGTTTTGGATTGAGGACCCGGTTTGTCTGGATATTGACGATGGAAGTCTTCAAGAAGAGCACGAGCATTGGTGACATTCTCTATCGGTTCCCAAGTACGCTCGCTGGGACTATATCCTAGCCAATCGACTAGATAGTAGAGCTTGTTGCGAACAAGCTTGGAATCAAGGATGGCGACAACCTCGTACTCAAGTCCATCTTCAAGCTCAATCGGGGGTGGAGGCTGTGTAATACATCCTGGGATGGTGCTTTCTTGATAGGGTTCGAGGAGAGAACTATGAAACACCGGATGTATCCGAAGTTGTGGAGGTAGATCAAGACGAAAAGCGACATCATTAATCTTTCCAATAATACGGAAAGGACCTAATCACCGATAATCCAACTTCTCGCATGGGCGAGTAGTCTTGATGTGTCGTCGGAGTAGCCATACCCGATCTCCAATGTTAAAACTAGATGGGAGTCGATGACGATCCGCATAAACCTTGTGTGTTTGTTGAGCTTGTTGGAGATGAGTAGATAAATCCGCCTGTATCTTGCGTAACCTCTCCAAACGATCCTCTGCGCAAGGATTTGTGGACACCTCTGGGGTTTCAAGTACACACCACCGGGGGTGACATCCCTTATAAGCATAAAATGGCGTAACTTTCGTGGATGCGTGGATAGAGTTGTTATAGGCAAATTCGGCGAAGTGGTGAATATCTGCCCAGTCATCCTGATGATAGCTGAGAAAGCACCGCAGATATTGCTCCAGCGTTTGATTGGTTCGTTCGACATGGCCGTCGGTTTGTGGGTGGTAGCCGGAGGAGAGGTTACAAGTGACCTTGAGCATGTTAAAAAGGTGCTTCTAGAATTTTGACACGAACTGGGGTCCGCGGTCGCTGATGATACTATCGGGAAGTCCATGATGCCGACATACTTCACGCATGACAATTTCGGCAGTGTCTTCACTGGAGATCTCCTTAGTACATGGCAAGAAATGAGCCATCTTCGTATATTGATCGACCACCGTTAGAATCGCATTGAACCCCTTAGAGACTGGAAGATCTGTGATGAAGTTTAGAGCAATGGATTGTCATGGCTTGCTTGGAATTGGTAATGGTTCTAATAAACCATATGGATGATGCCTTGGCATTTTTGCTTTGCAACATGTATCACAAGTTCGAACAAAATCCTCGACAAATTGTCGCATACAGGGCCACCAGAATGATCGTTGTACTAAATGTAATGTTTTAGTACTACCAAAATGCCCAACTGTATATGTGTCATGACAGTTTTGTACTACTTGAAGGCGGCAAGAACCATTAGGAACATACAAAAGTTCTTTAAAGAAGAGTAATCCATCATGGTATTTGAATTGCCGATAGTCCGTACCTGGTGGTTGCGATTGTGAACACGACGCTCGAGAGGGATCAATTTGTGCTAGTATAGCTTGGGCGAACGCATCTGTCTTCAAGTCTTCGCGTATGGTATCAATAACGCGGGAATCCATGGGCATGTCAAAGATCTTTGTTGCTTGTAGTCGTGCCGGTCCCAAGATGACTTGTTTTTGGTTATCGAAAGCTGGCTCGCCGGGACGGGGTGCTAGGTACGAACGCCATGATAATGCATCGGCCTTCCCTTGGTGCTTCCCCGGATGATATGTAATTTTGAAGTCGAAACGCGTGAGGAAGTGGGCCCACCGAGCTTGATGTCGATTCAACACACGAGCATCCTGAAAGTAGGCAAGGTTCTTGTGGTCACGAAATACGGTGACCGGATGAGAGGATCCCTCTAGAAAATACCTCCATTGCATAAAAGAATCCACTATTGCCAATAGCTCCTTATCATGAATTTCGTAGTTGATTTCGGCGGCGTCAAACTTGCGTGAGTGAAACGCCACAGGATGTAGCTTCTCATCATTCCCTTGTTGTGACAGAATGCTCCCCAATGCAAAATCCGATGCGTCAGCTTCGATAATAAATGGTTTTTCCGAATCGAAATGAGCTAGAATTGGAGCTGATGTAAATGCCTTTTTAAGACTCTCGAAAGCCACGTCCGTTTCTTTAGACCAAATGAACGGTTGTCCCTTCCTGGTAAGTTGTGATCTTTGAGTAATCTTGTATGAACTTCCGGTAAAAATTGGCAAAGCCTAGGAAGCATTGCACATCCCGCACCGAACGTGGAGTCTGCCATTCTACCACCGTTTTGACCTTAGCTGGGTCCATGGAGATGCCTTCTGACGAAATGATGTAGTTGAGAAATTCCACTTGGTTGCACCCGAAACTACATTTTTCCAGCTTTGCATACAGACCATGTTCTCGAAGTCGTTTTAGTACTAATAGTACATGAGAATCATGTTCTTCTTGGGTCGTTGAATAAACCAGTAGATCATCCAAATAGATGATCAAACAATCATCCAATAGATCTCGGAATATATCTTTAGCCATGTGCTGGAAGACTGCCGGTGCATTAGTGAGGCCGAACGACATGATTGTATACTCGAAGTGCCCATATCTGGTGCGAAACGCGGTCTTCCATTCGTCTCCTGGTTGAATCCGTACGCGGTTATATGCTCCCCCTAAGTCGATCTTCGTGAAGAACCTGGCACCATTGATCCGTTCTAAAAGACTTGAGATAAGGGGAAGAGCATACCTATTCCTGATTGTAACCTTATTCAGGCCACGGTAATGTACAACAAGACGAAGCGATCCATCCTTTTTCTTGACGAAGAAAATGGGCGCGCCGGCTGGAGATTTCGAGTGCCGGATGAAACCATTTTCCAAATTCTCCTCTATATAGGCCCGAAGGACTTCCAGCTCGGTTGGTGACAAATTGTAGATCGGTCCCCATGGCAGCTCTTTTACCGGTTGTAAATCGATGGGGCAATCGTACGGTCGATGATGAGGAAGTGTGTTGGCTTGTACTTTATCGAACACATCGGCGTAATGACGATACTTCTCGGGAAGTTGAACGGTGGATCCTTCTTTAGTGGTGCTGGAGGGGTTTACTGATATTGCAAAGAGGAACATTTCCTCCTTGTGCCCTTCTTTACGCAACTGACGTAGCGAAATGGTTGCCATCTTCTGAGTTGACCCTTGGGTTTGTCTACACCGGATTTCTCTTGTTCTCCAATCTATGTCTGGGTTATGTAACTCGAACCACAGTAATCCTAAAACTATGGGATGTTCTGGGATACTAATAATATTAAATGATACTACACATGCTAAGTTATCTAGGACAATATTAATGGGCTCTGACTCTTCTATGATATTTCCGGAAGCAATGGGACGTCCATCAATGACTACTAGAGAGGCTGGACACTGGAGTTTTCTTAGGGATATCTTATGAGCTTGAGCAAATTTATTATCCATAAAGCAAGAGTTAGCTCCGGAATCTAGGAGTGCTAGGACATGTACTGGAGGGGTACTTTTAGTACTAACTATTACTTGGGCTACGAACACATCACTAACTTGCTTAGAGGGAATGGAACCACTAATGGGTTGCACAGATCTAGGGCTGTCCAACCAAACGGCTCCTATTTTGGCTGGACTTAGTTGTTTAACTCTTCTTCTAACTGACTAAGGACATCAAATCTGTTTGCTAGATCTGGGCTATTAGTACTATTAGGACTATCAGATATCCCTACTGAAATAGGCTCGGGTTTAGTACAATTAGAACTAGCGACTATTTGGTTTACCTGTCTTCTTGGCCTATGGGGGCAATTTATTGCAATATGTCCTGGTCCACCGCAGTAAAGACATAGTCGATTTGTACGGCGTCACTGCTTTTCTTCTTCGGATAATGGGCCTCGACGACGTGTAGTGTCAATCTCCATCAGAGTCGGAGTATTCGCTGGAGGCGCATTATATGACTCCCTCGGAAAAGGTCTTGCTACCACTGAGGCGTAGGTGGGCTCTGATCTTGCCCTCGGCATCTGTAGTTGTCGTTCCGAACGTCGCTCAAAGAGGCGGTTGTCACATCTCACCGCGCGACTGATTTCTTCTGTTAAGGACTTTGGCTCTTCGGGGAAGGTCAAGAGTAAATCCTTGACGTTGTTGCGTAAACCATAATGGAATTGCTCCATCAACGCTTGATCATCCCAAGGGATATCAGCGGCGAGTAGGCGAAAATCTACAGCATATGCGGAGGCTGGACGGTCACCTTGGCGTAATCGCCAAATTTTGTTGATTGCGGTCCTGATGCTATCAGTATCTCCGAAACATGCTTTAAACTCACCTAGAAACTCTTCAAAATTGTTGAGTAACGGGGATTCCTTTTCTAATAGTGGAGCGAACCATGCCAACGCTGAGCCACTTAACAAAGTGCCTACTAAACCCACTCGTGATGCATTGGTGGGATACCGGGAAGGATGCATTTGAATAACTAATCGTACCTGGTTAAGGAACCCTCTAAACTGCGATCACGTTCCATCAAACTTCGTGGGAAGGCCAATCTTGGGTTCTTTATGAATCCCTTGTGTTCCGGGCCCTTGTTGTTGCATCGCTATGATGGTTGCTTCGAGTTGTTGCACGCGTAACGCAAGTTCCCCATGCTGTTGTTGCGTTTGCTACTTTTCTAAGGAGATTTACTGAAGATCCCCCAGCAACCGTTGGTTTTCTTGTTCCAAAGCATGGAACTTCTCTTTGAAGCATTGAAATTCTGAGAAAACAGATTGATATTCTTCAGTGCTAACAGTGGCCATGGACTGAAAGAAAAGAGGAATAAGAGATTAGTAGGAAATGAGAGAGACAGAAGGTAGCAAATCGGTTCAAACTGTCAGGAACAGTACTAAGACAGAGAAGGAATTAGTACTAAAAGAAGTATTAGTACTAAGAGAGGTGAAGAACTCTCGAGAGAAGGAAAGAGTGAGTGAGAGGGAGGGAGAGAGAGATCGAGAGAGAGAGAGAGAATGATGATAAGAAAATATATATATTATGTGAAGAAAATGTACAGTAGCTAGGAGGCTTAAGACTGGCGTTGAACCGATTTGGTTCGAAATAATGCCTTGTGCCTCCTTTTATAGTGTTCTAAGGAATACTCCTGAAGTTTCTAGAATGTTCCAGAGAAATCTAGAATATACATCAATTTTCTATAATAAAACATAAATGAAAATAATATTCTATGTATTACAATGTATAGTTTAATGGTCAAGAGCTCGACCCATGTAGTATAAGGTCATGGGTTCGAGTCTTGCCATATCATGACATCGGCAATGTTCTGTTCGGCGAAAGAGGTAAGCAAACATACATTAAAAATGTCTTGCATGTTCCCACCATCACAAAGAATTTGGTCTCGGTCGGCCAAATGATTGAGCAAGGGATGCAAGTACGATTCGACCAAGAAGGGTGCTTCATCGAAAAAGAAGGCCGAATCATTGCACGCGGAAGAAGAGAGGGTCAGATTTTCATTCTCGATTCGCACGAGATTAAATCCGCCATGTTCGCGAAAAGCACGAAAGCCGACTCCGACATAGAGCTATGGCAGAAGCGAATCGGCCACATCAATCTCAACAAACTCAAAGCAATGAAATTGAAAGGAGTCGTTATCGGACTCCCGACATTCAAAGAGAAGGAGATTGAAGGTGTATGCGAAGCGTGCCAATTCGGCAAGCAACATCGACACCCATTCCCGAAGGAGCGAAATGTGAGCAAAGGCGTACTCGACGTAATTCATTCCGATGTATGGGGTCTGGCCCAAACGGCGACATTCGGCGGATGCCGATATTACGTGCTCTTCATCGACGACGTTTCTAGGCACACTTGGATCTATCCGATGCGGCAACAAAGCGAAGTGTTCGGACACTTCCAAAAGTTCAAGAATGAGGTCGAGAAAGCCACGGGCCGACATGTACGATGCCTTCGATCGGATGGCGGCAAGGAGTACTTCTCGGATGATTTCACGGCGTATCTCCGAAAGGAAGGAATTCGGCGAGAATTCACTTGCTGACACACTCCGCAACAAAACGGAGTAGCCGAGCGCAAAAATCAGCATATCCTCAAAGTAGCACGGGGCATGATGAACGAGAAGCATATGCCCAAGTCATATTGGGCCGAAGTGGCAAATACGGCCGTCTACCTAATGAACCGGTGCACAACATCTGGCGTGCACGAGGTCACTCCGCACGAAAAATTCTTCGGAAAGAAGCCAAACCTATCACATGTTCGGATATTCGGCTCCATTGCGTACGTGCACATCCCCGACGAGAAGCGTGAAAAGCTCGATCCGAAGTCGGAGAAATGTATCCTCGTAGGATACTCACTAGAGCAAAAGGGGTACAAGTGCTACAACCCCTCAACTCGAAAATCTTGGGTAAGTCGAGACGTCGTCTTTGACGAGTCCGCATCCTGGTACGCACCAGAGACAACTCTGACTCCGACTCCACTCGACCCAGAATCCGCTGAACAAGAGATAGAGGATGAAGATCATTCTACGGGCATGTTCAAAGAAAGTCCGATCACGACCCGACTAAGCGGACCACAAGAGCCTTTGAGCGATCAAAGCACATCACGGCCTAGCCCGAAGATGGACAAAGGCAAGGCGAAAATGACGGAATACGAAGACGATCGCTTCACCGACGATGAGTCAACTCACTCACTCGACAGTGAGTTTAGCGGTTTTGAGGTACCAATCGGAGCAAAGAAAGCCCTCATCTCTGCAAATGAAAAGCTCCGCCGATCCACTTGTGAAAAGAACCCCGTAAGTCGATTCGGCTACAACGATTACATGGCGTACCATTACGCCTTTATGATGAAGGTAGCAACAGTACGGGAGCCGGAAACCTTTTCGGAAGTTGCGAAGGACCCGCGATGGATCGAAGCAATGAGCGATGAGATGGAGGCATTACGGAAGAACGAGACATGGGATCTCGTTCCCACCTCACCACACAAAAAGGCGATCGGATGCAGATGGATCTACAAAGTGAAGTACAACGCGGACGTTTCCGTCAACCGCTACAAAGCTCGACTCGTAGGGAAAGGATACACTCAGACACATGGCGTCAACTACGAAGAGACCTTTGCCCCGGTGGCAAAGATGACAACGGTGCGGACTGTAATTGCGCTTGCCGCGGCGAAAGGGTGGCACCTCCATCAAAGGGACGTCAAGAATGCCTTTCTACAAGGCAAATTAGAAGAGGAGGTGTACATGATCCAACCACCCGGCTTCAACTCGAGCACTCATCCAAAAGCCGTATGCCGACTCAAGAAGCCACTCTACGGCCTAAGGCAAGCACCGCGTGCCTGGCATTCGAAGATAACACAATATCTTCATCAAATCGGCTTCCGTATGTCCAAATCGGACAACTCCCTCTACATACGAAGCGATTCCGCAAGTCTGATCGTCATCATCTTATATGTGGATGACCTAGTCATTGGAGGTGAGCATCTCGTCGAAATCACTAAGGTCAAATCCCTCCTTTCCGACAAGTTCGAGATGACGGACATGAAGGAGCTCCACTACTTCCTCGGCATCGAGGTAATTCGGACTCCAGCCGGAATCATGATTTCTCAACATCACTACATCCTCAACTTACTGTACAAGTTTAGGATGGCTGAGTGCAAATCCGTGGCAACCCCGCTCGATCGTAATCTCAAACTAGATGCGAACTCCGGCACCAAAGCGTGTGAGCTGACTCAGTATCGTCAACTCATCGGGAGTCTCATCTACCTCACGATCACTCGACCCAATCTTAGTTATCCGGTCGGTCTCCTTAGTCAATTCATGCAAACACCGCGTGATACTCACTTGGATTGCGCTAAGAGAGTTCGACGATACGTGAGCGGCACAATGGATTGCGGCATCCTCTACAAGACCGAAATGCCAATATGACTCGAGGGGTACACAGATGCCGATTGGGCCGGCTACAAAGCCGATAGAAGATCAACCTCCGGATTTGTTTTCTCCCTCGGCAGTGGAGCAATATCCTGGAGTAGCAAGAAGCAGCCTACCGTCGCTCTCTCGAGTACGGAGGCAGAATATAGGGGCGCAACCGTAGCTGCATGTGAAGCCGTATGGCTTAAGAGGATTTTGAAGGATTTGGGCGTTCCCATCAAGGATCCGACTCCCCTTTACTGCGACAACATGAGAAGTATTTATCTGGCTCAGAACCCGGTGTTCCACGCATGGACAAAGCACATCGAAGTGCACTATCACTTCATCCGAGAGCGCGTTCTAGCTGGCGATATCGACCTACAACACATAAGCACCAATCTTCAAACGGCCGACATCTTCACTAAAGCCTTAGGCGCCGACAAGCTATGGAAATTCATGACCGATCTCGGATTGACGATCCCTGATCTGCCAAGCTTGAGGGGGAGTACTAAAGACACTACGCAATAACGTGTGGATTCCGCAACCACGCAAGCCGAAGCACAGACTTCGCAACTACGCACGCAAGCTGAAGCACAGACTTCGCAACTACGCACGCAAGCCGAAGCACAGACTTCGTAACTACGCACAACGCAAGCTGGAGCACGGATTCCGCAACTCCGCATACATGCGAGTCGACCCGAGTCGACGCGGACTCCAGAACGCGAGTTGAAGTGGATTTCGGATACCGTCTGAAACCGACCCGACTTGAGCTTGAGGGGGCGTGTTGAGAATCAAGCTCAACTTGGTCTAGTGTGTGAACTCACCTTGAGAGTGAAGAGACACTCCAACGGTCAAGAGTCAACATTATGTCACCACTTTGTATTCTAGCATTTAGTATGAGTCATAGAATCATATTCTATGACACATAACTTATGAGCTTTCACATTCCCCATGCTCCATGAGGCTTGTAGTTAATGAAGAGAGAGGGTGACTGCATAAAGCACCCTCCTCCCACCTTGTAATATGTTGAGTCTTTCTCCTTTGTCAATATACTCTTACCTTGCGTATTCTCTGTGTTTCTCTCTCTCTCTCTCTCTCACTCTCTCTTACACACACACACAACTCACATCTCTTCCGCTTCACAAGAATCCATCTCTTGATTCTTTACATGGTATCGACCGGATAACTGAGATCAGGTCGTGTGATCGTGAGGTAGATGAGACTCCCGATGAGTTGCCGATACTGAGTTGGCTCACACGCTTTGGTGCCGGAGTTCGCATCTAGTTTCAGATTGCGATCCAGCGAGGTTGTTGCGGATTTGCACTCAGCCATCCCGAACCTGTATAACAAGTTGAGGATGTAGTGCCGTTGAGAGATCATGATTCCGGTCGGAGTTCGAATTACCTCGATGCCGAGGAAGTAGTGGAGCTCCTTCATGTCCGTCATCTCGAACTTGTCGGAAAGGAGGGATTTGACTTTATTGATTTCGACGAGATGCTCACCTCCAATGACTAGGTCATCCACATATAACATGATGACAATCGGACTTGTGGAATCGCTTCGTATGTAGAGGGAGTTGTCCGATTTTGACATACGAAAACCGATTTGATGAAGATATTGCGTTATCTTCGAATGCCAAGGACGCGGTGCTTGCTTGAGGCCGTAGAATGGCTTCTTGAGTCGGCAAACAGCCTTCGGATGGGTGCTCGAGTTGAAGCCGGGTGGTTGGATCATGTACACCTCCTCTTCTAATTCGTCTTGTAGAAAGGCGTTCTTGACGTCCATTTGATGGAGGTGCCACCCTTTTGCCGCGGCAATCGCAATTACGGTCCGCACCGTCGTCATCTTTTCCACCGGGGCAAAGGTCTCTTCGTAGTCAACACCATGCGTCTGAGCGTATCCTTTCGCTACAAGTTGAGCTTTGTAGCGGTTTACGGAGCCATCAGTGTTATACTTCACTTTGTAGATCCATCTGCATCCGATCACCTTTTTGTGTGGTGAGGTGGGAACGAGATCCCACGTCTCGTTCTTCCGTAGTGCCTGCATCTCCTCGTTCATTGCTTCGATCCATCGCGGGTCCTTCGCGGCTTCTGAAAAGGTTTCCGGCTCCCGTACTGTTGCTACCTTCATCATAAAGGCGTAATGGTACACCATATAATCGTTGTAGCCGAATCGGCTTACGAGGTTCTTTTCACGAGTGGATCGGCGGAGCTTTTCATTTGTAGAGATGAGGGCTTTCTTAGCTCCGATTGGTACCTCGAAACCGCCGAACTCATATTCATTGTCGATTCATATCGAGTGAGTGAGTCGATTCATCGTCGTCAAAGAGATCGTCTTCATATTCAGCCATTTTCGCCTTGCCTTTGTCCATCTTCGGGCTAGGCCGTGATGTGCTTTGATCGCTCAAAGGCTCTCGTGGTCCGCTTAGTCGGGTCATGATCGAACTTTCTTCGAATATGCGCATAAGGCGATCTTCATCCTCGATCTCTTGTTCGGTGAATTCTGGGTCGAGCGGTGTCGGAGTTGGAGTTGTCTCTGGTGCGTACCAGGATGTGGACTCGTCAAAAACGACGTCTCGACTTACTCGAGATTTTCGAGTTGAGGGGTTGTAGCACTTGTACCCCTTTTGCTCCAATGAGTATCCTATGAGGATACATTTCTCGGACTTCGGGTCAAGCTTTTGACGCTTCTCGTTGGGGATGTGGACGTACGCTATCACGCCGAATATCCGGATGTGCAATAAGTCCGGCTTCTTTCCGAAGTATTTTTCGTGCGGAGTAACCTCGTGCACGCCGGATGTTGTGCACCGGTTCATTAGGTAGACGGCCGTATTTGCAGCTTTGGCCCAATATGACTTGGGCATATGCTTCTCGTTCATCATGGCCCGCACTACTTCGAGGATGTGCCGATTTTTGCGCTCGGCTACTCCGTTTTGTTGCAGAGTGTGTCGGCAAGTGAATTCTCGCCGAATTCCTTCCTTTTGGAGATACGCCGTGAAATCGTTCAAGTACTCCTTGCCGCCATCCGATCGAAGGCATCGTACATGTCAGCCCGTGGCTTTCTCAACTTCATTCTTGAAATTTTGGAAGTGGTCGAACACTTCGCTCTTTTGCCGCATCGGGTAGATCCAAGTGTGCCTAGAGAAGTGGTCGATGAAGAGCACGTAATATCGGCATCCGCCGAATGTAGCCATCTGCGCCGGTCCCCATACGTCAGAATGGACTACGTCGAGTAGACCTTTGCTCACATTCCGCTCTTTACGGAATGGGTGTCAGTGTTACTTGCCGAATTGGCACGCTTCGCATACACCTTCAATCTCCTTTTCTTTGAATGTCGGGAGTCCGATGACGACTCCTTTCGATTACATTGCTTTGAGTTTGTTGAGATTGATGTGGCCGATTCGCTTGTGCCACAACTCTATGTCGGAGTCGGCTTTCATGCCCTTTGCGAACATGGCCGATTTCATCTCGTGTGGTTCAAGAATGAACATTCGGCCCTCTTTTTCGATGAAGCAACCGCCTTGATTAAATCGAACTTGCATCCCTTGCTCTACAATTTGGCTGACGAAGACCAAATTTTTCGTAATGGTCGGTACATGCAAGACATTTTTAATGTAATTTTGCTTACTTTCTTTTCCGAACGGAACATTGCCGATGTGCCGAATCGGGTGCGTAGTGTCATCTCCGGTTTCGACATAACCGGGTCGCTCCGGCTCTCAAAGTTCTCGGAACCATTCTTGATGCGATGTCATATGGTTCGAGGCACCGGAATCGACGAACCATACGTCTTCCAGACCGAAGGCACTAGTTGAGGTAGCGGCCGACATAGAGTTTGCTCTATGTTCCATCATGAACATTCCGCCACGGTCGGAGTTGTGCGCATACATTCCGCCACGATCTTCGTAGTCGGAGTTGTGCCCGTACATTTCGTCACGGTCGGAGTTGTGTGCATACATTCCGCCACGATCTTCGTAGTCGGAGTTGTGTGCGTAATTCGTGAGTTGTCGGCTTGTGGAAGCCGATTCACACATCTTCTTTCGGCACTCTTCTTCGTGGTGACCGAGCTTTCCGCAATATCCGCATTCGGTTGCATTTTGACGGCTCGGGCCGGATTGGAAGCTCCCCCTTCTTGCGAAGGTTCCTCGTTGGCCTCCATTTTGCGGCTGAAATTGGGAGTTGTTGTCGTAGGTCGGACCTCATCCGCCTTGTCCTTGGCCGAATCGGCCTCTTGCTCGTCCGCGTCCTCTTCCTCCATTAGAGTGCGTGTAGAGCATGTGGCCTTCCGACTCATTGCTCCTTGTACGCACGTGGCTTTCTTCGACCAATAGCATTGATTGGAGCTCGAAGAAGGAGGGAGATTTCTCCCATGCTAGAATGGCGGTTCGCATCGCGCCGAACCGTGGTGCGAGGCCGCCGAGACATATTTGCACCATCTCATCATCATCTATACTTACGCTTATTGAGCCGAGTGAGTCGCAAAGCTCCTTGATCTTGAAGGTGTATGTCGTGATGGACATGTCCCTTTGTGGAATGTTGTTCAACTCTTGGCGGAGTTGAAGCTTCCTCGCGGTTGTGTTGGCGACGAAAATCTTTCGTAGATTTTCCCACGCTTCCTTCGGCGTCTTGGCTTCTCGAATGTAACCGAGCATGTGGTCGTGAACACATGTTGCCAAACAATACATCACGCGGCTTGCGGCTTGTTCCCATGTCGCGTATCCAGGAGCCGCTTCGGCGGGTCGGTCTTCATGCGCTCCTTTGATGTAGCTCCAATAGCCTTGTCCGACAAGGTATTGGTGCATCTTGTACTCCCAAGATGCGAAGTTGTTTCGATCCAACTTCTCGGTAGGGAGAGTGCTCCCCATTTGAGTATTCATTATGTCGATTCTTCTTGTTCTTCTTCTCTCTTCGAATGCGAGCTATGTAGCGAAGCTACGATAGTTATGAGCCGGTTCTTGGTCATCGGCATAGAGCACAACACACGATCACGATGAGGCGAATGGGCTAGATCGAGCTACCAAACACACACACACACACACACACACAGAGAGAGTATACGCAAGGTTTAGTATATTAACAAAGGAGAAAGACACGACATGATACAAGGTGGGAGGAGGGTGCTTTATGTAGTCACCCTCTCTCTTCATTAACTACAAGACTCATGGAGCATGGGGAATGTGAAAGCTCATAAGTTATGTGTCATAGAATATGATTCTATGACTCACACTAAATGCTAGAATACAAAGTGGTGACATAATGCCGACTCTTGACTGTTGGAGTGTCTATTCACTCTCAAGGTGAGTTCACACACTAGACCAAGTTGAGCTTTATTCTCAACACTTGATAATGCTCTTGATAATGCAGAAGCATTTGAGCGTGATGCTCTTAAAGTAAAAAAAAATTTCCCGGCAAATGTCACATCATGGAAGCAATCAATGGATATGGGAATTGTTGTAGCTTTGAAAAAGAGGTACAAATAGCATTTGATAAGAGAATTTTGGGCATATCATGATAGTTCAGATTAAAAGTTGGTAACGGCTCGAATCAAGCCTATATCGAGTTGTTATACCATTTTAAAATGGTTTGGCGATTTGACTCCGCTAGGTTTCGGCTTGAGGTTCCCAAACTGGTTTGAGCTTGGTTTGGCAAGGTTCAAGCTGAAGCGAATCGTTTTGGGCCAAATCGGTTCCCAAACTAGTTAAGGCTTAATTGGTTTAGCAAAACCGGTTACTACCAGTTTAGGTCCTGGTTCGGCCCAAGTTTGAAAACTTCTAAACTGGTTAAGGCTTAACCGATTTGGTTTGGACAAGGCCAAACCAAACTGTTTTCGATTCCTCGTCTAGATTATGTTAAGATTCGTTTGGAGGATGTAACTAAACGTATGAGAAGAGGTTCTATTGGTTTAGCTTTTGGAATGTCGGCACATTTGCTAGATTCAACCAATCTCGTTGTTATTGTTGGGAATGAGATCAAGCATGAGATACTTTTTAATTGCTATAGAAAGGCGGATATTATTCTATCCTTTCATATTAATGATGTTGAAGTTGTTTAAAAGGAAGTTCAATGCATTGATGGTCTTGTTGCTTTCTTATTCAATTGCAGATTGCTTGAGACTGCATATAATGTAGATTGAATCATGGGATGTGTAAATGCAGATGCAAATGAATAAAAAAAACTTATTCAAAATCTCTTGAAGAGATAGATGAAGTTATAGCACAAGCTTCCAACACCAATGAACCAATTGCATATGGGATAAGAATTCAGATTCTAAGTTTGTTGAGATGCAAGATATGCATGAAAGCAGAAAGGAAGAAGATACTATTATTCCGGAACTATTGCAACATAGTGTTGATTAGTGAGCTCATGCTCAATTTGATCATGACAACAACTTATTTGCGTCTAAAGAAAGCAAAGCAAGTAAAATCAATTTTAATGGGTGCTTGTAGAATTATTCAAGAAGCAAATTCTGCGATTGTTTCTATGCATATATCTAAAAGTAGGCAAATGACCTTACATGAGTTTGTTATGAAATAGAGAAAGACGTAATAATCTTATTTTTGTTTATGAGTTTGTTGTTTTTTGAATGTTTGGAACATAGTTTCAATTTGTCTTGATGCTATTTTTTCATGAAAAAATGTTATTTGTTTGATTTGGATTTTGACCTCAATAGAAGCATACTTAATATATGACACATTTAAGAGGACACACACTTAACCAAATGGTTACTATATTTACAAGTACAAGTTCAGGTAAGAGAATCTGCCTCTTCACAAGGTTTACATTATCCCATAGTTGTCAAGGGAGTGTTCACAAGCATTTCCTTTATTGTTTCACCTTCTTCACTTTCTCAAAGTCATTCCATTTACCTTTCAACGTGCTCTAGCCCTAGACCTTGCAAGTTATCTAGTCATCTTTGCATTTTAATTCACATATATTATTTTTTATCTATTTGACTTTGAGCTGTCATTCTTGTGCATCATTTTCATTTTGTCTTTTGGGTTTTAACTTACAGTAATTTACTAATTTAGACAATGTTTACTTGACACAAGTTTCATATTAGATGGAGGCATTGAGCATGGTGACTACACATGAGAATGATATAACATCATCTAACATATAAGATCATCATGTTCCCAAATTCGGTCTATGGCCCTCCTAGTTGTATGGTAGTAACATGTTGTACTTGGTTAATGCATTTTTTGATAATGTGAGCATCCATGGGTCACCTCAAAATTTTGAATAATGGGGATAAAATGTTGTGAGAAGCCTACATTGCTTTTTCACGTAATGAACATGTTTATAGAGGCTTGCTACTTCGTTATAATATTGACGATGTATTTCAAGCATGTCTATGCATTCTTGAAGGCCTCTTCTAGGGAGGTTGTCAGAAGTTTTCTTGAATTCCTTGAAGCAACACTAAAAGCCATTGACCTTTGAACCAACTCTCTTTTGTGATGAAATTTAGTGGAGTGATCTTTGGTCTATGTGAAACTAAGTTTGGTCTCTTTCCCTTCTTCATTTGCCATCTACTTATCTACTTTCTCACAATTGCACCATAAATAAACAAAGCCTCCTTGTACAGTCTCTAGGTTCAAGAAAATGAGACTAGTTACATCGCCTTTCGACTGGCTATTTAATGTAAGTACCTATAGCTAAAAACGGTGCCCTTCAGTGATGGTTAGTACGAGACACCTCCTGGGGTCGACAACGAAGGGAGGGTGTGTTGTCCATTTAATTTGAATGGACTTATGAACAATTGCTATCCACTTATGAAGTCCAGATGTCATGTAGAATTAGTCAAGAAAAAAGGAAACCTTTGTATCTTGTTTTTGGAGCATTTTAATATGACTTGGAAGATGTGGCCTAAATGATACATATTATAGTGGTATAATGATAGCCCCTTTTTTGCAATAAGCACTCATACAACATTCATGGTTGGTTTGGAACTTAAATTTTCTAGTAGTGTAGGAAAATGAGGCTTTTGCTTGCAAGGCATTAATGGAAAATGTTGCATTTTGTGAGGAATTGGGGAGTTGCAACCTTACTTCATCATCATTTCTCAATCCAATGTCAATATCGAAGCACCAAGAAATGGCTAAGTTTTACACATTTGCCATGGATCTAAAACCAATATGAGACATTTTGTATAAGCTACTTACCACTAAAAATAAAATAAAAAGGTAGGGCATTGTTTCTTGTAGTGTTAACAACTTACCACTAAAAAAAGAAAAAAGGTAGGGCATTGTTTCTACTCTTCACCATTCATAGATGCATCCTCATATTTATTGGTACTAATAGTTGAACTTGACAATTTGGTGTTGTGCACATGGACCTTTAGGAATGGATTTGATGTGTTAAATTCGCTCCCCTTGAGTTAGGTTCATTAGATTTAGAAAAAATGCATTCAAGTTTTTCTTCCTCCACCAATGCCCTTGGGTTTTCCTTATCTCCTTGAATGCATTTGATGTGTTAAATCCAATCATTGATTTGGTTTATTAGGTTTAAGAAAAAACCTGGCATACACTCATATTTTTCATTATTCCCCTAATCCCGTTGACGTTTCCTTATTTCATTGAATGCGTTTGGTTTGAGAATGAGAGTAGGTTTCATCTCATTGGGTGTAACCATGGTTGAATATAATCATATTATGCATGCATGTAGGTGATCATCCCTTCAAAGAAACAAACTCATGCCCATCTCTAGGAGGAGAAAAAAGGCATGCATCCATTGATGCAATCATTCATCTACTAATCTATAAGCCAACTCAGTTTGTAATTGCTTGTTCAAGAGCCATCACGTTTTGTAAATATGAAAATATTTCTTGGCGTGTACAAAATCTAAGGAGGTGCATCTTTGTTTTAATAAGATTAATTAAGTAGTAAAAATTTAGTCACATTGGTGTTTCCATGGATATTTTAGAGCCCTCTTGATGTTTCATGATTCCATTGATGGATTATATCACTTTTAATCATGATTAGGTGATACCTAGTTTTATGTGGGTGCAAGACTAAAGTATAAAAGAAAAATGAAGCCAATGGTTAACTAGAGAGATGTTATGAACGAGGTTTTATACTTTAATCACAAAATTTTAGTTTTGTGACAGCGAGTTTATAGCAACTATCGAGGAAACATCGAGCGAATATTGGCCTCACCTTTGGGTCACATAAAAAATTCCAAGCTACCATATACAGAGAGAACCAAGCAATAAAGTAAATTGAATTCTACTTTTTCATTCGAGAAAGTAGAATTAGGAGAATGTACCATATGATAAAATACATTGAACAATGCCATTTTTCAAGTAAAACATCCTAATATCAACAAGTTTTATTGCTTAAAGTCAATGTGGGATATTGTTTAATCTATGCATATGCATAGACACTAATTAGTGTGTGTTGATAATATTCTAATATTTAAAAAACAAAGACTAGATTAGATCTAATAATACAAATATGTATGCAATGAATTAATATCGT